>NC_056500.1:27933922-27968498 GCF_014905685.2 Nematolebias whitei
AAAAACATGCACATGCTGAAACAATTACAGAAGAGAACATTACTTTCCCCTTAGCCCTTGTTTTCTCCATCCTTCACACTTACTCGTTTTGCTTCTTTTGATTTTTCAGCATAATACACTAATTTTATAAAGGCTTTTTTTTTATTTATCCTTGTCCGCCTTTATCTTTTATTTCTAGTCTCTGTTGTAATATTTTAGCTCGCTGTTCAAAGCCTCAGTTTATCCTGAGCTCTGCCTTTGGAGAATAGCACAAAACCTATTCCAAACTCTAGCTATCTTTCTCATTTACTCTATTTTGTTCTTGTCTCCCTGCCTCAAATTGTTGCCTTCGCTCTGCTGGGCCTTGGCGAGAAGCAGGCAGAATTTTCCTCTGACTAAACTTCGATTGGCCCACTTCAAGCTCTTTCTCTGGGGTCATTTATTTCTTTTCCTTTCCTGGCATGAACCATGTTGCATTCTTCCAAAGGCTCTTATGCTGCAATGGAAATCATTTTGGAAGTGACTCAGGCTACTTCTCCCCCACCTCCCAGCTGACACCCGCAGAGAGAACAAGAATGAATACTGGCTGTGGACAAGAGGAGACAAAAGCACTCACACACTCAAAAACACCATCTATAAACACACACAGAGTCAAACATGTGTCATGTCTTTCTAAAAGCACAACTTTTCACAGCTTGATTCAAAGGTTCGTGTAGAGAGGAGCTCCTCTGGCTCAGCTAGTCCTCTCCCAGCTGAACTCACACAATGCTGCTGTTTTCCTTCATCGCCACCTGCTCCAATTTATTTATGTTGATTTGTGGTTTAGAAATCCATCTGCTTTAAAAATATCTGGTCATTTTTTTCAAGCTTTGTATAACTAAATTACTTATATTTACTTTCTTGGGCGGCACAGTGGTTCAGTTGATAGAGCTGTTGCCTCTCTGTGAGAAGGTCGCTGGATCAAATCCAAGACGGGTACCTTTCTGGGTGGAGTTTGCATGTTCT
Source organism: Nematolebias whitei (assembly GCF_014905685.2). Lineage (NCBI taxonomy): Eukaryota > Metazoa > Chordata > Actinopteri > Cyprinodontiformes > Rivulidae > Nematolebias > Nematolebias whitei. The sequence goes on from NC_056500.1 coordinate 27,934,907, forward strand.
CTCCGTGCATGCATGGGTTTTCTCCGGGTACTCCAGTTTCCTCCCACAGACCAAAAACAGGCATGTTCGGCTGATTGGTAACGCTAAATTGTCCCTAGGTGTGAGTGAGAGAGTGAATGGTTGTCTTGGTTGTCTCTATGTGTCCCTGTGATGGACTTGTGACCTGTCCAGGGTGTCCCCTGCCTCTCCCACAGTGACTGCTGGGCACCAGTGACCCCCGTGGCCCAAAAAGGAAGAAGCAGGTAAAGAAAATGGATGGAATTACTTTCTTCTGAAGCCAAAATCACTTTGAGAACTAAGTTTGAAGTCTACTGCAAACCTGAATGAACATATGGATTTAATGGATGGATGGCCTGACTGAACTTTGTTGGATTATTTTTACCTGGATTATTGAGCATGAACATTGATATGGATTTAAGTTTCAGTTCATAGTGACTTTCAGTCCATTATTTATTCCACACATTTTTACCCTTTTAATTGTCATTAAAGTCAGAACTCTTGCTGTGGTTCTGGCTGGTGTAATTAAGATAATATGTACATATTTCCCACACAACCATAATGACCAAATATGATATGAGGTGCTTTCAGGCTTTTTTAAGTACTCTTAAGTTACAGTTACAGTTTTAAGTACTATCTGAAGTATATAAAGACTGTTTGTCCCCCTGTGAATCAGGTATAAGGATGTACATGTTTGCTCTTGTACCACCAAGGGAACGCTGATTGTGCAACTTTCAGCTTATGGTCAGTGGGGCCACATTATTCATGACACATGCAATCAACAACATTTGAGGACCCTTTAGTTGGAGCTGTGTGTTGAGGGTCTGGTTTCACTTTTAAATCAGAGGTTGAAAATAGTGCAACAAGCATTCAGACAAAGTAATGCTTAGAGGCAAAGTCTCATTAGGACAGATCGGTCTGCTCTGAGCTGCACACATTCAGTGGAGTGCATTGGAGAAGACAACAATGACAGCAGTTAAGTAGATTTTCCCTGAGGAATGCATACATAATTTTAATAGTATGAAATATGCGAGAGCATTGATCTTGATCGGTCAATCAGAGTACACTTATGTATGGACAAATCGCATCACCTACATCACTTAAGAGAACCTGTTGAAACAAGAAAGTGTCTACTCTGCAGCAGGAGCTAAAGAAGGTCAGACAGATAAGTTAAAAAGATTGTGAACAGCTAAAGTTATGTCAGTGAGAAAACAACAACAAAATTAACTGCCTCAAATGGTTTTAAGTAGAGTCCAACCGATAATATTGGTAGGGCCGATAATTTAGGCCGCTATAGACGTTTGGAGACCTATCGTATCTGTGATAATTGTCCCATTATGTGCCGATAATAGCACTTCTAATTTTCCCCCCTAAAATGCTGTGAATCAGCCATAATTGTGCAATGTATCCAGCAGAGGGAGCATGAAGACTATTTTCAAGTCATGGCCATTCACTTAAGTTTCACGTTCACAATCAGCACAGACAAAGCAGGGAGCAATACTGTGTTGCGTATTTTACGGAACAGAGCACGGTAAGTTTATTTTAACTGATGTGTAAAACAAATCCACAAAAATAAATGCTCTTCAATCCTCCAACCTGCTTGTCATTAGCTACGTGCCTCTCAAGTTAGCAAGCTAACATTTAGATAACCTAACATAGACTAATAGGTTTTTGCCTGGTAAAACTTTATCCAGAACAATAAATCTAACATAGAGGTAAAATATATCAGTATTAGTAAAGTTGTCTTTGTCATCCTCAATGAAATGCATTGTTTGTCTGAAATCTTAACTTCTCTGCAAAGAAAAGTAAATGCTGCTGCAGTCAATACTAATTAGGTCTTCACCATACATGACTGTTTAAACAATGAACATGGAATGGCTTTTCTGTTTAATTTATGTTTTTGTAACACACTTGATAACTTTTTGGTGAATAGAGGAGGATAGAAAATGTGAATGCATGTTAGGAAGACTGTTTGTATGACTAGTGCACCATTTGTAAACCTAGTGTGGGACTATGTATAGCGTGGATCTGATTTGCTTAGCTTCATGGTTGCAAACAGCCATGCTAAATAAACAAGCCCCACTGCACTCGCTGTTTTCTTAAGACTTCGGTATACTCGCACGTCCTGTCAGCCGTGCGAAAACTGTACCCACTGTCCGCAGAGGGTTGAGACTTCGTGCTCGAGCGTACACCCTGAGTGGCTGCAGAGCAGCTCCGCAGACGAGGGGCATTTACTTTTGGGACAAATTGAGTTTGCCGATTGGTCGTTTGCTGACACGCCTACTTGATAATTGACAGGTTGGACAAACAGCACAAATGAGAGCTGGCAGCCCCAGCCGCAGCGGTGTTAAGCCCCCAGTATACTCCCGCGTACGTCCATTCACGCGTACGTACACGTGTACTGTACGCAGAGGGTTCAGACTTCATACTTGAGCGTACACCCTGAGCGGTTGCAGTCAGCTCCACAGACAAGGGGCGTTTACCTTCGGGACAAATTGAGGTCGCCGATTGGTCATTTGCTGACACCCCTACTGGATTGATTGACAGGTCAGGAAAAAAAACAAGCACTGGCAGCCTCAGCCTCAGCTGCAGTGGTGTTCTGTGTTTATATGTTGTTAATAAAAAAATCTAAAAAAAAATTTAAAACAGGGAGCGCTGGCTCTACAGCCCACACATCAGACCAGCCCACCAGGAAATCTCCAGACCCTCCCGCAGCCACGTTGGACCTGATTTTAATTTGCTTGTGACAAATTCCTTAATTTCTCACCATTTTAGTCATGGCATCAACGGAGGAGGAAGAGATCGCTTGGCTTTTGGCAAAAAACTAAAGAAAAGGCCACATAAGGGATGAAGAAGGGGGATTTAATACATTGGTGTTGCATACAAAACAGTCCGTCACTGGGCAGTTTATTGTGCGACACCGAGTATACGTGCGCGGTCATAAAAATGGAGCTTTGGGCGGACATGCCCTGCGGGCGTCCACTTCGACTCTAATCGAGTACATGCCTCCGCGGACTGATGTACGCAGGAGAATACTGGGGGCTTTAGACCCTTGGGGGTGGGCAAAGCAAACAAATTTTCAGCAATTATATCAGTTATCAGCAGTCGCCTTCCCCCTTCCAATATCAGGATTGGCGAAAGCCAAAATTTCCATATCAGTTGGGCTCTAGTTTTAAGTACTGTGACTTGGTGCCCAACCATCCAAAAACCCCTATTTTGATAACCAAGTTGGACTGTGGTTTCCAATAATTTCTATCAAAAACTATTTAGCTGAATTGTGAACCGTTAAAATGTTGACTTCCAGCACACATCCTATGGTACTGCAGGGGGATTGTGCCACAACCAGTTTCATTGGCTCTTAAATTGTGCAGTAACACCACAAAGGCGACAATCTTGTTACAGCACTCTTGCTCACCTCTTCTTGTTCACACTGAACAAATATAGGTGATGTAACGGTGTCCCAGTGTATGTGTGTTTTCAAACAGCATGAAAACATTGTGGAATCAGTGGTAAGACAATAGTACCAGTGTCTACAGTGAAGAGTTTTGCAGTCCTCCCACATACATCACACCAACACACCTTACAACCAAACTGCAGGGTGCAAAAGGTGCAATGATCCCATGTCGAATAAGTTGTCTAAACACGACTATTAAATCCAAAATATGAAAAGGTTGTCTGTTCTATATGAATAACACTGAAAATTTGATTTGAACTAATTCAAGTTTAATAAAACGATTTCATTTGTGTGGCCTGTTTCACATATTAGAGTTTGAGTGAATACCTTAATGCCAATTTGTCAAAACAACTTAACAACATTTACTCGTTGTGGTTTCTTAACATGTATCCACTTCTTCCAGCGCCAGATTGTTTTTCTTGTGTTTAGTTTGAGATTAGCTGCACAGCACGTATAAACAGACCAAAATTCCAGATTTAAATGGACTGCACATGAGAGGTTGGGGGCCCTGTGGTGGTCAAGTCCGATCTGATAATATCTAGGTCTACTTCACAAAAGGCCTCAGTCATTTAAAGTAGAAACTCTATTATTGGCCAGTTAAAGTGCCAGACTGAATTTCACACACTGACACACACCATTAGGCTAGTGGGAGGGGGCATACTGGTCCACTTGCTCAGTTGTCTTGGATTAACAGATTTTTGAAACCTTACGGTCTGCCTACTTTTAAAGAGCTCCTTCTGGGAATGATTAAATCTGATATACTCTTATTATGTGTAAATGGGACTTTAATGCTGGTTCTTGATTTACTGTAGCATTCTGGGTGAGGGGGTGGTCAGGCCTAGAGTAATTATTGGTTCAGTCTTCTGAGGTTGGCTCCCATATGCACATTTTTATTAGAATAACAAACTTTTTATGTTTTGTTCTCTCTGTAATGAGACGCGTAATAACCATAGCTGGGACAGTGTGATCGTTCTGGGAGTCATTGTTTTCATTCTGCTGACATCTGAAGAATAACAGCTAATTATTAGTCCTGTACAATAACTCCTCCTTTGTTTTTCTACTTTCAGAGATAATACTTAGTACTATACTATAAATCACTATGAGGAATAAATGCATTAGTTACTCAAATATTTAAATTTTACTTTAATTCTTGTACACAATCAGTTTGAAAAATAAATATAAGATAAAAGCTCCACTATTCCAGGTACAGTAGACCAACTAATTAGTTGACAAATCAATGAGGCTGAATATTGTTGCTACTTTCCAGCCTAAGCAGACTAATCCAAAAACAGTCCAGCACCACAGTGTTGTTGTGACACTTCAAGGTCAAACTGTACTTGTGGTGGGGTTTTAATACAAGAAAAATCTGTGGGGGTGCCTAAACTGTTTTTGTTTTTTTCTTTAACTTCTTTGTATTTTTCTTTAATTTTCCAAATCTAAGAATGCCTATAAACAATACACTGTTATGAGCCAAAAATAAATAAAAAAAATTAAAAAACTGTTTTTAAATACCAGACATCAGTTGTCTATGTCTAAAAATCTGCATCTGTCACTGAAAAGCTCACACTGATCAACATGTATTCACAGACAAGTTGGTGCTGATCAACAGCTTCTTTTCCTGCAGTAAAATCAAGAGCTAGAAGCTTAGTGCCAAAATATCTAACCCTACAAACATTTTATTCATGCATTTTTACATACTGTGTGAAATAAACACTGTTCTATAATGCAATACCCTAAAGATGCTTGTAAAAAATATGATGAAAGTCCTCAAAGAACAAGGTTTATGTCAGCAAATATGCATTTAATAAGTTCAATAAGCATTAAATTTTGTGGGAAAAAGTTTAATAAGATTTTAAATATTTTCATTTTATTTATTTTTTGATGGAAGATAAGATGTGATAGGCTCCTCTTAGCTGCTAGAAAGATCTAAGACACAAGTGTCTCCACACAAGTAGGCGTTTTGATTGTTCACACTTGTGCGCCATGCAGCAAACACTTTAGCTTACTGGCTCCTGACTGTGGCCCGCTCTCTCCAAGTGTATAATCAGTCACGTTAATGAGAGCGCTAATGTGATGCACAGGAATTAGTCGAGGTCCTCCACAGGGTTGAGACTCAGGAGGTTTTGGAAGAGAAGCTTGTTGCCTCGGTCTTAGACTTCCCAAGTCTTGAAAATCAGTCCCGGGCTTTAGCGCTTGGGCAACTGAGAAGCCTGGCAACAGAACAAAAACACCCTAACGCATACGCACTCTAAATAACATTTTCCCACTGAAAGTGCTTTGACAAAATCAATGTGGTACTCCTGTTAATCATGCTGATGCAAGCTTGTTGTGGGGAGTGAAAAGAGCTCTGGGACTCACGTACAAGCCAGCGCACACTTAGCTGGCACTTATAGCTGAAAGACAACCAGTCCGCGCGCACACACACACACACACACACACACACTCCAGATTCTGTAAGGTGGTGTGTTTATGAACAAAACAACAAAAATCAGGCTATTTCTATAACTAGTCTCAAGAGTGTCTGTGTCCCCTGGCACTGAGATGAAAGAGAACTAAAATACAGGCATGACTCAGAGGAAATGTTCTGTAAGATTTATTAGAACACACACCAACACACACTTTACTAGAACAGACGCTTGTTGATATGCTTTCTGTTCAAAAGTTACTGAGCAAAGTTTTTGTTTATTTTATGCATTCTTCATACCTTCTCATTATATTTCTTCAGGATCTTTATCACATTTTGCACAATAATGATTGTAGCATGAAGCTGCACTGCTCTAACTATGACCCCTGACCCTTATTCATCTTTCAGACTCACCATGAATCGTGTTCTTTAAAGTTACCTCTGACTTCAATAATGTCTGATGTTTTTCTACGCATTTCTCGTCCTTGGACACAGAGTCAACTAAAGTTTGACAAATGTTTACCTAATTTTTCCTATGTTTCTAAGAAAGAAAAACAAATCATTAATGGAATTTGTTTTATTTGATTAATTTTGATTGTTATTTTCAATCATTATAATGAAATTGTGAAATATAATGTGCTTAACATATTTCTCTGTTCTGTTGTTCAGAAAGTGATTATTCCTTCAGAGACACCTGTCGTGAGTAGTCTTTGAGCTGGAAGCTGTTTGCTTCAGAGGGGAGTCACAATGACCCTGAGAGTAGTCAAAATAATCCTGAGCAGAGAGCTGTTGTTTTGCACAAAGATCTTTTGTGTGAAAAAGCAGTTCACCTTGGACCTCCGAACTAAGCGGTTCATTTTGGACTCCCGATGTGGAGAGATTGTCTCCAGCCCCGAACCGGAAGGCAGTTCGCCTTTGGACCCGATCCTAGAAGTCATGCCAAGGTCCATTCGTTCAACTCCTGAGCAGATAAACATGTTGCTCAAATTACAATTGTTAGAAGTTTCAATAACCACAGAAGATGAAGCCTTGTCTCACTGCAAGACTCACATTCTCGGCTGAATGTTGCAATGGACGGCACCTTCTCATCAGCTGTTGCCTTCACAGACCCCTGAAGCTGTCACAGTGACAGTCAGCTACCTTGGGCAGTTCCCGGCGAGTCCTCCTCATGGTGTATCCTGGTCTGATCCACCAGAGAACCCCAGAAAGATGAGTGACGTGGCGCCTTCAACACTGACCCGGTAAGGAGCAGAACCTGGTGATGATGCAATTCTTGGTCTGGTTATGCTATTTAAGCTGATGCAACTTGGTAAATCATTTCCTGGCTTGCAGTGATAATAAATTACTTATCTGATCAGATTAAATAACTTCTTTCAACCAAAATCCAAAGTAAACTATTTGTTAAAATAGTCAAACTTTGTCTAAATTCATGCGTGTATAAAACTGAAATAATTCCTGCTCAAAGAGTAATTTTTGCCTTAGATAAGAGAATTAAGCCTTGATTGACTCATTATTATTGTTTGTTTATCATTGTTATTGATTTTTAGTTTGACTATTTTTGTAATAAAACTTCAAAGACAACTGTGGTCTTTTCATTTGGATGAATATGCATGTGTTATGGTATAGAACTCCCTGTAATTAACAGATTCTACTTCAGTGACTGATTGTTGGTCAGTAAATTGACCAACTGATGCCCCTCTTTAACGAGTGCTAAATAAATAAAATAAATGTAGTGGAGGGGAGTGGAGAAAGTGTCACCCTTCTTCCTCCAGCTCAAACCCTTCGTTATTGCTACATGATGCATATAAAAAATAAAAAAAATCTGGACAAAAAGCTAAGATTTACTTCTCAGGTGCAGCCTCGGGTGACTTGCATCATTTTTCACCTCGTTCATAACCTGTTGGAGCAGGTGATCAGCTACTACCACCACAAACCGTAGTTCAGTATCTGTAAGTTTCACTGAAGCTTAGTCAGTAATGTGTTAACAAATGCAGATTAGCTGTGGCAGCCATCTTGAGTTGGCTTGAATACAAAAGTTAATCAGCTGTAGATGTATAGCCAATAATTATTTTTGAACACTTTTATTGAGATATGACCAGAAGCTTGTGAGATTATTGGGCTAACAGACAAACAGTGTTAACTCCAGATCTTAATGCCAAGGTTAATTCAAACATGTTGCAATTAATTTTTTTGTTGGGGACAATGCTCAGCTTCTACCAGACCAAACTTTAGCACAATATGAGTCAAATTAGTCGAGTTACAGCCATTTTTGTGTTTTCTAGATCAGCTGACTGTGACAACCATCTCAAATTGGATCGACTCCAAAGATTTATCGGATGTAGATGTACAGCCAAAACTTATTTTCAGAAACTTTCATTGAAATTAGTTCAGGAGTTCATGAGATATTTATTACTAGCATACATACAGATATGATTCTAAAAGCTAATGTTAAAATTTTAACAGCTTTCATAAGATCAGAGTGCTCAGATTTGTAAGTTGGGGATCACTCCTGTTCATAACTTTTATGGACAGAATTTCTTGGTGCACCCAGCTGGTGGAGGGTTTCCAGTTTTGTGGCCTCAGGATTCCATCTCTGTTCTTTGCAGATGATGTGGTCCTGTTGGCGTCATCATGCCGTAATCTTCAGCTCTCACTGGAGCTGTTCACAGCTGAGTATGAAGCGGCTGGGATGAGAATCAGCACCTCCAAATCTGAGGCCATGGTCCTGAACTGGAAAAGAGTGGATTGCTCTCTTTAGGTTGAGGGTGAGGTTCTGCCTCAAGTGGAAGAGTTCAAGTATTTTGGGGTTTTGTTCACGAGTGAGGGAAGAATGGAGTGTGAAATTGACAGGTGGACTGGTGCAGCATCTGCAGTATTGCGGACTCTGTACTGGTCCAGTGTGGTGAAGAGAGAGCTGAGCTGTAAGGCAAAGCTCTCTGTTTACCAGTCGATCTACATTCCTACCCTCACCTTTGGTCACGAGCTCTGGGTAGTGACCAAAAGAATGATTGTGGATACAGGCGGTTGAAATGAGTTTCCTCCACAGGGTAGCTGGACTTTCCCTTAGAGATAGGGTGAGAAGTTAAATTATCAGGGAGAGACTCAGAGTAGAACCACTACTCCTCCACATTAAGAGGAGCCAGTTGAGGTGGTTCGGCATCTGGTAAGAACGCTCTCTGGGCGCCTCGCTAGGGAGGTGCTTTGGGCATGTCTGACTGGGAGGAGACCCCAGGGAAAACCCAGGACACGCTGGAGAGACTGTCTCTCAGTTGGCCTGGGAACAACTTGGAATCCTCCCAGGAGAGCTGGAAGAGGTGGCTGTGAAAAAGATGTCTGGACCTCCCTGCTCAAGCGGAAGATAATGGATGGATGGATGGATGGATGGATGGATGGATGGATGGATGGATGGATGGATGGATGGATGGATGGATGGATGGATGGATGGATGGATGGATGGATGGATGGATGGATGGATGGATGGATGGATGGATGGATGGATGGATGGATGGATGGATGGATGGATGGATGGATGGATGGATGGATGGATGGATGGATGGATGGATGGATGGATGGATGGATGGATGGATGGGATCACTCTTGCCTACTACAGCACTGAATGTTGGACGATGCAGGTCATATTCAGCAGAAAGCAGAACTTCCCCTCCTGTCAGGTGTGTTACCTGTTTGGAAAACACAACTGTGATTTTGCTGCCAGAAAAGGCAACACCTTGATGGTTTCTGATCTCTGGGAGAACCACCATTCATTTGTTTTAAAGCAACGCTTCTGAGAAACAAACATTTGCAACAAGCTTTGAGAGTTACTGTGTATTTCTGTGAAACAAACCACCTGCTACAGGCCCAGGAGGCAGATAACCTAGATAATTAACTAGACAGCATCAGCCTGTCAGGCTTCCAACATCTCTCCACAAAGAAGTATTGATTTAGGGTTTTATCTATGACTATATTGCACTGAGCATTTTAACATCAGTACTATATGTAATGCCTGCTGCCATGAAAAATAGTAATACAGTAGTCCCTCGATACTTCGCAGTTCGACTTTTACAGACTATCTCTTTCGCAGGATTTCAAAGTAAGATTGTACACAACACACAACTGGCTGATTCATGGAAGGCGACCAACCAGAGCATTGTGCTAAAGAGTGGACTGGCCATCGGGTGCACCGGGGCATTTCCCGGTGACCTGGCCCACTCAGTGATCACCAAGGGGCCTCCTCCTTTCTCTTTCTGAGGCTGTCTGTCACCACAGAGCAGAGTCACACAACAGGTGGGCACGCAACCAGTTGTGTGTCTTTGCTCTGCTGTTACACACAGCCTCAGAAAGAGAAAGAAGGGGGTGGGAGAGTCTGTCTTATACCTGAGTGAGCCACACGAGTGACATGGATTGTCTATTTTAAATAATCAAGCAAGACCTGAACTGAGCCTTTAGTCCCCCTTGGAGATCACTGAGTAGGCCAGGCCACCGGGAAATGTCCCAGTGCTCCCAATAGCCAGTCCGCCGCCAGGATTGGCTCAGTAACCGTAGCATCAGTCTGTCTGCTCTTTTTCGCTGTGCTCTTTTAGAGCATTTAGAGAGTTTATAACATTGTTAAGAACATTGCAAGAGTGTGGGAAGGGTTTATAGAACCTTAAAATATAAATAAATACTAAAATAAATATAACGTCCCTATTGTGCAGATTTTCTCCTATTGCGGGAGTGTCTGGAACGTCACCCCGGGACAGGTGAGGGACTACTGTAATGTAAATTTCTGTGTCTCTAGTATTTGTATATCATTGTATTTTTGTATTTTAAATATCTAAAGAATCACTGGATGTGTTTTATTGAAACTCAGAAAATATTTATTGGATTTCATTTATACCTGATAAGGATTTATTATCAAGCTAATTTAAGATGGCTGTTACAGTCTATCAAAGATACTGAGCTCGATTTGGAAGTCGTAGGAGCTGAGAGTCATCCTCAACGCATTGATCATTACACATGGTGCAAAGTATTTATTATAACTTGGCTGGTAGAATGCACTCTTTCAAGGAATGCTTGTTTCAATAAAAGTATAGGTTTTCTTCTACGTATCCGCAAGTCAACACACTCACTTTAAGTTCACTCTCCTAATGTTTATCTTGGCATCAACAATAAAATAACAGGATACATAGCAACAGTTAAATATTTATTGGTGACAATAACAGTTATTTTTTTTATTAGATCAAATAATGGAACGAATGTTTTGTAAATACCATCAATCTGTGGTGTGTTATATTTTTTCCTCATAATGGTTATATCTTCAGAAATTATCAGCCATTGTCTTGAATCACAGAGTTTTCTGTCAGTACAGAAACCTTCACAAACACACTCTGCAAATGCAAACACACACACACTTCACTAATTTTCCCTATCTGTTCTGTTTCACACTTTTACATTTGTAATCCTTGCTCACTTGTAATTTTGCTTCTGTGTGCTATAGCCTCCAGGGAGAGAAACTAATTTCAGGAGTGAAAGGGGATTATCAGATCCAAATGGAATCTCTCCACCTCCAGTCAGAGATACTGATGTAGACTTTTCATGGGAACAAAAAAAGTGTCTCAAAGCCTGGATGGAAACTCTCAAGGAAGAATCAAGCTAACCGCCACACTTGCAATTTCTCCTTATCAGCCCTAGAGAAGCAGCACAATGCCAAGAAAATGCTGAGCTTAAGGCTCAGAAGCCACATGCTGAAGTGACAACAGATAACATAATCAGCTTCTACTCATCACATTTTATGAATTTTGTGTATATGGTGACTTTGATTTGAACAGAAGAAGAAACCAGTACAGGAGTCGCTCGCTACTTCGCCGTTCGACTTTTGTGGACTCGCTCTATTGTAGTTTTTCAAAGTGAGATTGAACACGAGAAAATAATAATAACACCTGTACAGGACACATGATTGTCAACTTTAATATTACATGATTGGGACAGTATGTGTAACTGTACAGTAAATATGTTTTAAAAAAAAATAAAATACTACAGACAGGCACTGCCATTTTGTAGTTTTCGCTCAATAAACCTATACTGCGGACGCAGAGAGCCGCACAAAACCCACCGAACCGGACCAGAACCGGACCAGAACTGGACCAGAACTGGACCAGAACTGAACCTCCAGACCCATCAGGGAATCTTGAGAGCTGGTAGCCGGGCCACGAGGACTTACGAGTGGGATGCCGAAGTTCCAGCGTTCCATCCGGAGCCCACCACCACTACCCTGAGCCAGAGAGCCGACCAGAACCGGCAGGGTAGGTCTGCAGAAACTCGGACCGGAACCGAGCCGTTGCTGTTCTGCAGAGCCTGGTAAATAAAATTTAGTAGCAACCTATAAAGTACTGTATGTATGTTTTTAAAATGACATAGGTTTAAGAGTTTAGAACATTGCAAGAGTGTGGGAAGGGTTTCTAAAGCTTTAAAATATATAAATACTAAAATAAATATAACGTCGCCACTTTGTGGATTTTCACTTATTGTGGAGGGCATCTGCAACATAACCCCAGCTATAAACAAGGGACTATGTTTTTGAGGGAGAAAGCATTCTTGGATGTTAAAGCAGTCATTACAATAATGCAGTCTCTGTCTTTTACACCAATTCAAACATGTCACACAAATAATTTCCCTTCCCATCTTTGCTTGTCTTATTGTACTATTGCTGGGGACACTGTTACTTTATCACTTACCCTCAAATACAAGTGGGGACACACATACACAAACTGACATACTAAGCCCTGATAAACAAGCCAAGGAAACCGTAGAGACACGTACAAAAACACAAAGGGAAAGAGTGAAAGGAAGATGAAAAGTGTCTATGTTTGGAGCCAGCTGGTTAAAGCTGACAGCAAATTAACAGTTGGATTAAGATTTGAAAAGCATCAAAAATAAATCAACAGAATGAATCCAATTAAGAGACAGCAATAAAAATGCAGTTTTGAGCTTTTGTTATTTATGGCGAAAAATACTAGAACTTTTTTTTTTCATGCGTTTACTCTCTTAGCTCGTTTTGTCTTCCATTTACGAATCATGGCGCTGCACTTGTCAAATTCTGCTTTAATGTTTGGTCAAAGGCGATAGCAGAAGGACCAGAAGAAGCAGACAATTGGCCCAGGTGTCGTTGGAGCCTTATCTCATGAAATGAGATAGAAATCTGAACAAAGAAGCAAACAGTGGAGCTTTCTGTGCATCCAAAGTGTGAGGCTGGAGCTGTCCCTTCCATTACAGCCTAAAGCCAGCAAGCTTCAATAGAGGCTGTTAATGGTGCTGATGACAACAGAGGGGATATCTGTGCCAGGTAAGAGAGAGAGAGAGAGCAAAAAAGTAAAAGCAAAAGATAGTGGGAAAATATTATTTTATGTTGTTTTTATTTTAATGCCGGGCAGAGAAAATTTCTCACTCAGGAGAAGGTGCCATCTTTAACATTTAACAGGAGCAGCTATATTTAGTGTTCCTGTAACAAAGCATTTGATAAAAGACACTCAATAAAAACAGTATATATATAAACTGAGGATCAAATTGTAAGAAAGGGCATTTCTTGTGGATGCATGCTGAAGGCAGAACTGAAAAGTTTTCTGTTGACTGCATGTTTCACATTGCTTTAAATCATTTTAGTTTGTGTTTTCTTGTTGTTACAGCAACAACGTGGCTTTTAGAGCCAAAAACACAGCCAATGCTCGCCTTATAATGTTTCATATGAGACATCTCAGGGCCACAAGTCCTGGTTTTGGACATTTTTATCTTGTTTATTCCTTCAGTTTGGACTCGGTGTCGAGTTTCCCAGTAGTTACTGCAGCTGCACAAAGAGCCAGGGGAAAGCGTTGCTGCGTTTGAAATGAAACAGACAGAACAAGCAAAGCTATTTATAAGAAGCAAGCAGGATAATTGTTGAAAAGGTTAGAGCAGCCGGGTCTGGTAACAAGTGAGCCACATGTTGATGATCTTGACAGAACTTCTCAGCGGTATAGCTGCTCTCTTTGACGGTGGCGTTTCTTGGCGACATCATCACCGTGTTGCCTCAGCAACTTGTTGAGTGCAATGAGCTAAAAATAGTGAATACCTACCAGGTTTTGGCCTCAACGTCCCAACAATCATCATAAACCCTCAATGTGTGCTAACTTCTTAGAGCATAGATAAAAAAAATAAAAAATAAAAGAAGTAAATTAAATTACCAGAGCAGAAAAGAAACAAATGTTTCCCATCATGCAGCAGCAAAAACACCATATATAGGAACATCCCATCAAACTTGTTTCCATCACATCAAACAGGATTTACACTCAAGTTGTTTTTGCACAGCTTTAGATTTATCTGTTTATACACACACAGTTTCCCACACTGGCAGACTCACGCTCGACTACAAAGAATACGGCTAAGTTTTTTGTACGTGTGACACAAAATACAGTTTTAGAACATTGCATCTGCTTTAATAAACTTGTTGTGAATGCTTATTTAACATTCACACTGTTGTTTTTCTGGTTTTCTTTTTATTTTATTTTTTGTGCATTTTGTCAATCTAACTTCTGTATACTTTGTGCTATTTTATATATTCATATATCAAAAATATTAGCTTATTCAGGTGGTGGGTGCTGTAATGGGGTTTTTTGTTGTTGTTTTTTTACTTTGAAATCTTTCAAAATAATTTACAATATTTACAAAATAAAATGTGCAATTTTTTCTTTTTATTTTATTTAAAAGCATGAATATTTTTAGAATTTGCTTCGATATAGCTCTAATTTGGTCTTCAAGTTCAAGTTCAAGAATCTTTATTATCCCCGATGGGCAATTTGTTTCACAGTCAGTATACAAAATGTACACAAAATGTCCGAAGACATTAAGACATTAAAATAACAATAGAGAAATCATCAGTGTTCATTGAGAAGCCTGATCGCTACAGGGATGAATCAGTTTTTCATTCCTTTCGTCCTACATCTGGGATACCTGCATCCAGATGGAAGCAAGCTGGACTCACCATGGAGTGGGTGATCAGGATCTGCCAGAATCAGTCTGGTCTTGTTCAATGACCTCATTTTGTGTAGGTCAGTGAGGTTCTCTAGGGCTATGTTTAGCTTCTAGCAAGCACTTTGATACTTTTAGGTTTTAATAGACCTTTTGCTGCTTTTAGCTTTTCGCTACAATTTTGCTCTTTTAGGTTTTCGCAAGCCTTTTGCAAACTTCTGGCTTTTAGCTGGCTAGCATTTAGCTTATTTTAGCTTTTAACAGATATCCTCCTACTTTTGGCTTCAATAATTTTGTTTACTTTCCTCAGCAAATCTAGGAAGTCATTCAGCATGCATTCACACTGCCTTTTTGCAGAAAATGCAATTGTTCTTTTTTAATAAACACTGTGCAAAAATATTGAGCCATTTATTTAAATTATGTTCCCAAGGAGCCAGATGTTCTTGTACTTGTTTGAATTGGTCCTTGAGTTTGTGTGCTTTTTTAGTGCTTGAATGGTTCATTGGTTAGTGTAAAGTGCCTTTGAAGACAAAAAAAATCCCTGAAAATGGTCAGAAATGAGGGCTAGAGTAAATATATGTCAGGGAAAGAATGAGACAAAGACAAACGGCTGTAGATAAATTTGAAAGGCCCAAAATCCTGAGAAACTATCATTCAAGACCACTTTAAATAACTTACAGGAATGCCTGGATCCTTTGAAGCAAAAATCTAAAGACATAAAGGCTCTATACTTTTCCACAGCATTATAAATACAAATTCCATCAGAGAGAGTTGAAGTTAATGTTTCATTCACTCTTTTGTTCCTTCTTTACGCAAACATTCTTTTGCCCCGAGTTTTCTTGCCCCTCAGTTTTTCTTGTGGCTCACTCAGCAATTGGAGAAGCCAGTTGAGCTGAGACTTATAGAGGCGATGCATCATTTGATGACACGGGCTGATAGATGCCTGACAGACTGCCAAACCCCAAGACGTGCCACATGAGTCAAGAACAAACACTCCTCCGTCGTGTAGATATGCTTTTGCACATGTATCCATCATCGCCGTGTGGGAGGTGTGTGTTTGTGACTATGAGCTGGTCTGAGGGGGAGAAGTGTCTATCTCAGTGGCGCCATGCAGGCCTACGGAGGGGACCGAGCTCAGGCTCAGAGCTCCATGACAAGGTAGGAGGACATAAAAAGATTCTGCCTGATTCGAATGTTCAAAAGAAATGAAGGCAAATGAAAGCGAAGTAAAGGATATACATAAAAACACACCCCCTTCTTGTCTTCCCCCCTTTTTTCACAGAAACAAATTTGCAAATGAACAAGCCATTGGAAGTAGATCGTAAAGCAGCCAGGCCTGAGCTCTGAATGTCACAGTCAGTCATCACAGCCTCTCTCTAAGTGATGCAGACAGAGACCCATTCTGATTGCGCCACCAGTCAAGCCAAAAGGTGAAAAACATTTACATGCAAATACGAATGACCCAGCAGCTCCAGTATTCCAAAGGCAATGCAATGACAGAAAACCAAGCACAAAGCTCTTGCCAATCAGCAGCTATATACACATGAGCTGTAGAAAAAGGCACGATGTGTGTAGAGTATCAATTATTTTTTTGCATTTGTGGCTTATTGGTTTGTATCTGCCTCTATTATTGCTCCTCAGAGAGAAATTTATGGTAATGAATTCAGACAGGGACATTATCAACTACATTAACAGATTTGCAGCAAAGAAGCTTACAGTTCTTTTGCTCTTTTCCACCAAAACTATGGAGTACAAACTCATAGAACCCACTTATCTCTGACCAAACACCACATAATCAACCCATTTTCAATTTGGGCTATTGGAGTCCAGAAAGCATAACAAACATGGCTCACTGTCATACCGAAGCAGTTAATATCAGAGGACAGATTGTTGGTGGACTGTCTGGATCTCCAGGGGTTTTGGACAACAGGAGACTCTGGCTGTTACACATGGCTGAGATACTTGGATGAAAAACCAGCCTGCTGTCACCGGACCTGTTGTCTCCAGATGGGTCCTGGCTCTGGCCGGGTGATTCCCACCCTTGGAGAGCACACACTGTCTTCCTCGTCCTCTTCCACTCCTTATTTCATCACTACTCCTATCAGGCAAAAAAGTCAGTGAAACCTGACCTTCCCTTCATTCTTTCAGCACTTCTTAACCAAGTCCAAATCATCATCCTTTTGTTCTTTACCCTTAACGTTCAGCTTTTAACACCGCATGAGGCTTTCGTCTGAAATCACACTCGTTGGCTGTTTCTTGGCTAAAATCCCTACTGTGTGTGGTGTTCATGGGGGGCAAGGTTATGTGTGTGTGCTCACATACCCGATGCTTGGGAGATGAACAGACGCACTGCACAGCAAGGCCTCTTTCATTTGGCATGGTAGAGACCCACAGTGAGGCTGTACATTAATTGGTGCTTCAGAGCCATTAATTTAGGTGAGTACGTTCAAGGAGCCACTTTCTCTCCACTTCCCAAGAGCATCAGAAGCTGAACAAGCATCCTCTCAAGACTCATCCTTTTTGTGTCCACCTCTTCTCACCTAAATCAACGTGTGGCTTTCTTTCTGCTAAAAGCCAGTTGTTTTCTACAGTTCATCTTAATCCATAAACCATCAACACCTTGAGACTGAAGGTATTTTGAAAGTTTTCAACAAAAAAGAATCCACCCAGAGGACCTGAGTTAACTTTGTTAGCCCCCATCGCTCAGTTCTGCTCTCTCTTGTCTCTAACTTCACCATCACTGAGCAAAGAAAGATAAGAAAGATTACAGTTTTTGAACTGTGCCTCCACTTTATCAATTACACTGAGCTCAGCCAGTGCCAAAAAACTTGAGATGTCGCGGGGGGGGAGAACCTTCACTGGTGTAGTTACATTTTTGTAGTGGGTATACTGTGCTTAGAAACCAATGTGCACCGGGTTAGTACAATGTACGGTAATCGTCAATTTATTTTCAACAAACTTCGTACAACAGTCGGCTTTGTATTAAAAACATGTAATAGAATTTATAAAACAGTATCAAAGCATGTTCAAGTATTAAGTAGTAAGTACAGTAGTATTAATTATACAATAATTCGCTGGATAAGTGAATGTAATAAACAAGCGTTGCATACCAATAGATTGTTACGGAAGCATTTAACTGCCATTTAACGTATCAGTGACACTTGCCTAATGATATGTCATGTATCATTTAGGGGGTACACTGAAATTCTTATGCTTTTCTAGTATACTCAGTATACCCGCACGTAGACTACACCACCTTGATTGATTATCTCAGGCCACTGTACCAAGTAAGCTGTTAAATATTTTAAATAACAAAAAAGTGTCATCTTGGCAGGAAAAATAGACGCACTTTACATTTTTAAACTAACAGCAGCAAAAGCTACCAGTAAACAATCCTGTCAATGGCAGAAAATGACAATGAGAGCATTCTAATTATACTTTTGCAGCTTCTCTGCAACCATAAAACCACAGGACAGAGAGACACTTTGGCTGGAAGTTCCCCCATGGAATGAATCAGCTATAAAACTGCAGCGGGATAGCTGTAGTCTGCCCCACAGGGCAAGCTCTTTACACACCCATACTGTGCTGATGCGGGAAATGATTCAGGATGTGTGTGACCACCATTCTCTTGGTTGCGTTTCCAAGCAAAAAGTGGTTCAACCTGCCCTGTTATTAGTTATGAGCTTGGTGATTATGGTAACCTACACGCAGGGGTAAAAACAAAAGATCTGGACAAAGTCAGGTTCTCAAGCAGAAACAAATGTTTATTTTTTATATAAAATCAGAAGAAAACTATAATTTCAGTGGCACTGAATGTGATGCTATAGCGTTTAATATTATTTTATTAGCGCTAATGTTATTTTTATGTTATTTTGTGTTGTTTGTGTGCACATATGCATGACTAGAAATAAGGAAAAATAATCTTAATATGCCAACCTATTGTGGATAGGACAGTGTGAACAAGACAGGCACTGCCTTCTTGTTTCCAGACCGGAGCTCCTCATTAGTGTCTTCTTTTGTTAAAAAAAAAAAAAAACTCCGCTGACTCTGAGACTATACAAAAGTGTGAGAGCAAACCGCAATGTGTGTGTGTGAGACTGAAAAAAGGAATGGGAGTAGAAGTATGTGAGCTCAGTTTAATGATAAGCAAACTGGCCGTGAAAAACATTCAGCTCACACACACAAATTGTTTATTTGTGTCCAGGAAGTAAAAACTGGTGCCTGTCTTTTCACCCCGTCCTGTAGCTCGTGGTATGATGCCAGCAGTTCATACACATGGAAATGTCTCTTTCCCAAGTGCCGCAGAGAATGTGCCGTATTCACATATAGGAAAGACTTTTACACACACACTCACAGAGGAAGTACAATAGGCCTACATGGGATGCCAGTTTCACCAGCGAAAGTCATCTTTATTCAACAGCCACTTGGCCTTTGGTGATAGCAGCTGCATTCTTTGTTCCTGTCATACTGCACTTCCTCGGGCTCGCGCAACATGATGCCGCTCCAACTCCTCAAAGACAATATATCACAGTTAAAGTGCATAAATAAACAAAAACAAACTAAAATCGTAGCCCTCTCCAGCTCCGAGGAGAGACTTGCCCATCGCCTCTAATGACTGCAACAGTATGAGAAAATTTGTTCAAAGAAAAATGGAAGAATGCTTATTACTGGATGTGTCTCACTTCTTTCTTTGAACTCTCATCTACTCGGGTTGCTCGGCTTTGCAGCGGATGTATAAGAGCCGCAACACGATGAGTGAAAGAAAGATGGGGATGGAAAAACATGTGACTTAAAGATAAAAGGGAAAGAGCAGCTGATGAGGGAGCAGCAGTGTGTGATTAAATGGCTCAGGAGGTCCCGTTGGGCTGCAGCCTTTATTGCATTTTAATAGAGGACTCTGTGATCCTTGACCCTTTGCGAGGTAGAGGTACCATATAGCGCAGATCAAACTGGTAGCCTTGACAAACCTCCCATGCCTTGCAGGGGAGGGGGGCTGCAGGGTCTCAAGCAAATTCCCAATACTACGGCAACTCAAGCAATAGCTTCGGGCAAAAAACAGCATCCAAAGCATCGTTGTGTGTGTTTGTGCACGGGGGATTCCAGAATACGAACGGTGCAATATAATGAAAATCTTCAATTCATACATTTCAAAGATCTGTTCAGCTCACCTCCTCTTTCCTTCTCTCAGCTTCCCCCTCCTCAGTGCTACTGGCTTGTCCTTCAATCATCAGTCCCTCCTTTTCACCTTCTCTTTCTCCCAGCCCCACATGCTAAGTGGGAACATTGTTACGGTCAATTTGTCCCATTCAGGGTCCCGGTGGGCAGTGTCCCTGCCCTGACAGCCCACAGACAGAGACCACACTGCCTGAGAGGCCTTGACATCGAAGTCCAGAGGAGGCTTGGGGAAGAGGAGGGGAAAGGAGAAACTGGAGGAGGAGGAGACATAATGAGGGAAGCTGTGGAATGGGGACAGAATGAGTGAAGGAAAACAAGCTTGGGGGAATGCTGCAAAGAATAGAACGGGGAGAAAAGAAAAAAAGGTGGCTAAGGTGCTATACATGAGCTCCAAGACTCCGATTAATGGTGTTTCGTACCATCAGTAAGTTCCAGGTTTGACAAAGTAGTGAGTGACAGCTTTGCTCGCACAAAGAACATTTCTTACAAGAATTATGGAAACTGAACCAAAACAGAGGAAACACAAACTGGCTTGAGCACAGAAAACCCCAACAGCAGATCAAACCTGGGCGATAACATTCAATACCAAACGACGACCCACTAATAGAAGTAAACACTTTAAGCTAACTGAGAAAAATGGCAAACACTGAGTTTGAAATATGAATCGAACTAGGAAGTACCGGGCTCCAATTTCCACAATAAACCTGCAGTCAAATACCATCACCTTCCTTTAGAGAACAATAACTAACTAAAATGAGTTTATAAGTCATTATGGTGTCATTAGTCACTTCACTGTTTAAATCCATCCATCCATTATCTTTTACCCGCTTCTTCCATTTTGGGGTCACGGGGGGTCGCCAGTGCCCATGTCCAGCAATCACTGTGCGAGGGGCGGAGTACACCCTGGACAGGTCACAAGTCCATCACAGGGCCACATAGAGACAAACAAGACAAATAACCATTCACCTCTCACTCACACCTATGGACAATTTAGAGTTACCAATCAGCCTAACATGCATGTTTTTTGTCTGTGGGAGGAAACCAGAGTACCCGGAGAAAACCCAAGCATGCACGGAGAGAACATGCAAACTCCACCCAGAAAGGCCACTGGACCGGGATTTAAACCAAGGACCTGCTCGCTGAGAGGCAGCAGCTCTACCAGTTGCGCCACTGTGCTGCCCACTGTTTAACTCAGACTGCTAATATATATATATATATATATATATATATATATATATATATACATACATACACTACTGTTTTAGCCTCTTGACAAAATTACCTTTGGGTCTCCCAAAATAGACAACAGTTTGGTTCCCAAATACCCCAATCAAACGTCAAACCTTTAACAGCCACAGGATCATTTTGCTGTTTTGACTAACAAATATTGAGAACATACATGTTTATGAATGAGAACTGTACTGGTTTTGAAAAGCTTAAAAAGGAAAGTGAAACAAGATTACGAACTTTAAAGTCCCTCATTTATTGCGGGGGATTCTTACCCTGAAGTCCCGCAATAAGTGAAAAACCGCAAAGTAGGAATAGTAGTACAAGTAGTAAGTAGTTTATTTTAGTATTTATATATATAGATATTAAGGCATTTTAAACCCTTCTCACACTCTTGCAATATTCTAAACAATGTTTCTAAACGCTAAACGCTCTAAAAGAGCACAGAATGTCATGATTTCCCTCTGTGTGCCTCCGCTGCTCTCAGCCACCTGCAAGCGCTCTTGACCACACCCACTTTTCTGCTCTGCACGCTGAACAGCTGATCAGCTGCAGGAGGAAGTTTTTTTCTGCAGTATGGGCTGCACAAAGGTGCAGCAGGTGCTAAATAATTTAAATAAAAATCCCATGCCAATCGTACGGCTCATCCATCAATCAGCCAATTGTGTGTCATGTCCAATCTTATTCTGAAAAACCGCGATAGAGCGAATTCGCGATAAACGAACCACAAAGTAGCGAGGGACTACTGTATAGATAAAGGACTGCTGTAATGTAAAACTTAAACTTATTTAACTTAAAAAGTTTAGTTTCAAACAAAAAATAAATCAAGAGTGAAAAGTTTTGACCAACATTATCTGCTCTTTTGTTGCGTGACTTAAAAAACAAATGAATAAAACTGTCAATTTTGATTGGACCAGACTTCAAGTCCTATTAAACTTTTCTGCTAGCTTCACCTCACTAACCTTCTATTTAACTTTTCTGGGAGCTTCTCCGAGCTCCACAGGTGAAGGATCCCCCTTGCCAGCAGAGTACTGTGGGGAGGAGAGGACTAATGCCCCTTTTCCATTGTCACGGCGCGGGTCGGATATTTCCGGGTTGAAGCGCGTTGGAGGTATTTCCACTGTTCCAGAAACCGGCTCGTCTCGCTAAATTCTGGCCCGGCTTCTCAAGGGTTCCGAGCGAGCCGCGCCGTGACGTCAGAAACACTGTCGGTCACTGATTGGTCGGGGGGAGGAGTCTGTGGAGTCTTTCCAAACAACCCGATCCACCATTTTTTCTCTACCGCTTGCCATTAGTGATAACTCGAGGAGCGTATCTTTTAGTATTTTGAAGCTATACAACAACAATAATATCAAAGCCGTGGTCAAATGCAGAAGTGCAGGTGTTGTTGTGCTTGGTGGCCGACGAAAAAAGTCAAAGCGAGCTAGATGGAGGATTGGAGGGTGGTTTGGACACGACTACTGCTCTACTTGAAACATTTATAGAAGATGGTGAGTGTTTTCTAACTTTAAACATATTTTAAATTACTCATCCCATCGGTTCTGAACATATTTTTAATTAACAAAAGAGGCTGACGCCATAATAGTACAACGTCGGTGCTACGATGCTAAGCTAATTTGCATAAATGCTAACTGTCCTCCGGTCCCGTTTCTCACTGTATTTTATCCAGAACGTCTTTCAGCGCGTGATGGGTTCATCTCTAAACTCCACATTAAACCCTCCAAGCCTCCCGGCTCCTGCTTCTGCTCCATCAGAGGAGTCTACACCTGACAGAGCTCCATCAGAGGAGTCTACACCTGACAGGTCTCCATCACAGCCCACCTGCACCTCACAGAGCAGCACAACGCTGCAGCTTCTGTGCTCGGTAAGATGCAACATGTTCCACATCACTTTATTTGTGCCGATAAGGACTTGATTTATTTTATTTTTAAAGAAAAAAACTAAAATGTTGAATAAATACTGAATTGGGATGAAATTATGTACACAGGGTCCCAGTTACAGACAACAAAACGTAAAATAAAAACAGTAATAAGATCTAAGATATGAACTAAGAAAAATATCAACTAAAAAACATCTACTAATAAAACACTAAGCACTAATAGCAGTAAACAATCAAAACAATACGTCAAACAGCAACATGAACTTGAGTTTGTGCAGCCTCATGAATATATAACACTGTGAAGAATCACATCATGTAGCTGCTGATCAGTTTCATGTTGCTGCTGATCAGTTTCATGTTGCTGCTGATCAGTTTCATGTTGCTGCTGATCTGTTTCATGTTGCTGCTGATCTGTTTCATGTTGCTGTGTGCATTCGTGCTCGTCTGTTCACACAGACTCATGTCCGTGCTGCTGTTCTGCGTGTTGTGTTTAATGTTTTTATGCTATTAGAGCTTATATTTTTAGTTGATGTTTTTCTTAGTTCATATCTTAGATCTTATTACTGTTTTTATTTTATATTTTATTGTTGGATGTAACTGGGACCCTGTGAACATAATTTTGATCCACCACATGGACCACATGTGGTGCGAATGACAAAGAATATCTGCATCTGTATAATACTTTCTGATTCATATATCCATTATTATAATTTTCATTATTTTTAAATCAATTTATTTTTCATTTTCTTATTTGATCAGTTTATAATTATTAATATATCTATTATAGCTGTTAGCAGCACCTTTCTTTGTTTCATGCATTTATTCAAAAACAGTATGTAGCTTGAATTAACCACCTTTTTCTTCTTTCTAGTGAAGAGAAAGAGAAAAGAGTCCAGTAAAGAAAAGTCTTATTTCATCACTGAATGAACATGAAGAACTGAACCGGACACAGCAGGAACAACACTTGTGTCTTCTTCTGGATGAAGCCCGTGAGACAAGGGACAGACACAATCATTAGTTGGACGCAGTAGTTTTTATTTTTGTACATTTTTCACTTCTTACTTTTCCTATTAAACAATTTTTTTCTTAAGTGGTGTCCTTGAACATTAAATTTCCTAAACAAATTTTACAATGTTAAGTTCATATAGTGTTTGTTTAAATTCATACTGGAATTGAGAAGAATTTCCAATTGCATTTGATCTTTAATGAATCCTAAGAAAAGATTACTAGTATCTGCTCAACTGTTATTATGTTATAATTTTTTGGTTCTAGGATGAAGTGACACAAAAACAGTCAAAAATTCAGAAAGGACAGTTATCAGTTATTGGCCATACAACTGTGGCCTGAGAGATTCAGCTGAAAGTCCTGGTGCACCTTTTATTTGAACCTGCAGAGATTTGAACAGCTGATCTGAAGCAAACAGGCAGGAGTTCACCTGAACTGACCACTCCTGCTGTTTGATGGTCTCCTCCTTCGCCACCCGTCCATCCATCCATCCATCCTCTTCTGCTTCAGGGTTGTGGGAGCAGCATCTTCACCAGGGAGGCACAGACATGAACAGCCACCTCTTCAGCTCTTCTAGGACCCCATGGTGTTCACAAACCAACTGACTATTTATTAATTAATATCCTGATGCTGCTCAATAATCCAGGTAGAAAAATCTAAAAAGTTAAGTCTGGTCCTCTGGACATTCACAAAACAAACAATACAGTTCATAATAAATAAACTAAATGTTTTTTGTTAGTTTTGTTTTTTGAATGTCCAGAGGACCAGACTTAACTTTTTTAGATTAATAAGTAATACATTTATGTTTTAATTTAATGAAAGACAAATCTTTAAAATTCAAGGACAAAATTTAATCTAATTGTTTTCAAGTCTGTATCTTATTGTAAAAGCAGTTTCAAAGATTACAGCACAGTGTGATGTTTTGCAATTTTAACATGAACCTTGTGCATATCTGCAAATAATAAAAGTGAAGATATTTTTAATACATCTTTATTGTAAAAATCTATACTAAAATGAAAAACACATGGGTTTAAAGCAGCAGGGAAGGCAGTAAGGTAGGATTATGAATCAGGTCTAAAAGTTACAGCTCATGAGGTACTCCATTAGAGCAAGACATCTTTTCCACAACATCGTGTGACAAAACCTTCAGGGTGTTCTTCTTCTAATACGTTTAGTGGTGGCTAGTAAGTAGCTTAAGGGAGCACTACCGCCACCAGGTGGTAAGACGAGTTGGATTCTAGTCCCCGCCTACAGAGCTGGTCCAGAAATGTACATGGAAACACAACAGACCCGAACCGATCTGAACCAACCCGAACTGATCTGATCCGCTCTGTGACAGTGGAAAAGGGGCATAAGTCACTCTGTAAAGACACCTGTTCTTTCAGCACATAGGGTGCAACACTTGCTCCAAAGCAAGCGGCCCTAAGCGGCTGTTAGCGTCAGGGACGAGGCCTAAACAGGACTTCCATTCAACCAAAGCTGGCAGGGTTGAATCCCACTTGTATAGAGCACAGACTGACTGACTCACACATGTGCACACATATGAAGTCTGTACAACAGAGAGGCAAACAGACACAACTGGACAGTCACTTTGATCCACGCACATATTCTTCAAACTACAGATTCTGACTCCACGGTAGAGACAGCACATATCCGACAGAGGTCTGTGTGCAAGGAGAGGTGTTGCAGATCCCTTTAAATTAGCTAACTTTATTATAAATCACTGGGCACTCCTAGCCAAGGATTAGTCAAGCTCCAGTGAGCCGTTTGTTAAGCTGCAAGGAGGAGAAGCCGGGGACAGACAAGGGGAAAAGACGCCGCCAAAACTGACATCAGCATTCGTACCCTGAAAGAGTACAACCCTGGTTTCCTGGGTTTGCATTTAGCCTTGTTCTCTGAGCTCTCCACTTACACAAAATCCCACTCATGCCTTAACTCAGATTGCTTTTGCTTCTGCTGGGAGAATTTAATTGGTTTTAGTGTCCAGAACAACAGCTCTACCATCAAGAACACTGTTTTTTCCATATGTTAGCCTTGCATCATTTCAACCCCTACTGAGTCATTTCTCTTGGACAGAGTGATGCTTCAGTCTGGTTATTTATATATGTACTGAAAAAGAATTATCCTCTCTCCCACGCCTGCAGGGAAACCGTAAAGGCTCTTTTTTCTCTTCCTTCTTCAATATCCTCAAAACAAAAATCCACTATTATGAAATGAATATGAAAATACATCAAGATGAGGACTAACATTATGAACGTGGTTACAGTTGGAATCATCCATCAGCATCTCCCGTGTGTGTGCAAACTTGGTATTAAACCTGTCTGAGCAGAAATAAATATGCTTCTCATTTAAACACTCAAAGCTTTTTGTCATCAGCTTCTAAGCAAATCATAATATGGGTTGATCAGAGGTCCCACTGCGTAAATGTTTCCCTTTGTCGTCTAATAATTTACTTCTTTTTATAGCGCTTGTCATGTACTTTGGTGGTATGATGGATGTCAACCTGTGAAAGAAGTATGCCTCTCTGGTGCAAGGAATCAGCAAAGATAAAAAAAAAAGACGAATTCCTGTTCATCTCCTTTCATCTGCCTGCATGTTTCATAACTTCACCATCACCTTGTTTGCTCTCTGTCATAGGAAAACTAAAGGTTTGAAACTGAGCTTGCTCTGAGCAGCAGGGAAGCAGGATCTTGTGTGCAACCTGCAGCAGCCCTAAACTCCTGGCTGTCAGAGCAGGGACACCCCCAGAGGAAGAAGAATTAAAGGAGCCTCTTGTCCTCCAAGGTTGACTGATGCTGTTAGGAGTGACAGGAAGGTTAGTGGAGGTGCTGGTATTTTCTAGGCTGGAGTCTGCCCTCACTCTGGGCGAACAGCTCCATCTCACTGTCTTTAAATCTCGTGTTCCCTATGCTCTCACACAACCGCAGGGACTCATTTTCAGAATACACCCTTAAAAGTCCTTGGGTGGGGTGGGGGCAGTTCTTTGGATAGCTCTCCGTCTCTCTTTCCAGTCCACAAACCTCAGTGCTGGACAAAAAGGCAGCTATAGCTGAGAGGCAATTTGAATTTGAAACAGGGGCCAAAACAAAACATGCAACTCCCAAATGGGAAAACTTGAGTTAGTGCAACCAGCTACTGGGAGTTTGCAGACCTAACTGTAAATACAGAAGGCTCTGTAGAGGAAGAAGAGAGGGGGGAGACATGGTGGAGCTTTAATGCAGGACTGAACATAATAATCCATCTGGTGGAAGGACTGAGGAGACACAACCCTTCAGTTAACACAAACCACAATCACAGAAACCACTCAAATAAAGATTCAAACTGATTTATTTGCAGGAAAATGGGCTGAATCTGAATCTGCATTATAGATAACTGTTCAAACTTAAAGCACAAACAGCCACTGATGGGTGCAGCCTGTTCTGGAGGAAAGATAAACGAGCAACATCTTGAGGAAAAGGCACACGCGATTCCATTTACAAGAAGCTGACTGTCAATAATTAAAATATACATAAAGGGACTGTGTCTGTTCAGGGTCGGGACAGCTGAAATCTGCCTTTTTGTGCGTGTGGCTGCAAACTACGCAGTTTCAAATTCTGACTTCCAATCCAGAGCGCATGCATCGAGTCAAAAATCACCTATTGGTTTGGGGCTCAGCTTGTTTGAATCAGCCCAAATGACTAGAATCCCTCCGTCTGATTAATTATCGGTCTATCCAAAGCGTCAAGTCGCAGCAGCGGCACGCGCCAGCAGCACCACCAAGCGCAGCAGCAGCTCTCCAACACCCGGAGCGCTCGGATCACTTACCTCTGACGAGCCGGAGGAAGGCGCCGCGGCGGGGACAATAGTCTGACTCAACTGGGGGGGTCCCACTGGATGCGAAAAATCCCAGAGTGATCAGAGGAGAGGCTCCCGGGTCCTGCGCTGCGGGGCTTCTTTGGAAACTACTCCACTGCGTCGCACCTGTCTCTCTGGCAAAAACTGATCCCGCGCGGCGGCCTGACATCCATAAGACAACTGTCTCAGGGGTTGAGTGTCCGGACCCCCTGCTAATAGTCTCAACATACACACTCACACACGCGCGCGCGGCACCACCTGTCCCACCCGGTGCAAAACAGCCCACAAAGAGCTTCTATGTGGCGCAACGACACATGGCATTCCCGGATAGTTGCTGCAGCAGCACTCGCCGCGAACACAGGGACCCCCCTCCTCAAAGAGATCTGGAAACACAGGGAGCAGCGGATGATGGTGAGATGGGGGGCGTGATGGTGGTAACCCATCCAACCCGCTGCCCTCAAATCTTTTCTGCTCACAATGATCTATTTCGCCTCTGCTGCTCCGTCACAAGCCGCTCCTGCTCTCCGCCGTTGCGCACCGTCTCCACGCAGATCCAGCGCGCTAAACTCCCATTCATCCACTTAAACACTGTTCCTGGTCCTGTTGGGGGAGCTTGGAGGTGAGGGGGGGACCACGGCGTATGTCTTCTAGCTGCATAGTCTGAGCTACAGCATCTACAGCCCTGCTGTCCTCCACCAGAGACTCCTGGAGCCTGCTGGTGCCAAAACCTGAAGCAGAGTAACGCACTGGCTGGAATGGAACTGATTAATGGCTAATTGGGTTTAATGAGACTGGGCACAATAACCAAACTCTGACAGAAATAAGAGTTGATTCAGTTTTTTGTTCACTGTTTTGATGATGGCGGATCTTTAGTTATAATGGGGCTTTTCTCGTCCAGTTTATGTCGATGTTGAACAAATAGTTGCTACTTTTTCTGACATTCGCATAAAAGCATAATGGTTCAAAGCAGGTTGCTGATCATGTTGTTATAGGGAATGTGGACTTTAGAGAGGAGTCACACATTGATGGAGACACATGCAGCTCCTGTTCTGAGAAAGTTAGGACATAAATTAAAACAGAATGCATTCATTGTCAAATCTCATCAACATTTTAGTCCAAACAAAAACATCAAATGTTGAAGCTAACAAATTTTATGAAAAAAGAATGGAATATTAAATATGATGACAGCAGGGCATATTAAAAAGTGATGGAACAGGGCAACAAAGGCGGTGAAAGCATGTGCCAGAAGCAAGAACTTGGAAGAGTATTTTGCAACTACATGGGTCAACAGGTCAGTCAGAGGTCTGGGAATAAAAAAGAGACTTTTAAAAAGGCGAAGTAAAGATGAGCAGAGATTTATCAGTCTGTGAGAAACCGTCTAACAATTTCACAAAATGTTCCTCAACAGAAAATTATGAATACTTTGAGTAATCCATTGTCTTCATTAAATATTCAAGCATCTGGAGAAATGTGCTCAGCTGAAAATCCATGTTGGATTTAGCTTTTTTTTCTGAAATGTTTAGTCCTTTATCCAAAGGACTTCTTCAGTCTGAGGAGCCACCAAACAAAACTGATCCCCACAAACAGTATGCTCAATAGTGGAAAAAATAACAGGTTGCTGGTGCTAACTAAGATGGCCTCCAGGGCTCATCCTCTCCCCCGTCAACTCCTCTGAAACAGTCATGCCAAAGAGGTTCAAAACACCAAAATGCATGCTCAGTAAACCAGGTATAAAATCCAGCAATGTTCAGTCAGGTCATCTGGACGGTTTCTTTGTTTACTGAGACATTTCGTCCTTCATCCAAAGGACTTCTTCAATCAGAGGAGCCACCAAACAAAACTGATTCCCACAATTTGTTGGTGTTTGTTTGGTGGCTCCACAGATCAAAAAAAGTCCTTTGGATGAAGGACAAAATTTCTCAGCAAAAAAAGAAATCATCCAGATGACCTGACTGAACATTGTTGGATTTTTGAGCATGAACTTTGGTCCATATTGGATGCTTGGGATCTTTGAGACCTCTGCATTAAAAACAGATCTGATTCTGTTTTGAACATCACTGCTTGGGCTCAGGAAAGCTTGCACAAACACAGTTCACTGTGCCATCCACAAATGGTGGTTAAAGCTCTTTCGTGCAAAGAAAAATCCATATGTGAGTACCGTCAAGAAACACCTTTGACATCTTTGAGCTAACGCTCATTTAAAATGAAGCGAGGCAAAGTAAAAATATTTCCTGTGGTCAGACAAATGAGATGAAAAATTTTATTTTAGAAACTACACTAAGTCCCTTGTATTAAAGATGACAGGGACCATCAAGCCTGTTTTCAGCACACAATTCAAAAGCCTGCCTCTCTGATGGTATGGGTGTGCATGAGTGCAAATGGCGTACGTAGATTACAAACTGGAAAGGCAGAATCAATGCAGAACAATTTATATGATTTAGAACATGTGCTCCCATCCATATAATGATTTTTGTCCTTCAAGGTAAGACCTTGCACATTTCAGCAAGACACTGCAGCACATTCTGCATCCATCACGTTAGCACAATTTCATAGTAGAAGAGTCCAAATGAAGAACTGGCCTGCCTGCAGTCCAGATCTCTCATCAATTGAAACGTTTGGCACAATGTGAAATAAAAATCCAGCAAAGGATCAGGACTGTTACATAGAATCTGACAACAGATAATTCACTTTATGGCTGACATGTTTTAGCTGCACCACAAGGAACAATAACAAAGAAATGTGGTAATTGTTAAAAAAAATCAGTAGTCAAATTCAGTGTTTTTTTGTGTATTTTGGTTTTTAAAAACGTGCTTTTAACCAGTTTCTGAAAGGGTCATCTATTTTAAACCAATATATGTATTTTAAAACTTGAAATAAAAATACACATATGCCTGCATTGACATCCTTTGATTGAACAACGTGAGAATGATTTTGTCTCATTTAACCTCCAGTCCCTCAATGTTTGCACTAAGATCTTGAAATAATATATCTGTTCAGTCTTTTGTGATAAAGGTGGTTCATTCTTACACTTTTACTCCACATAAATTTAAAAGGCAGGTATAATATCTGAGTTCAGTGGATGTGCTCTTTGAGTTAAATAAGTTAAAACCCCACTGGATATTTCCATGAACCTTCTAGAAGCCAAAGTCACTTTTAAGCTTTGATTCATGAATAGTTAATATCTGAAATAATGACTTTTACAGGCTTATGGCTCACTCCGTTTACCATTTTAACAAATCTATTCTTTTGCGTCCTCATATGTTTCTTGTAACTTTGAAAAGTCCAAATATATCCAGCTTCAAATGAAATGTAAAATAAAATCACAGAATCAAATTTACCCTCAGAATGCACAAACGTCAGAAACAATTTAAATATCTGAATGGTTAAAAAAAAAATCTGAGTAATATCTTTATCTTAACGCTGAATCTCTTTTTACATTAAATAACTTTTATATCTGCAATATGTCACTCGTTTTGTTATTTTTTAGATTTTTTTAGTCGATTGTTAGAAAATATTTTTTGTATATTTAACTAGTGCATTTACAGCTATTTTTTATAGTTTGAATTTATGTAAGCTAAATACAGTAGTTTGAACTTATTTATTCTTTAATTTCATGTTTTTCCTAATTATATATTCTGTCCTTTTACTGCTACAAAAATGCTAATCTTTCACTTAAGTGACAAATACAGAATTGTTTGATTCTGTGGTTAAATGTCAAAAACTTGTTATATTGTAAGTACAAGTAAAAAGCAGAAATGCATTTTAAAATTCCCTGCAAATGTATTTTGCTATATTTTGTGTTATCCTTAAACAAATTCACTTTTAATCCTCTATGTTGTGTAGAGCTGGTAATATGACCTGTTCTTATCTGACATTCATGGTTCTGTAGGACATGACTGCTGGTTGTTTACCAGTCAGTCCCCCCCCCCCCCCCACCTTATCATTATATACACAGCCCAGACTCTGTTCCTGTAATACTCATTAACATTATTCATTCTGTTTATCGTTCAGAGCTGCCTGTAACTTTGCAGCTTCTGCAATTACAACTTAAAAGAAAAAAAAAATTATATTTTGCCAGAAGAAACCTGCTGACAACGTGAGGGCACCTCTCTGACATCAGCGTCATTGTTCAGGCAGGCATCCAGGCTCAGTGACGGCAAAATAAACATGGATTTTTCTCTTGCACTTGAAATCTGTTTTATGTGTCGATAAAAATTTCAACCAACTGATTTTCCCTCTGATCCTCAACAGAGCTACAAACAGTGTATGGGCTGATGAAGTACATCTGTGAGAGACTTCGGAAAATGTTCTGTTTTTCTGAGGATTTTAGATCAAATTTTCTAAAGTATCCTTGTGTTCGCTCCTAAGGCTGCATGTGGACAGATCCATGTCTACATTTAGATCATGAGAACACACTTTCAATTTATTTTCCCCTAATGATGTACAGCCCTGTAATATCAGTCAAATCAATAGCTGGTGGTATTTAAAATAGCTGGAACGTTGAAGTGATGATCCTGGTTAGACAAAAAAAGTTTTATTACCTGGTCAAAACATATACTGTACCGTAATTTCCGGACTATAAGCCGCTACTTTTTTCCCCACATGCTTTGAATACTACGTCTTACACAATGCTGCGGCTAATTTATGGATTTTTTTTTTTTTTTGGAAGGGCTAACAAGCTTCAAGCCAAAACGTTTAGCCTTATTACACCCGGGCACTCACATAGCTGACCAATACATGTCTCTCTTGGGGGGGGGGGGGGGGGGGTCCTCATGACTCAATGAGACTACCTGTATAAATAAAGGTTACAAACAAAAAAATCTGACCAGTGAAATTACCAAACAGGTCACAGTAAAAAATTTGTGGGAAAGGGGGGAAACTTTGGCCCCCCGCCCCTGTTCTCCTGTTCTCTACTCCCTTCCCCGTTGTGTAATACGAAGTATTTGCAGCCACTCAAAATAAGTGTGAATCGTATATTTAAAATGGCACTCTGAGCTCAGTGGGAGGCTTGGCGAGAAATCAATTACCAAAACTGGCCGCATGCAAAGAGTAACTTTTGCTCAAGTCTTCCAGTGGATCCTGACAGCAGAGCTGTGTAAAAAAATCCTCTATCACCAACAGGTTTAGAAAGACAGCTGAGTGATGAAGAGGATAGCACAAGCTCAAGGGCACAAGACGAAGATGAATATAGTGATCATTGACTTCCTGGAAGGCTACTGTATTTTTACTTTTATTTTTTACAAGCAATGTTACAATCACTGTTCAGAAAAAAATACTGTACATATTTGTGTATGTTATGGTACATATTTAATTAAAAGTTTAAAATATATATTTCTGTGTAAATATTTCATGTTACAACATGGACAGCCGGGGATTATAAAGAAGTGTGGCCTATGTACATTTTTTTATTTTATTTTTTTATTTAGTGGGCGAGGCTTATATTCAGGTGTGCTCAGTAGTCCGGAAATTATGGTAGTTTATAGTTTATAGTTTTCCAAAACTAATCAGCACCTGGTGTTGAAATAAGTACAGGCAAACACAAGGCCATGGAACCTGTGTACAGAGGGTGTCTCAGCACCCCGGATGGATAATCAAAGACACGTGTGTTGAAATACATAGTTAATGAAAATTTTAATAT
>NC_056500.1:27968598-27976223 GCF_014905685.2 Nematolebias whitei
TATATATATATAAAATTGGCTTTATTAGTACTACAGTCGTCTAATTACTGATAATATTTTTTGATATCTACAAGTTTTGGTACAGCATATAATAATGTTCATTTTTGAATAAACAACATGGTTGGCTGTATGCATATAACTGTATAAACTCTGTATTATAATATTTTTTTTATTTGAGTGTTCATACAAATATATCCACCCAAATTCACTCATGCTCACAGCCCCCTTCAGCATAAACAATTAATAGAAAACACCAAGACAGATACAGTTTATTTGTTTGGCTTTTTGTATTTGAGGCGGAATTTGTTACATGTTCCTTTAGGTTTTACCTTTATTTAAAGTGTATGTATGTAATTCATTTGGACTACCTGCTTCCAAGCTATTTGCTTGTATATCTCAACTTGACGTCTTAATGAAGTTCAGTTTCATTTAAACTGGTTACATGTCTTCTACACAGGCACAACAAAAATGATTGGTTTTGTTTGAAAGTTTAAGCACATACATGTTTGTCCTCAAATGAAATGCATTTGTCTAAGTTCATTTTTGAGCCTGGTGCAGCTTCAGTCACAGCTGACTAACCTTTTTTGATTTTATTATTAATGTTAAAAAAAAACAGAAGCTTATAACGCGCTGTCATTTGTTGGTAACTTTGGCTTCTCTGTGCAGAATATTCCAATAAAAGAGACTCACACATCTAATACATCTGTGACAAGCCCAGAGACTGTTGCTATCAAACCATGTGAACGGTTTGTGTTCTTGTAATTTCTCAGCAGAAATATTAATTTCTGCCTTGTCATTTTTTTTGTGAAACAATTCATAAAGGCAACTTTATTTTTTTAACATTTACAACTTTGGCCCTCAAGTGGCTCCAGTCCGTCTATTTTCTTTTTGTCTGCTTTGATGACGCCTTCACTCACGTCTGTGTTGTCCAGTAGGGTTAGAGGGGCCAAAATAACTGCTGAGTTCCCAAACGGGAAACCAAAATGTATTTGAGAACAAAAAAAAAAGGTTTTAAATTCATTACATCTACATGTAGGGTCCCCTAACAAGTCAGTGTGCTGGATTTTTACTTTAAGCATGTATGATCAGTAGTTTTGTCTTATGGTGCAACTACTTCTAAAGCCACTGGGTGAAGCACCCCCTCCACATTGTTTTGTTCTGATTCAGTGTAGCATTGCTCTTGATCACACCAGGCAGTTTTTCTGAAATTATATCTGCTCTTCTGGAGTAAGCAGAGACTGGAAACTTGACTTGAAGGGCAGCTGCAAGGTGCCAAAATACACTTGAAAGTGTCAAAATGAATATCTGTCACTTCTGCAGATAAAAAAAATTGTAGTTACATACAGTGAACAAAAATATAAACGCAACACTTTTGTTTCTGCTGCCATTTTCCACCCGGCCTCACAACTGCAGAGCATGTGTAACCACGTCAGCCCAGGACCTCCACATCCAGCACCTTCACCTCAAAGATCGTCTGAGACCAGCCACCCATGTGAGGATTGGTGTTGGTCATTCCTGTGTTTTTCCAGCTCATACACATCTGTCCCCTGTCCTAATCACCCCAGGTGTTCTTCGCTGTTAATCATGGGTGTTCCTAATTATTCTGTGTCTTGGCATCTTCTCATTTGTCCGTGGTTTGTCCTTCTAGATGTTCATGTTCTGTTTCTGCTCCTCTCGTGATCTCCTCCCTACATGTAAGTTTGCCTGCACGTTTGCACTTTTAGTTGATTATAATAAAAATTCTTTATTCATCCACGAGTTTCCGAGTCCCGTCTGCACCCTGGGTTCAACCTCATGCTCAGATCATGACAAGCTGCTGCATCAATCAATTTGCAAAACCAAATAATTTGCACAAACTGCCAGAAACCATCTCAGGGAAACTCTTCTGCATGCTTGTCATCCTCATTGGCGTCCCCACCTGACTGCAGTTTGTCCTTGTAACCGAACTGAACGGGCAAATGCTCAAATTCGTTGGTGTTCTCTTCATGGATGAATCCTGGTTTTCACTGCACAGGGCAGATAGCAGCCTGTGTGTATGGCATTGTGTGGGTGAGTAGTTGATGATGTAAAGTTGTGAATCGAGTGGACCATGGGGGTGGTAGGGTTATGGTATGGGCAGGCGCATATAATGGACAATAAGCTCAGGTGCATTGTATTGATGGTATTTTGACTGCACAGAGATGCCATGATGAGATCCTGAGGCCCATTGTTGTGCCATTTTTCCACAACCATCACGTCATGTTGCAGCATGATTATGCACAGCCCCATGTCAGGGTCTGTGCACAACTCCTGGAAGCTGAAAACATCCCAGTTCTTGCATGGCCAGCATTTTCATTGAACGTGTCACCCATTGAGCATGTTTGGGATGCTCTGGATCAACATATACGACAGTGTGTTCCAGATCCTGACAATATCCAGCAACTTCACAGCCACTGAAGAGTGGGCCAACATTCCACAGACCACAATCAGCAACCAGATCAAGTCAGTATCAACCATGATACTGATCCCCCGCCCACACACACACACACACAGACATACAGACACACACAAAACTACACATTTTAGAGTGGCCTTTTATTGTGGTCAGCCTAAGGCTCACCTGTGCAATAATCATGCTTGTCTGATCAGCATCTTGATACGTCACATCTGTGAGGTGGATGGATTATCTCAGCGAAGAAGTGCTCACTCACACAGATTTGCACAAATTTGTGAACAACATTTGAGAGAAAAAAGCTTTTTGTGTACAAATAAAAGTCTTAGATCTTTGAGTTCGGCTTGTGAAGAATGGGAGCAAAGACAAAAGTGTTGCGTTTATATTTTTGTTCCGTGTAAAATAAGAACAAACGCATGAGTGCAGAAAGACTTTACCAGTCTTTCACTATTCATACAGTATACATTAGTTCTGACAGGGCTGTTCTGCTATTCAAGACTTCTTCAAAGTTTTTTCTGCCTGTTCTCAAAATCCCCAGATTAGCTTTATCGTTCTGTTTCCAGCGACTTTGCATAAAAATATTGAGCTACATTCAACTAAAGAACTTTTTTCCTTTTTATCTCCTGTCAAATGTGTGCCAACAAATAAATAAATATTCATGTTGTTCATCCCATTTTCCTTGCATCTCATCTGTGTGTCATAGCAAACAGGCAGACGACCTGAGAATAATCTTTTGAAAAAGAAAGCTGCCAGAGAGCTGCCACAAGGAAGCCAAAGGAGAATGAACAAAACAGAATCAATCAGCGATCACATGGTTCATCAAGCTGCATACAAAGACGCAGACGAGTCTGCAGGGCTCATGTGATCTGACGCTCACAAGGCATTCAGACAAATGAGCTTATTTAATTTACTGGTTTCACATTTCTAGGTTGTAAAACATTAGAAAGTCAATAATGACGAAAAACTCAATGAAACGTTTAAATCATTAACAAACCTGTTTCATCTGAATATTTGATGAGTATGAGTCCTGTTGTAACAAACGTGCATTGAAATCAGTTTTCCATGAGATATTTTGCTAACAGGGCTGACATCAACAGTCAGTGTCAAAGGCATTGCACATATAGTGCTTGGAGTATGTAACATGAATGACATTCATCCACCATCACGTCAAATTTTAGCTCAGTATTTGCAAAAATAACCATTTTTGTGTTTCCAAAATTCACTTCGCTGTGGCAGACATCTTGAATTAGTTTTACTCTACAAGGTAATCACTTAATTTCTACACGTTTCTTTAAAATCTGTTTAGCAGTTCATCAGATGTTTTGCTAACTCACACACAGGACCAAAGATAAGATAAGATAAGATAAGATAAGATAAGATAAGATAAGAACTTTATTCATCCTGCAGGAAATTGTTGAAAACGTTGTCTTTTTATTTTAGCAGTGGTGATAAATACCATGTGTTATTGATTATAGGCAAAAATTTAAAATTCAAAAAAAGATTATATATCATTCTACATCAGGCACCTATTCTAAAATATTTAAGGAAGCCTTCCCACAGCACTGTCAATCTAGTTATGTTTCTGCAGTAGCTCTACAGTTGGATCCCATCTGTTTATATAAAAACCCACATGATCAAATCTACTCTCCTATCATTAGCTTGTTATCCTCACACAGTGAGCAGACTCCACTTTACTTCTCATTTTTCTGAGGGATTGTATTTAGACAGAGTTGTTGCAAGTAAACAAATGCGCCGTATTAATTTAGCCAATTTTCTAGACTGACCTCATGCGAGCTGAAAGCCACATCCTTAAAATTAGCTTAGGCCCTCTGTTTGTCAGCAGCGGAGTATTTATAGAGTAGTGACAGAGTCAGTGGGTTCATTTTTAAACTGCTTTTTATTCTCGGCATGACATGTAAACAGTGAAGCCAAAAGGTTTTAATGACAGTTCTTTAGTGAAAGCAACAATAGGTTCTTTCACTGATGATGAATGTTTGCTATAGTCTGTGCAAAATCAGAAACCTGGCTGCCGACTCATGCTATGCATTTGCACTGACACAACTGTTTCCATGTGTTGAAGGGATTTTTTTAAAGCTTATATATTTAATAATTTGTGGGGTTGTATAATAATATATCTTTTTTTTTCTTGTTCTTTCAGTTGCTCTCTTCATTACAGCAAACTGTCGCACGAAGACTTGGCAATTGTTTTTACGCCGGATGTCCTTCCTGACACAACCACAGACCACCAAGCTACCACAGCCCTCTGTGTGGAGCAGGGAGCTGCTACCTGGGGAGCAGATAGTGGGGGTTAAGGGCCTTGCTCAAGGGCCCAGACTGGGGCAAATGAGGGTGGAAACAGGTGTGGGTGCTTCACCAATCCCACCCACATTTTGATGTTGTTGGTACCGGGAGTTGAACCAGCGATCTTCCAATCACAGGTCCATCTTCTCTAACCTCTTTGCCACCACACCCACATACAATAGTATATCTCTTGGTACTGGTTGACCAAAGCTGTTTTTTTTTTTTGTTTGTTTGTTTTGTTTTGCTTTAGTTACCTTGTTACATTAATATATACTTACATTTATTTATATGTCTTGTTAGCATTGAAATTGTGCAGCATATCTTACTAGTGCTTGTACCGTATATAATTGTTTTAACAGCTATTTATTCATACATTTGTTTGTTTGTTTTGTTTGGGGTTTTTTTTTGTGGTGATGTTTTTTTTTGTTGTTGTTTTTTCATCCATCCATTATCTTTATCCGCTTCTTCCTTTTCGGGCTGCGTGGGGTGTCACTGGTGCCCATGTCCATTAGTCACTGTGCGAGAGGTGTGGTACACCCTGGACAGGTCCAAGTCCATCACTGGGCAGCATTATTTATTTAATTTAGTTTTTTTTTTTTTTTTTTTTTTAAGTGTAGTTATTGAGGCAACAATGAGTCCAAAAAAATTAAAAATAAAAAATCCCCAGGGGCACATCAAAGTTTATTATACTGTATCACAGGCTGGCACAGGAGCGCAGTGCTTAGAGCTGCCACTTCTCAGTGAGAAGGTCACAGGATCGCCTCCCGGCCAGGGTTCTTTTTGGGTAAAGCTTAAAGACCACCACCCCCACCCCGTGCCCATGTGTAAACAACTGCATGTTTAAAACTTGTTTGTACCTGTCCATTTTTCAAGCTGCCATTTATAATTTTGGACACATAAGGATGGATTGGCCGATGTCCGATATTTAACTTTATCACTAATATTGGCCGATACCGATACCATGCCGATAATATCGTGCATCCCTAATATTAAGATATCTTTTGCATTAGAGAAAAACAAGAAAACTGTGAAGAGCAGATGCATGAGGGAAGAATAATGTACTTTGCTTCACCTCAACAAGCCATAACAGACAGCTCTTTGTCTGAGGAGGGGGTCACTGTCTTTCTGTCAAGACTCATACAATCACAATGCTAAAGAGCCATAAATATTTCAGGGGCAGACATGTTTCCTTTCAAGCTCCTTCGAGTCAGCTGACCAATTGTCAGGACTCTGGGGTGAAATAAGCTCTAACGTCTACAGTGGGGACACCAAATGACAGCTGTGGGTTTTAAAGAAGCGACAGTCATCAAACACAGGGTGAAGAAATGCTCCGTTCAAGCATTTAGGCTACCTGTTGACAGGAGGTAGCTCTTTTGGCAGCGTTTTACTCAGTAGCTTTCATGCAGTGACCTAGTATTTTCCAAGTTCTGTAACGCCGGATACAAATCTTTTAGATTATGTGTTTCAAGGTTTGTGAGAGGTTAACCACAAATCACTTTTTTAATATCCTTTAAGCTGAAGGCACAACAGTCATAAAACGTCTGCAGCCAGTTAAGTTGTCCTCTCAGGACAATTTTAAAGATTAAAGACCAAAAGAAATTTAATGACTTTTATGAGCTTTCATTTTGCCCTTCTACTTTTTAATGGACATGCTCACTGGTGATGTTCAGTGCATATATAGACGTGGTGTTTATTCTGCTTTGTTATTTTAGCGTTTGAGGATAAAACCGTGTGTCTGATGATAAATGAATGAGTACTAGCCTGCGTTGTGCAGTGATACACCTAACGAAGCACCTTTTTAGGACCTCCTGCTGTTTGCTCATCATCCTCCATGAGGCTTGAAAATGCAGGCATTGACTAGCTTCAGCAAGTCTTCTCTCCACTGCAAAGCAGGGGGAGAATTGATGCACTTTGAGCATTGGTTCTTTGATTTCCTCAACACATTAGAGCTAAACTAGTTCATAAGAAGTCTCAGGAAGTACAACAGTATTTTCTTCTTGAACTCCTGGATTAGACAATCTGAAAAAGGGAATGTTGTGTTTGAGACTGAAAGATTAAGTATCAGACAGGACAGGAAGTACACTCATAGTTTCTATTCACCCCACACAATTTCCGATACAAGTCAGAACCTCAACATCTGCAGAAATACTCCACAGATTAATACAAGGCGGTAATGTGTCCGCCGAGAACAGAAGGCTGGCGAAAGACAGTCACTTCATCTGAAATGTGAATAAAACAAAGATGTTCATGTTTGAAAGAGTAAGAAAAAGACAAACACTATGTTTAGGTTAGTTAAGTGATTAAATATTGGATAAAATAATCAGATTATTTTGTTGTTATTGACACCTCTCACTGTTTTTCAATATCTGTAGTTAGACAATTACATGTTAGGTCAATCCTACAGGTATATAAATTATTTAAAAACCTCAGTATTTGTACAAAACAATTAGTTTATACATATTATATATTTTTTTTTTTTGTTGTTGTTGTGATAAGAGACAATGAATTATGATAAGGAAGTTTTCCATTTTGAGAGCAACGTTGATTTACTGTTTTATTTATTTATTTATATACTTATTTTCCATTTTATGGGGCCCAGTTCATTTGTTTTACGATTTGGCCGTACACACATTTTCTATTTTTGGCAAAAGCTCAAAATCCCCTTGGAATACCAAACATTTCCTTTTCTTTTTGTCCTTTTGGGCATCCTTGCTGTCAACGTCCTTCTGATTTCCCCTTAAATTTTGGTTGTTCCAAAGTTTTGTGATGGCATTGTTCAG
Source organism: Nematolebias whitei (assembly GCF_014905685.2). Classification (NCBI taxonomy): domain Eukaryota; kingdom Metazoa; phylum Chordata; class Actinopteri; order Cyprinodontiformes; family Rivulidae; genus Nematolebias; species Nematolebias whitei. Next base: position 27,976,111 of record NC_056500.1, read on the forward strand.
CAACTCTCTGATTTTCAGAGTTTAGATTTTTTAAAATAAATAACGAGGCAGCACAAGCTGGTATTTATGCCAGTGGTTTATTTGTGTGTTTATGCTAATATATATATATATAT
>NC_056500.1:27976323-27976694 GCF_014905685.2 Nematolebias whitei
GCAGCACGGTGGCGCAACTGGTAGAGCTGCTGCCTCTCAGCGAGCAGGTCCTTGGTTCAAACCCCGGTCCAGGGGCCCTTCTGGGTGGAGTTTGCATGTTCTCTCCGTGCATGCGTGGGTTTTCTCCGGGTGCTCCGGTTTCCTCCCACAGACCAAAAGCATGCATGTTAGGCTGTTTGGTAACTCTAAATTGTCCCTAGGTGTGAGTGAGAGAGTGAATGGTTGTTTGTCTTGTTTGTCTCTATGTGGCCCTGTGATGGACTTGCGACCTGTCCAGGGTGTACCCCGCCCCTCGCACAGTGATTGCTGGACATGGGCACCAGTGACCCCCGTGACCCAAAATGAAATAAACGGGTAAAGATAATGGATGG
>NC_056500.1:27976794-28007317 GCF_014905685.2 Nematolebias whitei
TAGATAGATAGATAGAACCTGTATTTATACATATAAATCACATTGATCCTTGAAGACTCATTTACAAGGAAGACCTGTTTTGATAGATACACACGCACACACACAGACACACACACTTTTATTTGTGGTAGATTCATGTGAATATAACTCATGTTCTATTAATTTAGCAGCAAGCTGTTCCCACAAACAGCACTGTATTATCCTGACCTTGGTTCTGCCTTATTGATAAGCCATTGTTCAAAATGCAGTAAGTGCAGAAGTCTGTATCATCTTTCAGTCTGCAGATGATTTGTCACTCTCTTGTATGTTACTGATACCTTAAGTTGCAAGCCGCCGGAAATTTGTAGCAGGATGTTGGAAATAAGATTCCCATAAGCTGTGTAATGCAAACTGGTTGGCAGTTATTGGATGGAGAATATTTTTTATGGTTTCGAGGCCACTGACGATAAAGAGCAGAGGGTGAAAGTGAATTCAAAACAAATGTAGGGTCATAGAAATGTTTGATCTTTTCTCCAGTACACCTTAACCTTTGCAGATTCATATAGTAAACATGAACCAGAAGGAATGGATTTCATTAGAGAATTACTGCATTTCTTTGATTGTGGACCACATCCTTTTAAACAGCATTTTTAAAGATGATGGATGTTTTGTTGAATGAATTAATTATTAATGTAAAGTTCTTCAAAGACCCCAAAACACACTTAGCATTTAAGCTTCATAAAAAGTTATTCCTTTGGAAATGGTAAGCTTGGTTTGTTGTGATGTTTGCTTGTTGTTAAAAGGAGAGTATTTATGTGTTTGTTGGTGCTTTCAGTATAAAAATAATATCTGCATACACTTGCATATGTCATATTTTAACATTTGGTATTTTGTAGAAAGGCATTTCAGTTCATTCTAGGCAAGATGGAGCAAAGTGTATTGTGAACCAATTAATAAACATTTCTTACATGAATAAAAAACTGATCACATTTACTAATATATCTTCAGAATAACAACAATAAAAAAGGTTTTTACAGAGGATGTTGGGTGAATGTTTTTGTTTATGCACCAAATCATGTATTACTTAATAAACAGAACCTCGTTCAAGTGATCAGAAGCAAAGTTCAGTGTAAAACAGATGAGAGCCTTCAGGCGACATGCTGCTGACAGGAAAGTGTGAAGGCACTGATGTTTGTAGTTTCACTTTTGTTTTGATTAAATGCACATATGAAAAACCTGAAATATTTGTTTATTTCACATATCCATCCATCCATGCATTATCTTCCACTTGTTCCGAAGTCAGATCATGCGAGCAGCAGCTTGAGCAGGGAGGCTCGGACATCCCTTTCCACACCCACCACTTCCAGCTTTTCTGGGAGGATTCCGAGGCCAACCGAGAGACGTAGTCTCTCCAGCGTGTCCTGGGTCTTCCCCAGGGTCTCCTCCCAGTCAGACATGCCCGAAGCAACACCTAGGGGGCGACTTTACCAGATGCCTGAACAGCCTCATCTGACTCCTCTGGATGTGGAGGAGCAGCGGTTCTACTCCGAGTCTCTCAGAACTGAACTTCTATCTCTAAGGGAGAGTTTAGCTACCCTTCAGAGGAAACTCATTTCAACTGCCCGTGGAGTCATGCACCTGACTTGTATGGCCCCTTCCTGTAGGTGTTGGTCCCACATGAAGGCAACCCATGTTGCTCATTCGGGCTGAGCCCGACCGGGCCCCATGGGTAGAGACCCGGTCACCATGCACTTGCTGATTAACCCTCCCTCAGGCCTGGCTCCAAGGTGGGGCCCCAGTAGCCCATGTCTGGGCAAGGGACACTGATCTCCTTGTTTTTTTGTCCATTTGAGTCTTTGGAATTGCTCTTTGTCTGGCCTGTCAGTCACCCAGGCCCAATCTGCCTTGGGAGACCCTACTAGGGGCAATTACAATTGCCCCCGACAGCATAGCTCCTACGATCATTCAGGCACACAAACTCTTCCACCACGATAAAGTGATGATTCAAGGAGGAGCACATATGTAGAGAAAAAGTTTCAGGCTCCTTTGTTTGATCTTATGACTTTTTTATACTCGGGTAATGAAGCTGAAAAACAAAGTTTTAACAGTCTTTACAATAAATGTAATCATCTTTGTATTGAATTGAAATGAAAGCATTTACAGAAATACAATGGGACAAAAGAATGACAAATCCTCTCTTAATGAAAAGGCTGAGTTGATAGGCTTCATGTACAATACAGAGTTAGAGTCACTGCAGTCTGACAATGTTAACATTTTGTGTGAATAAGTGGAAAGGCAAAGTAAAAATCCTATCTGTGCAAAGAATTTAATTAAATTAATTTGAGAACTGTAATTGTCTGTCCTCATTGTCAGTTCCTAGCCTTGTTTTCTAAGAATATATTTACATATTTATTATGTTTTTGCAAGATAAGCTCTATGCTCCAGAGTTGAAAAGCATCTGCAAAAGAAAATAGATCAAGTTCACTTGTTGGGTAAAGACTGCCCTCTAAGGGTTCAATAGAGGAACTGTGACTATGTCTTCTGCCCACATGGAGAAGTATTTAAATATTAATATACCGTATACCAATAGCATGCATGTTCTAAGAGTACACACTAAAAGCAACTGGAGAGTTCACATTTCATACAAGAGGCTTGCTCAGATCTGACTTGTAGGGAGTTCTAGTCTTTTTTCCAAGGGAGTGATGTGATGGTCTTTGGGTTCAGAGGTGTCCTTTGCTTCATAATGCAGTTTGTTAGGGTCACATGTGGGTCATTTAGCAACTCGGTTATCACGTGAGACAGACAGTCACATGAATCAATGTGTGGTAAAAACCAAGAAAGGGATAATGGGATTGCACTGTGTGCAGGTGTTGGTGCCACATTTGTTTAGAGGCAGTCTTTCCAGTTAAACCTTGATGGCTTTGTTCACTCATTACATTACTGTCCACACAGAAAACTCTATTAAAGTTTAGATTCGGTTTGGCTGCTGTGCCTTGACCTGAAATTCTCCATTGCAAGGTCTTGGTGCAGCTTGCTTGCCTCACTGAGCTTCATGTTGTGTTTGAGTGTTATATCCTCAGGCTAAATCAGATTTTCCTTTCCTTCTTTGAAATATTTCTTGGACACTCAGGTCACATATCATTTTTTTTATTTTTTTTATTGTTGTTCGTGTTCTTTTTTCTCTTTGTTGAGCTGGCAAAGGTCCATTTGAAGATTTCAAAGGCACTCTCTTGATGAAGTGTACTTCTTATCTTGTCCCTCTTTCGTAATGGAAATGTTCCCAGCCTGGTGTAGTTATGTTCTCCTATCAAAGATAAAGAATTGGTCTGTTTAAGTTTCCAGTAAACATAAATTTTGTCCAGTAGGGTTCAAGAAACGTGGCCTTTTCCCAATACCCTCCCTTGTAAACATGATGTAGCTATTTTCTCTAAGTTAATGTGATCTGTCGACTTCTCCACACCCTCAGGTTTTCTGTTTCAGTGTCATGAACTTGAACAAACTGGTAGCTGTAACTGCTGTTCCCTTGTAGGAGGAAAGACCTCCTATTTCTTATTTTGTTCAGGAACGGGACGGCTACATTAAATGACACTGAAGAACCAAGGGCACATTCAATGGGTTTTGTCTTTAGAAACTATCTTTCTGTTTTCTTTCTTGATATGTCTGTACAGTATTAACGACATTATTTATAAAGCACTTTGAAACAATCATAGTCACACTAATGTGCTGTACATGTGAAATCAAAGCACATTTAAATGCATATAACAAAAAATAAGAAAAGTTAAAACAATAAAATCATTCAATGAAAAAAATAAATACATAAAATACATAAAATAAACTAATCAGAAGCAAGTTTCAGGCTGTGAAAAAGGCCAAGGAATAAATAAGAACGTTTCAAAAAAGTTAAAACGTGTTATTTAACATGTTCATATATCCATCCATATCCATCCATCCATTATCTTTACCCGCTTCTTCCTTTTTGGGTCGGGAAGGGTCACTGGAGCCCATATCCAGCAGTCATGAGCGATGGGAGACATCTTGGACAGGTCTCATGTCCATCACAGGGACACATAGAGACAAACAAGACAAACAACCATTCACACTCACTCCCACCTAGGGACAATTTAGAGTTACCAATCAGTCTAACATGCATGTTTTTGGTCTGTGGGAGGAAACCGGAGTAGCCTACCTGAAGAAAACCCACATATGCACGATGAGAACATGCAAACTCCACCCAGAAAGGCCTTCTACCGGGATTTGATCTGGCAACCTTCTCACTGAAAGGCAGCAGCTCTACCAACAGTGCCACCATGCCATAAGTCATGATGTCAATTATATATGATTACTGGTTTAAAATTGTTCCTGAAAAGGTCCATTGTACATATAGGAGTACTTCCAAAGAGTTCTTCACCATTTTATTACAACTTGTGACATCATCAGCACCAGCAGTGAGAATCAAGTGTGAAGAACTAAATAAAACTTCACTGATTCTTACAAAGTTCATATGTTTATCAAGTTGTATAAAGATGATTTGTGATCATGTGCATATGTGTATGTGTGTGTGCGTGCGTACATGTGTTCAAGTTCAAATTTAAGTTCAAGGTTCTTTATTGTCATTCGCATCACATGTGGTACATGAGGTGGAATGAAATTGTGTACACAGGGTCCCAGTTACCAAAAATAGAAATAACACAAAGTATAAAAAGAAAAAGTATATAAGGATCTGAGATATACACTAAACAAATGCTAATGAACGCTAAATAATATGTGTGGGTGCGTGTGTGTGATTTGAAAAATATTATGTTTGGACAACTTTCTCCACAGCCTCTATATCTACCATTCAACATATTAAAATAGACAATCTGAAGTTTGATCCTCAAAAAATCTTAATTTTAATATCATTTTAATAGGCTCAACTTAACTCTAACAAACAAATAACAGCTAACTTAGTATTTTATTGATTTACGTGTTTCATGTGTTTTTGTTTGTTTGACAAAATTATAAAATTAGTCTTTGTTACTCAGCTTTGAAACAAGTTATATCCTCATATTATAATTCATTGCAAATCATTTTTTTTTTTATGATTATCGAGTTTCTTTCATGCTTTTTTTTCTGCAACGATTCAAAACCATGTCTTGCTCCTTAAATGACATATTTTTATGAGAAGCTTTATCTTCTGTAAGAAAAAAAAAGGTAAAGAGAAAATAAAATGTTTTGAAACTGTAATGGTATCTTTGTGGGTCAATTTGTAATTTTTCACATAAACTTTATTTTCACATAAACTATTTTCAGACTTGAACTAGGTTTTTTTTTATATTAACATTAAAAGGTGCATAGTGTGGTCTGTCCTTGTTGAGTTCTGAATCTTTCAGCTGCTAATGTATCTTTTTATAGTGAATATTTAATCAAAGTTGATGACAGAAACCCTTATTTTATCTCTAATGCTATTAGTTTCTAAATCACAGGAAGTCGCAGTATGGGAGCGGTGGCGTCACTTCCGGTTTGTGAATTGGTTGAAAGTTGATAAGACCCCGCCCCTTTGCCCTGACTTGTTGCTCGACTCTGGAAAGCTAATCTGAAAGCAGCAGCAGTTCATTAACAATTTTCACACCAAGAATCCCGACAGGACAGAGAACCAACAGGCTCACAGTGAGGTTAGTGTCTAACTTAACTCCTCTGTTGTGTTTGCTGTTCAATTGATGCTAAGCTTGCTTAAAAATATTAGCTTTAAGTCCTGATGCATGCTCAATAATCAATAATTGGTCAAACAAAACTGGGCGTTGCTGCTTCTTGAAATTGGAAAAAGGCAACTAACTCTGTTTTACTCGGTAATGCTGAAAACGGCATCACCTGAATGATAATAATGAATTATAAATATATGGTTAAAAGTCGGCTATTGTTTGTGAAAGTAATGTTTTCTTTCCTCATCTGGGCTAAAGTTCACCAACCTCAAAGTGAACGATGACACATTCATTGTAGCTTGTTTCTATCAGGATTTCTATGTTAACAAGTTGCCTAAAAGGAAGTTTGGACAATATAATTTTGTTGTTTACTCCATTTCAATCTTTGGGTAATAATTAACTATAACTGATTTTTCATTCAACTTTATTTATACAGGCTGGTCCCACTGAGACTCTTGTCATTGTCCCATTGTCATCTTATAAACTACAAGATCTCATGTCAGATTCTTGCTTGTGGCTTGACCAGTTTATAATGATTGGACCTTTTGACTGTTTGAAAAGTGTATTTGTGGACCTTCAAGTACCCCTGTCGTAGAGGATGAGAGATTTTATTCCTCCTCATATCACTTATATAATTTCTAATATTCCTATGACCACTGTTGGATGCCTCTCTGATCCTCTGGAGGTGACTCCTTAAGTCCGATTCATAAATGTTCTGGATAATGGACACTTTCTTGATTAAAAATAAATAAATAAATATATAAGACACTTGCAGTTTTTCAAGGTTCTTTGTCATTCGCACCACATGTGGTACATGTGGTGGAACAAAATTGTGTAATGGGGTCCCAGTTACATCCCACAAAAGTATTAAAATGTAAAAGAAAAACGGTAATAAGATCTAAGATATGAACTAAGAAAAATGTTAATAAAAATGCACTAAGTACTATTATCATAAAATAGCATAACAATACACCGAACAGCAGCACGAACATGAATCTGTGTGAGCAGATGAGTATGAATGAACTCAGCAACATGAAATTACTTTTTAAAGACTAACCTTTGCCCTCTTGATTATTATTTCATTTTTAGGTCTATTAAGCAATGGCAGTAGTTAGTTTAACCCTTAAAACAGCTGTGATTTGTCTCTTTTTCTGTCTCGTTTATTTTAGCAAGAGACTATATGGTAAGTGTCAATGGTTTTCACAAGATACCCTAAGCCTTGCTGTATCAGAGGTCACACTGGGTTTAGGTTTTACAGGGTGTGTTGTATGCTTTTCCTTTTGACAAACTGTTTTCTAGTTCAACATTGTGAGGATGTGAGGGTTTTTTATGAGGAGGCTTGAAGGGATTTTCATGAGTGCTTTACGGGATTCAGTTGTCAGTGAGATGATTATTTCTGAATTACTAAAAGTGTGTGTTGCATAACTGCCTTTTTTATTTATCTGGACGTGTGCCACAAAATTATTGCAGGTTTATCTTGCACTTGTCCTCAGCTTAGATAGAGTCAGACTTTGATTTGTAATAAAGCCCGTGAAGTTGTCGCCAACTGAGACTTGGGGAAAGAAACGGGTTGCTCAACCAGTCTTTTGCAACGAATTGTAATCTTCTCTCACACAGAGCCCAGAGAAAGTCTGAAATGACAAGTTTCATAAAAGCATCAGGGAAAGTAATATTAAAGTGCGTTAGCATTTCTTTATTGTGACATTTGTGATGTTAAATGATTAAACCACATTTCTAAAAGGGTGTCAACCACTGTTGAAGCTTGTTGCAGCACAGTTTGTCTTTACAAACGGTTTCTCTTGTCAGGTTGATGTAACTTGATGTAGCAAAACATATTTCAGTCTGGTTCCAGCTCGCTTCATGTTACTGGGGGTCATTTCCCCATATCAGAGAGCTCATGTCCTTCTGGAGCTTCTGTGTTGTAGCATGCCAAACACTTGTTAACATTGTCTCGGTAAAGACAGAAGGAATCCATTTATGTCTCCATGTGCCATCTGTTGGTACAAAAACAGATGCCATCCACATGTTGTGAGCACCAGAGGGAAATGGTTTTTTTTAACTTAAATTCCTTCATTGTGTTTTTAAAAAGGATACGAGGCAGAAAAGTAAGATAAGAGACCACTAGAATGAATCAGCAGGAGGGATTTTCTGCATTGTTGGACTTTAGGCTAAAGATGATCAAACTGCTCTAGGGACTTACTAAAGAAAAGATAAACTGGGAAGTTCCCTGCAGGGCTACAGAACTGTCGTCACTCTTTCTGCTTGCATTTACTCAGCAGATAGGACTGCTGAGCTGACATCACAGTCAATAATGAGCCACAACATCTTGCAATCACAAGTGGACAGGTTTTATTGCAATAGATACACCCAGATTGAGATTGTGGTCAAGAGATTACGTTTGTAAAGCTCAAGTGTTTACGTTCTAGAAAACAATATCTCATAATTGAAGTACTAAATTTCAAAGAGTCTTTGAAATACATTTTTAAAAAGCTGCATAGATTCGTCACTTTTGTTACATCGTGACCTCTAGGGGATCGTTGCACAATATCACCAGTATTTCTGTTCACCTTAACAGCATGGTGAAACCAAAGTTCCTCACATTTAATTTCTTGAACGACTCTAAGCTTGAAATCCCTTCCACGCAGTGGTTCTGCCATATGGCTGTAAAAACGATCCTCTTTTTCATGCCTCATTGATCATTCAAGCATGAACCGGTCAGGGTGATCAACTCTTGCATCTGTGCATTCTTTCACACATTAAACATGGTGGGACTTGTGCCATAGGTTAGAACAAAATTCTGCATGTGCTGCTGGTCCCCCCGTTTCACACCTACTCACCATTCATTCATTAATTCAACCTTTATTTAAACAGATAAATCACATTGAGCCTCGAAGACTCATTTACAAGTGAGACCTGTCTGGACAGACAATAAAGTGGTGAAAGTGACAACATAGGTTTTGGAGGCATAAAATTCCTAACATGCTCTTAATCTTTGGCTGAAGATTAAAAACATGAAAATGGGGAAGAAAAAAAACTTGCACACCAACTTGATACTAGCAACTTGGCTCTGTAACTACCAACTTTTCCAACTAAGTGGTGTAACAATGCTGAGTCAGCAGCAGCCTTCCTGTTTTACCTCAGTCATTTCACATAAGGCTGGACGATATGGCCAAAACTTTTATCACGATATAATTCTTAATTTCGGTCGATAACGATGCAATTCCGATATCGATATAAACAATATGAAAGTGTCAGAAAAATTGTACAAACTGTACAAATAAATTAATGTTCACCTTTTAAACGTTGGGACACGTGTGCTTCATCTTCTGGTTCTCAGCATATTCTATCGAGTGGAACAAGTTAGTTGTGTTCCCACCACTAGTTGGAACGACTCTCCAGCACATGTTGCAGCACATTGAAACCTGCCGTTGATCTGATCTTAGAGAGCTGAACCACTTCCACAACGCCAAATTAGTCTTTCCTCTTTTATCAGTGATGTCATCCGCTTTCTCTTTGCTTGTGAAAGCTTGTTCAGTCACATTATGACTAGGGATGCATCGATCCACTTTTTTTTTTTTTTTCCCCACTTCCGATCCGATATATACAGTTTGATATCGCCCGATACCGATCCGATACAGAAAAACAGTGCTGAATTAACAAAAATGGCTAAATCAGATGACATGATTTAGCCATTTTTGTTGTCTACCTGGATGTTTGAGATTACAAACTCGGTGCTGAATTAACTTAAAACATTTGTTTTGTTAAACGCAGACACGATTGTACTGAATTACAAATTTATTGAAAACTCTGCATCACAACAGCACACACACCAAGAGCTTCACAAGCTTGGTCAAACGTGTAAAAACAACACAACTTTAATTTGTTCAGTCAGTACACTAGCGCGTGACGTCACTCGGAACACAAAGCATAGAATTAGAGTGAATAGATCTGCCCAGTCATGGATCGGTCACATTGTCACGATACCCGATCCAGAAGTTTTTCGATATCTGTACGATACAGATATTGGTATTGGATTGTTGCATCTCTAATGACGGTCATGGGCACTCATTTTGAAGCAAAAACTTAATGCGGGTTGGAGATTAGCCTAGCCTGTTACCGCTGCCGACTCCTTCTGGACTCGAGCTCTGCGTAACATCTACGTCACCACGCACTTACGTAGTTGTGTCGCGGCTTTTTCAGTCAGGGTTGAAACGGAAGTGGCCGCTTCAACCCGAACAGAAAAAGAAACGCTGTAATCATATTGAAATATTGAAAATGTGCTTAAAACTCATATCACCGTTATTTAATAAAAGTATATCGTGACATATATCGATATCAAATTATTGTCCAACCCTAATTTCACACATGAAAGTGATGCAGGAAAAAGGTGTCTTTGGCCCAGATTGAAAGGTTAGTGTTGAAGGGGCTTAAGAACTGTCATGTTTGTATTCTTAAATCCCTATAATATTTAGTCAACAATAAAAAATAAACTGGTGACAATGGCATAGTGGATTTAGTTGGAGCCCAAAGTGCACACTACTACTACTACTACTACTACTACTACTACTACTACTACAGTGGTTACTGCTGTAAAATATACTGTCAAATTAATTTTGTCATTACAGTAAATATAAACAAAATAGGATTAAATTACTAATGTTTTGAATAATAAACACTTTACTTAATGGACTAGTTGCCCTTACTAAGTAAAATAAACATAACTTACAACCAACAGTCTAATCTGACATGACTATAACTGTAGCAAGTTCACAGTTCAGATGCAAGAATCTGGCAAAATTGTTCTTTACTTATAGGAGGCTTGGAAGTTAAATGGAATCCCTTTTAGTTGGAGCCAGAACACATCATTATTTAGCAGTATTATGTAGATGAATAATATCAGAGGTGCATTTTATCTGCATAACTTCACAAGAGCGTGTGAACAATCGATCCTCAGCAATAACTCTCTGTGTGTTTGCTGGTACTACCATTATTCATGGGTTTACTCAGACTCTAACCTATTTGAATTCAAACCATCTTCTACAGACTAATCAGTTTGCAAGATTTTTTTTTTCATCTTTCATTTTGTTTGTCATGGTACTAAGCTTTTTATTATGAAGATAAGAAACTATGATGATTCATGACAAAGGTAAGGAGCTGTGCTGAAAAAATGGACCTGGCCTCATTTTGTGTCTAACATTCTCATAAAACATGAAAATACTTCAGTCATTTAATACAATTGGTTATAATTTGAAAGTTACCAAAAGAATGATTAAGTAAGTTGTCAAACGGATTAAAAAACCCTGCTTATGTTAGTTTATCGTTCTGACGGTCTGTGCGTATAAGATATTTAACTCGGTCTTTTTCTTTACCCTGATTTGCCAGCCTCTTATGTTTTGGGCTTTTTCTAGATTTTGGGCTGTTTTATTGATGTACTGTACTATAGTTTTTAAAATACAAGTGTGGATCTGTGCAAAGTCAACAAGAAAAGCACCAAATTCCAAATATCCACTTGTCTCATTTAGACTTTGCATGGTAGCACTGCTTTATTCTTCCAGATGAATTTCATCCTCCTTGCATCACAGTGTTGACAAATGAATTTAATATGGCCGAGTTTCCTTCCTGTGAGCGTTAAACCATTTGACAGGCCAGCTATTCCTGCAAGATAAAGTACATTTTAACAAAGACTTTGAAGGAGGAAGCTGTGTTTCATCATGCACCCAAGGCAAAGAGGTGATTCTTGGTTTCTGACTGACTGTGTTTCATGTTAGAGACTGATTCCAGCACTCACAATGGCAGACAGTGGGAAGACTAATGAGACTGGAGCTGCAGCAACAGAAGAGGCTAATGGAGAGCAGCAGGTGAAGAAGCCTGACACCCACATCTAATGCATATTATAATGTCATTTGACACGTTTGACAATTCTCAATTTTGATCAAATTCAGTGTGACTGATGCATCTAAAAATACAGATTATTAAAAAAGCAATATGTAATGCAGACATGCTTGTGTTTTGCATTTTAAGTTGTTATAATGATTGCATTCTTGTCCTAGACTGTTGTTTCGCGAGTGAGCCACTTCCCATTGGTCAGTTCAGCTTGCGAGGCGGTTTCCAGTGCGTACAGCAGCACCAAAGACCATGTGCCTTTGCTGAAGGGAGTGATGGATGTAGCCGAGAGTGGGGTCCGAACCCTAGGAGCTGCTGCCAGCACGGGGTCCAAGCCCATTCTGGACATGATTGAACCACAGCGTAGGTTATTTTCTCGGCTAAATGTGATGTAATATGTGTGCAATTGCAGTACATGAATGTCCAACTCTGAAACATTCTATTAAAGTCAATTGCAAGCCAGTTGCAAAATAAAGGTGTGAAATGAGCATAAAGTCGTTACCTCAAGGTTAGAAACAAATAATAATGGAATAAGTTTTGTTCATTTACCAAAAGTTTATCAGAATCAGTTTATTGCCATGTCAATGAACGAGGTTCACAAACTAGGAATTTGCTTCGACATAAAGGTGCGAATAGTAATAAAGTAAAATAAAGTAAACATGAAAACATTACATAAAACATGTGTACACTCATAAAGTAAAAATGAAAACATAACATAAAACATGTGGGCACCCATATTTGAAACTGAGTTGCAAATGCAAAATAAGAATAGTTTGTGTTAAGTACAGTAGTCCCTCGTTTATTGTGGAGGTTACGTTCCGGATATTCAGATGGCCAGCACGGGACCAGATGGTGGTCGAGATCGAGTCCAAATTTGGATGAAAAAAGTTCCGGTGGGCTCTGGAGGGAATGCCAGACCTCCGGGCAATGCCTCCCCGCTCGGAAGGTTGGCGGGCGGCACTCTGATTCATCGATGACGAGTCTGGAGGTCCGGTTCTGGTCCAGTCCCCAGTGGGTTTCATTCAGCTCTCTGCATCCGCTGGGCACCGAAGCCACTATGAATAAGGACAAAACTTTTTTCGGATCAGAACAAAACTTTCCCTCCATTTCAGCAGAAGGCAACGGCTGGAAGCACTGTTGGCTTCTGGGAAATGTAGTCCTTTTGAGTGGCGATAGTGCAGCTTATTGAGGGAGAACTACACAATACCATACCATACCATACCACTTTATTTATAAAGCACTTAAAACAGCAAGAAGGCCAACCAAAGTGCTGTACAGCCAAAACAACAGGTAACACACAAAGCAAAATACAAAATGAGGTAAATCAGAATATAGACATAAAAAAAATAGCGGCACCTGTCTGTTTTTTTTTTTTTTTTTTTTTTTTTTTTTTTACTTTTTACTGTATCCCATACTGTCCCAATCACTTGACTAATAAAGTTGACAATGTGTCATGTACAATATTTTTTTCTTGTGTACTATTTTACTTTGAAAAACAGTGAAAGAGCGAGTCCGCCAAAGTCTAATCGCGAGGGACTACTATACTATGTTCAGTTACACGTTCGTTTGTGAATCTTGTTTTGTGAACAGTGAATCGTACTATATTTTAAGTGTGTTTTTGGATTTAAATTTTTTCAGTGGCCACAGTGAATGAGTATGCCTTGAAAGGACTGGATAAGATGGAAGAAAAGCTCCCGATTCTTCACCAACCAGCAGATAAGGTCACACCTGATGCATGTTTCTACAGTGTACTAAAGAGGGAAAAATGCAACTTTTGACTTGATTTTTTTTTTTGTGATCCTTTCTTTACATTTTCGCTGCATGTTACAGTAAAATTTATAAATCAAATTATTTACTTTCATTATACCCCTCAAATGTAGTTTTAGTTATTAATCTTGTTGCCACAAGCTAATGATGGAATAAGAGTCGCACAGAAAAACACCATCAGCACTCATTTTCTTGTTCTTACCCTCAGGTGGTGTCAGACACTGTGGGTATGGTGTACCAGTCGGTGGCAGGAGCCAAAGATGCAGTGATGGGGGCTGTGATGGGTGGTGTTGAGATGACCCGGGCAGCAGTCAGCGGAGGTATCCACACTGTCATGAGCACCAGGATGGGCCAGATGGTCAGCAGTGGGATGGGTCTGGCCCTCAGCCGATCTGAGGACTGGGTTGACCAGAACTTGCCGCTCTCTGAGAGGGAGTTAGGTCAGTACACGTACCAAATCAGGAAATCCTTGTTCGCCCATTAAACAACAGAACTGTTTACTCCCGAGAGGCAGAGAGGGGTGTTCTGAAAGTTTAAAGTGAAAAATCACGAAGAATGGTTGTGATGGAACAAACGGAGCTCTGCTGAGCTGCAGGCTGAAGACCTGAATGTTTGTGATATTCATAGAGAGAAAGAGAGGACATTCAAATGAACTTGCCGTCTGTTTACTTGGCTTGAATAGCCCCTGCAGTTTCCAACAGTCACAGCTTTGACACCTGCTACAGTGATGTCATGTTATTGTGAAAACCTGTCATACTCCAGAATAGCAATGAAGCCCAAAGGGACGGTGTCTGATTATAGACTGTAAAAAAATTCATGAGCAGCTATATATAACAATTTCAGAATACACCAACCAACCAATGCAATATGCTTGTCACATATACTAAATTATGTTGTCATCATGGTAAAAAGAAAAGTCCAAGAAAAACTATTCACAGCTTTGTGTTTAGGTTTACTGTCACAGAAGTTGCAACACTTGTGTAATATCACTTAAACCTGAAAGTCATAGACAAATGTAGCATCTATAATATTATATCCAATTTCACGAGTAGAGTATTACCTTTCATGAATAATAAAAAAAATCTGATGAATAATCAAAAGCAGCATTAGGAAAGCTCCATAGAAAATTAACAATATACACAAGAAAAAAGTGAATACCCTTGAAAACCTGTGTTAAGTGAAGCTAAATTAAGTACATCTTTGATTTTTCCATTAGCCTGAGTGCGTGAAACTAGGAATGAAAAGCTCCTGTGAACATCAAAACTTTAGAGGGCGTGAGCTGGTAATGATTCTTGACGCACAAAAAGATCATTTTTATGTGAGCAGCTAATTATCATGAAGTGTGAAGTGGGCTCTAGTGTTAATTGGTCATGCTGTTTTTCCTTAAACTACAATCCAGTGTCCTACTAACACAGCCTTGCAAAAAATGTGTAAAGTGTCAAGAGTAAATAAGGCTAAATATGAACATGCTCAAGAGAAAAGAATACAAATCTCTCCAACTGTTCTATAAATCGTTAAATAATTATAAGAATTGTTTTGTTTTGGCCCTGTGATGAAATTGCGACCTGTCCTGGGTGCACACTGTCTCATCCTCCTCAATGGTCACTGAAGATGGCCACTAGCTTCCCCACAACCCGAAAAGAAAACGGCGGGTAAAAGAAATGGATGGATGTTTTGGTTTTTGCTCCGATGGAATCGAACATATTTTACCAAAATCTAGGCACCCAAATGCTGTGAATGTCCTGATAGTGAAACACCGTAAGCTTATCAATATTATGAAGTTACATGAGAGCAAACAGTATTCGAAACTTTTCTAGAATGAACTATGGATACCTATACCCAGTCACTGGATTAGATGACTGTGTCTGCAAAATGTTGGTTTAGGATGAACCTTGAGACCTGATTGAGATGAATGTACTGTGGTTCTTTGGCAGCTGCTGTGGCTGAACATGCCAACTCTGAGGTGGCCACCTCTTCAGCCAGCCCCAGCTACTTCGTCCGTTTGGGGAAACTCTCTGCCAAGGTACAGGAAAGAGCTCTGGAGCAATCCCTGCTCCGTGCGCGGACAGCCAGGGATGTCACCTATGCTGCAATGGGTCAGATTACCAGCACTTTTGACCTGCTGGAGAGCGCCCGAGCCAGTCTGGGTACGGCCAGTCACCAGATAGCAGGAGCCACCGAACAGCTGCTGCAGCGCTGGTCCGAGTGGAAGCAGAACCAGGAAGAAGAGGGCAAGACCGAGTCAGAGCCAGATGGGTCCAAAGATGAGTCTGAGGTCAGAAATGGACACGAAACAAGACACATGCAGGATAAATGTGATCTATTGTACTGTTTTTTTAATAAAATGTTAGAAATGTTATGTTTCCAAACACTGACGGCCTTTCCTAATCAACTTTCTAAGACTTCCATTTGAATAAAATGTGACTTGGCTCTTTAATTTAAATACAAAACTTAAAATTTCTCTTATCAGCTATAATCTAATAAAAATAAAATCACTTTTAGTGGCACTAATTTAAGCTATAGAGTTGTTTTTTTTCAATCGGTGCCTCTGTTTTAACGTTTGTTTTGTCTTGCTTTTGAATGCCACTCCATGTTTGCAGCAGCTGGAATGGCGGACCCTGTCCATGGTGCGTGGTCTGAGTGACCAGCTGAAGTCTGCATGCTCCAATGTGGTTTCAAGTGCTCAGGGTCTGCCCGGTACGGTCCAGGAACAGCTGACCAGTGCACGGCAAGCTGCTGAAGAACTGCAGTCCTCTCTGGGGAACACCAGCACAATCACTCCCCAACTTCTGGAGCGAAGCCGGCACCATTTAAAACAAGTACTAAGATTTAAGACGTCTATGTTGGTTGTTTTACTTTGTCTGTGTACCCCAGTATAGTTCCAACTTAGATTTAGTTGTACTGTGTGAATGCTTGTTAGGCATTCACACTATTGTTTTCCTGTTTATATTTATTATAGATTTGTTTTGTACTGATTCAAACTTTTTTCAGCATAATTCAGCAAAAATGTGCTCTCTGCACTTCCTTCTGGTAATTTAAGCTACTTTCTGCTATTGTAGCTACTGTTCAGCTGGGGTTTTTTGGTAATTTCTAAAAAAAATTCAGATAATTTCCACTTTTTGTGCTAATTTCTGCTTTTTTAAGCTTAATTGAGCACAATTGTGCTCTCTCCACTTTCTTCTAATTTAAACTAATTTAAACTTCTATTTGCTATTTTTAGCTACTGTTCAGCTGTTTTGTTTTTTGTTAATTTCTGCTTTTTTCAGATAATTTCCATATTTTTGTGCTCATCTCTGCTTCCTTAAGCCTAATTAGGCACAATTCAGCTCGTTCCACTTTCATCTAGTAGTTTAAGCTTTCTGCTTTTTCAGCTATTTTTTTCAGCTATTTTTAGCCAATTTCAGCTTTTTTAGCTACCAGTAATTTACTAATTGTTGTGCTCGTTTCTGCTTATTTAAACCTAGTTCAGCAAATATGTGTTCTTTCTGCTTTTTTCTGCTAACGTAGGCTTGTTCTTCCATTTCAGCTTAATTTCTGCACGTTATAAGATACGTTCAGCTGTTTTTCAGCAATAAGCATTCACACTGCATTTTTGCAGGAAATGCAATTTCTTTTTTTTTTCATTGGCCTCACCTAATACAATCAGCTCTTTTATTTGCAGTAGTAATGCAGACATCTTTATTTAAAAGCTAACGAGTTGGCTGATGTGAGATGATATATTTTAATTTCAGTGAAATATATGTTGTGAAATGATTAATGTTGTGTACATGTTTCAGGTTCAGCAGTCTCTGGATGGTGTCATGGAGTATTTACTACACAACACTCCACTCAACTGGCTGGTTGGACCTTTTGTTGCTCAGAAATCTGAAAAAGATGATGTGCCAATGAAGCAGATTAACCCAAACAACTAGAATAGTTATGTTTGTCTGTGATATTTTTTGGTCCTTACTACTTTTTTCTACAAAATACACCATGACTGTTATGTAATCCAGTATGTATTTTGATTCTTCAAATCTTGATCTGAGATGATATTGACATCATTTATTACGCAGTATTAAATATTTTTCAGGTAAATATGATCATGTGTCCTTAAAGTTCCTGTATTTGCACTTGTATTTACAAAGTATAACATTTCTGAAAGATAAATCCATGTCTGATTTTTCTTTAGTTTTCAAATCATTCCAAAACTGTAAAATTACATAAGAGCATTTAGAGTGTGATGTAGAGTGCTTTTCATTAGTTTCAGTATTTAGATCCTGATCTTGTATCTGAATGTTGATGGGTTTAAGGTAGGGATTAATGGGCTGTCACTTATCTGATGTTAAATAAACTTTAAATTCAGCACAGTGTGTCTCTGTGGATTATTGTTTTATTTATTTACTTATTTGTTTCTGTTGGAGTATTTTTTTTCACTGTGCTATTGCCCCCATTTTAAATTTATTTAACTACCTTTTACTGAACGTATACAAATTATTTTAAGGAAACGCATTGTAACATAATTAAATCTACAATATGATGGAGGTGTTTAACGTGTTTTTAAAAGCAGATAAAGTTTGAGTGGCTTTAGACAATGAGGTGTTGGTGACTGTACAAATGTTAAAACATGATGCTAGATAATGCGTGAATATATTTGTTTTAAAGAGTAAAAATATTTCAAAAATACAATATCATGCATAATTCCCAGAAGCGATATGACATTTTGTTTTTTTAACAGAATATCTAAATATATTACGTATACAAACAAACCATATCCAGATCTTTTCATAAATGTTGGAAACAGTTTCTCTTTCAACAAAATGTCTAACTGCCTTGATAAATGGAGAAGTCGGAGTCAGCAGATGGTTTTAGGCTTAAAGGATGTTATAATGCAGTCTGGGTGAAGATGATAAAATTCAACATCAGATAATGGCATAAAAACGATGCATAATGTTTCAGTGGTGTCTTAATTTAATCAAATGGCAATAAAATGTGAAATAAGTGCTCACTGGATGTTAAAAGTTGGCAAACATGACATAATCCAGTTTCAAACCAGTCTGTGTTGGTCCATAACCCTGAATCGATGAGAGTGACGTCATGGTCGTTGTTTCGAATGTCGGGAGCTCGCGTTGAGAAGGCCGCGCGCTCTGCTGAGGGCACAACTTGTCCAAATCTGTCGTTTAAGTTCATTGACAGCTACCGGTAGCTTGAATTTCAGGTAATGTCTTCATGTAAGATCACTATGGGAAGACCCTTGCGATGTGTTACTGTTTTTAAACTCGCCGCGAAGAGCGCTAGTTTGGGTTGGCTGGTTGTGCTAGCAGCTCAAGCTAACGTCAATCAGCTAACGCTAGCGTCTATTCGGTTTTAAAAAGCTCAGATTTGTCGGTGTGTTCGTAAAACAAGGGCGCAATTGTTTGTAGTGTGAATTTTGTCTGAATGGAATGCCACTAATCGAGTCTTGTCCTAATTATTTTCTTGCGTTGGTATGCGGTGTCAGACAAATAAAGCGGATTTCGAGGTTGTTTGCTAATGTTTGTTTGTTCAGGACGACGGTTGTTTTCTTTTCACGGCACTCGTTCCAAAGTTGTTCATCAGGATTTTTAACAATGTCGTGTTTATGTTTGCTAAGCGTTGTGTGATGTAAGAGTGGCGTTTGCGTTTAGAACTTGATCTTTGTGCCGACACATCTTGAGCTTTTTGTTCCTTTTATGGTAACTTTTTCCTGACCAAAACATCTTGCTTTGCAGCGGAAGAAGCGATGTTCAGTAATCGGTTTGAACGACTCTGTTTTCTTGCGTTTTAGGTGCATTTGTGGTGACTTTTTCTACTTTGTTTCTAAACCCTTCCCTGCTTTTATGAATTTTCTTGAACATACTAATTTGAACACTTCATAGACTTATTGGACCACAATGGAATATAATAAGCGTTTTCACTTTCTTGTGTTAAAGTATTTTTAATTGACAAACCATGCATGCGCATTGTTACTGAACAAACTCGATCAATCACCTAGTCCATATTCTTAGTCGTGCGTGATTTATTTATTTAGTTGTTTTCTTTTAGTGGCACCAGTTTGTTACAAAATAACTTCTTTTTTTTTAATATATACACAACTTGAAAAATTGTTAATTTTTTTATTTAAAAGAATTAGCTGGTGTTTTATAGGTACATTCTAAACATGTTGCAGACCTTTCCTACTGTAAGATAAAACGGTGTATATAGATATAAGATAAGATAGAACTTTATTGATCCTGCAGGAAAAAGCTCTAGAATTGCGCTGCTCCAGGTGTCTGCATGTTGGAGCAGCTCTGTTACTTTCATTCTGAGATTTTGCTTTTTGAAACTTTAACTTTAAAGCACATTTTTTAAAGATGATTGTTTCCTCTGGTATCGGATGCTGTGCAGCTGGAAGGATTTTACTGAAACTTTTTAAGTTTTGGACATTTGTTATGATGCGTAACCATGGCAACAATGCAGTTTTCTACAACCAACAGCAGCTGATTAACATCTCAAAAGCTCAAATAATATCACAACTACAGCCACAAATCTCAAATGAGTTGAAAGGATGTTCTGTGGATGCAGTCTCATCTACCTGCCAGCTGTGCTCCAGTGCCTGACCACTGAGATCCTGGAACTAGCAGGAAACACGGTTCATGACAGCGGAAGGACAGGATCGTCCCTCGTCACCTACAGTTGGCTGTCCGCAGCGACGAGGAGCTCGGCAGACTGCTGGGAGGAGTGGACATCACTCTGGGAGGAATTCTGCTGAGAAGGTTCTCTGCAGGCCAAAAGTGGGCGTTTCTGGCTAATAGGCGTTTGTGTGGAGCAAACACCGATTGGCTAGCTGTATTTGTGCTCTTTAGTTAAGTTACGTCAGCTCTTTTTTAAAACTCAAGGTTTCTAAGGACCAACGTTAAATCTCCTGTCAAACACAAGAAGATTCTCTTTTGTTCTTGGTTGTAGGCTGCACCTGATGGGTTGCCTTGAGTGTGGTCTGGGTACAATGAAATATGAAGCATCTGAAGCAAAACCTGCTCCCATTTGTCCAAAAAGTCTGGTCTCAATTAAAGATCATGAGTCCTATTATGAGATAATGGCCCAAAACAAATGCTAAAAACTAAATTTGCTCTTTAGAAGTGCTCTTCTATGAGATCTGATCTATGAAAGGAGCTGAAACATGGAGTAGGACTGACCCTTAAAATGTGAGACAGCTGAGGAAGTTAACCAGTAAACAGAAATACCTGCTCCAGTTGCAGAACTCTTACAGAAACTGACCATCACTCATCTGCAGTGACTGATTTCAAAGGTTGAACAAGACAATGTGAAGTTAAAGGCAACGTCCTTTGTCCTAAGGCCAGTTTAAGTATCATTAAAATTTTTCTTTCTTTATGAATCAGTTGTAACTATTTTCACATTTTTCAACAACCAAAATGGATTTTGTTTTTTAATGTAATGGCTAGATATATAAAAAAAACATTTAGCCCTCCCCACTACCCAGTTATGTTGCTCTTATTTTGAAATGTAACCGGAAGTTCTGTGTTGAGAGAGGCGGAAAGAGAAGTTATGGAGACGCCGCTAATGTCGAACCGAGACGCCGCTAATGTCGAACCGAGACGCCGCCAATGTTGAACCTGAGACACCGCCAATGTCGAACCGGTTAACACCATAGACATAATATGCCTGTGGTGAACACAATCTGCCAATAACGCCTTGTTTTTAGACAAAACGTGTCTGTGGTTAACACAAACAGCTTTTTATTGTTCAGCCTTTATTTCTATCGTCCAATCAGATGTGGCCGACCAGACACGCGTATTTTTCTATCGTCCAATCAGATGTGGCTGGCCAGACACGCCCATTTTTCTGTCGTCCAATCAGATGTGGCTGACCAGACACGCCCATTTTTCTATCGTCCAATCAGATGTGGCTTGCCAGACCCGCCCATTTTCCTATAGTCCAATCAAATATGACCTCCCGGATACGCCTCATCCAATCAGATGTGGTCCCCCAGATACGCCTTCTGAATTTGCCTGCAGCGATACCTACTTGGTTCTGCCCGGCATTCGGGCGGTCCTACAGCCCGGGGGAACCAAGAGGCCACCCGAGTCTGGGTGGACGGATCGGACGGCATCTGCAGCCAGTTTCTTAGGATCCACTGTGGGATGGACCTTTACAAGAGATCCTTCCTGCCTACAGCCATCAGTATCTATAACATCTCTTAATGAAATGAGGATAATGAGTTACAACAACAAATAATTTCCCTTTGGGATTAATCAAGTATTTTTGAATTGAATTGTTGTGATAGATTAGTTCAGAACTAGTTGTAAAATAAACCCAGAATTTGCTAATCTCCAAGCTCACTCAGCTGAAAATGGGAAACATAAATTTAAAAAATGTATTTAGATATAGGGACTGATAACAGTTTTGGCTAACCCATTTTATTATCTTTTTTCAGGAATACCCTCTCCCGGTCCCCTTCCCCCTCAGTCAGAGCATGGCTCAGGAGACCAATCAGACACAAGTGCCAATGCTTTGCACAATGGGCTGTGGTTTCTATGGAAACCCCCGCACCAATGGCATGTGCTCCGTCTGCTACAAGGAACACCTGCAGAGACAACAGGGAGGAGGCAGGTCCAGTCCTCCAGGAGAGAAAGGTGGGATGATGGAGGATAAAAAGCTTAACAGACACCAGGTGTTTCTGATATGGTTGTTTAAGGTGGAAAAGACAAGAACTTGACACTTAACAAAAGTAATGAGTGGCTTATATTAACTTTTCACCTTGTGTCAGGTTTACTTGTCTATAGTTTTAGGATGGGTTTCTTTTACTTCACAGCTGCTACATCACCATCGGGATCACCAGGATCAGCCAGTGTGAGTGTAGAGGTCATGACCACAGAGCTTAGTACAGAAGTATCAGGAACTCCACCTGAGGAACAACCAACAAGGTACTGATGGGCTGCTGGGGGCGTTTACTCAGCTCCATGAGGGTCCAAAGATTTACTATCAGAGAAATTAGCTTGAATGTGATTATTAAAGTAAAATTGTAATCACAAATATATATGTTTATTTGAACAAAAATTACATATGAACTACAGTTTGTATTTTATCAGTGAATTTTTATAGATTTTAATATTTGACAATTTGGAGACTTTCAACCGAAGTCTCCAAATTGTCAAATATTAAAAAAACTGTAGTGTTTTAGTTTGTAGTTGAACTGTAAAAAAAGAAATGTATGCATTTCTCTGATAAATATATATTTACAAACTTAAGGAAAGTCTTAATTTAAAGTTTGGTATATCTAGGAGGGTGTCTGTGCATGTCTGTCTGTGTGTGTCTGTGTGTGTGTGTTATGCAATGTAATAATTTTTTTGTTATGATTTTAGTCCTAGCTCTCCAAGCCCAGTTACTGAACAGATGACAGCTATGAGCATCTCCCAAGATTCGGGGACAGTGGACTCCGATCGAGCTGAGGATAAGGAAGGAGACGAGGAGGATACGTCCAGCAACACAGGTAAGCAACAAGTGTCCCATAATATACAGTACAGTAGTCCCTTGTTTATCGCGGGGCATCTGTACCCTGAAGACCTGCAATAAGTGAAAAGCCGCAAAGTATAAATAGTACAAGTAATAAGTATTATATTATATTATATTATATATATATAGCGTTTTAAACCCTTCACACACACTTTCAATATTCTGAGCAATGTTTCTAAAGGCTCTAAGAGAGCACAAAACATCATGATTTCAGCTCCCTGCCTCCTCTGCTCTTAATATTGTTTAGAGATTACAAATAGAAGAACATTTTTTCTATTTTGGAGTACTTCTTAAAATACAATTTTCATTATTACTGAAAAACAAAGAATTATTGAGGCGGCTGTGGCTGAGTGGTTAGAGCAGTCGTCCTCCAATGCAAGAGTTGGGGGTTCAAATCCACCAGCAGTCACATGCCAAAGTGTCCCTGGGCAAGACACTGAACCCCTCATTGCCTCCGATGTGTGTCCCATCAGTGTATGAATGTGATAAAGCTCTGATTAGTCTCTTTAGAATGATTTGTTCAGTTAGCTTTGTAGAGATCTAGTAGAGTGCTGTGTGAATGGGTAAATGAGGACACGGATTGTGTTGTAAAGTGCTTTGAGTATCTGGATAAGATAGAAAGGTGCTATATAAGTACAGTCCATTTACCATTTAAAATGTTTTCTTTTAAATAAAAATTCCATGCCGATTGTGTGGGTCATCCATCAATCATCCAATTGTGTATCATGTCCAATCTTATTTTCAAAAATCGCAATAGAGCGAGTCCACGATAAACAAACCGTGAAGTAGCGAGGGACTACTGTACTTGCTGTCTTACCTGTGCTGATAGCAGCGTCGTGGCAGTTTCACAGCTCCATGTAGTGGCATCAGGATCATGGTCCATTTTGGACTCATGAGCTTGTTGACCGTTCAGCTTCTCTCTTCACTTTTTATTTTATTCAGGAAATACTGCTTCAAAAATGAAAAAGGTCCATAAATGTTCTAACATAAGTGTTATCCCTTTCAAATAATAGTTTTGCGCTGCTTATTTTAAATAATTTAATGTTTACTTGGGAGTACGTCTGGAATTTGACCTGTTTGTTTTTAATTTAATACTTTTTGTTCTTTCAAATAATTCCACTTTTTGTTGTTGTTTGTTTCTAACCTCAGAGCCTGTAGGTGAAGGAGCACAAGCTTCCGATGGTGACCTAACTCCCGATAAAAACAAGAAAATAAACCGATGCTTTTCTTGCCGGAAGAAAGTGGGCCTTACTGGTGAGGAAGGAAAATATTTTCAACACATTCAAGCTAATCATTGAGCTCCTGTGGTTTATAGGTGAAGAAACCCTGGCTTTGGTTTGCTGAAACGTTGCCCTACCACAAACACATATGTTGTTTTTCTATACAATCACAGTTTTGTGCAGAGATCACTATATTATGTTGTTCTCTTTTTATTTGCACTGGAGTAAAATTAATATCAAATGTTTACATTTAATTCTGTACCTACATGGGGCACTTATTATAGGTGCAGCCAATTAATCTCAGTCTGTAGAGACCAGTACAACAATCAATATGCAGCTGTTGGTGTTCTCACAAAGTTTTCTTGTTTGGTTGAGCTGTTTTATTTTTCTCTCTCCTTACTTTAGGTTTTGACTGTCGCTGCGGTAACCTATTCTGTGCCATTCATCGTTATTCTGACAAACACGACTGTCCATATGATTATCGGAGTGCAGCTGCTGCGCGCATACGCAAGGAGAACCCCATCGTTGTGGCTGAGAAAATTCAGAAGTTATGAGGACTAAGTGCAATAAAAGGTCTTTCTGACTTTGTGAATTTGACGCGTGGCGACTTGGATGGAAACACCTGATATCATGGCTTTTGTTCATGGTAGACTGAGGCGGGCGGGGTGGGTGGGATGTGTGGTTGCAGCAAAAGTCAGGACATTTCCGTTACTAGCTTCTCCCTCTCTAGGTATTGGCTGAGACTGAATCTGTGTGAGTGTGTGCGCGCTAGCGTGAAAGTGTTTGAGAATCGGAGAGAAAGCAGTAAAGGCCTGGTGGACACTTGTGTTGCTGTGGGGGAGGGAAGCCAGTTTATTTTGCCCCCCATTTTTTCTCAACTTAGAGGAATTGTGGGAGTTAAATTTTTTGTTCAATCATGTAGGGAGTTTAAATTAATTTGGCATGAAATGTGCAACAACCCGACAATGACAGGAATGCAAAAAGGGTTTAAATTAGAAATAATGATCACATATGAGTTTTTTTTAAGGGCTTTGAATTGTAAAACTTTCTTGGACAGAAAAAGTCTGCCAACTTCTGATTACATAGATTTTTTTTTCATCCTTATTCTTTTACTCTGTGAGTTATCACAGATGGAACCCCAAAGGCTCAGCATTTTCCAGATGTCTCTCTTTATATCGACTCGTATGGATATTAGGTGCATGAACATTTTTTGATTGGGGAGGAAAAAGATGGGGGAGACTGAGAACCTTGACCTAACTGCGTGATTGAATTATCTTTTGTTTCCTTTGTTTTAATGAGCGTATGACATCAGAAGATCTATATTAATATATTCTAGTTAGCTTGAGTTGTGTGATTGCATTTTATTTATTTTATATTGTTTGGTTGGTCTGTGCTGGAGGATTGGCAGCATGTGTCAGCAAATCGTTTAGATTTGCACTTTTCATTTATATTTAAGTAATTCCATCTTAATCATATAACCATAGAATAAACAAATACATAGCTCACTCATAAATTAGAGTCCAGTTTAGCTGTTACACTTAAGATGTGCAGTTAAATGTCCAGGTTTTGTTTATGGAAGCACAACAGAGTCAACTGCAGAGCACAAGCTTTCTGTGCTACACCTGCTTGGTTTTGTTCAGCATCTTGGTCGTTTTTCAGTTTATGTTTGAACTGTTTAACAGGCTTTGCAGAGAAAAATGCCTTGTATGAGTGATGAGATGTTCTGCTGAAGTAGGGTAATGTTCTTTTCTTAAAAGCCTTTCCTGTTTTCCGGAGTTAGAATGAAGCTCCACCTTTTTTTTTTCTTCCAACCACCAGCAGACCACTGACGCATGCTGAATGCAAACTGACCTGGGTCGCACTTATTCGACACATAAAACATGTTCTGCTCAGCTACAGTACAGATTGTCGCCGTGCCGTGCTTTTACATTGTGCTCAGATTCAGACGAGTCCCTAACGCAAAGATCGCTACTCGCCAGCTTCTTCTAGGAAGATGTAACCTTCATGCATACGTGCCGTCGAACAGATGGAGCACTCTGTTGAGACTGCACCGTTTGAAATGGAGCTTGAATGTTTAAAAGGCCACTCGGCAGTAGCACAACGCATGGCTGAAACGTCGAGGTTCAAGTTAACAGGACTACAGGTTTTCCAAATGTAAATAACATAATGCTCCAATTCATATAGTATAATCTTAATGTAGACTTTTGCCTGGTAATTGAGGTGGCGGATTAAGGTGAGGAACAGTACTAAGTGTATTAAAGTGCTTTTCATAAATATCTAAAAGAAAAAGGAAAGTGCCTCATTTGGCACTAATATATTCCCCTAATTATTTTTCCTTTTATTTCCAAGTTGTCACATTCAGTGTTATCAGTAACCGGTCCACCACTTGTATGTTTAACAAAGCTAATCAGATTAACAAATCCTTCTAAACTTATTGTTCCACATTTACAGAATAATCCAGTTCATGCTTTTATCTTGTTACTGATATTGGAAGATACTGAGATTCAGGGAGACAGTTGAGGTTTTATCTTCCTACTCTTTACTTGTTTTCCTGTAAATGTTGCTTGATCTTGATCATTAAATATTTATGAGAATTTAAAACAACGGTAGAAAAAGCTTCAAATGAAATGTAAGGTGTGTGTCTATCCACATTAGGCTGATGCAGACTGTTGCTTTGCGTTGAAAAACAAAGTTCAGTTTTCTCTAAATTTGAATTCTTGTCTGAGTGGATAAGATGATGGCTTGTTCTGATGATACCAGAACTACCACCATGGAATGGGTTGGGAATCCATAAATTCAAACCACCATTAAATCTCCTCTCATCTAGCGGAAAATTGAACTTCAGATCTCAAATGGTGGCAAGGCACATTTGTTACACCTCATGGAGACCTGGGGTTGGCGTTGCGAGCAAATTTACAGAATCCTCAGACTCGCTGGGCTTCAAAATATTACTCCGTTCAAAACATGTAATTTTGCTTTACAGTATTTGTAGGACGATTGCTTGGCTCTGTAAATCTTGGAGCTTTAATGATTTGGTTTTTAATGACTGCTCATATTTAGTTTTTTCTTAAGACGTGAGCAGTTTGAATGTAAACCACACGATACATTTGAGATGTCAGTTTTAAAACGATTCCCCGTGTTGATGGTTTGCAGGCAGAATGGTTGATCGATTGTCTTTTCCAACACAGTTGTTTTGACTGACTACCAGCAATTGGGGCTATCATACATTATTAATATTTGATTACATCAGTACAAATACACACTTTTCCTCCTGTCTTGATGTTTTGTTGTCTTCAGGTCCTTGTCTTACATAATCTAAAGTCATGCAAAGGTTTTGACTGACAGTGATGAACCTGCGAGCTATGACGACTGGTTTACATTAGTTTCACGACAGAAATAAAGATGGACAAAGACGAGTTTGTCATTTGAGATGAAATGTAGAAATATCAGAAAAATTATTGTGATCATTAATGTAGTTCTTGTCCCATGGCACTCCAGTCCCCCAGAAACACCACCAGATTTTTCTCTTTTGTTTTATTTTATTTTATTATTTTTTCTTTTAAGAATTAGGATTGTATGATGCGTAAGTATAAAACAATAAAATCAAAGTTTATTTTAAATTACTCTTGTTTTTGTGTTTATTGTAGTTGTAATTATATCAAGCTCACTCGAAACAACTTGTGCTGTAATGAAAGTATACTATTATTATGCTGCTTAGATTGTTTCTTTATAGCAACCCCATTGGTCTTGTATTGAATTTGTTCTCAGTTCCACCAAAACAGTGGGTACAAATGGTACCATGGATGCTGCCACAGCTCAAAATGGGCTTCAGTGTTCTGTCTCGTCCCTGCTCAGGCAGTTGTCAGCCTTGAAATTATCAGTATGTTTTGTTTTCATATTATTTTGTTGAGAAAGTTGGACAAGCTTTATCAATTACATCCTATTAAAACTGCTTTTTCAGATGTTAAAACAAATGCACAATACATTCTGAACTCGTACAATTCAGGTTTTAGTGTTTTAAAGCCGTAGCTCTACTGTGGGTTCAGTCTGTTGGTGCCTTCAGACAAAACGCAGATTAACTTGAGTTACTGTTGTCATAGCTCCAAATCTATTTGAATTAAATGGTTTGAATCACATTTATTTGAAAAGCATATTTTCACAGTGGCTTCGGTTCACTCGCCTACTGTATTTCCAGCTGTGTCGTTTTCTTGACACAGTGTGGAGTATTTAGAATCTGGAATCTGCTGTCACACATTTCCTCTTAACTGGTCTGGTTGGTTTGTCTGTTCTCTGCAGAGAACTTCACAGCCTGAAGACGTGAGCCGTAAATGAGGAAATGGCTGTTATCTGCAGATCAAATGCACTTTTGTTACAATGGGTTTGATTTGGACTTTCTTCTTGGAAGTGAGTCTCTGTAACAAGAAACTTTTGAGTACTGTATAGCTAAATATTTTTGACTCAAGCACTATTCTATTATTGGACTTGTGAACATTTTTTGCAGAAACTTTGAGGAAACATTGAACTCGCATAGTCAACTGATAACTTTTTTTTTACAAGAGAATTAAACATGTAAATACTGTTCTTATTTAATAAACCAATTTTCAATTATGATAATCAAATAATTGCATACTTAAGCATTTCGGATGGCCTTAGTGTTCTCAGAAGTATTACAAACTAGTCATCTGATAAATATGGTCAAATAACATTGCAAATGAAAATTATTCTACAGTAATTAAAAATAAGCTTTTTTTTTACCTGTAGACATTTTATTTTTGATGTGTTAAATTTTAAAGCTTACCAGTAAGTCAATTTTGTCAAGGACAAATGCTATTTCTGTCTAAAACAGTAACTGAATACAAGTATGGGGTTTAATTATTTGTTACATAGGCTTTCCTTATCATATACACCTGATTAGAGTTGGGAGATTAGTT
This sequence comes from Nematolebias whitei, assembly GCF_014905685.2. Classification (NCBI taxonomy): domain Eukaryota; kingdom Metazoa; phylum Chordata; class Actinopteri; order Cyprinodontiformes; family Rivulidae; genus Nematolebias; species Nematolebias whitei. The sequence continues at coordinate 28,005,760 of NC_056500.1, forward strand.
TATGGAGTAAGTTATCGCTGTGTAACTTAACATTTGTTAGACTTCGCCCTTACTAAGTATTGTAAACTATTTTCAGTTCTATTCGTGGTTGTAATTGGCAGTACAGTAAAGGTAAAGTACGTCATTTTTACAGCGTTTCGCCCTCGCTGATAACAAGGTGCGTCATTTCCGGTCAGCTGTCGCTTCCGGATGCGGTGAAACTGCAAAGACGAAGGAAAACACTGGACGTACAAGGATTAATTAAAAATATGACAAGACGTCGTCGGTGAGGTCAGAGGAGGTCCCGGTATCCAAAATGAATTTATGGGGACAACGTGAATCACCGAGAGCTTTTTGTTAATGGTGTTTGACGGGTTTGGTCCGTGAAGGAGTCTTGTTTAGTCGGTTTTTCTCGTCTTAGCTGCTGCTAGCACTGCTAGCCCCGGTTAGCTGGTGCGCAGACAAAAGCTGCTCTGTGAGATAAGACAACCCGCTGCTGTTTATCATTATTCATCATTTGTTTTTAAGTAAGGGAACATTTGAATGCGTATTTGCTGTACTTGGGTGACTTTCCGAGTGTGTTTGGACTTAGTAAAAATAGTTTTGCTTTTATTTAAAAAACATTACAAACGGGGATTTGTAAACTATCCTGAAGAATTTCCATTAAGAAAAACGCATCGTTTTCTGATATCCAAAATGGCTGTAAGCTGGACTTCAGTCACCTCATGGAAACCACTACAGATAGTTCATAAATAACACTTACCTGACCGCCGGTAGGCTCCACTACCTTTTTCCTGTTTGCCAACATCAACCTGGCAACATCCTGTTTGACTGAAGTGGAAACTGTTTTCTTACCTTTCTTTTGTCTCCGTTGCGTGTTTTTTCATTTGTATTTTTTACACATCGAAATCTTCACTCAACAGGTAGGTCTGCTATCTACTCCATAATAAGACTTTAAATTTTTATTGAGTTATTTGCATAAACCTAAATTATTGTAAGCTTTATAATTTACCTTACTACCGGTACTTTGTTGAGGGAAGTCCTGAATGTTGTAGTTTGGGACTTAGAATTAAATTTACACTTAATACACAAGTTACACTTAATAAATGAATAGGCTACCATAATTTTGCAGTGTTTGTTTATTTATTTATTTTAGAAGAAAAGGAAATTATAACAAAGTTAGGTAGCCATACTGCAAATTCAGACATCACATATTCTCATGTTCAACTTTTTTTCTTTACATTCAATCCCCTCTCTTCAGTACACACTGGAATTTACAATCATTTGCTATGTATTTTTTGTTTCTAGAAGCAAGACCTTCAAAATATAAATTCAGTAATATGTACTCGTGTACTAAAGTAGTCCGTGGTTTTCAACCTATTTAAAATTCTGCTTATGTTTCAAGTGTTTGTGTGTAATAAACTCATACTAAATATGCACTGTTCACACTGTGACCGGAACAACTATTATTATGAGTAATTTTTATAGCAGACTAAAACTAGAAATGTGTACTTTCCTAATTGGTTGTTTTCACACACACACACACGCACGCACACACACACACACACACACACACACA
>NC_056500.1:28007417-28012043 GCF_014905685.2 Nematolebias whitei
TATATATATATATATATATATATATATAAATATATATATATACATACGTACTCAAACACATGATGCATACATATTTTCACAGGAGCTGGGAAAAATACTGTGTGCCATCCTTTGTGAGTGAGTATACAGTATTGTCAACATTATTTTCAAATCACTGACACATTTATGTGTACGGTGTATTTAGGGCAAAACTTGTTTTTTTCTTTTTTAATTATCAACGTACCACACACTTGCCAAAACAAATGTTCATTATCACTGCAGTCATCTTCAGGGTACTTGCTTCACACATCACCATACAATAAGCGTCTCGTTGTGTTAGTAATGATGAAGTTGGTCCATCAGCACAATCAAGTTGTTTTCCCCCACTACAGTGAAAGATGAATGACCTCTCTCTCAGTGAGCTCTGCTGCCTCTTCTGCTGCCCACCTTGCCCGAGCCGCATCGCAGCCAAGCTTGCCTTCTTGCCTCCGGAACCCACATACACCTTTCTGCCAGACCCAGAGGCGGGACCCGCTGCCCCGGGCTCAACTGGGACGTCGAGCCTGCGGTCCAGAAGCGGAGCTTCGGTTTCAGGAAGTGGAGGGTCGGTTGCTGTGGATGGGAGATGGAAGCTTCACCTAACGGAGCGAGCAGAGTTTCAGTACTCCCAGAGAGAGCTGGACACGATGGAGGTGTTCGTCACTCGCTCCAGCAGAGGCAACAGAGTCGGCTGCATGTACATTCGCTGTGCACCGAGTGCCAGGTGAGGGATTTAAAAGCTTTTCCTTCATTGTTTGAACTGAGTGGCTTGTAGTGTTCCCTAGATTTTAACTTTTCAGGTCTCCTTCCTTTCCTGTCCCTGTAGACTCAGTTTTTTTTGGCTTCCTGCTTTTAAAATGAATCAATCATTTTAAATATAAGCTAAAAGTCACTTTTTTTTCCATTTTTCTTGATTAATTTTGTGAAACTGAATGTTGAGTTCTGAGTTATCTTGATAATATGTGCTCTTATTAAATTACTAAATTTAAAACAAGACTGACTGGTTGTTATTTTAGTGCCTGTGCTTTAGACCATTTTGTTTAGCAACATTTTTGATGGGCAGGCCACCAGTAAAGCTTTGGGTTTAGAAGTTGGTCAAGAAAACTATTGCAGAATTTTTATACTCGTTTTCACATTCACCTCCGGAGTGCAACATGTTTGCACCAGGCAAAGGTAGATTAACTGGCATTTATAGAGGTTAATGCTCTGTTTTAAGTTACAAATAATATCTAAAAGTGGGTTTGTTATACAGATCCTCCACTGAGCAGCTGTTCAGACCTGTGCACAGAGTCCAATTGGTTTTGTTTCTTTTAGCAAAATGTGTCTATTGGTTGATTCGTTTGTGACCTAAATTAAGTGTTGGTTAGTTTTGTTTTTGATTTAAATGGTTTCTTTTCATTTTATGTTTTGTATATTTTCTTTATTAGTTAGTTTTATGTTATTTATTTAGTCTTTTCACACCACTAGTTTAATTCTGGATATTATTCATAAAGAAATTATACCTTTCTTATACATTTAAAGTTTTTATCTTATTTGTTTCTAAACTTTAAAAAATAAAAACTTTAAAAAGATAAATATTTTTGATAACAATGCTGGTAGTTGTCATTAGTTTTATTTTCTACAATAATTATTTTATGAAGAATACAAACATTTTGTGCACATTTCCTTAAGCTTCTTCTGAATGTTTACCCCTCAGATTCACAGTGCTTTTCTCTCATGGAAATGCGGTCGACCTGGGCCAGATGAGTAGTTTCTACATCGGCCTCGGCACTCGCATCAACTGCAACATCTTCTCCTACGACTACTCGGGATACGGCGTCAGCACCGGAAAGCCCACAGAAAAGAATCTCTACGCAGACATCGATGCTGCCTGGCATGCTCTGCGCACGCGGTACGATAGGAGGACGTTTTTACAGATGTTCTCTTATTTAAGAGATTTTTTTTTCATCATCATGCTCCATCTCTAAATAATGTTTTTATCACTCTTTAGTTTTCTTTAAAATGTAGTAACATACAACATAAAGTGAAAACAAGTCCTGTGAGGTGATTCCCACTTTCTGCTTGTGAAGATAAATGGAATCAAGTCTGGGATGGTTGTGATCAGGAGTGAGACGAAGAAAGTTAAAATCTGAGATAAAGTATCAGTCGGTGGGACCAGAGATGTCTTAATCTATCCAGGAAAAACATCTAATTCAGATTAATGACCAAAACAACAAATCATGGACTATGTTTTTACTTGTGTGCAAGACCAATTTCATCACAAATTGAACATTTTTATCGACCTGTAAGAGCCGATGTTCTTTAAAGCAGACTACATGAGCTGACATCACATCTGCTTAGACAAATTACAAAACAAACAGAGAAGTTTAAACTTGTGGGTGCTTGTTTTTGGAGACTTCGCAGAACAATCACCCTTAAACAGAACTGTGCTGTATTTGACTTGCAGATTACAAAGACTTATTAGATGACTCATTGACATACACCATTTAGTTAAAAGCTTTGGCACGCCTGAACTAAAATGGCAAAGAAACGTAAATGTGTGTATCTGCAAAGTCCAAATGTGTTAACTCAAGAAAAGGTGGAATTTGTTGTAAAAGTAATCTACTTTCATAATGTTTGTGCTTTTACTTTAAACTGTTTGCAAATTTGGACCCTAAAACATCTGTCCTAAATTTAATCCTTAAACTAATTTGACTTAACTTTTTAACCAATATACAAGTTATCTGAAAACAACAAATATATTTAACCTGAGTTAATATTTTGCATTTTTAAGCCAAACAAACAACATATTTGTATGAAATGATTAAACAAAATAAGTGTATGACAAAATTATTTTTTTCTTCTTTTTTTTGTGTACACCCAATAACTAGTCTTTTTGGCTTTTATTGAAAAATATTTATTTCCATGTTTCCCAGGTTTTGTATCAGCCCAGAGAACATAATCCTGTATGGGCAGAGCATCGGTACTGTTCCCACTGTGGACCTGGCGTCACGGTACGAGTGTGCCGCCGTGGTTCTTCACTCACCTTTAACATCCGGTATGAGAGTGGCCTTTCCTGAAACAAAGAAAACCTACTGCTTCGATGCTTTCCCCAAGTAAGTCTCTGCAGTTTATTTCTTACTTTGTGTTTTTTGTCCTCACACTTTACATATTGCCAAGGACATCCTTGTAAAAGAGATTAATAATCTCAGTGGATTTCTTCCTGGCAAAATAAAGGTTTAAATAAATATTTTTTTAAAAACATAGTCGATAATGTCAGGATAAAATAAGTAGGAATGTGAAAATGATTTTGTGTTTTGCTTTATTAAAGCATGATTGGCTGCAGCAGTTACAGATTATTCTTTTAAGTAGCAATGACCTCATAAGACCCAATCTGTTTCCCTTAACTTTTGATGTATGTAGTAACCCCTGTTATAAGTTTTCATTTAGACACATAATACACTGAAATTACAAGTTTGCTCACAGACTGTTTGCCTGCTTAATGCAGTTTGACATAGACCTGTCACAATAAACAATTAATCGCATGATAAATGAAAATTATCAACCTCATTTTCATTTATCAGCTTTATTGTTTTTTCGTGTCTCTCTCTTTCTACTGAAGACACTGGATGACAAAAAGCTCAACTCCGGTACTCTTCACTGACCCCTCATTTTCTCTTTTCTCTTTAAAATCTGTTTTAACCATCCAAAATCGCGTTGGATCGTTAAAAGCAGCTAAGGTGAGAAGCTAAGCTAACAGGTCAACCTCGGGAAAACCCCTCCGTCTTGTCAAAGCTTCAAAATTCACGATTGAAACCCGTGCCTTGGTGTAAAAAGTTGTTTTTCTCTGCAAGAAGAAGCTGAGAACTTGTTCATTGATTTTTTTTTTGTTTTGTTTTGTTTTAAAGCATTGTGTGTCAAATGCTATGCTAAAGATCCTGATGCATGCACTATGCTATGCTATAGCTAGCTATGCTAAAGAGCTCAAAACACACTGGGCGTCTGCCATTTTGAGAACTGAAAAAAAGAACAAGTGACAGCCCATGTCATGTCAAGGGGCCTCCCTCCCATTTTTCTTAGACACACTGCTTGCTCCCTCACTACCCATCCTTTGGTTCAAACCATTTTATACTGCCATCCAATGGTCAAAAATGGTACTACACACAAAAATTAACCAACATTTCTTCTTAAATTTGACAATTACTAATTATTGACAAATTTCAAACAATATTATCATTTATCGCAATAGTTTCTGAGACAATCACCCATCAAAATTTGTTATCGTGACAAGCCTATTTGACATTATTACAAGTCTGCCAACAAGGAAATGTAATGGTCACTTTCTTTTTTGAAAAGACTTTTTTCTTCCACGCAAACAAATGCAGAATGAAGAGCTCCTGTGTGCAGATGAAATTATTTTTCCCCCTTTGTTTTGCTTTAATTTGTTCTTGTAGTATTTTTTTATATACACAAACAACAAATATGGGATGGAGCAATATGAGCAATATTTGTTTGTTTTGATTATCTCTATCTATCTAACCTAAGATGAAAATTTCAGACCCCTCCATGATTTCTAAGTGGGAGAACTTGCAAAGTCGCAGGGTGTTCAAATACTTATTTTCCTCACTG
>NC_056500.1:28012443-28026466 GCF_014905685.2 Nematolebias whitei
CTGGTATAAATTTGAAAAACAACTCAAATGTTTGTTCATTGACATCAGTTAACTGGATGGATGGGGTGCTGAACAAGTTTGACTTTAAGTGACACCGAATAAAGAAACCAGATTTATTTAAAACAAGTCAGTATTGTAGTTTAGATAAAACACAAGGTTTCTAAAAATAAAATATTATTTATACTGAGAAACGTTGACACACAGACATCAAAGTTCATGCTCACTAATCCAGGTAGAAAATTCAACAAAGTTCAATCAGGTCGTCTGGACGGTTTCTTTTTTGTCGAGACATTTCATCCTTCATTTGAAGGACTTCATCAGTCCGAGGAGCCACAAACAAACTGAGTCCCACAACCAGCACAGTCTCATAGTGGAACAACCAGTTTGCTGGTGATAAGATGGTTTCTGGGACCTGCCCTCTCCCCCGTCGACTCCTCTGAGGCAGCCATAGCCAAAGTGGTTCAAAACAAATTCAAGTATCTTTATTGTCATTCGCCTCACATGTGGTACATGCGCATCAATTACATCAATTATAAAAAGAAACAAACACTAATGTAAAATAATGTGGTATATTAAACACAGTTATTTCTTTATTGTCTAACTGATCTGAAAGGACATCATTTTATTTCTGAGTGCTTTGTAGCCGATAGTTTTTCCATAAATATCATTAATACTTTTGTTTTCCTTATATTCCATTTGTAGCATTGAGAAAGTGTCAAAAATCACTTCTCCGGTGCTCATCATCCACGGGACAGAAGATGAGGTGATTGACTTCTCGCACGGCTTGGCCCTGTTCGAGCGCTGCCCAAAGGCTGTCGAGCCCCTCTGGGTGGAGGGAGCGGGACACAACGACGTCGAGCTGTACAGCCAGTACCTGGACCGTCTGCGTCGCTTCATAGGTCAGGAGCTGGCAGTGCAGCACGCCTGACCTTCAAAACATCCACCAGCATCTTCCAACTGCCTTTATTTCACCCCCCACTCCCCCCGAGGTGCACCAAGCACCACCTCTCCATGTCAAAAATAGATTTAGGCCCAAGTATTATCTAAATCATCTTTCAGCTGACCATCACTTCCTGGAGTGGAGCGTCACACCCGGTCTTTGTCTGCACTGGAAGAAGAGAACGCAGAAACGTGTGAGCGTAAAAGACTTTAAGCTACGACTGTTTTTGAACGTGACACCAAGTGTACGGTGCAATAACGTGAATAGAATCCACAGGAAAAAGGCTTTTGTTGATGCTAAAGGAAAACGTATCTGAAAAAGTGGTAAAAAAAAAATGTAAACCACATGTTTTCTAAGCTACTTATACGTGTGTAACTTTAATATCTGCAAACTAACGTTGGCAGAGTCATGTTGCAGCACAAGAAGCACTTTCATTAGACAAGTCTTTGTGCTCTAAACTGGGGAATATGTTGATTTTCTGCAAAAATGGAAAAACCTGTTTCCATTTCTGACTTTATGTTCCGTTTTTGTTTAATTTTCTTGATTGGTAACACACCAGCTACAATCAAGTGGAAACCTTTTAGGAACATCAAAGTGAATTCAGATTCAATCGTTGGTTTGATACTGTAGTCGTTCTGTAGCTTTTGCTGGGTCAGCGGACTGCATTTATTTGGACACCATGTCTAATGTGTGTTTTTTTTGTGTATGTATCGTGGGAGTGGGATAAAACTGGTGGCTGGTTGGAATTTCTAGGAAAAAATATATAGTGGATGGTGTGGATCTGGGTTTATACTAGAAGTCTTTTAATTTAGTTTTTACTGTTCCAGATGTTTTACTCAGGTAACTCCGTCTTACACAGCGGGGCAGGAGTGTTCCTCACTTGTTCATTGTACCAGCTCATGAACATCTTTAATATAAAGGAAATGTTTCTGATAGCATTTCCCTATCGGTTTGTTTTTCTGTCTTTAATTTTTAACCAATAATTCAAGGTAAGGTACAGATCAGAGTTTACTGAGGCAGTGAGCTTCCGTTCATCTTTAAAATACATTTGGATGCCAGTAATTGAATCCCTCTTGTTTCCTTTTTCTTTTCTTTATTTTTAAATTGGTTAAATGTCTGAGTTTGTCTTGTCGTTTCACACCAGCAGGTCGCAGCTGTTTTTCAACCTTCTTGTTTTATTAGCGTCTTAAAACTGAGAGGCAACACTAAATTTTTTCATTAAGCCTTTATTTATCCAGGTTAGTCTCATTGAGACACGAGAACTCATTTTCAAGAGAGACCTGTTTAGGGAGCACATGGTGGGGGTTAAGGGCCTTGCTCATGGGCCCAGGGTGGGGCGAATGAGGGTGGGGGCAAGTGTGGGTGTTTCACCTACCCCACCCACAATTTTGATGTTGTCGGGGCCGGGGCGTGAACCGGCGATCTTCGGATCACAAGCCCACCTCTCTAACCTCTGCGCCACCACTCCCCACAAAAAACCTAAAACCTACCTTTGTTGTGTACTTTCTAGTCTTTTTGAAATAGTTTTGATACAAATGCTAATTTGAAGTCAAACCAAGTCTTACTGGTGTCCATGTAAACATGAAAACGTTTAAATGATAGTTCTTTTATGGTCAATATTTTGTCAGTTATTAGTACCTATGCAATTTTCTATTTTACCAATTAGGTCTCATATTCTTATTTTAATCATTTTCAGTTGTATTAAAATCCACTTGGCCGTTTTGTTAAATAGTATCATGCAACATTGCAAACGTTTGTCACTCAGGAATATCAGAATACTCTGATGTCTTTTCACTCTTTGCTTTATAATCTTTAGAACAACCTATAAAACCTATAACCTTTATTATTTGACAAGACCCTAGTGTCAAAGATTATCTTTCCAACTATAAAACCTAAATAATTTTTGATCTGCACTTTTTTACTGAAGCAGTTACCCCCCGGTAGTTTGTTCGTTACATCACTGAATAGAAAAACGACCTTAAAGGTGTGTTTAGGTGGATTTAGAATATTTTTTTTGTTTTGACTGCAAAGTCTGAGAGCCACCAGAGTTTCAAACCCCAACCAAATTTTGTGTATTTATGTTTGAAAATATATTTTGATGTTCTTTAATTGTATGGTTTATTTAACACTTAGACTCTTCCAGATGTGGAATCATTAGCTGAAAGCTTAAACTATGGTTCTTTTTTTTTTAATTAAGTTGTTGATTTTTCAAGGTTCTTGTAAAAATTTTAAACCAAAGTTTTATCATCATGAGAGCTTTATCCAGTGTGTTTATGATTATCATCACAGGCAAAATGTTCACATTTGAATTTCTGCACAGTTTTATTTGACTATACTTTCACTACATCTTGACTCTTGGGTTTGCTTTATTGTATTAATCTTTTGATGTCTGCCCACAACAAGTTGTTCTCTTTATGTTAGTTTCTTTTTAACCTAACAAAGTTGTTTGTTAAAAAAAGTGAGGTGATGAGAAACAATGACTGAGAAGCTTCAAGCAGACTCGTGAAAAACGTCCTTTCAAATAAAATGTGTGGATTTCTAATGAGAAGAGTCTTATTACCAGACTTTTTACCTATTGTTTGTTATACTGACACCTTTTTAGTTTTTAAATATGTGTCATTTTTTTCCCCCTAAAGAGTTAAATGAGTCAATAAAACAATGAATAATGGAGTGTTTTCCTCGTTTTTTACCTCATATGGTGCAACATCTGTTAGAAACAGCTTCAGCTGTTTTATTTAAACTCACACAAGAACTGGTCTGTCCCAGCCGCCTGCTGTCTGCCACCATGTTGCATTGTGGGAAACCGAGACAGATGGATCATAAGCTTGAGGTCACCCTTTTTTCCAGTCAACTATATAAACAATCTGGTGTCTCTCTGATGCTCTTACAGATTAAAGACAGCTGCTGCAGTATGTCTCCTGAGTAGTGCACGCTGACCTAACACAATCCCCACACCTGAACACAGCAATAAACAATAGAGATGCACGATACTGGATTTTTGGCCGATATGCTGATATGTTAAAACTCATTTGGCCAATGCCAATACTTTATCCCCTAGACTGACTTACAGAGACTACATTGCTTTCTCTGTTGTGGAATTAAAATACATTATTCTGCATGGCCTTTGTCAGTTTAACCTGCTACCAAATGCAGATGCCAAAAAGGGGCTGAAAATGACGCAACACTTCAACTTGGATTATGTTTAATGTCAAATTTATTCATGACATTTACTCTCTCTAACACAATGACAACACTCGAACAGTGCAAATTTGTAAATTTTCACAAATCTAAACGTGTGCGTGATGTCATCATGTTGTGCTGGTGCTGCAGGCGTCCTTGTCACTGGGTTGTACAAAAACAGCCCCTTTTATATCAGTGAGTTATTTTGATGGAACGGCCGATGTCCGATATTTAACTTTATTGCTAATATCGACCGATACCATGACGATAATATCGTGCATCCCTACAATAAACGGAAAAATCCTGTCCTTGAACGTGTCGGAGGATTCTGAAGGTGCTGGGCCACAAGAAAAGGTATGAAGGTTTGATAATTTGTCAGCAGCTGTTAAATGGTGAACATTTCGACTTGACTGATGTGCAGAAACAACAAAAGATCATTTCATCCAAACCTAATGAGTAAAGGTGGAAGCATCATGATGGTGATCCTCCATTTTTTACTGTGATGTAGATAATCTGCCTGTTGTCTTTCAGTGTTTGATGTTATCAGTCTCAATGTTGTTTACATGCACTATTATGACGTGTAAAGTGCCGTATTTTCTCCATACAAATATCTGATCAGGATTCTGCACTGGTGGGATGGTTTCCAGTGATTTTCCTAAATGTTTGTTCCCCATTCATTCAACCTTTAGTTATACAGGTTAATCCCATTGAGCCTCAGGGACTCATTTACAAGAGAGGCCTGAGTTTGTTTGTTTGTTTGTTCCCCATGAAATCAGTCTGATCATCGTTCCTGCAGCATCTTCTGTTGACCCGTGTGTTCTATCAGATCTGATATTTCTGCTCAGTGAGCCCACAAGGACAGAGCTCCATCAGATGTCAGTAATCTGTTCCATCCAGCAGATCATATTTATGACGTGTCAGTGACTCCAGCCTGTTCCATCCACAGCTTCATCCGATGAGCGTCCTGCCACTCATGCACCTCCTAATGCACCACAATGAATTTTAACGTGTTATTCCAGATAAATGTCTATAGAATTGAATTTGCATTATTTCACACTTGAAGTTGTTCAACCAAATCATTTTAAACTCTTTATGAAACTGTTGGACTATTTCCGTCTATTTCTTCTATTTCCATTTTTGTTCATTAATTTTAATCAAGTTATTTAATCAATTTTAAAAGTGTCATTTTTTGAAAGATGTTCTTCAGTTTAAGAACGGACCAACTTGATGTACAAGCAGACCAGTCATGGATATGGAAATGATTTGATTTGCTTATCTTTTAACTGCTCCTCTCTGCTGAGGTCACCACAGCAGGGTTTGGCGATTATATTTTATTTTTCATCAGAAGTCCTTCCTCACACAACCTGGGCTTGAACTCGCAGCCTCGGGATTATGAGCTACTGCAACCCTCTGACTTTATTTGCACGGAGCTGGCGTGTAAAGAATGTGCAACAAAGGACGTAAATGGTAGCAACACCAGTGGAGTGGCAGTGTTATCAGGCAGCTGCCAGAGTTTCTGAATATCAGAATATATACACAATGTACACAGAGGATGCGCTTCATGTTTGCATTATATTGTGGCTTTGTGTCAGGCTGGGTGATCGGGTGGCTCAGTGTTGGAAACAATGGGAACATGAGGACAAGCAGTGGTTACAGTGACCCAAGACAGAGCACATCAATAAACTGTAAGATTATTGTATTGTGCACCAAGTGTTAGGATTCTGTTTTTGTTGTTTGTTTGTTTTTCTTGTCCTTTAATTCTTTTTTCTTGCAGGATGAGCTGCAGAGGGCATTTTCTCTGCTGTGTGAGGTTTCTGACAGCTCCAGCTGTTTCCCATGAAAGCTGATGATCATCTCTACTTAAGGCTAAGCTGAGGCACAGTTCTTCTTTCATCTGAGCTGCCTCAGTCTCTATTCCTAATATTAGTCTTCTTATGTGCTCCTGTGAGAACAAGTAATCCAATGACTTGTTGGTGTTTTTCTACAGGACTCGTCATCTTCCTTCTGGTGACTCTCTGGGTGCTTCCTCATTAAATCCTTGGTGTAAACCTTGGATGTCTCCTGACAGCCTCTGGAGAACCTCTTCCTCCTGCAACATACAACAGAAGTCATCTCAGCCTGAAATCCAAACTGCCTGCTCTCTGCACCCCTGCTCATCTTACATCACACCTCTTACTTGTCCTTAATCCCAGAATTTTCCTCCTTTTCTGAGAAATAAAATACACAAGAATTAAAGATTTACCTGTTTTCACCTGTGAAAACCACAAATCCCCACTTCCTTTTCTCTGCAGATGTAAACAGTCTCTACTTCCTGCTCACTTTAAATCAAAACCATTTTCTTTTGTTAAATGTTTCCACCTTGAGTGAGTCAAACCCTGTAGCGTTAAAAGCAATAACAAGACACCTGCACATGCCGTCCAAATACAAGTACTTTATACAAAATCCTACACGCCCATACTGTAGGTACCACCAACTTTTACAGTATTTTAATAACTGGCTTAATTAAAACTGCTGGGTCACCATTTTGTCTGTAGGCTGCCATTAACACCAGAGCAGAGAGGGCTGTGTTTGGAGAGATGCTCTAGTAATCTAGGAAATTGAAACTGTCAAGGGAATTTAGGTAGAGGTTAAAGATGTTTATCAGTAACTAACGTTTAAGTAATGTGTGAGTTAGAGTTGTTTTGTCTCGTCAGAGAGGAGCCTGCAGGTGCATGGAGGCGCACCTGATAAACTCCAAGGCCTCCTCCGAGTCTGTAAGCTGGAAAGCCGAGGTCGTCTTGACCTCGCCTCTGTCTGATAACTGTATTATCAAGCACTTCCTGCCTCGCTGTTCGCCGCAGGTTCTCACTGACGAGGCTCAAAGCATGTGACTTTGCACATCTGCAAAAGCTTCCTTGTGACCCTTGCAAGTAAAGTGGGTTGAAAAATCTTCTGTCGTCGTGTGCGAGCTCATTTTGTTCCAGTGAATGATGTAAAGATATTTATTTTATCAAACAGAAGCTACAACTCAAGTGATATTTGGTTTGACCAACAGAATTTAACACCAGAGTTTCAGAGAGACCTTGCTTGGAGTCAAAATGTCAAACGGTCTGATGAAAACATGTTTGTTGTTAAGGCAGTGTCTCTTTGTGCGTGGTGTTGTGTCAGGTGGCTCAGTTGATAGAGCTGCTGGCTCTCACTGAGAAGGTTGCTGGATCAAATCCTGGCTGGGGTCTCTTCTGGGTGGTGTTTGCATGTTCTCTCCGTTCATGTGTGGGTTTTCTCTAGGTACTCCAGTTTCCTCCCACAGACCAAAAACATGCATGTTAGGCTGATTGGTAACTCTAAATTGTCTCTAGATGTGAGTGAGAGAGTGAATGGTTGTTTGTCTTTATGTGTCCCTGTGATGGACTGGAGACCTGTCCAGTCCAGGGTATCCCCCGCCTCTCACAGTGCTGGATTTGGGCACCAGTGACCCTCGTGATACAAAAAAAGGAAGAAGCGGGTAAAAGATAATGGATGAATGTTGTGTCATATTACCAGTAACTTGGAAATGCATGCATCTTTGGTGCTCCCTTTAGTTTGCAACTATAGTATCTAAAATCAGATTTTAATTGTCCAAATAAATGTTCTTTTGTTTAATCATGAAGTAAAAAAACACCCACAACAGTGATGTAACAAGAAGGCATGAAGTGACGAGTGGTGTTGCATCACGTTCAGCAACGAATCCTAACTTTGCAGAACCGCAGGTGACCATCGTGTAAACTTGACCATCTGTTTCATAAAGGCTTATAAAATATGTTTGCATCTTTCATGTTTATGTATGCTTTCCTGTTTTAAACAACATCCTCTAAAGTTTGCTCTTTCAGTTTCAGGACAACATGGTCAGGCTGATCAGAACAAACCCAGTTTCCGGAAAGGGAAGGTCACGACTGCTTCATTCAAGTCAGCAAAAATGTCTTCCACTCAGCAAAAATAACTTGGGCTGGTTCCAGAACAGCCTCTGGTGCAAAGACAATCAGACGGAACAGACGTGTGTGTCCTCCGTCATGTGGGACAGAACATGGAGACAGAGACAGAACGGGGAAATGGTTCACGTGATGTGATTTGTTCAAATACTGAAATCAAACACAAAAACAAGATTTCATAATTATGGCAATAATTTATTTACTTATGGAGGACATGAGTCTTTGGCAGTGTAGACAGGAAATGACAACAATTTTAAAAATAATTATAATAGTGAAGATGGAAATTGGACATAAACGAGAGTCCAAAGTGTTCTGCCTGGAGCGATGTAATATTAGACGAAGAGGAGCATGAACAGGTCAGACTGACATCAAATGTGAGCCGGCTGTAAGACTTTGCGAATGTTTATCTGAGCTGGAAAATAAAAAATGAGCATGACAGAATAACGTGTTCTTTCAAATTCATCACAGTAAAATGGATCATGTCATTTCTGACTTTCTGAGTTTGTTACTGTTTTATTAAAGCTGTTGGCACGCTCAAAAACATGAACACATTTCTGGTTCGAATTCTGTTAAAGTAAAAAAAAAAAAAAAAACGGGGAAAAAAAAGAAACATTTGTGAACAAAACAGTAACTTGTTAAGTGAAGAGAGAGTGAAACTGTGCACAGATTCATTCGTTCTTCATATTCACATCCTCTTCTATCCACATCCTCTTCGACCAACTGGCAAGTGCAACTCCAAAGTTCATACATTGCTGAGATAAGAGGTACAAATATTTAAGACACTTCACTTTAAACTTCAGTAGGATGCTAATAATTCATTTTCTGCATCTCCCCTCCAAAAAAAAAAAAGTGAGAAAAGATCTTTCTGTAGGTCAGACTGCATCTCTACACCCTGAACATAGGGCAGCTAAGGCCACTGAAGTATTCATCATGGACTTGATAAAACCAAGTACAGTACTGGAACCAATCAGAATGCGCTTAACTGTGCATTCATCACACAGTTCACAATATGAAAGGTGTAGGGCACACACACACACACACACACACACACACACACACACACTGTGCACATTGTGCACAAGCCAGTCAGGAGCTCCAGAAGATGCATGACTGGGTGGGTGGGGGGGGGGATGCTGACGTCATAGCTTCTTTCAGTCAGTTTCTATCATTCAAGAATACTGTTGGAGGTCCATTCATTCATCAGCAACAGGTCTGAACACTTGATCCACTCTCAGTCCTGTTAGGACTGAGGAAAGTAAAGCTTCAGCTACACGAGCATCACAAAGGAGCTGCTTCAATATCAGAATACTGTTGGAGGTTAGGCATTGGGCTTCTCCCACATGTGCAAAAATTTGTAGTAAAAAGAGGAGGCCACTAGGGGTCACTGTTGCACTGGTCCATGTTAAAGCTGAGCAGACACGGATGAGGCTCAGAGTCCGAGTCCTCTGAAATGCAGCAGGTCCTCCTTCAGTCATCCTTTGTTTGTTTAAGTTATTAATCCATCCACCCCTGGGGCCTGCAGGGCCCTGGGCTGGTGGTGTGAAGGCAGACTGAAGGGTCACAGTGTGACTTTACTGAGTCTGATCGAGAGGCTCGAGCGGTACTGAGTCCGAGGGAGAGTGGTGCTGCACTGGCTCCGCAGCTGTACTGGCCGGCACGCTGAGCCTCGCGTGCGCAGCAGGAAGTCAAAGTTAGCCGATGTGTTCATGGCATAAAAGACGTTGGCGTTATCGGGAATCACCAGCTCTGAAAGTTACAAAACCAAGAGGAAGAACCATTACTGGTGTTTCACGGGTCAACAGCTGTGCAGAAATCATTATTGCCCCCCCACCCCCCACCCCACCCCTGAAGGTGAGGGAAGAGCAATGACGTTTTTGCAAAAATGACCGAGACTCAAAATGAAAACACGTTTTACCTTTTTCCTCGGAGATGACTTGCACCAGCTCATATCCTTCCTCTGGCTCCAACTCCAGGTTGTGCTTCGCCATAGCTCTAGAAACCACAACTGGAGTCTTGTCTTGACTGGTCAGCTGTTTAGGGAAACAAACATCTCAGAAAATATGTATACACACCCACCCCCCCCACCCCCCCTCCCCCCCCGAATAAACCAACAACATGTTTATTTACCAGTATGCTCTTGTACAGGTTGCCGTTGCCATTCTCCAGGCTGACTCTTATGATGCACACGTCCTGGGACTGGGTGTTGTAGGTGGGGGTTTGACTTGGGGAGTAAGGGGACAGGGGCATGAGGGAGACGCAGCGTCTGTGGGCGCAAAGGGGCGCAGTGAGGGAGGGGGAGGCAGGAGTCATGGAGACACTGGCTGTGGATGAGGTGGTGTCCATGGAGTGGAGCGAAGTGCAGGAGGACGACTCTGATAACTGACGGAAGTCAAAAATAAATATATGAGTACTTTCATTTGTTACGTCACCTTTCTGCAGCTACTGGTGACCGATCCAACATTCATTCTGAATTGTCAAAGTATTTGCACATTTATCAGTGGGATAAAATCCCTATAGCTTTATTTCTGAAAGATTCTGCCTCTTTGAGAAGCTTCATTTAGGTGATGTGACTGACCTGTTTGCAGTCAACATGATACATAATGGTGCAATCATTTTATGTTTTTGTTTCTCCCCAAACAAACGAGTGTCTCAATTTCATTTTCTAATGTAATTATTTACAGATATTTTAATTTGGTTTTTAAATTTGTAAAGTGTGCCAAGCGTTTCATGAGCTTGTTTGTCATTTCTGCTTTAGATTCTGAATGTTGATTGAAAGTTAAATTATTTTAAGATATAAAATGTAAAAAAAAAATCCTAAAGCTTGTCTCACGGTGACAACTTCTGGTTAGAAAGTATTTAAAATATAGACTGCTTGTCATGTTGGCAGAAAAATGTCATACATTTAGGTAAAACTGTTGTGTAATTACGCTCAACTTTTAATGTATTATTTTAGATTTTCACATGGAGATTATAAATGCTCTATAACAGTCTTACCTTGTTTTGATGGGGGAGATGCGAGTCCGAGGTGTGGGTTGGTGTTGTGTGTCCCTCGCTGTCCGATGGGCTGCTGGAGTCGCTGGACGACACGCTGACCGAGTCCATGCTCTCTCCTGAGCTGCCAGTGGGGGGCGAGCGGGGCGTCTCTCTGACTGGAGAACTGGCCGAGTTACTGTCTGTTCCCAGAAACAGCCTGGGCAGTGGAGGAGGGGGAGACACAGGTTAATAAAATAAAGAGATTCCAGTCGTGCAGAGCATGAGAAGGCGCGCCATGTTCAATGCAACATAACAACATTAACAATAAACGCCTCGTTGCCCTTTAAAGAAATACAGACCACCCAACGCCTTTTAATGGGTTTTAGTCTGAGATCATCTTATGTTTAAAACTATTTTAATCAACTCTTACATAATGGTTTGCTCATTTTCATGCAATTCTGTGAGATGTCACTGTTGTGGCGTGTGTTGCAGATAACTCTCAGCTACCACCTCATCAAATTTTAGCCCAATACCCACTGAGTTATAGCCATTTATGCAATGGCTAATGTTGATTAGTTGATCTTAAATCGTGCTTGCTCTGAAATGTATTTATTTGTACATGTACAACTAGGGATGCACCGATCCACTTTTTTTAAACTTCCGATCCGATCCCTTAATCTGGATATCTGTCGATACCGATCCAGTTCCGTTATCATGATCATTATTGATTTTACATGAGGCTGTAATAATCTCCTCTCAAGTACAATTTGTACAAATAGATGCATGCATGTCCAAAAAGGCAACTTGAGGTAAGTTTTATTAATGTTGGATAAGTTTCAAAGTTAGAATTAAATTCTGCTAACACAAAACATGTTTTTTATTCTTGTTCCAAGCTTTAAAGTGGATATTAAAGTGATTCATTTAAGTGACTGTGTGTTTAAAGTTATTTATATATTTTTTTTAAATAAGGTGGAGATATAAGAATTTTTATCTTCTTTCTGCACTCTTTTCATTTAATGTTTCGTTTTTGATTAATTTATTTTGTTAATTTTGTCTTTTAAATGAATTAAATAAAATAAAAAATTAAATGGCTTTAAACATCTGCTAAATTCATGGTATAAACCAACACAGACATTTTATTTTAGTATTTTACATCGCTTTAGCTGTTTTTGTTTCGTTATATATATATATATATATATATATATATATATATATATATATATATAATTTTCTTGTCTACTTTTGTACTGATAAATATCTCCTGGAGGGTAAACTATATCTTGGCTGCAAGTATCAATCTGTGAAATCCTTCGGTTTCTACAACTGATAGTGTTTGGTCATTAATTATGATGAAGTTTAGCAACTTTTCAGTAAACATTCGAGCTCCAGGGCTTCAGCGATATATCCTTCTTGTTCAATCCACAGCAGGCAGTCTGATTTCGGTCAGCCGCGCTCAGTCTGCCCCTCCTCGGAGATGGGCAGATTGGACTCGGCTGGCTGGGGTCAGGCTGCCTGCTACGGGTTCAGCGAGAAGAGCAGACCGCTGAAGCCACAGAGCTCGAATGTCCAATGTAAAACTAACTTTACTGCGGTTTAATGTGGTGCTATGGCTCTGCAGACATTGCATGTTGCTGTCTTGTTTTGTGGTGTTTCTAGTGTAAAATATTTCCACACAGCGGA
The DNA here is from genome assembly GCF_014905685.2 of Nematolebias whitei. NCBI lineage: Eukaryota > Metazoa > Chordata > Actinopteri > Cyprinodontiformes > Rivulidae > Nematolebias > Nematolebias whitei. The sequence goes on from NC_056500.1 coordinate 28,025,164, forward strand.
CATGTTTCGAGGAAAAGTTGGTTAGTCGTTAGGCACAGTGCTGCTAACTCAGTCCTCACGTTGTAGCTGGCTGCAAACTATGAAATGGATTTCCTGAACGTGAGGCGGGTCTTATTACTCTGGATTCATGAGACGTGCCTCTGTTCAGGAAATACATTCCATATTTTGAAGCCAACGTGGATCATGGATCGGAAATATCGGCTGTTTGGATCGGAAAATCTGATATGTAAATTATGCTGGTATCTGAGCCTGATACCGATACTGGATCAGATCGACCCCATCCCTACTTCCAACAGTACCATGCTGCTAACAGTACCCTGCTTATAACAGTGCCATGCTGCTAACAGTACCATGCTGCTAACAGTACAATGCTGCTAACAGTGCCTTGCTGCTAACAGTGCCATGCTGCTAACAGTACCATGCTGCTAACAGTACCATGCTGCTAACAGTACCATGCTGCTAACAGTGCCATGCTGCTAACAGTGCCATGCTGCCAACAGTACCCTGCTTCTCACAGTACCATGCTTCTCACAGTACCATGCTGCTAACAGTACCATGCTGCTAACAGTACCCTGCTGCTAACAGTACCATGCTGCTAACAGTACCATGCTGCTAACAGTGCCATGCTGCTAACAGTACCCTGCTTATAACAGTACCATGCTGCTAACAGTACCCTGCTGCTAACAGTACCATGCTGCTAACAGTACCATGCTGCTAACAGTGCCATGCTGCTAACAGTGCCATGCTGCTAACAGTACCCTGCTTCTCACAGTACCATGCTGCTAAGAGTGCCATGCTGCTAACAGTGCCATGCTGTTAACAGTACCATGCTGCTAACAGTACCCTGCTTCTCACAGTACCATGCTGCTAAGAGTGCCATGCTGCTAACAGTACCATGCTGCTAATAGTATCATGCTGCTAACAGTACAATGCTGCTAACAGTACCATGCTGCTAATAGTATCATGCTGCTAACAGTACAATGCTGCTAACAGTGCCATGCTGCTAACAGTGCCATGCTGCTAACAGTACAATGCTGCTAACAGTACAATGCTGCTAACAGTACCATGCTGCTAATAGTATCATGCTGCTAACAGTACCATGCTGTTAACAGTGCCATGCTGCTAACAGTACAACGCTGCTAACAGTGCCCTGCTTCTAACAGTACCCTGCTTCTAACAGTACCCTGCTTCTAACAGTACCCTGCTTCTAACTGTACCATGCTGCTAACAGTACCCTGCTTATAACAGTACCATGCTGCTAACAGTGCCATGCTGCTAACAGTACCATGCTGCTAACAGTACC
>NC_056500.1:28026476-28026642 GCF_014905685.2 Nematolebias whitei
TGCTGCTAACAGTACCATGCTGCTAACAGTACCCTGCTTATAACAGTGCCATGCTGCTAACAGTGCCATGCTGCTAACAGTACCATGCTGCTAACAGTACCATGCTGCTAACAGTGCCATGCTGCTAACAGTACCATGCTGCTAACAGTGCCATGCTGCTAACAGT
>NC_056500.1:28026652-28042053 GCF_014905685.2 Nematolebias whitei
TGCTAACAGTACCATGCTGCTAACAGTGCCATGCTGCTAACAGTACCATGCTGCTAACAGTGCCCTGCTTCTCACAGTGCCATGCTGCTCACAGTACCATGCTGCTAATGGGATCGTATTGCTAATGCCCCTTTTCTGTTAGTACCTTTATTACTGGTACAGCACAGTTCTACTCGGCTCGGTACGGTACACGTTGTGTTTCCATTATGCTTTCAGTACTGGTTCCAGTGGGCGGGGTTCAAACTGACGTCACGCGCCTCACCAGCTGGTGGCGGTGAGACACTGAAACAGGTTTTAGTACAGGTTGAGAATTTATTTTTAATGTTTCTGGTAAATTACAAAGAATACAGATTATTAAAATGATCAAATTAAACTATGTGTACATATATATATATATATATATCCTGCTAATAAACTTTTAATGAACTTTAGTTCACCATTAAATTCTGATGAACCAGATTCTATAAAATCATCTATATTTAAAATTGAATATGTTTTCTTCATCATTTGATGTATTTGCTCTCGTGTCTACTTTTATTGTTCAGTTTAGACGAGTGGTTTTTGTTTTTGATCACCCGCTAGGAACCACAGAGGAAAAGGTTCTGAAAAAAGAGATGGGTTCTACAAACCATTACTAGTGGAAAAGCCTTGGAACCGTGCTGAGTCGAGTCAAACCGTGCTGCACCGTTACTAATGGAAAAGCAGCATTAGAGAACCTCAATGCTAACAGAACCACTCTGCTAATAGGACCGTGCTGCTGTAGCTGTATTTCACTTTTCACTTTTGGCATCTTGGTTTTGTATTTTTGTTGCATGCTTTGGTATTTCTCGTTGTTTTGTTTTTTTGGCAAGTCAAGATAGTTCTTCTCATCCTGATCATTTCATTGCATTGATGACCTTGTGTTTATCTGCATATAACAAATAAACCAAACCAAAACCAAAACAACACCGACTTTAAATAGTTTATGGTAAAATGTAAAACAAAGATCTAGCACAATCCGTTCATTCGATCAGTTTCGGCTATTATCACAAATAAACCGTAGCTCATTATCTGTAAAACCGACTGAGTTGTAGCCATTTTTGTTGTATTTTTAAATCAGTTGTCTGTGTCAGCCGTCCTCAGTCAAGCTGACTCAACGGTTAATCAGTTGTAGATGTACACTTTAAAGTAAGTTCTGTTAAAATTTGTCCCGCGATTCAAAAAATATTTGGTGACAAGACACACACGCACAACCACACAGAGACATTACTGTTTGCCATTATCATAAGGTGGCAGACAATAAAAACCAGCATTCAATTTTTGTCTAAGTGTACTCACAGGCTGAGTCTCTTCACCATGCTTTTTCGGGTTTTGGGTAAAGTTGGGCTGCTGTCGCCAAGACCTTCAATCTCGCAGGACAAGGCGTAGCTGTAAGACATTGTAAAATACATCATAAAAATAACACCACATTGTTCTTGGCAACTGAATTCTCAGTAGAAGAAGCATAGAGAAAAGTAAAGAGAGCGAAAACAAAAGGAGCTCACACAATAAAAACACAATGGATCAGTGGGGAGTAAAGCCATGGCAGGGGGAGGCAATGAACATTGATCCAACAAAGCATGACTCATGCACTAATTTGCTTCTTATCTAACATTTAGCGATGCTGTTAAAAAAGACGATACTGTGATATTAAATAACGGAAGCGGTACCTCTCCTCCTCACTGAGCTGAGCCTGGCTCTTGAACCAGTGGAGGAAAGCTGGGTCGGGAGTCAAGCAGTAGCTGTTACAGGCCGACTGGAGCAGCTTAATCTGAGCTATGACCTCAAACTCCTGCAGAGACCGAAAGAAGGTGGCATCAAACATGTGGCTGAGTGACGCACGTGAGGTAATATGGTATGATCACGGAGGAAACACTCACCCTTCGTCTCTTCTCAAAGTTGATCAGTCCACCCTGCAGTAGACACAAAGAGCATGCTATCAGAGCCGGGACATCGCATACCGGGGGGACGATTAGACAAACAGAATTAGGTGGACCACTCCATCAACAGAATTTATTGTGCACTGGTGAAAACGTACGACACAAAGTAAACAACCAGCAGGTGATTTTTTATTTTACCTCTACTAAGTCTGGCAGGGCTGTGTCCAACATGGTCAGATCAGTTAGAAAAGTCCCCAAGTATGGTATTGTCCCCTGCATTGCTCCCTGTGGAGAAACAGTTCTGTTATTATTGTAACACGCCACAGTCAGGGTCTCAGCACCGAATGATGTGTAGGACCACATCAGAACATAAGCATGAACAAAAACCCTTTAAAAGTTAAACACTTTTCAAAAGGACAGTGAGAATAATACTTTATGGGTCCTAAGCTACCCTGATCCGGTATTTTATAATCAATGAACTAAAACAAACAGAAAGCTGGGTATTTGTGTTTAGATTTTTAACTTTTAAGTGGTTCTGAGGAAGGGGAAAAAAAAAAAAAAAAAGAGTTAAAATGCATGTTGTTGAAAAGTGGCAACATGACTTCTTTGATAAACTATAGATATAATTTCTGGTTTATTCAGAAAATTGTTTTTTCATCTCACTACCACATTCAGCCCACTGAACAGGCACTAAAAACACTGACCCTGCATGTACGGCATTTCATCAAAGATCAAAGAAGTCCCAAACATGAACCAATTATTTCACTTTTATTAACTACTTGTTTATTAATGCTAAAATGCTAAGCTATAGACATGCTAATTTGAATTTACTAACTTAGCCTAGCAGCTAAGAAAACACAAAAATGGCTACAATATGTAAATTTCACAAACATTGAGCTATACTTTGGTGTGGTAGTAGCTGAGAGTCATCCTGAACACATTCTCAGAGCCCAAAAAGATTATGCAAGATCTCACAATATCACTTTAGATTACAGTAGTCCCTCACCTACTGCAAGGGTTACGTTCCAGACACCCATGTGATGGGTGAAAATGTGCGAAGTAGGGACATTATAATTATTTAGTATTTACCGGTATATGTATTTTAAGGGTTTATAAACTCTTCCCACATTCTTGCAATGTTCTTAACAATGTTCTAAACTCTCTAAGCGCTATAAGAGCACAGTGAAAGAGACAGACTGATGCTACCGTTACTGAGCAAATCAGTGCCCAAGGGTGGACCGGCCATTGGGAGCACTGGGACATTTCCTGGTGGCCTGGCCTGCTCAGTGATCACTGAGGGGGAATAAAGGCGCAGTTCGGGTTGCACTAGATTATTTTAAATAAACAATCCATGCCGCTCACTCTGGTATCTGCTTCACTGAAGCTCCCACAGCAGCAATGTGAAAAGACAGATCCCACCCCCTCCTTTCTCTTTCTGAGGCTGTCTGTCACAGCAGAGCAGAGACACATAACAGGTTGCGCGCCCGCCTGTTGTGCGTCTCTACTCTGTTGTGACAGACAGCCTCAGAAAGAGAAAGGAGGGGCCCCTCTGCAATCATTGAAATTTTGGAAATGTCCCGGTGCTTCCGATGGCCAGTCTGCTCCTCAGCACAATGCTTTGGCTGGTCACCTTCCATCAATCAGCCAATTGTGTGTCGTGTATAATCTTACATTGAAAACCCGTGAAAGAGTGAAACTTGAACTGCGAAGTATCGAGGGACTACTGTACACAAACCTGTTTTCAAGATTTTACTAAAAGTACTATAGCTCAATCATTTTTAACAAAGAAAGATGATCTTTGTTTGTCTGGCATTAAACAGAATGCTAAGCCTTTAATTTATTGATGAGTAGATACAGAACTGGACTGGATGGAACGAGCTTGAGGACCAAATATGTTCCATGAGTCACAAGTAGGGCTGAGTACCGAACTTGGGTTCTTTTATGGTACCGACCGAACTGCTTCGGTCAGTGTATGGATTAAAATATGCCTCTTCTTTCAGTGTCAAGTTTCAGCGATTGGCTGCAATGTTACACGTGGTGTCAACTACATGTAAAGTTACAGCCAATGCCAGTGCTGCAACACAGGAAAAACACAGACAAGCTTACGCCCACAGACGAGGTTCACGTGGTTTCTAAGGCAAGCCTTAATATGCGGCGCCTGACCATGCACAGAATTTAAGAGCGTAAAGTTGCTCCGTGTTTGACTGCAAGAAGAGCTGACCGCAAACTCCTCCTCTCAGCATTTAAGTCAGCCTGTGGGTGTTAGAGCCTGAACAGCCTGATTCACAATCTCCACGACTGGACTCTGCTTCGCTCCGAGGACGGAGCTGTGTCTGTGATTTCAGCTGGTAAGTTTATGTTTGTTAACATTACTGCAGCTTAATATGTGCATCGCGGTGGGTTAAACTAGGGTCCATGAAATGCTAACTTTAAGATATTAGTGTTTATGCTATGTAGCTAGCTAAATCAGAAGCTAACTAAAAAGTGACAGTAACAGATAAATCTTAGCTTGTAAAAATGTGCTCATCCATCAGGTCAGCTGGTTAAACAGTTCACTAATGCTCATTGTTTATGTTCTCACAGGAGCCTCTGACTCTGATGTGAGGAGGACAGACAAAAGAAAAGTGAAGTGGGGGCCACAGAACAGTCACAAACTTTGTTGTTTTCTACCTTTTTCTACAGTGGGGGCTGCATGGTGGAGGTAAGTAAGCTGTAAAGGATATTGCTAACCAGTTAAGACTTTATCTCTCAGCCTAGATAATGTTTTTTGAGCAATAATAACACAACCATGTTATTGTTGATGTTTTGTGTTCCAATGTCATTAGGGAGATGATCAGAGCCCTAAACCCCAGAGAGCCACAGAGAAGATTCAGGAAGAGACACAGAAGTACAGAAGTCTGCATCAATTCTAACCTCAGTGAATCCAAGGTGGTGGAATGTGAGGGGCACTATGCCAGTGCTGTCAAACTTGGCAACCAATCTGTGTGTGCAACAAGCATCATCCACACCCTCAGAGTGAACATTTTCTACAGCTGGAGACACCATCAGCCAGGAGTGGGCTTGTTTGTGTCCAGAGAAAGCAGACGTTGATTTTTCTGAAGAAAAACTACTAAGTGAAAAAGTCCTCAATGTGTAGCAGTGTGCATTAAGCCCCCAGTATACTCCCGCGTACGTAAGCCCACGCGGAGGTACGCGCGTATGTACGCGGAGGGTTGAGACTTCATACTCCAGCGTACACCCTGAGCAGCTGCAGAGCAGCTTCGCAGACAAGGGGCGTTTACCTTGGGGACAAATTGAGTTCGCCGATTGGTCATTTGCTGACACGCCTACTGGATTGATTGACAGGTCAAAAAAAAAAAAACGAGAGCTGGCAGCATGAGCCGCAGAGGTGTTCTGTGTTTATATGTTGTTAATAAAAAGTTCTAAAAAATTATTTAAAAAAAAAGGGAGCGCTGGCCCTGCAGCCCACACATCAGATCAGCCCAACAGGAAATCTCCAGACCCTCCCGCAGCCACGCTGGACCTGATTTTAATTCACTCATGACAAATTCCTTCATTTCTCACAATTTCAGTCATGGCATCAAAGGAGGAGGAAGAGATCTCTTGCCTCTTGGCAAAAAAAATAAAGACAAGGCCAGATCAGGGATGAAGAAGGGGAATTTAATACATTGGTGTTGCATACAAAAAAGTCCATCGCCGGGCAGTTTATTGTGCGACACCGCGTACGCGGTTGTAAAAATTGAGCTTTGCGCGGACATTCCCTGCGGAGGTACGTGCATACCTCCGCGTACGGTCGTATGCGGGAGTAGACTGGGGGCTTTAGACCTGACGTGTCACTGGTTTGCAACTGTTCTTTTGACCTGGAAATTATTTGTTTATTTTTATGTAAGAAAACTGCTTGGAATGAAAAAATACCAAAGTTAAAAAATAAAACTCAAGATTTGTACTGTAATGTGTAACGTAATTTTCTTATTTTTAGAATTAATATCAATTATAAAATTGGTGCTGAAAAAAAATACCATTCAGGAACCGACAACAAAATGAAGGTACCGACACCGGTATCAATTTTTTTAGAAAGGTACCCAGCCCTAGCCACAAGTTGCTAATCAGTGCTCTAAAGTCTCATAGCAAACACAGGAAGTGACTGTTGCACCTTTTACGTAATACGCATTAAGTCAACAACAAAAGCTCTCATCTACAGCTCTCTTTGACGCAGCCAGACGTGCTAAAACTTTATATTGCTGCTTTAGCTTTTAATTTACTCTGTGGGCTCCACAGATGGTGAGGCAGGCTTGTAAATTACAGCTCGGGCTTAATGTGAGCACAGCACACTGTGCGCTGAACAAACAAAGCTAAGCATGTGGCTTTATTATCCTGGAGAGGCAGGAGTACTCCTAACAGGGCTCTACTTAGGAGGAATGTGTTGCAAACATTTAATGTCACCTCAGTTTGAATAAATCCATTTGTTTGTAAAAATCCTGGTTATGATTGGCTCACCATTTCCTTCTGCAGCTGTAGCCTCTTGTGCGTGCGCTTCTGGTGCTCCTTGGCACAACTCTCCAGGCTGGCGAACTTTGAAGTGCCTTCCTGGAAGGCAAACAAAACCAGCTTTTGTCCTCAAGAGCCAAATTGGTGAATGAAGAAATGCTCTCAGGACTACACATTTTTAATCTGAGGGAACAATAAATCTAACGTGCCCACATGAGGAGTGTTAGAACTCACCCTCATGAGCAGTTCCCTGCTGGTCAGGTAGTTGTTGTGGTCTGAAAAAATGTCTGAGAGCTCCTCAAACGTCTGCATGCTGTCTCTAAATCAAACACAGGTTTGTTTTAGATAATAGGAATGCAGAGCTACACATTCGACCAAAAGTTTGATTCTTTAATCAAAACCCACTGAAATTATCTACATATTTGAGAGACAGGAGGCTTACTTGTGCACGCAGGCCCATACTCTCTTCAGTCTGTACAGAGGATTGGACTGCAGCGCAGACACAATGGCTCGCAGAGACGAGAAGTTTTTGCGTATTCGACACTCCTGTTAATACAAATGAGCACAACATCAGTCACAACTCGACTTGGTGCAACAGATTTAATCTACCAGAGATTCTGTGTTCGTTCCTGACCTGGGCGATGTCGATCCAGCGCTGGATGACCCGCGCCCGGACGTGCGGTCTGAGCTGTCTGTGCTTCAGCACCGTGCGGACCACGCAGGCGGCGATGGCGTTGAACTGAGTGATGGTGGCGCGGATGGTGGGAGCGGTGTGCTTGCTGTCTTTCTTGTCCCTCTGAGACCAGATGGAGCCCAGACAGTGGTGAGGTACGACTTTTTTAAACAGCAGCTGGGGGGAAAAGAGCAAAACTAGCATTAAAACGCTGACATAAACATGAAAAGGATGCATCTTTGTTTCTCTCCTCATTTTTCTCCACTTACTGCGTCCATGTAGGTGAGCTGCTCGGCCACCAGGTCGGCATCAAATGACAGGAAGTCATCCTGGACCTCAATCTCCACCTCTTCTTCCTCCCCGAGACAGAACGAACTATTGCCATGAAAACCAACTGAAAGCAGAGCAATTGAAATTAATCAGGAAATACCAACTTTTAAGTAACAAAATCTAAATACAGTAGTCTCTCGATACTTCGTGGTTCGACTTTCGTGGATTCGCTCTTTTGCGGTTTCAACGTAAGGTTGTACACGACACATGACTGGCTAACTGATGGAAGGTGACCAACCAGAGCATTGCGCTGAGGGGCGGAATGGCCATCAGGAGCAACGGGACATTTCCCGGTGGCCTGGCCCGCTCTCTGAGCGGTAACGATGGGGAAAGACAGACCCTACCCCTCCTCCTTTCTCTTTCTGAGGCTGTCTGTCACAGCAGAGCAGACACACACAACAGGCGTGCACGCAACCTGTCACAGACAGCCTCAGAAAGAGAAAGGGGTGTGTGTGGGGGGGGGGTGGGGGGGGGGGGTCTGTCTTTCCCCATCGCTGCTGTGGGAGCTTCAGTGAGGTGGACACCTGTGTGAGCAGCATGGATTGTTTATTTGAAATTGAGTATTATTGAGCATGCATCAGAATATTTATTTAAAATAGTCAAGCGTGACCCGAACTGAACCTTTGGTCCAGCCCCTGGTGATCACTGAGCGGGCCAGGTCACCAGGAAATGTTGCCGTGCTCCCGATGGCCAGTCCACCCACGGGGCTCAGTATAAGTAGCATCAGTCTGTCTGCTCTCTTTTGCTGTGCTTTTTTGGAGCATTTAGAACATTGTTTAGAACATTGCAAGAGTGTGAGAAGGGTTTAAAAAGCCTTAAAATATATAATAAAATAAAAATTACGTCCCTATTTCACAGATTTTCACCTATTGAAGGGGGGTGGGGGGGTCTGGAATGTAACCCTTGCAATAAGTGAGGGACTACTGTATGCATAGCACATAACAAACATTACCGTGAGTCTCATCCATGCCGGCCTGCCCCTGCAGCTGCTCCAGCAGACTCTCTGCCCGTCTAAGAACCTCTGAACCAGGCAGGGCTTTGCGCAAGTAGTCCATCAGCCTGTGGAGACAGGGGTAGTCTGAAGGCTCCTGGAAGTCCTCAGGGCACTGGTCCAGCCAGGCACGCAGGATTGACGCCAAGGCACTGAAGGGGACAGCAGGAAAACTTTGAATAGGGTCAGCAACTAAAGATGGAGTCAGTCAGTGACACTGCTGAAAGTAAAGGTCTTTAAAAGCTGTCTCTCACTTTCTGATGGCTTCACCACTTTCAGAACCCTCCTGTTCGTTTTCCCCCACACTTCCGTACCTGACACAGAAATTCAACAGAGACTGCATTTAAAGTCACGACAGCTCACACACATTTTGTTCTGTCACTGTATCTATATGTGGAATAGGTGTAAAAAAGACCTTGTTCCATCCTACCTGTCCAGCAGAAGCTGAAGTACAGTCTGTGTGCTGGCGAAGGCTCTGTAGGTGGAGAGGAAGATGGAGGTGTAGGTGAGATCGTTGTCTCCAAATGCTGTCAACAACGTCTCCACCAGGCGCTCCAGTGTTCCAGCACGAATACTTCGGATTTTGCAGGTTTCCAGCTGGCTCACCGTGTGGCCAGGAGGTAGGCGGTCGCCCTCCGCCTACACACACAAACACACAAACATGTACGATACATGAAAACATGAAATGTTTTTTATATATTTTGTTTGAATAAAATTTATTTATTTATTTTTAAGCGATGCTCAAATCTTTTAACAGGGGTTCTGTGGAACGGGAATGAACAACTAACATCTTACCTGTCGTAAACAGCTCCTTTAATTTGCCTCATTGGAGAAACAGAGTTTAAATCAGACTAGACTGAAGAACTAATGCTTCGTTCAAACAGGGCCAAGAACAAAATGGATTTCCGCTGAACTAAAAGGGTAAACGGACTGTACTTATATAGCATCTTTCTATGTTATCAAGACACTCAAAGCACTTTACACTAAAATCTGTGTGCTCATTTACCCATCCATACAGCACTAGATCTCTATAAAGATAATCTGAATCTGAAGAGCTTAATCAGTGCTTTAGATCACATTCATACGCCGATGAGACACACATTGGAGGCAATGAGGGTTTCATTGTCTTGCCCAGGGACACTTCAGCATGTGACTGCTGCTGGAATCGAACCCTCAACTCTCCCATTGGAGGACGACTGCTCTAAATGCTCAGTCACAGCTGCCCCTAAAACAACTTTTTATTATATATAAAAGTTCATGCAATGGTCTTAATTAGACTCAAGAAGTTATCTAGTACCGGTAAGATATTTATTATTCATAACCTTTTCACGGAACCCCTCTTCGGATGATTTGAACTATCCCTTTAATTTTTAAAATGGCTTGTAGGTAGTTGTAAATTTGCCTTATTTGAGGAGCAGCTGATCTACGGTAGTTTCCATTTATGCTTGTTGCATATAAAAAAAAAACATTTTGGATGATTAATAGATTCCATTCTTTGAAAAATAAACTCTGACATAAAAAAATACAAACTAAAATTGCGTCAGCATGTGAATGTTTTCCTTCTCGTTTGTCCCTGTGTGATCCCGTGATGAACTTTGCGACCTGTCCAGGGTGTCCTCCCACCACTTACACAGTGACTTCTGGAGATGGGCACCAGCTCCCTGCAACCCGGAATGGAAAAAGCGGGTAAAATAATTGACGGCTGGCTAACCCCAGTGACAACATGTAAAGTTAATCTGGATTTCTCCAGATGTGTCTGACTGTTGTGTCTGCACGGAACCCGAGAAAGAACCTTAGAAAACAGCGGCACAGGCGTGCAAAGAGAACTTGAAGTAAGCACGCTGCAACAGGAAACTCTACAATCTGCTTTTAATCACAGCACCACCACCACCCCCCCACTACCCCCAGACACAGAGGAGGACAGCTGCAGAGCTGACTTCTCCCACCACTCCCCTCCCCTCTGATAAGGGCTTACACAAGTATGAGGCCTAAATGTGTAAAGATGTGACAATAAAGAACCAAACTCTTTAGTGACTAAACACAACAGCTCAGCCTGTGCCCACTTTCATTCACTGACAATCAGCTGTTTTTACTTTTCTCCAGTTTATTGTGCCCATGCAGTAGCTGGCCTTGTGCAAAACACTTTATTTTGATTAGCTCTAATACACTTGGCAGCTGATGCCACTGTCAATACATCAGTGCACCCTCATAGTCCCTCAGAGCTGTAATCAGTTTGCTCTTTCGGTGCCCTTTGCCCCCCCACCCTATAAAGAGACTCAAATACAAGATCCTGATTTGTCCCTAAAAAAAAAAAAAAAAAAAATCTTTTGCTTCTACTGAGAAAAAACACACAAAGCTAATGCTTCTAATTGGAGCCTCTGTGCTGTGCAATAATACGCAGCACAACATCTTATTATGTGGTTAGAAACAGAGGAAACAGTGCGGCTGTGTGTTCACTGGAAAAGCCCTTAATGCTCCGTTTTTGTCATAGCAGCCTTTTGTAAAAAAAAGTTACAAAACACATCAAAAAAGTCAGGAAATCACATTCATTCCTGAGAAAACTATTAGTTTTATTTTAATCGGGCTGCTACACGTGTTGTCTAAACTGAGTCGGGTGTTAAAACAATAACCGCTGAATGGAAGGCTGCACAAAGGCAGAGACGCCACAACGAGGCTGAGGCGCATCATCCACCGCCTTACACGCCAGGGTTTGATCTGTTGGCGTTCGGTGTTTGTCATGTGATGTAGATGGCTTCCAGCTCTTTTAACACCAAACTTTAGCTCAATAAATGAAAAACCGACTCAGTTAAAGCCATTTGTGTGTTTTGAAAGATCAGCTGGCTGCGGTGGCCATCTTGAAACAAGCTGCCTCCAAAAGTTAATTAGTTGCAGATGTACAAACATTGATCACTTTCTGAGAGTTTCATATACATCTGTCAAGTGGTTCCCTTAGATATTTTGCTAACAGACAAGACACAAGATTAACTCCCAACAGTTAATGGTAAAGTTCTAAACAAAGATCCCACACAATCTATTAGATCGTAGACCAGGACTATTCACCTAATCAGCTCAGGGGGCCATGGTTACTGGAAGCCAAGAGCTCAGGGGTTGGACATCCAGCAGTTATCATTAAATAAGTTTGTTTTATGGTTTAAAATCTAGTTTTATTTAAAATGAACCCACTGGTGGGCTGAACTGAGCTCACCTGTGGGCCTGATTTGGCCCCCGGGCTGCCAGTTGAATAGGCCTGTCGTAGCGTATGATTTGGAGATGACTCTCAGCTACTACCACTCTCAATCTCAATCATGCCTATATATCTGTAAAATTGACTGAGTCACAACAATTGCTGTGTTTGTAAGGTTGACGGTCTGCAGCGGCCATCTTGAAATGAGTCGACTCTAAAAATGTATCAGTTGTAGAGGTATGACCGAGGATAACTGTCTGAGTGTTTCACTGAAATCTGGCCAGTGGTTCATGAGATATTTTGCTAACAGACGGACAAGCAAAATATACAGAGGCAATTCTGTGATCGACTGTCTTTCATAGTAGCGAGTTTTGCATTTTTTACAGCAGTTTTACAGGGGACAGTAAAATACCAGGTCTGCATGCTGAAAGTTTGCTGCTGCACATCTGTCTCGGCACACTCACCCCCAGCCACCTCGCACCCTTGTTGGCCGCCTGCTGAATCTGAACCCTCTTCAGTGTCACGTTGTAGATGGCTCCTTCCTCGACTTCCTCCCCCCAGTCCTGCACCGAGCTCTGAGAGGCGAGAAAAAAAACAAACATCCACCATTACTTCTGCAGGAAAAGAGTCTTGTGTTGGGGCTAAAATACAAAATCACTTCCAGCTGAATTTGTGCAGAGCAAACTTCCACCAGTGCCATTTTAACACATCCATGAGATTGGAGAACAACAACAAAACAAACAAAAAAACAAGAGGTGGAACACAAAAACGAAACAAAGTCAAGAGAGAAGTGCCATAAAACATCAAGAGTGACCAAATCCCCACCCCCCACCAGGACTCCCTCCCTCTTCTTTCACTGCCTGCTCTGGAGCTGATGTCAGATTTGGACTACTTTCCAGACAGACAGCAGATAAGAGGCAGAACAGATAAATCCCTCCAACAAACACCGACGTCGTCACTTTGCCTTTCTGTGTCAAAGCTGAGCCAAAAGAGCTCGATTTCCAATCTGCTCCACAACAAGAGAGCTGAGTGGATTTGTTCTCATCTCGCAGCCGAGCTTGTTCCTGTCTGGTTGTAAATCACTCCCAAACTGCAGAGTGCATAAACAAACAGAGAGAACGAGACTGGAGTTCTGCTGAGACATCAGGATATGGAGACAGGACCAGAGGAGGGCGGCGAAAAGGAAAACTGGACAAATATATAAACACTGGACACAAAGAAGTTTGACCAAGATCATTTTCACTCCTACTCTCATTTACACAACTCAACGGCAAAGTCCACTTCTAGTCCTCACACAGAAGGACCGCCAGAGGAGGTCAAGGGTCAAAGTCGCCAGGCCGGTGGCGCTCAGCCATGACTGGGCCGAGTCTGGACTTGAAAAGAAACGTAAGATGCAGAAAACGCTCACAGAAAGACAAAAGAAGGGCAGCAGCTTTTCCAAGCAACATGTGTTTCTTCACATGTACAGCTGCAGGTCTTTGCATCATGTCATGCCACGGCTGGGCCTGCAAGTTTTTTTTTTTTTTTTTTTTAAAGTTTTTAGCAACATCTGTCTGCTGCTGGCTGTCCAGCCAACTGGCACCGAGACAGATAAATACATCAGTGCATGAGTCACCCAGTCCACACACTCCCAAAACAATGGCAGGAGGTCTCCGAGCCCGTGTGGACCCAAAGTCTGCACACTCAACACTCCACAGTAAGTCAGGAGGCTTGTTTTCTGATAAAGTTGTGAGTTTACTGTACATGCAAAGTGAAACCAAAGAAATTACTGCATCTGAGAAGTCCTATAGAAAAAGTGAGGATGAGGCCAAATGATCACACACGAGATGAGCTGCTCACTATAACTAGTAGATTTACACACACACACGCGCGCACACACACACACACACACACACACACACACACACACACACACACACACACACACAAAGAAAACAACAACAGAAGAGTTAAATCTGAGGCGTTGATCTGTTGTTTTTTCAGGGGGACAGCTGGGGCCCGTGGAGAGAAATGGCCCCGGGAGCTTCTACAATAACCCCCCACCCTCCATCTCTCCCTCTCTGTCCCACCACAAAGTTTTCATAAACAGACACGGCTGAAGAGGCGACAGAAGTCACGGCTTTAGGATTACAGTAGATTTTACGCAGCGCCTTTACGCAGCAGATGTGGGTTAAACAAATGAAGGACCCCCACACTCCCAAAACCACCCGAACTCAGCCTCCTTCTCCTTTCTCCCCGTTATCCGCTGCTCCCCCACATCCCACCCCCGCGCCCCCTCACACGCACACAATCGGGTCTCCCACGCACTCCCCGTCCCCAGACCAAACCGACAGCGCGCATGGATGGAAAGGAGTTCATCGAGTTTCGTTCAGTTTTACCATCTTAGTTTTCCAGGCGAACTTCATGGTCAGCGTTTCTTTCATGATCCGGGGACAGCATCAGAGCTTCAGAACAATCCGCCACAGAAGAAAAAAAATAGTTCCCTTTTTTAAAAGTAAATTATAGAAAAGATAAAACCCCGAACGTCCTTTTAAAAAGGCTTCTTCACTCTTGAATCCGATATTTCTGCAAGAAGTCCAGATCCTGCTGCTGCGCCTGCAGCAGCCTCTCTTTTCTTCCACTGAATGACTGCGCTCCTCCTCTCACGCACCACAGTCCTGTTTCAACTCCTCCTCCTGAGCGCGCTCACACGTAAAGTTTGGATTTTTCTTTGCGCAACACATTCACAAGAAACATATATTTCTTCCACAGAAAACAACAAGCCTATTAAACCTCTCTCTCTTTGGTGTCCAGTCTTTAGTTGTAATTAAAGTTATTTCAGCAAAATGGATTGTTTTACACTTTCATTGCTGAGTTGATTTAAAAACCTGATCCCGCATCATCTGAGCCTGCAACACGAACAGCTCAGGGTTTAGGAAATAATGCAAGAAATAAAAGATAGAGCCTCTAAATGATTTTCAAATAAGTCAACATGAGCTGAATGGAAATCACAGTATATGTTTAAGCTTGAATTAGCTCCACGTGTATTGATAGTTTAGTTCCATTTAAAACAGCTATTTTAATCCAGGGGTCTTTCCCAAGGTTTGCTCACAGGCCAGAGTGTTCTAATCAAAGATGGCAGATCTGAACATTTATAAGCCACCATTCTGGTAACTATATTTATGTAGCTTAGTCTTGTGTGTTTAAGCGTTTCATGAGCTAAAGGGCTTCAGCAGGGTTGGTTTCAGTTGTTTTATGTGTCTGAGTCCAGTTAGAGTCAGGCTCCAAGCAGTTATTATGATGGATTGCATTTGATTTATTAATAATATAATAGAATGAGCTCACAGGCCCAATATGGTCCACAGGCCACCAGGTGATGATTTCACCAAAACACAACCTCATACTAGAGGCTATAAGTTCAATCATCCAGGTAAATACAGTAACAACAAAAAAGGTTAAATCATGTCATCTGGACCAGTTTCTTTAGGAAACGTTTCATCCTCCATCCAGAGGACTTCGTCAGTCTACGGCCTGCCAACCAGATCTGTCCCATAGGTAGCCTTCACTGCTGTGTTTCAAGCCAACCTCCTGTTGGAATCTCAAAAGTAGACTTTTAACACGTGCAAAACACACCCATCACAACCCCGTACTGTTTTCTTTTTTTTTCCAAGTGTTCATGATGCATCAACAAGGGAGCTAGGTCAGCTAAAACTGATACTGCAAACAGATTTAACATGGCCACATTTTGTTTTGGTTGCAAAAGATTTTGGAAACTAACAGCTGAATGTATTCAGAACATCATAATATATAACATATAAAACAACATGTACGTATACACATTATATATATATATATATA
>NC_056500.1:28057053-28075914 GCF_014905685.2 Nematolebias whitei
TATATGTATATATATATATATATATATGTATATATATATATATATATATATATATATATATATATATATGTATAGTATATAACTCCACATAACTACTTTTGTGTTTTTTCAAGTTGTATTTTACATGGAGGATGATGACTTGCACATTAAAGGTGTTCTATATTTTTACATTTTGCATGCAGTTCTCCGTGTAAAGACAAAATGGAGCTCCCTCAGTCCAGCTGTGACTCAGACTTTCACTGTGACTCTTCCCTGACAAAATTCTTTTGTACTGATTAGTCAGAAACATGATGAGGCTCGACCTAAGCCCTATTTATATTTAGCAGTGATTCATGGATGGAGCTTGAGGATAAGAAAACATAAAACATTAAAATGCCTCTCTAATCAAACCAGATAATTCAAGCCTGACTGAAGTGTGTGACGGAGGGAGTAAAGTCATTTGTTGGTGAGTGTGTGCCTGCGAGGGCTGGAAGTGAACAGGGGGATAACAGGAAGAGTGAATAAACACGTTGCCTCTTCCTGCTGAGGTCTGGATGAACTTCCAGTCAAACTGCATCCCGGATGAGTCAACCCCCACCACCACCTTCCTCATTTTCTGACTGTTTCTTGAAAAACATCCAACTTTGCTGACTTCACTTAAGCCCAGTTTACTGGCCCTTACTGAAGTATGGTATGGTATAAAGTTTATTCATTTTAAAAAGGTACAAAACAATTCCATAACAATATAAAGAAAGATACAAAAGATTTAAAATGAAAGGCAGCAGAAAGAAGAAAAGATCTTATTATATCTGCCCCTTTTTAAAGAAGTGATAACACATCAAATCATTAAAAATCAAATGTGAGATTAGGAAATTCTCTACTTTCTTTTCAGTCTCTTATCTTCTAAATTCACCTTCACTTGTCAAATTTTACTCCTCTGTGTTTGTGAGCACGTTAATCCTTTTCCCTGCTGACGTGTGTGCGTGTGTGTGTGTGTGTGTGCTGACACAGTCTCAGTGTGGTCAGCCTCAGTTTACTCAGCTGGAAAGCCAAAGCTCAACACACACACTCTTTCATACACATTACACACTCAGGCTTTCCTCTGCTCTGCTCAAGACAAACTAAATCTCTGTCTTTCACTCTTTTTTGTGTGAAAATGTGCCACAGAAAGGGAATATGTCAGCTGAATAGAACAATAAATGCTGTGTGGCTGCAAAAAAACTTATGAAAGAAACAAAGAAAGTTGCGGAAACCAAAAGAGTCGTTATAGGTTTTAGTTCTTGCATTTAAGTTGAGACTTTGTCTTACTGTGTGGTGACTGTTTTAAATAAATGATAATTTTACCTACAATAAAATGTCTGTAATTTTGTAAAAAAAATTAAATTAAATAAAAAAAAAGCTGATACTATGTTTTTTAAACATCTTCAAAAAATAACCGAATGAAAAGTAAAGATAATATTTGCAAAGTCAATGTGCAGAATAAAAAGGAAAGCGTGTTTAATTACATTCCAGCACTGAAAACAACAACAACAACAACAACAACTTAAACAAAGCAGATAACACATCACAGTTTAAAGTCTCGGTTTACAAAATGAACAGAAATTGAGTTATTTCCCACAAATCTTCACTGCTCTCTGGTGGTTAACAACAAAACACAATAAAACAGAAATGATTTACAGCAAGTTTTAAATGTTCTCTTCAGTCCTTGTGACTGACTGTCACGAAGCCTAATGATAATTACATTAAGAATTGTTGTTGTTGCTGTTTACACAGAAATGGAATTACTTTATAAGGAACACTTTCTCTTGATTCTGATAAAGAGAGAAAAGAAAACAGGAAGCAATGTTGTTTAGTCACAGTTTTTATTTATGTCTACTGTATTTCAAAAAACATTAAAAAACAATTTTTTTTGAGCATCTTTACACCCTTAACAAACTTATTCTTTTGGCACAAATATTGTATAACAAAAAAAGTCATTTTCTGGGAAATGCATTGAGCGTGTGCTGAATGTCTGCTGAAATTTGTAGAAAAAGCTAAAATAGAATTGTGAAGATTAAAGAAGCTGAATATAGCTGTAAGTTAAATGTAGCAAAAGATAGGCAAAGCTCAAAGAAGCAAAGTATTAGCTAAATGCAAAAAAAAGTATTACTAAATGTAACAATAAGCTTACTAAGGTAGCATAGGTAAATGTAGCAAAATGCTAGCTAAAGTTGCCAAAGGGTTGTTAATGACTAAATGTAACAAAAGGCTAACAAAAAGCTAGAAGTAGAAAAAGGCTAGCTGAAAGTTAACAATGTTAATAAGGTCAATAAATGCACCAAAAGACTAGCTTTAAACAAAAAGTAACCAAGGTTTGCTCAAAACTAAAAGTAGCAACAACAGCAGGTTCAGAAGAGCTTTTTTTTCTAAAGAATTTAAAAAGACCTTCATACAATTTTATGGGGAAACTTAAAAAAAAAAAAAAAAAAATCATTAAGTTAAATGTTTTGGCAAGTATAAAAGTTATGAAAAACAAAAGTCATCATACCCATCCCCTGACTGAGCTAAACTTTTGATATATGAATGGTTAAAATGGCAGAGTATGTAGAAGGGGAAAACAAATAGAAAAATAAAAATCAGGCAAACAGTGAAAACTGTGAATTAGCATTTATACAGTAAAAATGATTACAATAAGCACCTTCTACTCTTGAGCCTGAGGTGATGTGAGGATATTAAGAACAGTTATTTATCATTCTGTCTTTTATGATGTGAGGATTTGTGTTTTCTAGTGTGTGTCTCCCTCTTGTGGTCTGCCCTCTTGTCTGTGGTCTGTCCTGAGACAGTCTGTCCTGACAACCCACAAAGCCAGAGAAACACTGAGGAGAGTGTTTCTCCCACTTGTAATCAGCTTCTTCCTCCACCGCCTGTTCTCCTTCCCCAGGTGTTTGTCATTGTCTATTTGTTATATAAGTCTGCATCTCTGTGTTCCTCACTGGTCATTGTCCTGTATGGAGTTTTATTTCTGCCTCCTTCCATGTCTCTCCCATGCTCATGTAAATTGTTGCTGCCACGTCAGCCCTTTTGTTTATTCTAATAACTAACCTTTGACTTTAATCCCGAGTTCTCAGAGTCCAGCCTGCACATGGGTTCAACCAAACAGCAAAGACTTGACAATACCAAAATATGTTCATATAAAATATGTTTGTTTTTTGTATTCTGTTCATACATAATTGTGCATATGTGGGAGTTAGTGGCGGAATGGCAATCGAGAGCACCGGGTCACTTCTCGGTGACCTGGCCCGCTCAGTGGTTGCTCAGGGACTGGACTAAAGGCTCAGTTCGGGTCATGCTTGATTATTTAAAATAAACAAGCTGCTCTTGCCCGGGCTCACTCAGGTCTCACTGAAGCTCCCTCGCCCTTACACTCACTTTCTGAGGCTGTGTCGGTCACAGAGCAGAGACACACAGGTTGTGCGCCCGCCACCGTGGACTCGCGCTTGCGAGGGTTATATGTTCGTGTGCGTTGCGCACATCTCTGGGTCACATAGCTTGTAGAATGGAGCGAGAGAGACAGCCAAAGAAGAGGAAAGGTGGAGCAGAGAGAGAGAGTATATAAAAGAGAAAAGCACTCACCACTGATGCGGCAAAGTGCAGGGAATTACTGTTTGTTCATAAGGGAGAAGGCAAGTTAGAAACATTCTAATTCATGCTCAATAATCCAGGTAGAAAAATCCAACAAAGTTAATTCAGGTCTTCTGGACAGTTTCTACTTCCAGAAACCGTCCAGAGAGGACCTGACTTAACTTTGTTGGACAAAACAGAAACAAATGGGGTGACAAGTGAAAACTCTGGCATAGCCTGTCAGCCTGTGCAAACTGGAGTGGACAAGTTAGTTCCACTTTTTTCATTCAACCTTTATTTATACAAGTTAGTTCCCATTGAGCCTCAAGGACTCATTTACAAGAGAGACTTGTTTCA
Organism: Nematolebias whitei; assembly: GCF_014905685.2. Taxonomy (NCBI): domain Eukaryota; kingdom Metazoa; phylum Chordata; class Actinopteri; order Cyprinodontiformes; family Rivulidae; genus Nematolebias; species Nematolebias whitei. Next base: position 28,060,990 of record NC_056500.1, read on the forward strand.
GACAGACAAAAGTAGATAAGGAAAGGGTGGGGGAGAAAAATCAACAAACATTCACTCTCTCACTCACACCTAGGGACAATTTAGAGTTACCAATCAGCCTAACATGCATGTTTTTGGTCTGTGGGAGGAAACCGGAGCACCCAGAGAAAACCCACGCATGCACGGAGAGAACATGCAAACTCCACCCAGAAAGGCCTCTGGACTGGGGTTTGAACCAAGGACCTGCTTGCTGAGAGGCAGCAGCTCTACCAGTTGCGCCACCGTGCTGCCCCTTGTATTATATTATTTTATTTAATCTTTATTTTACCAGGTAATGTCCTGTTGAGATTAAGAACATGTTTGTTGTTATATGAACATAGCTAATACATATAACTAGTCCATCCATCCATCCATCCATCCATCCATCCATCTTTACCCGCTTCTTCCTTTTTGGGTTGCAGGTGTCACCGCGACCCCCATGTGCAGCAATCACTGTGCGAGAGGCAGGGTACACCCTGGACAGGTTGCAAGTCCATCACAGGGCCACGTAGAGACAAACGAGACAAACAACCATTCACGTTTTTGGTCTGTGGGAAGAAACCGGAGTACCCGGAGAAAACCCACGCATGCACCGAGAGAACATGCAAACTCCACCCAGAGGGGCTCCCCAGACCGGGGTTTGAGCCGGCAACCTTTTTGCTGAGAGGCAGCAGCTCTACCAGTTGTGCCACCGTGCTGCCCCTGTTAGTAACAGGATTTTTTTTAGTTTTATTTAATTTTATTCCTGTCTTTTTTGCCTTAATTTTGGCTGATAAGGCAAACATGCCTCACTAAATGCCTCAGGTAACGCTGTGAGCTTCACTACCTCCACCATTACAGCTATCTTTGTTTGTTTGCCTGAGGTTAGCTAGACAAACAAACCTTCAACCTGTCTGCATACAGATCCACTACAGTACCTGATTAATGCTTTACTTTACATTATTGTCATTGCCATAATAAAAACAGTTATGGATAGCAACAAAATTTTTGAAGGAGAATCATACGCATAAAGGACTTTGCAAGGTTCTGGTGATCAGTGTAAACACATATAATAATACATCTAAGGGCAGGATATAGAAGAGGGGAAAAACTGTAAACAGCCACATGTTGAAGGGTAGTAGTTGGTTGCTGCAGCAATGCAATAGCCATTTCACAGTTATTGTCATGATGAGATTTGAGATGTAAGGATAACGGGCGGGGTCACAGACAGATGTTATTCATTTAACAGTTTCACAGTTTGTGGGCACAGACTGTGAGCCATTCTTTCGGTCCTGGCACATATAGACCAGTACTTTCTGCCTGAGGGTAACAGATGGAAAAGGATGGTACCTGTCCCGCAGGATGTTGCTGACTCGTCTCAGACTGCGGGTTGTATAGATAGTTCTGATCTCCGGGAGGGTAATCCCGATGATCTTCCCAGCTGCTATAAGCACCTGCTGGAGATCCTGCTGGTCCACCTCAGTGCAGCTGGAGAACCACACTAGGAATTCATAGGTTAATACACTTCCAATAGCACAGTTATAGAAATTGATTATAAGCTGCTTACCTCACTGCCTTCATCGCCACCATCATACATACCTGGAATCCTCTGCCCTTCTCTCTACTCCAATGGACCATATTACCTAAAACCCAAACATCTCCCTCCTTTACAGATCCTCCCAGTGTCTCCTGCAAATACTTCACTGTAAATAAGCATTACTTACCTTTATATCTGAGTTGAGTCTGTGCTCAGATCCTCTGCTCTGGGTGTTTACTACTGCAGTTATCACAGTGAGATGGTTTTTCATGTAAACGAGGCCTTCGTAAAATTCTGGCATGAAAGGTGGCGGGTGATATGTATTCCTTAAAAGAACGATTGACTTTGATTTAAACTTGTTTAAACTTGTTTTTTGTTTAAATATGTTTAAATATGTGTTTAGGTAACCAAAATGTGCTGAAATCTCAAACTTTGGATTCTTATCAGTCTCCTGTACAGATGAAAACACTGGTGTGTTTGAGCTCTACAAACAGAACCTTTCCTACTCAGGTCCAGAGATCAGACACAAGGATAATACCAGAGGTCCCTGTCCTGTTTTGATCAGGGTCTCTGTCTGAATCCTCCAGAAAAGATGGTCTCCGGTCTATTCCTGCTGACGATGCTGGTCTGCGGTCTGGTTGGTGCCCAGCCGGAGGGGCTGGAACCCCGGGTGGAGAAACTGGAGAAGGCGAATGATGAGTTGGGTGAGTCTGTCGAGTGATTGTCAGAGCTTCTGTCAGATTATTGTTCATTAAACTTGCCCTCTGACCTCCTGCAGTGAAGTCTCAAGTGGCGTTCTCTGCTGCACTCGTGGAAAGTGACGCCTGGACCGTTCTGGGTCCGTTTGAACAAGATCACACTCTAAAATTTGAGAGGGTGGTGACAAACATCGGCAATGGATACGACCGCCAAACAGGTACGACTCACCTGGTCAGGCAGAAGGTCATTAGATTAAAAAACAACATAAATGGACCTTCCTTGGGGCTGCAGTAGCTTGGTGGTCAGTACAGCAGTCTTGCAATCCTGAGGTTACGGGTTCGAGCCCAGGTTGTGTCAGGATGGGCATCCAGCGTAAAACAATTGCCAAATCTTTCAAGCAAATTCGCTCGCTGTGGCAACCCCTGAAGAACAGAGCAGCCGAAAGAAACTTACTAGAAATGGACCTTCCACCTGAACCTGCTAAAAAATACAAACTTCAGCTTTAATGGCTGAGGTGACATTCCATGTTTTGTTCACCTGTTTGTTTCTTTCTCAAACAATTTGTCTAAAAATGGATAAATGACGGGGCAGCACGGTGGCGCAACTGATAGAGCTGCTGCCTCTCAGCGAGCAGGTCCCTGGCCCAAACCCCGGGCCAGGGGCCTTCTGGGTGGAGTTTGCATGTTCTCTCCGTGCATGCGTGGGTTTTCTCCGGGTACTCCGGTTTCCTCCCACAGACCAAAAACATGCATGTTAGGCTGATTGGTAACTCTAAATTGTCCCTAGGTGTGAGTGAGAGAGTGAATGGTTGTTTGTCTCGTTTGTTTCTATGTGGCCCTGTGATGGACTTGCGACCTGTACAGGGTGTACCCCGCCCCTCGCACAGTGATTGCTGGACATGGGCACCAGCAACCCCTGTGACCCAAAATGGAACAAGCGGGTAAAGATAATGGATGGATGGATGGATGGATGGATGGATGGATGGATGGATGGATAAATGACTCCTGATCTCCTGAAATTCTTTAGGTCAGGGTTGAGAAGACATTTATCTTTGATGGAAATACTTTGGGTCACAACAAATACCTTCAGTCCTTCTGTTTCCCTTCAGGTATCTTCACAGCTCCGGTTAAAGGGCTCTACTATGTCCACATGACCGGAATGGCCGGCAGCTCAGGGGAGATGAACGTTGGACTGAAGAAGAACGGTGTAAATATGTTCGCCATCCACCATAAAGCAGGAATCCAGGCCAGCGCCTCCAACAGCATGACTCTGGCCCTGGAGCAGGGGGACAGACTCTTCGCCCAACTCTGGGCAGGTCTTACCATCGCAGATCAGAGTCACCTCAGCACCTTCACCGCCTTCCTGGTCTTCCCCATGTAGAGATTCACCAGACTCTATGAGGAGAGTCCTCCTGAATCCTGAGACAGACCTGGGTCTGTTCAGAACTCAACAGAAACTCCAAACCAAGTTTTAGATCAAATTGCATTTTAGACGCTGCCAAGTGAAGATCTAAAGAGCAGCTTTAGAGCTGAAACTACATGTCTGTTAAAAAATAAAATCCTTCACCTGCTTCTTGTTGACAAAACATTTGTGAAATATTATCAAAAAAGATGTTTCATAAAAAATGTTTGGGTGAAGACCGTCATTTATGAGCTGTATCAGATGGGGCCCCTGTAGCTTGGCAGTCATTGACACAGAAAGGCTGGAATCCTGGAGGCATTAAAGTTTCCAGAACATTATAGTAGTCATCGCCTCCCTCCCCCAAGTAAAAAATATTGAAAATAATGAAAATTGTCCCTCTCCCCCCAGTAAAATAAAAAAAATACCTTTGAAGTAACATAAAAAGCAAAGTATAATGCGCACACAAACACATTGATATATTTATGCCTCTGAAGTATAATGCATAAAATTATCTCTTTTGGGATGTTTGTAAAGTTGTTTTTTTAAGTAACACGTTAGGGAATCTTATGAATCTTATTTTTATCAGTTACATTACGTTTTAGTAACAGCTGGTTGGTACACAACTATTGGAAGATTGGAGTGCAAACACAAAAATGTCAGGAGCAGAGGTCAAACAGGTAAATATTAATTCCACCTAAAGAAACTGGAAGACAAACCAGTGATGGACTGGCCATCAGGAACGCCGGGACATTTCCCGGTGGCCTGGCCCACTCAGTGGTCACCGAGGGGTTGGACTAAAGGCTCCGTTTGGGTTGCACTTTATTTTTAAATAAACAAGCCGCTCTTGCTGGGGTTCACTCAGGTCTCACCTGCAGCAGTGATGGGTAAAGACAGACACCTCCCGCCGCTCCTCCTTTCTTTTTCTGAGGAGGCTGTGTCTGCCACTGCAGAGCAGAGACACACTGGTTGTGCGCCAGCAGTAAATTAATGTTTGTTCGTAAGGGAGCAGGTGAGACAGAAACACTGGTAAAAAGTAACAAGCAGTGAGTGGGGGCTTCAGGTTATACGGCTGTAAAAGCCTCACTGCTTGTTGAATTGAGAAAGCTCCTCGGATGAGGAGCGAAACGTCTTCTGTTACAAATAAAGTCCAGTTGTTTTTGTATTGAACATTTTTGGATTTATCATTTCCTGGATGACTGAGAATCTTCACCAACATAGTCAATACATATAAATAATCAATTAGTGAAAATGAACAGATGGGAATTTATGACATGTAATTCAGACACGTGCCACCCTGAGCGTTTAGAGGGTGGATACAGTTTATTCCATTTCAAAAACTAAACAAAGTTTTGGAAAATGTAAAAGATGATAAAAACCAGTGGCTGAACTCATGAGCAGCTGAATATGACAGTTATAAACAGGAAGTACCACATGTTTATTTGTACAAAGCAACTAAATCCTTCATTTTTTGTCATAATTACATTGTATGCTTAATGGTTGAATTTAAGGTTAATGCTTAAAGTTAGTTATGCTTCGTTTTGAGTGTTTTATATGTAGATATATGTTGTAACTTCTGGTTGCATTAGTTTAGTTTTTGTTAAATCTAAACAGATTTTGCACAAAGTGTTAAATAGTTTTTGTGTAATGTAAAATTTACACTCTTACATAATGAACTTCACTGTGTGGTCTTGCTGTGTCACTCGGTGGCATGAAAACATCCATGACAGTAACTAATTTAAATTATTATTAGCTTAGAATTTATTTTATTTTATTTTTGCTTGTCTTTTTTGCCTTAATGTTGGCTGATAAGGCAAAAATGCCTCACTAAGAACTTTGAGCTTCACTACCTCCACCATTACAGCTATCTTTGTTCTTTTGTCCGAGGTTAGCTCACCCTGTGTTACATTTCCTCGTGGGCGAAGCGATCTTATAGTTTACGTAAAATATTTGATAATGTTCTTATAGAAACAATTCCTGAATGTTGTTCATACTGTGTTAATGCTACAAGTTTGCCTCTTGACCCTACAACTGGGTAATGTTACGATAGACCGAGCCCACTACTGGAGTTTTAATTAGATATTTTAAGCTACTAATAAACACGATGGATGATGATCATATTGCTTTATGCAAGACCATTGGTAAGAAGGAGTGACTATTATTATTATTTCATACTGACTAGTGATTTTTTTCTCCTAAAACTTAACTTAGGCTACACTATGTTTCTTAGACTGTGACTAGAATGAGTGAGAGAAGTGGAGCGTGCTCTATTCACACAAGGAGAGCTGTTGGTCAGGCTGCTTGTTGTTGTGCCATTAACTCACAAAATAATTATTGAATCAAGTGTTAGTTCTAGGTAAAACTAGACGTTTAACAACCCGTTAAAATACACCAGAATGCAGGAAATGGCATCTACTTTATTCAAAATTTTCTGGGGGAGGACTAATCAAAGCTCCTGCTTTAAAATATAGAATCAATGAATTTACCTAAATATGAGGTAAAGCTGCAGTTTGTTTCTGTGAATCTCTGTAAATCAATATATTATCAGCAGATAGTTGAAGTCTTGGTTTTCACCCATCATTACATTTGCAACATGCCTCAAATACAACAATATATGATATAATAATAATAATATAACAGATATGTTACTGCAGAATAAGACTGTGCAGACTGAGACGTTGCTGTATGAATGTGGATTATTGTTGCTTAATTGGCCAACAGGACTAAAAACATGCAATAGGCACACGCATATGACTACAATTTGTAAAATCATTCATTCGTTCTGTGTGGTATGGATTGCTGGTAATCATGAGAGTGATAAACACTGTGGGTGTGCAGTCAAAAACCAATAAGACATCCAAGTCCAATCCAACGCTTTTATTGCTTTGAACATAGGTTTAGGATGAACAGACATATAAAATGTTGGTTTTAACAGTAGTTGCGTGACAAGCTTCTTTTTTGTTGTTGTCTAAAAAGATAAAAAGTACATAAATATTAGGATTGGTCAATGCATCAACAGCTGAAGCACCAAATTTACAATTTCCTGAAGTAGCATACAGTTAAGTGACCTCTGTTATTAAAGTATTTTAGTGTGTTATGAGTACTGCAGGTCAGTTTTTGCAGGAAATCTTCATAAAATATGATCATTATACCTAAACAGAGGTCTGGAACAGAAGTAGGAGCAAGCATGTGTATTAGATGTGAAAAATACTTGATCTTGAAAATTCATCCATTTACTGTTAGCAGTTTATCAGATTTCACAAATGACCAGCAGGTGGCAGCAAATTCTCTTTTCAATGCAGCACTGTTCTGAAAGAAAACCTGCAACAGGAACAGGAGAGTAATTTAAAATGTCACTTAATGTTGAATAGTCTATCTAAGGTTGTGTGACTGAATTTTCACATGAAAGCTTTGCATCAATCAAGATCTGATAGTAATAAAATCAGACAGAAATTTTGTTTCTCATGTGGTAACTCAGTTGCAAGACATTTGCAACAAAATCATCTCCCTTTGGTCTTGTTTTGCTCCATTTCTGGATTTCATGGAGCTTCTGCCTACCCTTGTTCCCCAGATCCTAATCTGTTTCTCTCTGTCACAACTCTGTTAGATCCCTCAGCGAACAGGAAGCATAAAACTGTGAACTGAAGAGAAGAGCAGGAGCCAAAACGTTACAAGATGATCACTGCTCCAAACCTTTAACTTTACAAGTGGCTGCAACTCATTCACTTTTATTTGTTTGATACGGCGAGGTTCCTGTTCAGTCTAACCTCAGCATCAGGTCATGGGAACAGTTGGAGGAAATGCATGCTTACTGCACAACTTGGTAAACAACAATAAACACTTTATGCACATTTTTGTCTCACAGAGATGAGAATTTGAGTAAATATTTGTCCTGAGCTCCACCAACATGCCAAAGCAACTACCGTAATAACCCAATTTATTCTGAAAGGGTGAACAACATCAGTTTAGTCTGCAGAGAGTAAAAACACACACAAGTGAGAAGACATTTTATTTCTTCAGCCTGCAGGAGCACAACTGGATGAGCGTAAGAATGAGAAAACTCCAAGAATCTGAGAGCTTTTCCAGAAGGTTAGATGGCATCGGTTCGTTTTATTGGCTACACATGATGTGGTGATGATGCTCACCAGCAGGGCCCGCCTACTTTTTATAGTTTTTTAAATTTTTTTAATAGTCTGTGCAGAACTAGAATCTTTGGTCTGTCGGAGCATCTGTTTCTGCCCTGCTTCTTGGCAAGAATTGTCTGCACTTTTATTATTTATGTGTGTGTGTGTGTGCGTGCATGCATGTGTGCGTGCAAGTTTTGTGTTTGTATGACTTCATTTGAAGAAGTGACACCCCTGGGTACAAAAAAAAAAAACCCACTAGCCTTTGTCCTCCCACACATGCTCAGTTCCGTAAGCACATGAATATGTACACGTGCATGCCCGCACACTCAAATACAGTAGAAATGTTGATGCACAGCTTCATGGAAACGTGTTTTTTTTTTTTTTTTAATTCTACAGCTGTCCGTTAGAAATACACCTGTTTGGTTTAAATTCATTACAACCCGTTAAGCAACATAAACATCCATTCTTATGAGAATTCTCTTTTTTTTCCTTCACATTTTGAAAATGATGCTAGCCATCTTCAGGATGTGATCCAGTCCTCGTGCACACCAGAAATGCATGGAGAATAAATAACGTTGTGCTCGTTTTCATTCCAGCTTCAGCTCATCGTCTGTTTTGTTACTGTCCCCTCCTCAGGCAGCAGATAAGACGGACATCTCCTCCAGCTTCAGTGTCTTTTCAAGTGTGAGAACCTTCATGGTGTACGTCTGCACGTCTCCGGGTCAGAGTTCGTCTCGTGATGCTCGAGCTGCAGGAGGTGGCGAGTCTCCGGTGACGCTGTTCTGTGCCATGGGCCGGATGCGGCCTTGCTGGGCCGTCTTGCGGGCGTGCTGCCGGTCCCAGTCTGTGGCCACGGCGTCATCGTCCCAGATGGTGGAGGTCTCCGTGTCACTGATGTAGCCCGGCTCTCCGGTGTAGTGGGTGGGGTAGATGAGTAGTGGCTCCAAGGAGAAGGCCCTCAGGTCCCGGCGCTCAAAGTGAGACATGTACTGAGCGCTGAGGGGAGCAGAGGAAGAGAGAGAGGTGAGAGAAACATTTGGTGTAATTTAATGAAATTAGTATTTTTAATGAACAATTTTTCTTCTGTACGTTTTTCGACACGATTCTCGTCTCACACTTTTCAAGATATTTCAACAAGTCATATCAAAATGTTCAGCTCAGGACAATCCTGCTATGACTTTTGGTGTTGGTGCAATTTTAGCTTTTTCAAATATTTAGCCTTTTCTGCCATTTTTTCCTCATAGAAAATGAACTGAGCTCATTTTACATCCTTCATTTCTTTAGATTTGTTTACAACCTTTTACTGCTCCGTTCACATTTTGTTACAGTTCAGCTTCTTTGTGTAAATTTAAACTTTTTTTCAGCTACTTTCAACTAATTTCAGCTGTTTTTTCAGCTGTTTTGTGCTCCTTTCAGATTCTTTTTGCTAACTACAACAATTTTATACTTGTTCCAACTTATTTCTGCTAGTTTTTTATTTTTTATTTTAATCTGCTGGCTTAGAGAACTTTACTAAGTGGCTTTTCTATGTATGTGAATGTTCCTGTAAAGTGCTCTGAGACAACTTTGGTGTGATTTGGTGCTATATAAATAAACTGAATTAAAATAAAATTTCAACTTGTTATGCTCCTTTCAGCTGATTTCTGCAAGTTTAATCTTTTTTCGCTATTTCAGCTACTATTGAGTTGTTTTTATGCAAATTTTAGATTTTTCAACAAATTCCACATTTTTTGCACTCATTTCAACTTTTTTCAGTCTAATTCAGCAACATTGGGTTTCGTAAATGTGCTCTCTCCACTTCCTTCTGGTTATTTAAGCTTCTTTCTGCCTTTATAGTTACTTTTCAGCATTTATTTTTAGCTAATTTCAGCTATTTTCAGAAAAACGAGTTTTCATGGTAATTCCTGCTACTTTTAGCCTCATTAACTTATTAGTTTTGCTAATTTCAGCTTGTGCTTGTTTCAGCTTTTTCTGCTATTTCAGCTACTGTTTAGCTGTTTTTATGCTAATTTTAGCATTTTCAGTTAATTTCAAATTTTTGGAGCTCCTTTCAGCTCTTTCCACTTCCGTCTTGTAGTTTAACCTTATTTCTGCCTTTTCAGCTAATTTCAGCTGTTATTTTGGCTAATTTCAGCTTTTTTTAATCTGAATTCCTAATTGTTGTGCACATTTCTGCTTCTTTAAACCTAATTTAGAACATGTGTTCTTTCTGCTTTACTCTGCTAAAGTAGGCTTAATTTTCTATTTCAGCTACATTTTAGCCATTTTTTTTTTAGCTATTTTCAGCTGTTTTTCAGCAAGTTTTTCTGCAATAAGCATTCACACTGCATTTTCACAGGAAATGCAATTTCTCTAGTTTTATTTACTGTCTGTGCAATGCAAAACTCAAACTCATACTATTTAATGTGAAGTAAATATTTTGCTAACATTTAGTGTACAAAGCAGAAATGTGGCTTTTTTTCTGTAAAACAATGTTTAACTCTTTAAAATATATTTTTAAAGCTGTAACCAACCACATTTCTGTTGTTTTTCTTGTGTTTGTATTAAAAAAGCAACACACATATAGATTCATAAAACCAGACATGGACATTTCTTCAACGTGAATAACTTTACTGAACAATATAGTCAGATAATGTTGAGTGGATGGTCTTTAAACCCTCGTTCACATCCTGTCACACCCGCCCATACACATTAATGTTGATGCAAATCTGTGCTCATGATCTGAGGGAACAAATTACTGCGTTTCGTTTTTATTTCTACACTGCCACATGAAACACTCTAAAGATAAAGCTACCTCATAAAAAAAAAAAAATCTCTAATTTATAATTGTGTTTTGATTCTAGGTTTAATTTATTTCTATTCAACAAATATTTTTTTTACAAGTTTTAGACCAGAACTAGAATTCATTAACTGAATAATTATTCCCAAAATTAATCAAGGTTGCAATAAAAGGTACAACCCAGTACTTACCTGCTAGTAACGTTACCTCTGTGCTACTTTTCAGGTAATTATGGTGCTTTTTTTTTTTTTTTTTACTACTACAGCTGTATTTGAGTGGTACTAACAAAGTACATGAGCTTTATATATTGTACAAGTAAAAAAAAAGGAAAGTAGCATTTCTTTAAAAAATCGTCCACAGCCACACATGCAAACGTTTTTAACAAAGATCTTGTGTAAGTGCTTTGAGTATATGTCAGGAAATACTCTCAGCTACTACCACACCAATTTTTGGCTGAATATTTGTAAAACTGGCTGACTTAGTGACTTTTTGGGCTTACTCAGGTAAGCTGGCTGTGGCAGCCTTCTTGAATGGGTTGACTCCAAAATGCAATCACTTGCAGATGTACACCTAATATTAGTTTCTGAGAGTTTTAATAAAAAAAAATAAAAATAAAAAGTTTAAGAGATATTTTGTTAACAGACAAGCAAACACACACAGCTAGGCAATTACATGATTTCATGGCAACAAACTAATTAGGAAAGAAACACCTCAATTAAAGTCCATCAGAACTGAACAAATGCCTTCAACATGCAGTGATAACACTTAGACAATCAGCAACATATCCATCATGTTCAGGTCAGTTTGACTCACTTTGACTTCATGTGAACAGTTATCAGTAAGTGGCACTAAGTTCTGGAGTCATGACCCGCCTGCAGCTGAGCCGAGGGAAGTGCTGGAGGCTGCTCAGGTAGTGACACGTCATCCACACAACACTACCCTGCACAGTAAACCCCTAAATCTTTATCAAAACTCTGAGGAACTTAGCTATAATAATATTACACCCCCCCCCCCCCCCCCGATACACACACACACTTTTACACAATGAATCCTTTTACAGTGAACTCCCTGTTTTCTTCTTTCTCTCGTTTCTGTACATTTATGAGCAGAAAAACAAAAAAAAACAGTACGTGGTAACACAATTGTCGAAATAATTCCCACACACTTTTATAGATTTTAGGATCATTACAGTGCTTTCCTGGCTATTCAACACACTTTCTCCATAAGTTGAACACACATCTAAAAGGTATTTATAAAGTATTACACGTGCACACGCACACACACACACACACACACACACACACACACACACACACACACACACACACACACACACATACATGTGGAGTGTTCACCCCACCCCAATGCTCTGAGCTCAATCAATGGGATTCCTGTCCCTCTTCACCAACCAGCAGGAAGAGCCATGCTGGTCCACATTCCTTAAAGAGAGAGAGGGGGAGAGGAAAAAGGAGAGGAGAAGGGGGTGACACGGGGATGGAGAAAGGGTACAAAAAAGTAACTTCTGTTGAGGAGTGAAGAAAAGGACAACTTCAAAGAGCCGAGTCAAGCATTGTGAAAGATATATGAGCCAGGAAAGGGATCAGAGCTCGGCAGGAATAGAGACCCCACGTACAAAAAAGGGGCGTTGTTTGTCCCGCGTGAGGCACCGTACCCAGCAAGCCCTCAGAACAATCTGAGCCCTGTTTGTGAGGGGACAAGAAGAGGAAGGCAGTGCTGAAGAGACAGGGAAACTGAAGAACATTAATACGAGCTGAACAGGATGGAGGCTGTGGTTTACCACAAACATGAACGTTACACGATGTCCCGCAGTCTAAAAAGTCACATAAGTGTGTTTGCGGACTAGTAATACTGCCAACAACAAGAAGCTGAAAAGACTTAAATGTTTGTTCCCAGTTATATCTTTGTTTATCTCACTGTTATATTAAAGAAAGCTGAAGTAAAGACTGACTTGGGGTGTTTGTTGAACATGACGGGAAGAAATTCGTCGACGGGGAGCATCTTGGCCAAAGGCTGAGCAGCCAGTAACTTTCTGGCTCCTTGCTGTGACAGCGCGTAGGCGAGGGTCCAGTAGGAATAGTCGGCCTCAACCAAGTTGTTTACACCCTCCACTGACTGCTCTGGCTGCTGCACCTGCATCCGTTTACGCCCCACGTAGCTGAAGAAAGAATAAGAAAGACATAGCATGGTTTTTGCACATAAAGCTCCAGATTACGAAGTCTAATCCAGCCATAGATTCAAGTAAAAAAAATGTAGAGTTCTTACATGAGGTCCCAGTCCAGCTGGGTTCTGTCTATGTCATCCATGATGGCCTGAAGCCTCCGTTTAAACCTGGGCTCAAACCTCACATCATCCTCTAAAACTAGAACCTTCTGGAGGCTGCGTTCCACCACCTGACCATCAGAGAACATGAACAAGTTAAAGATGAACACAGTGCCACATGTTCAGTTTGCTTCTTTTTTATTTGAGGTTATCACTCCTAACTAACCAAATATGAATGAAAGCTGTCTTTTTTTTCCAAATCATGTTTTAAATAAGATGTATGAACCACCTTAACATAACACTGATCCATGTCTATATATCAGAGTCAGAGTCAGAGTTTCTTTATTGTCATTCGCACCTCATGTGGTACATGTGGTGGAGCGAAATTATGTACACGGGGTCCCAGTTACATCCAACAATAAAATGTATAAGAAAAACAGTAATAACATCTAAGATATGAACTAAGAAAAACATCAACTAAATATACACTAAGCACTCATAACACAAAAACATTGAACATCAGCACAAACATGAACATGAGTCTGTGAGCAGATGTGCACGCATGAACACATCAACATTGAAACAGATCAGCAGCAACATGAAACAGATCAGCAGCAACATGAAACAGATCAGCAGCAACATGATATGGTTTTTCACAGTGATTATTCTAGTTAGAGATTCATGAGTCTAACAGCCTCAGGGTAGAAGCTGTTCCTCAGTCTAGTGGTTATATATATATATATATATATGCAGCACATTGTACTGTATATTTGGACAAACAAACATTAAACTGTTCAGTTATGTTTTGATCTAAATCAGGAGGAGAGGACTCTATAACCACACCAGGAATGTGGTGTAAAGACTTAAAGCTGAGTTTAGGCTTAAACGAGAGATACATTTTTTAAAACTCCATTTTGTTTTTCTATCAGTTAGTTATTTTGACTATCGGTATTTCTGCTTTGCAAAGGTTTTCACACAGGTCATTAATGGTAACAAACCACAGACTGTATCAGCATAAAAACACAAGTTTATTTTAAAAAAACAAGAGTGAGCAAAAATATTAGTGGAGCGAAGATTCATTTCCTGAGCCACTAACCACATAAATTATTTTTTGTTTGTGTTTGTGCACAAGCCTTTTTTTTTTTTTTTCATCCTCCCGTGGGTCAAAGTTGTGTCTCGTGAAAAAAACGTCCGGTCTAATAAATGAGAGAAATGTACACCTTCCACACCCACATCCACTCAAAATGGTGATAATTTGACCTCTTCAGTGCTCAAAATTGTTTGGATGTGTAAAAGTTTTTTTTGACTATTATATAAATATAAATAAATATTAAAAGTGAAAAATGATGTTGGAATATATCATCACCATATTAAATAAATGTTCCAACAGGGACCAAACCCACAGATTTCTGCATACGAGACCACTGGTTAAACATTGACCCATAACAGCCACATTAACACGTCACCACAGAAGTGGTTAAATAAGATCCTACCATGTTGATGAAAATGTCATAGTTTTTGTCTGTCCTCCTCAATATTTTATTTTGGTCCCCTCCGTTTGTTCCAAATGGATTTAAACAGAATATCTCCACTGTTGGACTCAGCAGGTTTCACTGCAGCTTGGTGCTCACGTCAGGTTTAGTTGTGGTCATATCAAAGTGCTATAATCAGCTGAATGTGTCCACTGGATGCCCCCAATAAATTTCTATTGGAGTTGGCTATCTGGATCACTGGTGACTAGGGGTTGAACGAGTATATAATTTTTAAACTCGACATTAACATAATAAAACCCGAGTAGAGCTCGAGTATTTGATGACGTCATAGATCTCAAGATACAAAAATAAATAAATAAATAAAACCGCAAAAAAAGGTAATTATTTACAAAAAAAAAAAAGATCAACAAAACATTGGGAGCGTATATTATGCTCCTACCATTTATCATACTACAAAAAAGTCACAGGAAAAACTAAACTATTAGTTATTATTATTGAACTGCAAACGTGAAGAAACACGCAGCACATCAAAAATGAAACTTAAACCGAAACTGGTTCTGGTTCGGTGTGTAGTATGTCATATATGGATATATATTCATACTTTTCACGAGTTCC
>NC_056500.1:28085914-28114035 GCF_014905685.2 Nematolebias whitei
TTTTCACGAGTTCCTCATCTTTCTGACTGTGTAAATGTCGTGCATTGAATTTAACAGAAATGTAACGAGAGACGTTATTATCTTTGACCCATCAAAATGAATGCGGTCATTTATTTTCAGAATCAAAGTTTAACATCAAACATTTACATTAATTTGGCAAAATATGAAAATAATAACAGACAAGTTTCACAGATAATGGACTTGAATCACACGGCGGTGATCGAGGACTTTGCTTCAGATATTTCTAAAATATCTGTACTGATTTTAAGAGAAAGCAGAGTTTAAGATGGAAATGGAGATTTATCTTACAGAGAGATTTGTGAGGGAATTAATCTGTTTGACCAGAAACGTGCACGCTCCATCAGATCTCAGCTTGCCCACGGTACACTTGGTCGAAAATAGAACCTTCTACCTGGTTGATGATAAAATCAGCGTCGGCGTAGGGTTCCTTTCTGACTCTTTCAGCGTCTCCGTGAGGACTGCCAAACCCTTAGAGAGTCGTACGAGGTTATTCAAACAGAAGTTATAATCCCAAAACGTCTCTGGATCATCCTGAATGCGTTTGCATCCAAGAACTCTGAACTCCTTTCATCTCCTTAGCACTCTCTATCAGACTTCCGACATCAGACTCTGTGCACTCTCTCAGCACTTTAACTCCATCACTCTTCAGCACTCTGTGTGGAACTCTCAGAGCTCTGCAGCATCAGACTCTTCGCAGAACCGGGAAGTTGCCACATTTTAAATGAGTTGACTTCCGGGTCAATTTAGAGCTTTCTGATTCGTGGATGGACCAGAATAGAGGTGTGGTTTGTGATGTAAGATGTTATCAAATTCGAGGTCAGAGAATGAGATTGTTTACAACATACAGAAAAGATTATTGGAGAAAACCAGACTTCGGGGAGTCTCACTCTTATTATCTTCTGAAAAAGTTTAAACATGGCATTCCTTCTCAGTAAACATTTTAGTTGACCGAGACTCGACCTTTAACATACTTACAAACTTGCTCATTGCAGACAGAAAAATCAAGAAATGCATATTAACCTGATTTCTTCTTTGAATGAGGAATAAAAATCATTACTTACTGTTTATGTAAAATAAAAATGAGTAGTTCTCTTCAACCTGTAAGCATTGAGTGAACTAACACAATTTGATTATCAAACATTTGTAAAATAGTAATGATCATAGAGGATTGTCTTTTCTACTTGATTAATTCAAGAAAGAAAGTCCCCAGATGACTCAAACTGTATTTCTGGATGCAGATCAATGAAATAACAGTCTCTGTTCATCTGATCAGATTTGAGGTCAGATCAGGTTCACTACAGGTGGATTGGACCCGGTGTTACACCATACTCTGTGACCTGCAACAGTGCAACACCGCCCCCTACGGTCATACGGTGGTCACATAATATGACGTCACTACGGATACTCGACTTTACATTTTTAACATCGATAGATGTCCTAGCAATCGACGTGTAGATTACTCGAGTACTCTGTTAATGCCCTACTGGTGACATGTTCAGATTCACTTGATGAATGCAGGTCAGTGACTGCCCCATAACAATAAATAAGTAAAATAAAAAAAAAACTGAGAATGATTCACTAAAAATCATTTAAAACTCCATTTAAAATGGTCAAAATAGTTGGAAAATACACAGAACAAAGCACTACACAGCAAGCTCAATCAATAAGTCATTTACATTATCTATTAGGAGGAACTACTTTGTGGGGCGAAGTCATTTTTAAGGTGGAGCTGCGCCCTACCTGTCCCAATGGACTGCTGCCACTGATAAACAATCTACCGGTAATGCAAGGTGGCAGAAGTGGAAAGGGTTATGAAATAACATTTTTCACGAACCACTATGAAATCTTTAAGCTTGGAGTTGTTTTGAGATGGCAAAAATGTGCTTTGGAACTGGTCCAACTCTAATAATTCAAACGGACAATGTGTTGAGAAATTTCCGCTGCGTATAAGATATCGACTATCGACTCCGCAGATCTGCACCACACTGATTAAAAAAAACAAGCTTTTGTCCACAACAGCCTTCACCTGTGTCCATATAGAGTGATGGCTCAGGAAGCAGCCGATCTCCCCCCTGGTTAGGATACGGCCAGAGTATGGATCCTTGTAGTCCGGCATCATTTCAATACCCAGCGCCTGGAGCTGAGACACATTCAGAGCCCTGAGAGAAGAACAAGAAACATTCATCGACACTGAGGAAGATAGGAGCAACTTATATTTATCAACAAACACATTACGCAGGGGGTGGCATGGCAGTACAGTGGTTAGAGCTGTCGCCACACAGCAAGAAGGCTGCAGGTTCGTCTCCCTGTCTGTGTGGACTTTGCATGTCCTCCCCATGCAAGCTTTTCTTCCACAGACCAAAGACATGCACGTTAGGCTAATTGGTAACACCTAATTGTCCCTAGGTGTGGGTGAGGTAAAGAAGGAAGGAGAAGGAGGAAAAGGACTTTTCACATCTGCGTCAGACTACCGTGCAAAAGTTTTAAACCACTCCACAGAAAAAGCTAAATAAGCCAGAGCACTATCCAAGCAATGCTGTGTGTTTGAAAGCAGGTGTCAGGATTACGATATCTTTCAAGCTGTTTACGATCATCTAGGATTGTGACCTACTTGCCGTCCACCGCATCGATCAGTGTGGCGTGAAGGCCCAGAGAGGCCATTGTTTTCAACATCCTGGTTCTTCTGTCAAGCCTGCGTTTCAGATTAATCAGAAAAACCTTAAAAAAAAAAAAACAGAAAAAAGTAAACAGGAAAACAATTTTAGTGACTTTAAACACAACTTTACTTTTAAACAACGTTTAAGGTAGAAAAAAACAATCACACATCGGAAGTGGTTGTAGTTGATTAAAAAATCAAGTGCTCATAACTCACTTCGTCAAATCCTATCTTGGACATGGGCGCAGGAGGTGGGTAGATGAACTCTGAGGGGTCGATGTCATGGTCAACTGTTGACAGAAACAGGAGCAGGACTCACAAAACTAACACACTGCAATTATAAAATGACTTTTAGTTTGTTCAAGCTCTGGGCAGAGACAGGAGCAGGAAAAGAGGCAAATGAGATGGAGGAAGGGAGGGGGGTAAACAGAGTGGAAAAGTGGGGGGAGGAGACATCCAGAGGAGGAGAAGGGGGTTGACATGATTTAAAAAGGGGAGGGTCGTCGAGGTCAAGACTATGAAGAAACATCCCTGAGGTGAAGTAGTCACAGACACAATCACATGCTGGAGTCAAAACATTTAGTGTGTGTGCATGTGTGCGTGCACGTGCATGTGTGTGTACTCACTCAGCGCTTCTGTAATGGTGTGTATAAAATTCTCTCTTTCATCTTCCACACTTTGTTGAGGCTTGAGAGGAACAGGAAGGAAACCGTAGTGTTCTTTGTTACACACATACATCTGCACACCTAACACACACACACACACACACAACCACACACACACACATGGCTCTGTAAATATAACTTCTTGATCCAAACATGTGTGACCAACATGATGCTCCTACCTCAACTCACAGCTACGACACCAATTGTCAATTTACTTCATCTACAAATCAGCTGCTTATTGTAAATGCAGATTTTTATACTTTTATAATCTTTACAACCCAAATATTACATGAGGGACCTATTTAAAATATTGCATTTATATTTTAAGAAGTGTATTTTATAAATAGGTTTGTTATGTCTTTCAAATGTCCAAAAATTTATTACAATTTTTTTTTTTATGTCCAGATGTACAAAGTATTAGTTGCTTTGGTTAAGACTGGATACGTCAACAGCAGTGAAAATTACAAAAAAAAAATCTAAATAAACAAAACCTGCTACAAGTTGTGAAGAACTAACAAAAAAAATTAAACTTGAAAAGTAAAAATATTAAACACAAAAAGTCCCATATAGGGATATTGGAAAAAGGTTTTCAAAACTGGAAGCACAGTAATTCTTCTTTAATGCCAGCTACTTTAAATATAAAACTCACAACGAATGGAATCAGACGTGTGAGTTATAATTTACCTTTATATGTCAAAAATAACTTACAAAAACGTGTAGTAACAATTGTGAGAAACAAAATATTTGCATCCTGTTTTAACATCTAATCCAATACTTAAAAACAAACCTTGAACAAATATAGTGATAATGAGTTAGTTATTTAATTTCATATAAATGTGTGCTAGATGTCTCAGGTCAGAATGAGCCAACAGGAAAAAGTCCTTTGACTTGAGAAGCGGTCAGTAAAACAAGAGTTAGTCTTTAGTAATGGGCAGCTGAAGCAGAAAAAAATAAACTAAAATTATGAGTTATTGTATTTGATTTATGCTCTTGTGTCAGTGCTCGAACTAACTAACTTAACCCAGGCTTCTGTAAGTGTCTTTAAGTTTCCATGTGTTTGTGAGTATTTCCGTGCTTTAGTGTGTTTATTTGGTTTTCAAGCGCATGCCAGACTCAGAGCTGCTGACTAATGGGAAGGTGTAATGATCCTTTATGGTACTTGTTGATAATTACTCACATCAATCTACATTTACTCATTTGCTCATAAACGTACACACGCTCAGTTACGCAACACGTTGCTTCATTTATTCTGATGTGCATCAAACTCAAGGGAAATCTTATTTTACAACAATACTCATGAATAATAAAAATAGGTGCAGCTAATGAGCTGCTGATCATGACTGTGTCTCGTGTTTTTGTGGAGGGCTTCAAACTGACCTGCTTGACGTGCGGAGAAGGCGAACACCATGATGTCATCGAACGCCCAGCTGTAGTCCGGGTGAGGAGGGTAGAAGGTTAGGTCCCGGCTGGATTCACGGCGCAGGTCCAACAGGAAGGTGCTGTGGATCATGGGAACAGGAAAACAGCCGAGCCTCTTCCACTCCCGGATGGGCTGGTATTCTGGGGTTCGCAGGTAGTAACCCTGGGCAGGTAAGAAAATCAGGATTAGCCAAAAACTCTCAGTAGAAAGACAGATAGATGGATTTCCACCCAAACTGCACCTGTGGGGTGATGCCACACCAGAAGTTGGAGTACAGAGAGCGAGACTCCAACATGGGAGCCACCAGGGTCAAGTTCTCCGCCATCAGCAAGTTCAGCACTCGAGGGTTGGTCAGCAGGTTGTCACTGTCGACAAACTAAAAAAGGGCAGACTTTCATGAATACAAATACTTTGCTAAGAGTGTTCTTCCCTCACATTTAGTTATTATTTATTTAAGCCCAAATGCTATAATCATGCCACAGAAACCCACTTCAAAATATTTTAACTATTCCTTTAAAATAACTGGAATAAAGATTAAAAAAATCAAGTGAAATAAAGTAATAAACTAAACTAATAATAAACTGAACAACTGTACATAAATTTTGGCAACGTCAGCTCTTTTAGGAACAAGTAAAATTTACACGATTCAGCAGTTTTTGTGATACGATTTATGGTTTTGGATGATTTTGTGCATTAATCAAGTTCTGATCAAAGCATCTAATTGCCTGCAAATAAAGATCAAGTATTTTAAAAATTAAATAAATTATGCGCTTAATGAGAAAACGTGAATCCATTCAGTCTTTCTTTTTTACCATACATACATTGACAGGACCAGGGTTATACTAAAACAATTAATTCCTTATAACTGATTTTGTCATACTAAAATCCATAGTTTTATAAGTTTATTCATTAAAATCAGACTGAAATCAGACATGTCATTTGACGCAAATGTCAAACTCTGTGAGATATTGTAAAATAAAATATGCTACCAGGACATAGTCAGCCCATCGTTCCCGCGCCGCCTTCAGAGCCGCTTGTCTCAGCTTCATAACGTGGTTAAATCTGGAAGGAGGCCAGTGTTTCGGGCCCCACTCATCCGTGTAAGACCTAATGTAAAAAAGGCAGTCACTTTAGGTTTCTAGACTTCAGCTATTGATTAGGGATCAAATTATTTAAGTAAAGAAAGAATACAAGGACAGACTAAGGTGATTAATAGGAACTCACCTGGGCTCCTCCATCGGCCTCCACTCCACGTAGTGATAGACACGCTGGGCTTTCTTCAGCCATTCTCTCATCATGGCAGTGGTGTTGTCCACATTATGGTCGGTTGCGGCCCTGTAATACCATCACAGACAATATGGACAGTCACTGACAGCATAAACCAGGACATGCTAATATCATGTCTAACTACAGACTGATGTTACAACAAGCAGCCTTAGTGTTACAAAGTTTCCTAACTGCGTAAATTGTTGCCCTGCTGGAGCCTGGACAAACTCAGAACCACAGTGCCAACAGAAGGGTCTCTCAGGTTAAAAATAATGAGACAGGTGCAGGCTCACTTGAATCTTTCTCTACACACAGGTTGCTACTTTTGCTCATTGATAGAGGAAAATGAGGAAAAGTTGGCTAAAATAATCCTGCTGGTATTTGGAGCTTTGAAATTTGAATGTGAAACGGTGCATAAACCATTTTATAATTATGCACAACAAACAAAGCCTCCATTTACATGTTCAGATCATTTTACTTAAAAGAAAATAGACTCAGGATGGGTGCAGATTGCATTTTAATTTTTCTACTTCAGCAGACAGTTGACTCAACTCAAAGAGGACACTGTGACTGCTCAGCGTGTGTAATGGTAAAGAGGAAATTATGCAGAAGGAATAAAACCCAAAACAAGCCCCTGTTTTGCTCATAAGGAGGCCACATTTTGCAGGCATCACTAAAACAAACATCGCTTGTCCCTTTCACTCGTCACAGTTTTAGACAAAGTCATTTAGGGAAAATGTTAACAGTATGTGAGGCAAAAGGCTTGATCTCGAGTGGGTGTGCATGCAAAAATAAACACAAAAACTTGGTGTTTTGGACTTTTCCACTGCCTGCTGTAATATTCCTCGCTGCACTGTCTCCAAAATCCCAGCTACTTTTATACAAGCTGGGTAAAGACAGAAATGGACTGCGTAAGCATGAAGCATACAGTACCTGCCACCGGCATGCAGCAAAGACACAAAGTCTAACACAACAAAAATATGTTCAGAAATGCAAAGGTTGGCCAGAAAGTGAAATATATCTCAATTTTGTTGTTCTGCTCTGCCAGCTCCTGCTCCCACAGCCAGGCTCTAATCAGCTGTGGATCATGGACTTGATGAGCATGAGGAGCATAAAAGGCTGCAGAAGACATTCAGCCAGCGCTGGAGCATTACCTACCAATAGTAGTCTTCTAGCCTTTTACTCGTGTCTAAAATCAAGTATTATTGATTTGTATTTCTCTCCCTGCTTCCAGGAGTTATCCTTGATGTCCTCCTGTTTCTTGAATCCTCCTCTGTGCCTCATCAGCGGCCTCCATGCCTTCCTGCCACTTTGCCTAATGCCTGCCATCGTTCAGATGTACACATCTTTTGCCTGGAATCATTTGGGTCAGCCCTCCCCATGTCTCACCCTGACCTCCATCATAAGGAAGATCAGAAATAACATTATAATCCTTGACTTTAAGAACTCTAACCACCTCTTTGCTCCTCAGGGTTCCAGTCCCCTCCCTGGCTTATTGCATTATTTATTACTTATAAATAAACATTGTAAATTCATTGTGTGTCTTGGTTTCTGTTCTCATTGGTCATTATAGCTGGATATAGCCACAATTATTACAGATTTTGACACTTCATTTGGCAACTTAAAAAAAACAAACATTTGAGCCACAATAAGCAGCTGGGGACTAAAAACCAAACAAAAAGTCAATAATTGTGTGAAGACTGATTCATACAGTTATCGTTTTTCTGTTCATAGTCTTCCAAACAATTCTTTTTTTTTCTTGGACCCACACTTCCTCATATTAGATTTTTTTAACCATTTGTATGTCAAAAAACTTCAGTTTCATCCAAAATAGTTTGCTATGACTTTTACTTTTGTAACTTTTATACTTTTCAAAAAATATTAAGCATTAGTTATCATATATTTTCCATAGAAATACATTAAAACCCCTTCAGTAAAAAAAGCATATTGCACATTTTCCCAAGTCACTAATAGCACGTCTCTTTGTGTGCAGTAACAAGCAGATTTGTGGCACAGCAAGAGGATAATTCTCAAGTACAAGGAACAGTGCCCCGTTATTTTACAGGTTGCAACAGTGCGAGTTTAAAGTTTTAAAGTGAGGTTTGTGTTCAAAAAGACCAGTGAGACCTGTATGAGTGAATAACAGCTTTTGTTTATCACAGGTTGGCTACCTACAGAAACACCTGACTATGGTAATGAGAAAACGTGCACACACACACACACACACACACATCTTCATATTTTGCTAGAAGAAAATATATGTGCTACAACATGTCATTTACAAACTGCAAACTTAACCTGAGGCACAGATTTAACATGCGAGTTAAAATGCAACAACACATGTGGGAACATAACAGGTAAATATGAACTAAATATTTAGTTTATCTAAAACATTCCTAATTCATATTTATACTGTAATTCAAAATAATAATCTTGACTAGCATTAAGGGAGTGGTGGCGCAGGGTAGTGATGGGAACGGCAGTTCTTTTGAGTGTACTGAATCCCTAGAATCAGTTAATTAAAATGATTAATTCAAAAGATGTGTACACCAAATCCTTCAGTTCATGCAGTATATTCGTGCAGTACGTGAGTGAGTGAGTGACACAGCGCCACTTCAGTACAGTACAGAATGAATCAATCCACAGCAGCATTTCTCTGTGTGCACATGTGCAAATTGGCAGTTAATTCATTGAACAAATCAATCCCCTGCCCTCTCGGACAGACTCCCCTCTCTGTGTAGCCTATGTTCACAAGCAGTGGTCAGGGTTGGTCGTCATGCAAGCCGTGCAGCAAGGGAGGTTTCCTGGCAATTCCTTGCAGCATAAACTAGCTCTAGGGACATGGGATGACACATCACTGGTGGGTAAGGATCCAGAGTTTATATGTGAGATTGAGCAACAACAACTAGATGACTCTGGAACCCAATTCTTGGATAGAAGCTGGACTCTTTCCTACTGTGGAGTTTTCCAAGAAAGAGAAGCATTGGGCAAGTGTGGGGATACTCACATGTCCTTCACTGAATGCCTTGGTGTTGGGAGTTTTCCCCAGTGAACGAGCCTTTCTGCGGCTTCAAGTTGCAGTAGAAAAGGTTCTGACTGTTGTTTCATATGCACCAAACAACAGTCCAGACTACCCAGCCTTCTTAGGGTCTCTGGATGGAAGGGATGCCATTTGTGGATTTTGTTGTTATTCTAGGCGATTTTATTGCCCATGTGGGCAATGAAGGAGTCATCTGGAAGGCGTTGATTTGGAGGAACGGTGTTCTGATATTAGACTTTTGTGCTAGGCAATGCCTATCCATAACGAACACCTTGTTCGAGCATAGGATGGTCCATAAGTGTACTTGGGATCAGGCCACCTTAGGCCAAATGTCAATGACTGACTTTGTAATCATGTCATCGGACCTTAAGCCCTATGTCTTGGACACTTTGGTGAAGAGAGAGGCAGAGCTGTAAACTGATCTCCACCTGGTGGAGAGTTGGGTCTGGTGGCAGAGAAGGCTACTGCACAGACTTGGTAAACCGTGTGGGCAAAGGCGATGGGGTGGATCCAGAACTCACTGGAGGGATTGTGTCTTTTCTCTGGTCTGGGAACACTTCGGGGTCTCCAGGAGGAGCTGGAGAGCGTTGCTGGAGAAAATGATGTTTGGGTTTCTCTCCTGGACTTGTTGCCTCCACGACCCAACAACGAATAAACAGTAGAAGACAAATGAACAAATACACAGGTACACATGATCGTCTACCTTTCAATGTGACTGGTGATAATACAAGAATTTTACTACTACAGAATTAGTTTTGATTTCATCGTGTTTTTGGTTAAAACACTGATACACTATAAATATTTACACTCTCACCATCTCTCAGTGGTTATATTCCTGCAAACTTCTCAGGTCACATCCCTCTGTGAATTCCACATATTGCTTAGATGCTTGAAACACACTGTGAGATTTTTCCATGATGACACTACATCGCAGTGCACTCTCTCTTTTCTTGGATATATGAAAATAAATATGCATACAACAAACATCATTATGATTACGGTCTGTGAAACAAAAGGAGGAAAACTAACTAATGCTCTTATATATTTTGTTCTTCATCTCAATGAGTTTTGCATATTCATTTGGCATTCAGATGTCCTCCTTCTCAACGTTCTTCCTTCTGGCAAAAGCCAGCCACTGCAGCTGAACCAAATTTATAAAACACAAAGTTTGTTTTCTCAGTCATCCAGGTATATAACAACAAAAAAGGTTGAATCATGTCATCTGGACAACAAAAAAAACGAAGTCCAGATGACAAATTTATAAAGTTTCTGTGTAAAAGTCAAAGATTTTGCAGCGTCTTTCAAATCCATTTGAATTCAATTCAGTTTCTTTATATAGCACCAATTCACAACAAAAGTAATCTCAGGGCACTTAAGAAAAACATTCAAAAACTTTATCAAATGTTAGTAAAAGTTATCTGTCGAAGCAAGCCAGCAGACTCGGCTGAATTATCATTTTGTTGCAATCTCTCATAATGAGCAGTACATTGGCGACAGTGGAAAGGAACCGCTCCCTTTTAACAGGAAGACATCTCAAACAGAACTGGGCTCAGCATGGGCAGCCTCTGCCATGGGGTTAGACAGATGAGAAAAGAGATACAGACAAGCACAGAATGGCTGGTCCAGGTATAATTCCACTAGAGTTCGTTTGTCATTGGGAATTAAAGTCATAGTAAGTGTGCACCTTTCCATGCAAAGAAAAAAGAGAGATGCAACAATATAGCTCTGTGCACTGCAAAAATGTGCAATCATCACTTTTTAGCCTAATTTCCATCTTTTCTTCTTGCACACCTGTTTCTCCTGTTTTTTTACTTCATGCTGTTTCCACACTTTACTTTTTTGAAGTTTACGGTAAGCAGCAGACTCATTATTCTGTTGCCTGCAGCTCTGGGATTGGACTTCCTCTCTCCTCCAAATTTACGAGAAGCATCTGGACAACACATGCAGCCTGAGCGCTCACCTACACATCCACCACCACTTCTCACATCACTTGAGAACAATATTCTTCCCCTGTTACCTTATCTCACATCTCACACAGTCATCTATTGTCCCCATTTAAGAAATGGATAAGATATACCAGTATGTATTTTGAGATATAACAAAAGCTTCAGGTGGCTCTTGTGTTTTAACCTTGTATATCTTCTAATAACAAAAAGTTGTCCAAAAATCAACAACACCTACCTCATACTGTTTTTTTTTTCTTGTTCATCTAAAACGGCACTGACTGATTCAGGTGTATACACAGGATCTGTAGAGGTGCAATGTGAGATCTCGCACAAGGATGTGGGTGATATCCTCGGCATCCTATGGGTTGCAGGGTGAAAATAATGAACAGGCTTTTTCATTCAGATCAGATCATTTCAGATCTCGCAGAAGCTTAGTTGAAAACTGAAGAGTTAAGGCACCGTAATTTCTTTGCTCTGTCCACACAAAAGGCACAGCAATAAGGTGACAAGTGTTTTTTAATTTGATATATATGGTTTAAAATTCAAACATATAAACAGCTACAGATTGCAATCTTTACCACAAGGTCTGGATTTGACTGCAGTGCAGAAACCTACAGGAAAACGCTGAAATACACTGGACCCATTATACACATTTCCCTGACTAGTATTTCTTCATTATTCTCTCACTGGAAATCAACAGTTTCAGAAAATGGCGTCGGATAATCTGACCTTAAGCACAGGGGCTTGTCTTTGAAACTGGCCCTTTTGGGTAAACACAGGTCTGACAGGACCCAGCAGGCCAGTGTCAGCTGACTGTTGATTCAATAAACCATCTTATATCATTGCCATGAATGACTGTGTGCTGTATGCAATTAAGAAGCAAGAATACCTCTTTCAGACCTGACCTCTGATGCCTTTAACTTTAAATGTGCTTGTGTTCGGGTGTCTCTTGATTCACTTTTCTCTTGTTTCTTGGCTGACGTGGCTGTCGTTAAGGGCAAATGAGAACAAGGTGGGGGCTGATGGGTCAAGAGATGAAGAGGGGAAAAAAGGAAAAGAGGGAGGAGGAGGCATTTGGATAGACAGAACCTGATTGAAATTCCTCACAGCTCTGAGGGTCAACAGAAGTTTCAGAAGCCATGAAAGTTGCACTGACGTGTGATGTTCAGCATTCATATTCTAGTCGAAACAAATGACGGTGCTCAAATGTTAAAATAGAGAGTCTAGACGTGGCATGAAGGCTGGTCTTTCATGGTGAGGTTAAATGTTGTATACAGCTATAGTCAACCTTCTATTTTTCACAGTTTGCTGAATATTTGAATTGATTTTAGGTCATGTCTAGTGAATTAAAAAAGGGGCATTTTTGGAGGAGCACTTTTACACATTGAATTGTTAGAACTGAGTATGGGACATTCTCCCTACTGTTTCTGTATGAATTCTAAATATTGTGAGCTTTTAAAGAAATGACAAAATGTATCAGGAAAGGCAGCTGGTGTGAAACTATCTTACTAAAGCTTCTGCTTGTGAAAGTAAATCTCTTGGACATCACCTTGACATTCAGACAATAATTCTGAGTGCCTCAAATAACAGCTTTCAGTTAACACAGCAGGGACATGGTGCTGAATAATGAACTGCATCTGTGAGGACATATTTAATGATGGATTAGGTGATAAAATATGATGTATGGACAAAATATAAATACATTGACCATGTAAGTTTCATGACAGATGGTCTTAAAATGGAGATTAAAGCTTTAGAACTCAAAAAAAAAAGTACTAAAACTACCATTCAAGTTTGCTCATTGTGGTGACCTGTGTAGAAGGGAGCAGCCAAAAGAAAAACAACAGAAAACTAGAGATAAAAATGTCAGTAAAATAGAATGGGGAAAAAAGATGGATGCAGATTCTGCTCGTTGGACAACAAAATGGATTTGCTTCGTCTGAGAGTGAGTGCCTCAGGGGAGATGAGGAAATGTGCGGTGCTCTGTCTCATGGAATCATGGATTAACAACGACATGCCGGACTCAGTGTTCCAGCTGGACGACAGACTCTTTTTTCGAGTGGACTGCTGCAGCGAGGTAACAGGGAAATCTGGGGGGGGGGGGGGGGGGGGGGGGGGGGGGGGGGGGGGGGGGGGGGGGGGGGGGGGGGGGGGGGAGTATGCATTTACGTGAGTAAAAGTTGGTGCACAAACTGTATGCTGATAAACCATTATTGCTCCAAGGCTTTCGTGCAGCTAACAGTGAAATGTCAATCACATTATCTACCCCGCAAGTTCACAGTGGTGTTCAACAGCTGTATACATAGTCCCGGATGCTAATGCTACCAATGCTCTGTGGCAACTGCATGATCATTTCAGCTCGCTGCAAAACAAACACCTGCGGTTCTTTATGTAGTGGCTGGAGACTTTAATCACGTAAATCTAAAGGACTTCCTGCAAAGATTTTACCAGCAAGTGGCCATACCAACACGTGGAAACAACACGCTGGACTGTGTTTACACAAACGTAAAAGATGAATACAAAACCAAACCCCGCCCCCACCTAGGACACTCTGATCACACCTCCATCTTCCTGGCTCCTGCTTACCTCCCCCCGCTGAGACACTCCAGACCGGTACAAAAGAAAGTTAAATCTTGGATGCAGAATAGTGATTCCATACTGAAAGACTGTTTTGCATGAACAGACTGGCAGGTCTTCAGAGAAGCTGCTGAAAATGAGGGGGCGCTAGACCTAGGACAATACTCCTCAGTTCTAAGGTACATTAGTAAATGTGCTGAAGGTGCTGAAAGACTGTGCCGATCAGCTCTGTGAGGTGCTGGCCGACATCTTTAACTCCTTATTTGCCCTGGTAACAGTTCCCACCTGCCTGAAGACAGCAAACATCATCCCAGTCCCAAAGAGCTCTACAGTGACTAGTCTGAATGACTATCGACCAGTAGCCCTCAACCCGATAGTCACTAAATGCTTCAAAAAACTGGTCATGACCCACATCAAAACAACCATCAACAACAACGAGGACCCTCAACAGTACACATACCATGAGAATCGATCAACAGAAGACGCCATCTCCTCTGTGGTCCGCACTGCTCTCACCCACCTGGAGCAGAAGGACTCCTACATCAGTATGCTCTTTGTGGACTTCAAGTCTGCCTTCAATACCATGATCTCCCAAACCCTGATGGACAAACTACTCACAATAGGACTAAGCCCCTCCATTTGAACTGGGTCCTAGATTTCTTAACAAACAGACCACAGTCTGTGAGGATCCAAACTTCTCCTCCACCATAACCCTCAGCACTGGCTCTCCTCAGAGCTGTGTGCTGAGCCCTCTCCTGTTCACTTTGCTCATGTATGACTGGGCACCTATCCATCCAGGCTGTCACATTGTAAAATTTGCAAATAATACAGTGGGGGTGGGATGCATCACAAACAATGATGAGTCGAGCTACAGGCAGGAGGTGGAACACCTGGAGAGCTGGTGCAAGAAGAACAACCTTCACATTAATGTGAAGAAGACAAAGGAGATGGTTGTGGACTTCAGAAGGAACAAACACAAACACACCTACACCCCCCCTCCCCCCTCGAACATAGGAGGATCTGCGGTTGAAGTGGTCTCCAGCTACAAGTACTTGGGTGTGCACCTGAGTGACAACCTCAGCTGGGGCAACAACACCACCAGCCTGATCAAGAAAGTTCATCAGAGACTCTACTTCCTCAGGCGGCTGAGACGAGCTGGTCTGGGAAGCTCAGTCCTCACCTCCTTCTACAGGTGTGCAGTGGAGAGCATCCTGTGCTCCAGCATCAACGTGTGGCATGGAGGCTGCACAGCTGCAGAAAGAAAAGCTTTGCAGAGAGTGAAGGCTGCACAGAAGTCTGTTGGAGTCAGTCTCCCCACCATCACAGACATCTACACCTCCAGATGCAGGAAGAGGGCCACCTGCATCACGAAGGACCCCACTCATCCAACATACTCACTTTTTGCCCCACTCCCCTCAGGAAGGAGGTTGTGGAGCATTAAGTGTAGAACCACTAGACTGAGGAACAGTTTCTACCCTAAGGCTGTTAGACTCATGAATATCTAACCAGAATAATCACTGTGAAAAAAAATCACATCACGTTGCTGCTGATCAGTTTCATGTTGCTGCTGATCCGCTTCATGTTGCTGTGTTCATTCATGCTCATCTGCTCACACAGACTCATGTTTGTGCTGCTGTTTGGCATGTTGTTTTCATGCTATTAGTGCTTAGCATATATTTAGTTAACATTTTTCTTAGTTAATATCTTAGATCTTATTACTGTTTTTCTTTTACATTTTATTGTTGGATGTAACTGGGACCCTGTAGACAATTTCGTTCCACCACATGTACCACATGTGGTGTGAATGACAAATAAAGAAACTCTGACTCTGACTCTCTGATCTTGCTTTCTTTTGCCTTCACCTTTTCTCATCTGAATTTGTGTCTTTATCTTTTCTTCTCTCGAGGTAACACCCCCACACACACATACACCAATGAACAGGACGGCAGAGTTTTAGTGTTTGCCAAGTCATACTGCCAGGTTCTGACAATACTCCTGAAAGTGGTCTGAAGCACCTGGAGCGTCTAACAAGAATTTGCTGATCTAAAACTAAGCATGTCTAGAAGCATTTCCACTTCAGGGGAGAAACAAAAAAGCTTGTGGATTTAAAAAATCTATTCTTTTTATTCATCACGCAGAACTAGAAAGACGTGCCACGCTGGCTTAGAAAACTTTGCCATAAAAACTTTTTTCAGGACACAGAGAAAAGACCTGGCCTGTTGGTAGGTTTATCTGCAGGTGCATCCCATTAGCTTCTCAACAGGAGGGCCCTGAAGTCACCATGATTTTTTAAAACGGCCACATGTTATACTCTTCTAAATTTAACACCCAATCCCCAGGTGTGAAAGATACCCTGCAGCAACAACAAAAAAAAGTGTTTCAAATCTCTCAAGTCAGGACAAAAAAATTAAAAAATGGTAATTAAACCACACATCACACTGGTTCTTTACTGCAATGAGCACATTTCATTTACTGCTCATACTGTATATGAATACAGAATCAACTCACAACTAGCAAACATTTTCATTTTCTTTAAATGCATTGCTTCCATTTTAGCAGCACTGCAATAAAATTAATCTATAAATTTACTTAAACTGCAGTATTTCTAGATGTAAAATGCTACAATACCACATGAATACAGTAGTCCATTGCTACTTAGCGGTTCGACTTTTGCGGACTTGCTCTTTCGTGGTTTTTCAAAGTAAGATTGAACATGAGAAAAAAGTACACGACACATGATTGTCAGCTTTAATATTACTCACGTGATTGGGACAGTATGGGATACTGTACAGTAAAAAGTTAACAAAAAATAAAATACTTAGGACAGATGCTGCCATTTTGTAGTTTTCTCTCAATAAGCCTACACTGTATCCCCGCTTATAACTACTAGATTTCCCAGAAGCCAACAGTGCCCCGCCCAGAAGCCCTGCTGCCTTCTGTTGAAATACAAGAGGGAAAGTTTTGATCTGATCAGAAAAAAGTTTGGTGCTTATTACAGTGACTTTGGTGCCCAGCAGATGCAGAGAGCCACATGAAACCCACCGGGAACCGGAGCAGAACCGGACCTCCAGACTCATGGGTCAATCTGAGAGCTGCTTGCCGGTCCACGAGGACTTCCGAGGGGGAGGCGCCACACATAGGTCTGGTGTTCTGTCCGGAGTCCACCGTGATTTCCCCCATCCAGAATTGGACTCAATCGGACCACTGTTTGGTCCTGTGCTGGCCATCTGAAGGTCCAGCTCCCTCCAAAATGTGTTTCGGTGGTCAAGGGTTGCACAGAACCAGACCAGAACTGGAGCAGAACTGGCAGGTTAGGTCTGCTGGACCAGAACCGAGCTGCTGTTTCTGCAGAGCAGTTGAGTAAAATGTTCTGATGACAGTACATTCAACCTTTATTTATACAGGATATTCTCATTGAGCCACGAGGACTCATTTACAAGAGAGACCTGTTCCAGACAGAACGCATACAGTATATGTATTTTGTTAAAATTACGTATGTTTAAGAGTTTAGAACATTGCAAGAGTGTCGGAAGGGTTTCTAAAGCCTCTCTCTATATATAAATACTAAAATAAATATAGCGTTCCTACTTCGCAGATTTTCACTTATTGTGTTGGGGATCCAGAACCTAACCCCCGCACTAACGAGGGACTACTGTACAGTGTAAAATGTATTTTTTATATTGATGCAATGAAGCAAACTATTATTTTACATATAACCAGCTTATGAAGGTGAGGTCAGAGCAGACGGTCAGCCAGACATTACTGTCCCTGGAGCAGACAAGGTTAAGTGTTGGGCCCTCAGGGGCCAAACAGGGTTAAAGTTTCAAGGCACTTGAACTCTCAGTTTTTTTTATTAGAAACGCAAATTCATAGATGGTAAGCCACCACTGTTGTCAGGTACAAACATAAAAATACCAACATCATTTCAAAAAGTAATTCATTCATGCCCTTTTCAGTTAAGACTATCTTTCTCAGTTAAGAATGGTAGCAAAACCCTGCCTGATCTTTCTTTCTTGGAGAAATCTGAGATTAAAAATAATGTAATCGGTTGTATTGGTGAACTTAGTTTAATTTAAAATCTATGAAATAGTACAAATATGGTTATCCAAAGTCCTTAGAACTACATAAACCATAGAATGTAGATTTATTTGCTATAAGTACGGCTGGTGGGTGTTTGGGTGGAGAATGCATCTTTCTTTGTTTCAGTAAATTTGTTCCAGTTGCTTATCTGGACAATATCACATCAGGTTTTGGGAGTTTTTATCCAACAATGTAAGCATGTATTTAAGAACCTTTTAATTTTCTCAAAGATTAAATGTGACAGTAAAATAGAGCATCATCCTAATTGGAAGATCAGAGATGGTTGTCCTATACCATACCATACCATTTTATTTACAGTATATTGCACTTAAAACAGTGACAAAGCCAACCAAATTGCTGTACAGACAGAACAACAGGTAACACACAAAGCAAAATAGCAAATGAAGTAAATCAGAAATATAGACATAAAAACGATGCAGATAATGACAACTAACCAGTGTAGAGCATACAGGATCAAAACACAGATCATCTGGTGTTGAAAGCTACCGAAGAGTAGTGGGTTTTTAAACGGGACTTGAAAACCGAGAGGGAGGGGGCCTGTCTAACAAGCAGAGGTAACTCGTTCCAAAGTCTTGGTCCTGCTACAGAGAAGGCCCTGTCACCTCTGCGCTTAAGACGAGTTCCTGCAACTGTGAGGAGCAACTGGTCCGCTACCCTCAGGGAACGTGGTGGGACATACGGTTGCAGCAGATCAGAGAGATGGGGGGGGGGGGGGGGGACTGTTCAGTGATTTGTAGACATACAGGAGTATTTTTGAAATGGATTCAAAGGTGAACTGATAGCCAGTGCAGTGAGGCCAAAACTGGTGTAATGTGCTCTCTTTTGCCTGTACTGGTTAAAAATCGGGCTGCTGTATTCTGGACCAGTTAGTCATGCGATGGAGGTCTGACTGATACCAAACAGGAGCAAATTGCAGTAATCAAGCCTAGATGTAATGAATTCATGTATTACTGTCTCCAGGTTATTTTTGGACAATATGGGCTTCAGTTTAGACAGTTTAGAACCATGCTTTATGTTGGATGATTATTAGTCCATTCCATTTGTATTTGGAAGTTTAGGCTTCAGTTTAGTCCTTTTGGTTTGCACAGTTCTGACTTACTCTGGAACTTGTTGGGTGATTGAAGAGTGAATGGAAAAACAGGGGGTGAGCCAGAAAAGCAGCGCAGAACATGTGTGCGACTGAACACACATCTAATGAACACAAATACATGAGAAGAGCCACAAACAAAACATCCTCGACAAATAAACAAGTGTTTTTCATCACTTAATGCCAATGCTGTGATCTAACAAGCATTGACAAATGCCAAAACTGCTCAGCACTAATCATTTACAAATGTCCATATTGTACATAACTTTAACACACAACAGCCCACTTAATCCTGATAATTTATTCCTTACACATGGATCAAGTAGTGTCCAAAAAACGGCTAAAGCTTTTGCACGACAACACCAAGATCACTTTCCAGTTCTCTCAGAAGGATCCCACCAATATCAAACTGTCTATTGTTACCTTAGAGAGATTTTGGTGAACGTTTATATAAGTTTTACTTCTTCGTTACACGCGAACAAACAACGTGTCAATCACTGCCAGAGGATCTTGTGTCATAATGACTATTTACCTCAGAGGTCTGAACAGTAACTAGAGTATCTATCATAACCGCAAGCTAATAATGTGCAGCATTTCATGATTTCGAACGTAGCAATATGTTTTCTAATATCCATCCATCCATCATCTTTTAGCTGCTTCTTCCTTTTTGTGTTGCTGGGGTCACTGGTGCCCATATCCAGCTATCACTGTGTGAGAGGTGGGGGACACCCCACAAAGACCCCCACAGAGACAAATGATACAACCATTCACTCTCTCTCACCTAGAGACAACCAATCAGTCTAACATGCATGTTTTTGGTCTTTGTGAGGAAACCGGAGTACCTGGAGAAAACCCACGCATGCACGGAGAGAACATACAAACTCCACCCAGAAAGGTCCCAGGCTGGGATTTGAACCAATGACCTTCTCACTGAGAGGCAACAGTTCTACCAACTGAGTCACCGTGCCACCCTAGTATTATGTGTAGGATTTAATGGGATACAAACCATCCATCCATCCATTATCTTTACCCGTTTATTCCATTTTGGGTCACGGGGGTCGCTGGTGCCCATGTCCAGCAATCACTGTGCAAGGGGCGGGGTACACCCTGGACGGGTCGCAAGTCCATCACAGGGCCATATAGAGACAAACGAGACAAACAACCATTCACTCTCTCACTCACACCTAGGGACAATTTAGAGTTACCAATCAGCCTAACATGCATGTTTTTGGTCTGTGGGAGGAAACCGGAGCACCCGGAGAAAACCCACGCATGCACGGAGAGAACATGCAAACTCCACCCAGAAAGGCCCCTGGACCGGGGTTTGAACCAAGGACCTGCTCGCTGAGAGGCAGCAGCTCTACCAGTTGTGCCACCGTGCTGCCCGGATACAAACCAGCAGAAGTTTAAAGAAATAGTTTTTCTTAACAGTTTTCTAATTTGAAGTGTGTGGCAGCCATATAGGACATTGACGCTGCAGATAGTCAGGAATTTATCACTTTAGATTTTGGAATTTTGCCTTTGTGGAACAATCCAGTTGAATTTTCCAACTCAAGCTCAGAAAGTCCAACTTCCAAGTACAAATGGAATGGACCAATAATCAACCAACATAAAGCATGGTTCTGAGCATTGCTGAAATGTTCCAGTGATAAAAACTATAGAACACCATGGCTGCATTTTTTTTATCTGCCTTACCACGTAAAAAAAAAAACTAATCATTCAACAGGAAACATTACCATGAATTTTTACTTTACATTTGAAGCAGGAGCTCGAGAGAATCTAGTTTCCTGCAGTGACTAGCTACGCTGCAAAGCTAACATTAGCTTTTACATAGTAACAGCAAGTTATTGTTCAGTTTTAGCTCTTACTTGTCTTCCTATGTTAGAGCACCACTGCTAACAACATTGTTCTTAGTTTCCTTCAATTATAACTTGTTGTTATAGCCTTCAGCCACCGCAAGGAAAGGTTGCAGCCCCAGCAACACCCCACTTTCCACGCTGTTAAGCTGTTCCTCACAGTATTAGACTCAAAAATGCAAGAAATTTTTGAGGAAAATAGTTCAAATTTCAGTAGCGATTTCACTGAATTCTGAGTTGGTACTAGCGAGTCATGCGACCATGTTCTTGGTAGCTCATTTTTGAAAATTATAGTCTCATTTTATGTGCACGTCTTGCAAAACTCTAAGTCTAGTCTGCACCCAACATTTCTTGGCCAATCTCTACATCATATCCACCTGCTTTTTACTCACAGTGGCATCTGCCCCCACATTTATGATTTGATCTACTGCAGTACACTGATGATAAGCAGATTTGACCAGTTTTATAATAATTCATATTTTTCATCTGTGTGGTTTTTAGACTTGGACCTGTTTTCAGTCATTGGAGAACTTAAGTGCAGGTGTCAAAATACATCTCCATCGCTCCTGAGAAGGGTTCAAGATGCTCCAAAAAATCATTAAGACTATTTAGAAAAAAGTCAGAGGAATTCAACACATTCAAACATCAAGTGACAAGACTGCCAACTTTGTGACCCGTGTGAACGTTACAAGGCATTTTGAATACTCCTTCGTGATTGTTGTTCACCAACCTAGTGGTGTCGAACTCAGTTACCAAAGGGAGCCACAATGTAAAAACTTTGTCTGAGGCATGAGCCACTTTCAGCTGATACATTAACGTCAAGTCAAATATCTGATATCTTTTCTTGGTTGCAAGTTCATGAACAAGAGTTTGATCTGTCTCACATGACGTTCTATTACTCTTTCCACATCAGAATCACTAATGACAGAATGATCCAGCCGTCTTTCTGGCTTCAAAGTTAGCCAGCTGGCAAGAGAAGTATATACTAAATGATGTATTTATCAGTTGTTTTAAAGAAAAAATGAGAAGACATACAATATTTTACATTGAAATTATCATCTTGGGGGACCAAATTTGGCCCTCAGCTCTTAAATTTGGCATATGTGAGATGCTGTTAGCCTGGTTTTAGCATTTGTTAAACTGGAAGTGTGAAGATAATGTTTGGTTAGCCTCTGTCCTAAAAAAATGTGCTTTCTGGTGACAATACACAGGCTGCTGAAATCAGTAAATACTTCTAAACTGAAAACTTGCTCCTTGACAAACCAAACCATGATAAAGCATACGTGTACAGACATCATAACTCACAGAGCCCTTTACACAGCAGTCAGCTGTCGTTTGTTACAGTCCATTTATGACTGCATAACTCTTCTCAAAATGGCTTAAAAATGTTTCTGGGACATTTTACATCATTTAACATGAATGAATTCTCTTCAGGGTGCAATATAATAGCCCCAGGATACAATGAAACTGCTTCCTTTATATGATAGAAGCTTCAGTTCAAACGTCATATCTGTCACTTAAACTTATAGTACAAATTTAGGCAACGGTGGAAAATACTTAACCTATGCAATCATTTTATGCCTCACACTTCTGAGCAAATCCTCAATCTTTTCAGTTATCATGAAAACAACAGCCACATGTTGCTTTGCAAAGTTTGCCGGCTTCTCCATATCTGCATTTCATTTTGGCCAATAAAACATAAGAAAAACGGCTCATCAAAAGAAACACTATAAAAAATTTACCCTGAACCTCATTGTATCTGACTGAAGTGATAGAACAATAAATGGTCTCAGTGGTTTTATAATGAGCACATAAACAGATACACAAGAAAAGAGAGAACATGTGTCCCTAACTGACACTTTACAGCATTTTGGTATGATAATAAAATGTTACGAAATATTTCTGTAAGTTGGTAAAGGGTTAGGGTTGTTTTGTTAAAATGGAAGAAAGTCAGGCCAGGAAGAGGGAAGATTTATTTGAGCCTGTGTGGGAATGTGGATTAACTAACCTGCTATGGCCTATGGGTAGTTCCTAACACTGACCACCTTCTCTCTACCCAACCACCCCCTTCTGTTTAATGCCTTGCATTCTTTTGTTCACTAACAAGAGGGTGAAAGGTTTTCTCTTTCCTCTGTGACTATTCTGTAAATCTGCGCACACTTTCAATTTTTTTCAAATTTTTCAACTAAAGGAAGGCGAAGTTGGCTGAAGAGACATGATTGAGATCTGGTCTGAATTTGTGTTGAAAACAGAGGAGAAAATGTCAATGCAGTCCATCGTCCACGAACCTCTTGGTGTTTGAAACAAAACAAACTGTGCCAAGGATTTCTTTTTTAATATTATGAATGATAGTGGAGGTTAGTATGTACAGGTGCTGGTCATAAAATTAGAATATCATGAAAAAGTTGATTTATTTCAGTAATTTCATTCAAAAAGTCAAACTTGTATATTATATTCATTCATTACACACAGACTGATATATTTCAAATGTTTATGTATTTTAATGTTGATGATTATAACTGACAACTAATGAAAACCCCAAATTCAGTATCTCAAAAAATTAGAATATTACTTAAGACCAATAAAAAAAAAGGAATTTTAAAAATGTTGGCCAACTGAAAAGTATGAACATGAAAAGTATGAGCATGTACAGCACTCAGTACTTAGTTGGGGCTCTTTTTGCCTGGATTACTGCAGCAGTGTGTCATGGCATGGAGTCAATCAGTCTGTGGCACTGCTCAGGTGTTATGAGAGCCCAGGATGCTCTGATAGTGGCCTTCAGCTCTTCTGAATTGTTGGGTCTGGTGTATTGCATCGTCGTCTTCACAATACCCCATAGCTTTTCTATGGGGTTAAGGTCAAGGCGAGTTTGCTGGCCAATTCAGAACAGGGCTACCAGGTACTGGTAGCTTTGGCACTCTGTGCAGGTGCCAAGTTCTGTTGAAAAATGAAATCTGCATCTCCATAAAGTTGGTCAGCAGCAGGAACCATGATGTGCTGTAAAACTTCCTGGTAGACGGCTGCATTGACTTTGAACCTCAGAAAACACAATGGACCAACACCAGCAGAAGACATGGCAACCCAAACCATCACTGACTGTGGAAACTTGACACTGGACCTCAAGCAACATGGATTATGTGCCTCTCCTCTCTTCCTCCAGACTCTGGGACCTTGATTTCCAAAAGAAATGCAAACTTTACTTTCATCAGAGAACATAACTTTAGACCACTCAGCAGCAGTCACTGGCAAGATGCTTCTGACACTGTCTCTTGTTCAAGAGCGGTTTGACACAAGGAAGGTGACAGCTGAAATCCATGTCTTGCATACGTCTGTGCGTGGTGGTTCTTGAAGCACTGACTCCAGCAGCAGTCCACTCTTTGTGAATCTCCCCCACATTTTGGAATGGATTTTGTTTCAACATCCTCTCTAGGGTGCAGTTATCCCTATTGCTTTTACACTTTTTTCAACCACATCGTTTCCTTCCCTTCTCCTCTCTTGGACACAGAGCTCTGTGAACAGCCAGCCTCTTTAGCAATGACCTTTTGTGTCTTGCCCTCCTTGTGCAAGGTGTCAATGGTCGTCTTTTGGACAACTGTCAAGTCAACAGTCTTCCCCATGATTGTGTAACCTAAAGAACCAGACTGAGACCATTTAAAGGTCTTTGCAGGTGTTGAATTAATTAGCTGATTAGATTGTGGCACCAGGTGTCTTCAATATAGAACCTTTTCACAATATTCTAACTTTCTGAGATACTGAATTTGGGGTTTTCATTAGTTGTCAGTTACAATCATCAACATTAAAAAAATAAACATTTGAAATATATTACTCTGTGTGTAATAAATTAATATAATATACAAGTTTTACTTTTTGAATGGAATTACTGAAATAAATCAACTTCTTCATGATATTCTAAATTTATGAACAGCAACTGTATGTGTATCAGTGGGGAGTCCTTGGGGCCTTCTATGCCTTCAGAGAAGGCCCATATTCAGCACATATGAAATGTTACAAAAAATGTATTTAATAATTATTTGTATCAAAAAATATGTAGCCCTGTGATGGACTTGCGACTTGTCCAGGGTGCACGCTGTATGTTGCGCAGTGAGTGACTGTTGGACATGGGCACTAGTGACACCAGCGACACCTGCGACCTGGGAAGGAAGAAGCGGTAGAGAAAATGGTGCGCAGGGTCTTGGATATATTTCTTCTAATGTTTCGTTCCTTTTCAGTAAGAACCCAGATGGAGTGCTTATTCATCAGTCAGCTTATTACCAGAAATAAAAAAAAACAAGACAGAGGTAAAGTAGCTGTTGGGTGAAACGCTGTGCATGTCTTAGTCTATCTTTTGTTGTCAAATAAAATGTAAAACTACAACAAAATCACAGTCAAGTCAAAGGAAACATTTTTTTAAGAGCTTTTTTTAATGCACATTTGAAATGTCTTCTTGCAATGATTGGATTGAGCTTCACACACTTTTTTAAATTGTTTTTGTTAATTGTTTTTCTGTAGTGACAAACTGTAAATGAGCTTTGGCATTTTTTTTTTATAGAGCTCTGACATTTATTGGGTGGTCTGGCATGTGTTATTGAGCATATCAATAAAAGCCAAACATTCAGTCAAAGATGTCATTTTCTTAGTCAGTTTAACCACGAAAAGCCTTAAAAGAAAATCACAAAGTAAACATAATGCAATGCACTCAGTATTAAATCAACCTTTATTTATACAGGTAAATCCCATTGAGCCTCGAGGACTCATTTACAAGAGAGACCTGCAGTATGCCTGAAATATGGTTGATTTCTGTTATAGAACTTTATGTTAGACATTATCTGTGTTAAGCAGGTTTTGTACTGGGAATGTTAAAGATCATGTTGTTTTGAGATGTGTGGAAAGGTTATGAACAATCAATATCTTTCCTGTTGTAGTTAGTCTGACTGGATATTAACGAGCTGACGGCTAATCTGAGAGGTGACCGAAATGGATTGCTCCCAAATTAAAACATTTCCAATTTCAAAGGTATTATAACATTTCATGCAAATAGTAATTTAAAGCTTTTACTCCACCACTAATTTCACATAGTATGGGTATTCTATCAGACGTTTTTTTTTTTATATAGGAAGTGCTACAGGTAGCTGCTGCTGCCTCTATTTCTGTGAAACGTGAAACTGAATGTCAGCTAATGGTTTTATAAAATAGTGCATGCGCAAACTGCTGAATAATTAAATGACTTAAACGTTGAATAATCAAAGCTCATAATAAACCACACTGTACTGTGATTAAAAGATTAATCATAAGTGCGTCATCCTGTGGCGGCCATCTTGAATTGGTGCGACTACAAACCTTATTCAGTTAAATGTGTTGTGCATCAATAGTTAGTTTAAGCATATTTCATCAAATTTGGCTGGAGTTTCATGAAATATTATTTTAATTGACAGACAAACACACACACACATAGAGAGTGAGAGAGAGAAATACAAACATCAATGACAAATAATGTTAAAAAATATTGATGTCATGGTTGTTTAAATTCCTTAAATATAACTAAGCAGATCAAAAATGAATATAATTTGAGTGTTTATTTGTGGGCCCTGTGATGGACTTGCGACCCATCCAGTGTGTACCCTGTCCCTCGCACAGTGATTGCTGGATATGCTACCCCCGTGACCCAAAATAGAAGAAGTGGGTAAAAGATAATGGATAGATGTTTATTTGTGTTCTTATTCCTTAATTGGGGAAACTAACACAAAGACTGAAAACAGAAAGTTTTCTTTTCTTGCTTCACAAACTGATGATGGGGCCCTTCCTCTGTTTGTCCAACCTCTCAGAGCCAGTTCGGCTCAGTCCCTTTAGCACTTTGCTGTAAAGTAAAAGCCCCTGTTTGAAACGTGACAGGCTCGTGCAAACAAGACCTTCACCAAAGGAAGGGTGGGAAACAACACAAGTGCATTTTGGGACAGAAAAGAACAAGCACTGCAAACATGTGCTGGTAGCTTTCATGTCTCAGCAGCAGAACAACGTTCCTGCAGTCAGAAATCTCTGGATTGGTTAAAGTGATTCACAAACTTTTACCACCGCATGCAACAACACACACACACACACACACACACACACACACACACACACACACCTCCTGCTGTCAGACCAACTCAGTGTCTTCTTTCATCCTTCTTTCATCCACCTGCAGGCCCCTTTTATGTCAAATCTCCTCCTCTTCCTCCTCCTCCTCCTCCTCCTCCTCTGCAGGGGCTCACCTGGGGAGAAGGAAGGGTGCCCCCCTCCCTCTAGTCGTGCTGTTTTAAAGGCCCGTTTCCGCGAGTTTATGCTGAATCAGAGCAGTGATTGCGGGTTAACCTCTCCGTGCACAGCAGCTCTTTCATCTTCTCACGAGGTGTGCAATTTGGACGCAGGCACGCGAGGTGCTAAAAAGTCAGCAGGCTGCTGGAGGAGGAAAGAGGCGGGCACGCGCTGCTTTCGACCACCGTGCACGCAACACAACTTTTGACAGCCTCTAAGCAGAAGTGTAGAAGTACCCCCCCCCCCCCCCCCGGCTCTCACCAGATGGCGACGCGCTCCTTCGGGTACTCCAGCCGCTCCAGGCAGCCCAGGTGGTGCGGCAGGCTGTGCGCCGCGTTGCGCGCGAGGATCGCGATCAGGACCTTCGGCGGCAGCAGCGAGGACTCGGGCTGGACCCGCTCCTGCACCAGCGTGACCAGTTCCGACACGCCGCCCGGCACCAGAGCCACCAGCACCGCCCACAGCACACCGACTCCCGCGGCCCCGACAGCCCGCATCTTGGCTCCCAGATTCCCGCGTGACCTGCAGCCCGGAGTCCCTAAGACTGAAAGAAGGAGAGGAGGGAGGAAGCCACGCTGCTATAGAGGTGGGTGAGGGAGAGGGGGGAGGACAGGGTGGGTGACCTACCTCTCTTTACCCCTCCTACTCCTACACCCCTGCTGGCTGCTCCTGTGCAGCATGAACAACATGCACGTGTCCTGAATAAACTTGTACTTTTTCTCCCCCCTCCTGCTTGTCTCTTTAATTTTTCCTCCTTTCTTGCAGGAGCTTTCTGATCAGTTATTTTACTCTCCCTGACTCTCCCTGACTCTCCATGACTCTCTCTGACTCTCCCTGACTCTCCATGACTCTCCCTGACTCTCCATGACTCTCCCTGCAGCTGGATGCTGCAGAACTGGAGACCATGAAGTCATCAATCTACTTTCCAGGCTGCTGCTTTTGAAATGACCTTATCGACACAAACAACTTAAATTAATTTTAAGCTACACAGTCTTTAAGTACAAAGTCTTTAAGTTTGATTTAGTCTTTTAGTTTGTGTTGCTACGAAGACGATGTGTTGGGCAGTATATCTATGATTCATTGTGCTTAAAAATAAGTAAAGTGCAAAGCAGAACATAGCTATATCTATCTATCTATCTATCTATCTATCTATCTATCTATCTATCTATCTATCTATCTATCTATCTATCTATAT
>NC_056500.1:28114135-28123979 GCF_014905685.2 Nematolebias whitei
ATTTAAGTCAAGTCAACTTTATTTATAGAGCACATTTAAAACAGAACCTGTTATCAAAGTGATTTACAAGAGAGACCTGAATTTTAACAGAGTGATGACAACAGTGACAACAATAGGCAATCATAAAAGATGCGTACAAATTTAACTTAATTTTAACAAGTTAAAATAAAATGGCAACTAAAAGGACAATCAAAAGGAAAAGTAGCAACAACAAAAAACAGCTAAATGATAAGGCGGTGTAGAAAACTAAAATCAGGACCGTCTGCATTGGTTTTTGGCAGGAACTCAACAGATGTTAAGCCACTTAGAGAGGTCAAGTTCCAAAAATCTGCAGATAGTGTTTTTTTATTTTATTTTTTTATATAAATTTCATTTTAACCAAAACATTGTTCATTTATGTGACACGTTTTCAGCTGATTTTCAGAGCCACCTTGTTGGAGCCAAAAGTCTGTCAGACGTTGCTGTTTTCCCAGATTTGGAGAAATGGGAACAAGTATTGTCTAAATATCCTGTTTTAAATTGACTCTTTGATCCTTTGGTCCTTGATTTCTGGGGCCTTTGTGCTTAAATGATTTAGATCATATGTGTCAAACTCAAGGCCCGGGGGCCAAATGTGGCCCTCGTTGACATCTTATCTGGCCCCCAGGATTATATGCGAAACGTAAAATACTTCTATCTCTTGAAATTTTCCAGTAATCTTTGATTATGATGTCGAAACTACAACAGAGAACATCAAATGAGATCAATCAAACTCCTGTTGAGGAACTGTGACCAAGAAACGATGCTGCGTATCTGATTTGAGTTAATGTACGTCGATGCTGAAATTGGCCTTTAGTTTGAAAAAGGTTTTAATTTGCCCCCCTTGTGTAAGTGAGTTTGACACCCCTGCTTTAGAAGAAACAAAAACACACATAAATGTTCAAATAGATTGAAAATTGGTTTAAAAACAATCAA
Source organism: Nematolebias whitei (assembly GCF_014905685.2). Lineage (NCBI taxonomy): Eukaryota > Metazoa > Chordata > Actinopteri > Cyprinodontiformes > Rivulidae > Nematolebias > Nematolebias whitei. The sequence goes on from NC_056500.1 coordinate 28,115,090, forward strand.
AAACCTTAGAAATAAAAACACGTTGAGAGACTTTAAGAAAAAAAACCCTGAAGAACTGTTCAAAATTTTAAAGATTACAAGAAAGTCTGGCTGCTTGGAAGGAAAATCCAAAGAAATGAAATAATTCAGGTGATAATTTCAGTGCAGCATGACACTTTAAAAAGATTTAGGCACCATCATTAAGTTCAAGTTCAAGGTTCTTTATTGTCATTCGCATCACATGTGGTACATGAGGTGGAATGAAACTGTGTACTCAACGTCCCAGTTTCTCCCCAAAATAGAAAAAATATAAAGCATCAAAAGAAACCGTACACAAGGATTTAAGATATACGCTAAACACTAATAATGTAAAATAATACAGTATATTAAACAGCAGCCCGAACATGAGTCTGTAGTGAGCGGATGAATGAATACAGCAGCAAGAGATCAAAGAATGTGTGATTGTAGGGAATCTCAAACAAATGGATTCAGTAGTGTTTGAGGAGCAACTCCACAAGCACGTGCAATGTTACAGAAAATTAATAAGAGATAAACATTTTAATTTAGAGCTCACATACAATGATGTAAGTAAAGACTTTGTGTCAAAAAGTCATTAATCTGTTGCACATAAAGAGTGATCAAAGCACAGGTGTCTACCTGCTTCAAATAGTTTAAATCATTTTAAGTTCAAGAGAGGAGTTTAAATCTTTCAGACTCGTGTGTTTGCATCTTTGATTGGAGATACTTTCTAAAATCTGTGGTTCAAGCTTCAAACACTTGCTGCATTTTCATAAATCAGACAATCCTTTTAGTTTTCGTGAAATATTTAGCACTTTCCTCAAAGATACAATTCCTTGTTTACTGTGCAGGACGTTTAGTCAATGATGGGTTTGTAAAAATACAACCGGTTAAGTTTTTCACAACATAAGAAACAAGAGTTAAAACAGCCAAATATTATAAAGACAAGCAAACAGATTCAGTTTAAAAAGAGAAAAATAAGAATGTTTTATAAACGCAGCAGCAACTTAAACTGCGCATGCATCAAATCCTTAAAGGAGAGTTAAAACATTTTTATCTCCATAATGTCGATATAATTGCACCAAAACAACAACTAAAACAGTCCAAACAGAAAAATTCACTTTTTTTATTTCTGTGTTGACAGCTGTCTTTAAACCTCCTGCTTCGAAACCTGCCATCGGTGCACGTTAATATGAGTTTATTGTGCACTTTTATATGATTACAGTGACCGACTCCTAAATTATAGTACACCAACAGCTGGCACAGACAGCCAGCTTACTGTAGCTGCCATCTTGACTTCTTTGTGTTTATTTAAGTTGGGATCTCTGCCACGTGGAAATGAGGTCATGAGAATATTTTGCCATGTTCTCTGGAGTTGGATGAAACTTTGTTGGCCCTCAGCTCCCTCTAGTGCTGTCCCACGAACAGAACAGAAGAACGCAGAAGAACTCAACATGCACAGCCCTTAGTTATTATACACATGCCATATGTCTTGAAACATTTCTGAAGGTTGTAAGTCTTTCTCACAGCTGTTTGAAAACACATCTGGATGACTGGAAGCTGCTCGTGCTGTGACTTGATCAGGAGCAGCAACTGGGCTCAAACGTGAACGTTTAGGTTTTCAAGCACAAAGAAGAAGTAAGTACATGTGAGCTCATATTAGTTGCTGCTTTCTGCTGTTTGTTCAGAGGAAACACGTGCGCCCTGTTGGATCCGTCTCAAACTTCAGCACCCAGGCTGCTGTCTTGTTTCTGTCTTCCTTTTCAATGGTTTAAACTCCCTCTTCTGTCATGGCAGAACATCTGCTTTGTAATTTTGGTTGCACTTGACACACGGCCATTTGTCTTTGTTAAACCGATTTGTGGATGACAGATAAAAACGGGCTGTTCTGCTTGTTTCGGCTGTGTTTGGGATAAATGCACGTTACAAGAGCTGCCAGTGGTTTGGTATGATAAACTGTGGTTGCAGAGAAAACAGAGCTGAAACAACTCGTCTTCTTCGTCTGCTCTGGGATTTAATAGCAGGGTGAATACTTTATGAACAAGGCTGGTACAGAAAAAATGTAGATATGTAACAATATTGTTGTGCAAGGATGCCTAAACATGTTAGCATTATCCTACGAGGTTTACGTGGATCAAAATTAGGACATAACTGTGCTTTTTATTGATTTTGCGTGTGAGTTTATTTGGTATGTTACCAAATATCTGATAAATCACCAGAAAGATTTAAATTAAGCCCAACAAAGTTAAGACTCTGGACGGTTTATTTTTGCTGAAATGTCTTTCATCCAAAGGACTTCATCAGTCCGAGAAGCAGCAACAAACTCAGTCCCACAAGTAGCACACTCACATAGTTTGATGGTGATAAGTTGGTTATCGTATAGTTGGATGGTTTGATGGGCCAACCATCAACCTGGTTGGTCCACTATGAGTGTGCTACTTGTGGGACTGAGTTTGTTGTGGCTCCTTGGACTGATGAAGTCCTTTGGATGACAGACAAAGCATTTCAACAAAAAGAAACCGTCCAGAGGACCTGACTTAACTTTGTTGGATTTGTTACCTGGATTACTGAGCATGAACTTTGATGATTTAAATTAAGCTTTCAGAAAGTGCTGCCACAGCTTAGCAACCAAAGAAAACACAAAACCTCTGTCAACTTAAAGCCATCCACAATTTATGTGCCAAGAGCAAACTTATTATCACTTTTTAAAACTTTACCATTGGAGTCACCTTTGTCTGTTAGCAAAACGTTTCATGAACCACTGGATGGATTTTCATGAAACTGTCAAAAAGTGATCATTGTGTGAGCATCTATGACTGATTTCCTTTTAAATCCAATTTAAGATGGCCGCCACAGCCAATCAACCTTGAGAAACACAAACCTGCTACAAGTCAAACAGTTTTACACTGAACTGAAATTTGTAGTGGAGAGTCACACAGAACACATCCTCTAAACACATCACATGACATCTTTACATAAAACTTTGGCTTTAGCTGTTGACATCAACCTATATGTCTGTTAGTAAAATATTTAATGAACCACTGGACTGACTTTAATAAAACCTTCAAAATATAAACACCGGATATAAATTCATAACTGATATATATGTGGTGTCACTTAAATTTAAGATGGCTGCCACAACTAATCAACATTAAGCAGAACAGAAATAACTAGAGAAATTGCATTTCCTGTGAAAATGCAGAGTGATGCTTATTGCAGAAGAACTTGCTAAAAAAACAGCTGAAATGAGCTAAAAAAAAAACATGCTGAAATGTAGCTGAAATGGAAGAACAAGATTAAATTAGTAGAAGAAAGCAGAAAGAACATATTTGCTGAATTATGTTTAAATAAGCAAAAATTAGCACAAAACTTAGGAAATTAGCTAAAAATAATAGCTGAAATTAGCACAAAAAAAGAAAGTAGCTGAAAATGCAGAAAGAAGCTTAAATTACCAGAAGGAAGTGGAAAGAGCTGAAATGAGTTAAAAAATGTGGAGTTAGCAGAAAAAGCTAAAATGTTCATAAAAACTGCTAAATATTAGCTGAAGGAGCAGAAGAAGCTGAAACCAGTAGAAAAAAGCTGAAAGGAATATAACAAGCTGAAATTAGCATAAATAAGTTAATTAGGCTGATAGTAGCAGAAATTACCACAAAAAAATGAATATATCTGAAAACAGCTAAAATTAGCAAAAAAAATGTTAAAAATATAGCTGAAAAGGTAGAACAAGCTTAAATTAGCAGCAGAAAGCAGAAATAACATGTTTGCTCAATTTGGCTGAAAGAATCAGAAATGAGCACAAAATAATGGAAATTAGCTGAAACAAAGCTGAAATTAGCAAAACTGCTGAAAAGTATCTAAAAAAAAGCAGAACTAAGTTTAAATTACCAGAAGGAAGTGGTGAGAGCACATTTTTTGCTGATGTAGCATTAAGCTGCACTCCTCTAACTATGACCCTTGACCCTTGGGTTGTCTACCAGACTTCTCATGAATTGTGTTCTTTAAAGTTACATTTGACCTGAATAATATCTGATGTTTTACACACATTCACTGTCCTTGGACACAGAGCCAGCTACAGTCTGACTAATATTGATCTTATTCTCCCTATGCCTTTAAGAAAGAAAAACAAATCATTAATGGAGTTTGTTTTATTTGATTAGAGCAGGTGTGAACATGAATAATTCTGATCATTGTTTTCAGTCATTATGATGAAGTCATGTGAAATATTATAACGTGTTTAACATGTTTCTCCGTTCTGTTTTTCAGAAGATAGATGTTCCTTCAGAGACACCTGTTGTAAGTGTTCTTTGAGCTGGAGCCGTTTACTTCAGAGGGGAGTCATGATGTTCCTGAGTAGTCAAAACATCTTCTCAGAGCTGTGGTTTTACACAAAGTCTCTCTGTGTGGCAAAGCAGTTCATCTTCGGCTCCGAACCAGAAAGTGGTTCGTCTTTGGACCCCAGTCCTGATGTAGTCTGATGTCCACTCCTCATGCAGTCCTGAGCAGATAAACATGTTGCACAATTATAATTTGTAAGAAGCAAAATAGAAGTAACTGCAGAAGATGAAGCATTTTTCTCACTGCAAGACTCGCGCTGTCGGCTTGAAGCATGCTGAAGGTGCTGATGGACGGCACCTTCTCATCAGCTCTTGCCCTCACTGACCCCTGAAGCTGTCACAGTGATGTTTAGCTATCCTCCTTGTGGTGTCCTGGTCTGATCCACCAGCAGAACCCCAGAAAGATGAGTAATGGTAAATGGACTGCACTTATATAGAACTTTTCTATCTAATCAAGACACTCAAAGCTCTTTACACTACAATCTGTGCCTCATTTACCCATTCATACAGCACTCTACTAGATCTCTACAAAGCTGATCTGAATCTGTAGAGACTAATCATTTCTTTATCACATTCATGCACTGATGGGACACACATCAGAGGCAATGAGGGGTTCAATGTCTTGCCCAGGGACACTTCGGCATGTGACTGCTGGTGGAATCAAACCCCCAACTCTTGCATTGGAGGACGACTGCTCTAACCACTCAGCCACAGCTGCCCCTGGTGATCTGGTGCCCTCAATACTGACCCATTAAGGAGCAGAACCTGGCGACATGATGCCTTGATCTGGTCATGCTATTTTAGCTGATGCAGCTTGATAAATCATTTCCTGGCTTGCACTGATAATAAATGAATTGATCTGATCACATCAAATAATTTCTGTTAACCAAAAGACAAAGTAAATTATAAAAAATAAAAAAAAGTCAAACTCTGTCTAAATTTGTGCACGTATAAAACCAAAATACCGTAATCCTGCTCAAAGAGTTAATTTTGCCTTGGATAAGAGAATTACGCCTTGATTGATTAATTATTATTGTTTATTATTGTTGTTGATTCTTACTTTGATTATTTTTGTAATAAAACTTCAAAGACAACTTTGGTCTCTTCATTCAGATGAATATTCATTTGTTATTCTGTAGAACTCCCTGTAATTAACGGATTCTACTTCAGTGACTGATTCTGATTGTTAAAGGGTGAATATATTAACGAGGTTGTTGTTGGTCAATAAACTGATCAGCTGGTGCCCCACTTTAACCAGTGCTAAATAAGTCAACACAAATGTAGTGGAGCACTGACGGAGAAAGTGTCACGTCTTTCTCCATCTCACTTCGTAAGTGCTACACTGAATTAGGCTGAAAAAAGTTGTGTGTGTGTGTGTGTGTGTGTTGCTGTCAGTATGATGCACATCTTTAGTAGACCTCTCCAGATGATGCAACAAGCTCTCTGAAGGAGTTCTGCAGGGTAGTTAAACAGGAAGCCCAAACCAGCAGATGGAGCTCTCGTTTTATGCTTGTGCACTCCCCGCCCACACATACACTCACACACACACACACACACACACACACACAATTAAATGCTACAATTATCTCCACCGAACAAAGTTCAGACTAAACCGCTCACTGTGGTCAGACAACTGGGAGTGTTGGAAACTTTCCCAGCGTGTGATGTAAAACAGCCCTTGACGCCCAGTCTCCTCAGCACCTTCAGGATCAAGTCAGAAGTCCTGCTCTGGTTCCAGCTGCTTACTCAGCTCCTGTGATTTTGGCAGACTGCAGCAAAATACAACACAAAGGCACAACCATGAGCCAGTCAGACACTGTGGCTGCTTCACTTCACACTTTGGTCATTTGATCCGGGGTTTTAAAAATGAAATCCTGTTCAGTGCAGCTGAGCCCCCAAATGTTGACAATATGCATATGGTTGCATAATATGCTCAACAATTAACGTCCTTGGAATAAAGTGGGTCACTTCTTGTGTGGGTGAGCAATATCTAATTCCTCCGTATGCCTCTCTCGCTCGTTTGCCGATTTAATCCAGGGGAGTATGGATCTGCTTTAAGAGGTTTTACATATAAATGAATGAGGGGGATAAAGAGCAGAACATTGCAGCTGAATGGGGATCTTGTTGTAGATGGATGGAAAATTGACATTTCTTCATCAGTAAGAGGCTGACAGTCCATTTAGATGGCTGGTAGAGGGATTGTAAAGTGGGTTTAAGACTGCCGGGAACTGCTGGAGACAGTTGAGACACTGAGCAAAAGGCCTGCTGGGCATCCAGGCAGGAAGCCATCCCTTTGCCTCTCATCGTTGACTCATAATGTCTATGTGGGCAAAGTCTGTGTGTACACACACACACACACACACACACACACACAAGAACATGCAATGTGCTCCCACTTTGGTAATAAAAATAAAAAAGATGTCTGCAAATGCTTTTCCACCCTTGGCACATTCTAACAAGAACAAACTGTAAAGATGTTAAAATGTTTTGTGATGCAACCATTTATCAAGAGGTTCTCACTCGTCAGTGCCTTTAAAATCCAAATATGGCGGCTATTTGTCAGCAGTCAGTTTTGTCCATATTTAAAATTTGATGTTCATCTTAAAAGATCAAATAAATATATTATATTTTAAGAAAACGTCTTAAAAATACATTTGTAAAAATCAAATCAATGTAAGCAGAAACACTGAGTTATTAGTGCTTGTTGCAAGTCAGTTATTGCTATTTTAATCAAAGAAAATTTATAATTTATAACATGCTTTCTTTAAATCCAACTTCAAATGTGCTAAAAGTAATAACCAAGATAATTTTATGTCATACTAATATTATTAGTATATTAATTACACATTTATATCTGAACTGGCACACAGACTACAATATAGTGTTTTTTAATTAGAGGATTATTTTAAAAAGAACCTGCAAAACAGCTTTTATGATTGTTTCCTTATTAAAATCAAATTTTAATTTAATTCATTTATTGTTTGATTGCGATGCATGAAAACAAAATTGTGTAACATTGATAACGTTTCAACAAACCTCAGAATCCAGCTGCTTTGAAAAATGAAGACCTCCTTCGTTCTTCTCTCGTCCTTCTGCCGAAACCAAGATTTGTAGGTTTTAATCAAACTTTTTCTAACTTTCAGTCAGATCTTTTATTTTTAGACAAGCTGTGGGATAATTATCAACTTAGCAGAAGTGCATGAAGTCAGCAGTGTCTGTGTGGGACAGTATTATAATGAAGGGCGTTCCACAAGGATCAATTTCAGGACAAATGCTATAGTCAGTTTGTTTATGAACAGATTTGATCAAAATTCAAGCATTTGTACCTAAACGAGGTGCGTTTGCTGCAGAAAGCTTTTAATAAGGTCCAGATAATTTGATTAACTTGAAATTGGCTCCGAAGGACAATAAAACAAAACATCAAACCAAGTCTTCTAGGTTAAGTCACGTCATCTGGATGAATTCTTCTTTGTTGAAACGTTTTGTCTTTTGATCAAAAGACTTCTTCTGTCTTAACCTCGTTAGATGTTTCTACCTGGATTGTTGAGCATGCATCAGGACAAATCAAGTCTTGTTTCTATCCTTCGATCTTCTCCTTGAATTAGAGATATAAAAAAAAATGCTTTGAAATGTTCTGATGCCTTCAGCTTCAGAATTCCCCTCATGTGAGAAAGCTCATCTTACTAAATAAATTAATATATTTGAAACGTCAAACTGTGCCCTTGTTCAGACCTGTACCAACAGCAGAGACTACATTTCTTCAGGTTTGATCTGTGTCATCCCACATTTTTCTTTTATTTGTACATAATATTTTCAGCTTGTGTGTTTATAGTGTCAGCTTCACATCTGCTTTATGTCCCTGACTTACTGGATGAGTGCACATGTATAGGTGAAAACCATGACTTTAGTATTTTAGCATCTGAAATAAAATAAACATTTGTACTATAGTACATAAAAATACATTCTTGTACATACTGTACAACCAAATCTTCGGAAAAAGTTGGTAAGTTGTGTAAAACATATTTAAAATGAAAAAAATAAGGAACTTTTTGAAAATCTCATGCTGATACTTCCACATTGTAACATAATTAACATACAAAATGTTCCCATCCATCCATCATCTTTACCTGCTTCTTTCTTTTCGGGTCACGGGGGTCACTGGTGCCCATATCCAGAGGTCATTGTGCGAGAGGCGGGGGACACCCTGGACAGGTCTCCAGTCCATCACAGGGACACATAGAGACAAACAAGACAAACACCTATGGACAATTTAGAGTTACCAATCAGACTAACATGCATGTTTTTGGTCTGTGAGAGGAAACTGGAGTGCACGGAGAAAACCCACGCATGCACAGAGAGAACATGCAAACACCACCCAGAAACGTCCCTGGCCGGGATGCGATCCATCGACCTTCTTGCTGAGAGGCGGCAGCTCTACCAACTGCACCACCGTGCTGCTACAAAATGCTTAAACCAGGAATTTTTTAAAATTATTTTTAAAGAAAATAAAACAAGATCATTTTAAGTTTTATGGCAGCAATATATATACATACATACAT
>NC_056500.1:28124079-28132989 GCF_014905685.2 Nematolebias whitei
TATATATATATAAAGACAGGATAGCAAACATTGACCAGTGTGAAGCATCCCATCTTTCAACAACAATCTGTAAAAGTGTGAGGAGACCCACAGCATAGACTGGCTGAAATCTGCCAGGCCTTCCCTGAAAATTATATCTTCTGGATGAAAACATATGCTTCGTCCAAAAACTTTTGTTTGTTTTGCTGTTAAAACACAGTATTTTGCAGACAGGTGAACATCTGCCCATCTTCACTTCTGAGAAATTCAGTTTCTCTAAAACAGAGGATCTGGGCGTCTTCTGTGTTTATGTGTTTCCTGCCTTCCTCAGTATTCCTCCCCCATGTGTCAGCTCCAGCTCCTGCCTGTCACCTGTTCCTCATTCTCCCTCCCCAGGTGTTTGTGAGTATCCCCTCGTTAGTGTCCCTGTAAGTTCTGCTTCTCATAGTTCTCCTGTCGGTGGATTGTCCTGTGAATACATGTAAATTTTGCTGCCATGTCAGCCTTTTATGTAAATAAATATTCTTTATTTCATCCGTTGAGCTCCTGGAGTCCTGTCTGCACCCTGAGTTCAACCACCAGATCATGATAAAAATGTTCTTCCCAGTCCTCTTACTCACCTGTTACCAGTTAATCTACTGTAATTAGCTGCAACTGCTTATGTTTCTTATTGATACTACTTACCTTTTTTGCCTTGTGTTGGCCTTATTTCCACATTAAGAGAGGATCAAAGTCCATGCTCAATAATCCAGGTGAAAAATCCAACAAATTTCAGTCAAGTCATCTGGACGGTTCCTTTTTTGTCAAGCCGTTTCGTCCTTCATCCAAAGGACTTCATCAGTCCGAGGAGCCACAAACATACTCAGTCCCACAAGCAGCACACTTTAGTGGAAAAGAAAAGAAGAAGAAAAAAAACGTTTGCTGTTGATAAGATGGTTTCTGGGGCTCCTTCTCCCTTGTGTGCATGTGGGACAGAGATGGTTTTTGGTTGCTCGGACTGATGAAGTTCTTTGGATGTAGGATGAAATGTCTCGACAAAAAAAAATAAATAAACATCCAGATGACCTGACTGAACTTTGTTGGATAAAAAGAGGAGTTGCTGAATGAGTTGCTCAATTTAAAATAACTCATGGAGCAACTTCTTAAATTAAACACCTGACATGTTTACTGTGCTCTATTTAGAATAAAGCATGGGGGTTATGAGATTTGCAAATGATAGCACTGGATTTATTTCTATGTTACACAATGCCCTAGCTTAAATCAACACTGGACAACACCCTCACTGAAAATGCAAATGTTTCAGAAGCTTCTTCTTGATACTTTTGCTGCTTTAAAACAAATCTGTAATTTAAACATGAACAGCTGATTTCTCCTGAGTTTATTTACAAATGTAAATTCTGCTCAATTTTCTACAACTTTGGCAAATCATTTAGCAGCCGAGAACACGTTGTACCTCCAATAAGACTCACAAAATGAGGTTTTATTGGTGCTTGCATCAGGGTGGAAAGAACATTTTCTCGCCCATATTCCTGTCTGAGGTTAACGGGCAACATCCGTCTTCCTCGCTCTCCCAAATGTCTCGTCTTAATTTCTCACTCCTATACCTCCCTCTCTCTGCGTCTTCCTCCAGCACTTTTATTTCTCTGTGCGGGAGATCACCACTGCGAGCACAGGCGCACAGGGACCCTTTCACGCTGCTTATGTACTCATTGGCTGCTGATTCCAACCTCATGTGGGCCCTGCCATGTGAGTCATGAGGTAAAGAAAGAGTTTGTGTGTGTTAAATGTCACACAGAGACAGCAGGGTGCAGCTATTACAGAAACACTCAGGTGGAGAGCAGCCCTTTTACTCACTCAAAGCATTACGGGATCCAGTCCCACGTGGTGCACATTATAAACCGTGGAGCAGATATTGATCCAGCACTTTGAGTTTCCGTACATTACCACATCATAAAGCTATTTATGAGAGAGAAAAAAGTCCTGCCGGCAACAGGAGTATAAATATAGCTCGAGACAACACAACAGTGTCAAATATTAATACAAACTAGAGAAATTATTTTTCCTACAAAAATGCAGTGTGAATGATTATTGATGAAAAACTTGCTGAAAACCAGTTGAAATTACCGGTAGCTAAAAACATGCTGAAATTTACTGAAATGGAAGAAAAAGTCTAAGTTAGCAGAAGAAAGCAGAAAGAACACATATTTGCTGAAAAAAGTTTAAATAAGCAGAAATGAGCCACAAATATTAAGAAATTAACTAAAAAAGCTGAAATTAGCACACACCAAAAAAACAAACCCAGCTTAAAAATAGCTGAAAAGGCAGAAAGAAGCTTAAACTACCAGAAAGAAGTGGAATGAACTGAAATAAGCTAAAAAAAAATGTGGAATTAGCTGAAAAACTTAACTTTATCACCAAATCAGCTAAAAACTAGCTGAAAAAGCTGAAAGGAGCATAACAAACTGAAATTAGCAAGAATAAGTTAATTAGGCTGAAATTAACAGAAATTACCATGAAAAGCTTGAATTTATCTGAAAACTGCTGAAATTATTAGCTAAAAATGCTAAAAGGTAGAACAAGCTAAAATTAACATAAGAAAATGTTCTAATTTGCATAAAAACAGCTAAATAGTAGCTGAAATTGCAGAAATAGTTGAAACTTGCAGAAATCAGCTGAAAGGAGCGTAAAAAGATGAAATTAGCAGAAATAAGTTAAGCACCAAAATGTTGTAGTACGCAGAAAAAAATCTGAAAGGAGCACAAAACAGCTGGAAAAACAGCTTTAAAAACAGCTGAAACTAACTGAAAATAGCTGAAAAAAATGGTTAAATTTGCACAATGAAGCTGAAAGAAGCTGAAGCAGAACAACATGTGAAAGGAGCAGTAAAAGGTTGTAAACAGATCTAAAGATTTGAAGGATGTAAAATGAGCTCAATTCATTTGCTATGAGGAAAAAAGTGGCAGAAAAGGCTAAATATTTAAAAAAGCTAAAGTTGCACCGATACCAAGTCATAGCAGGATTGTCCTGAAAGAGCTGAAAGTTTTGATTTATGATTTGTTGAAATAGCTGGAAAGCTGCGAGACAAGAAAGGTACTGAAAAATGTATGCAAGAAAAATGGATCACAATAGTGTGAATGCTTCATAAGCGTTCACACAATAACTGGAAATAACTGTTTAAAAAACGTTTTAAACATGTAGGTCTTTATCAGGTATTTACGATATTATTTAAAAAAAAACCTCACATATAACTTTAACAGGACAGAAGAATCAGACAATGATCTTTGACCGTGTGGGAAGGTTGAAAATTGCAAATTTACGTTCTTGGAGTTACTCACACACAAGTCCTACTTTAGGTTTGTGTTAAGAATTGAATAGTTGGTTTGTTGGAGCTACTCTATTTAACTTTACTTCCACACTGATAGTTTTAAGTGGCCCAAGGGCAAAACCTGAGTTAAAGTTACTGAGGTAAAGTAGCTCATAAAAAGGTTGTTTAAATCAGCTTTTAACAAAATCCACTGGAGAAAACAAAAAGCCTTTTGTCTGACTGGGCGTCATTTAAAACTGGCTGTTTTAAACTTTTCCCTTTTGCAGCCTAAACGTTATAAAATCACAAAATGTATGCGCTCATATTACATAAAGTTTGTTGAAAGATGCATATCAGAATGGTTTGGTTTGTCTTAGCTTTTCAAATAATTTAGCATTTACAAAAATACTACTGATGTTGTACCAGCTGGGGTCAGTACACAGCCACACAGGTTTGAAACTGCACCTTAAGGCAGAAAGCCATTGCTCCCCCCCCCCCCCCCCCCCCCCCCCCCCCCCCCCCCCCCCCCCCCACACACACACACACAAAGATGTTGTACAATCAAAGCTTCTGGGTTTTTTATTTTTAATAGAAAAAAGTACTCAAAATAATACAACAGGACATATCATGTCAAGATGAAAAAAAAAAATAACGGTCTGTGTCTCCACGGCAACCACTCATCCTCCCCTTAAGCTCATCCCTGTTTACAGCTTCAGTGTTTATGAATGTGTGCATTTATATATCTTTATGTGTGAACGCTTAATTAAAAACAGATAATAGGCTGCACACGACATTCTGCTGGTGAAACAGATTATAACGTGCGTTTACCCGTTGTGTACAAATAAGCCAAGATGCCTGTTTTGAAAATAAAATGTCAACAAAAAAAAGCATTGTGTTGCTGTATTTAAATAGTCCTCGACATGTGTGTGTGAGAGAGGATATTTTGAAGGAAAAGGAGTTTGGTTGAGACACAGACACTCTGAATTGTGGCGCTGTAGTTGGTTTAAAATAACGCTGAGAATCAAAATGACTGATGATGATGATGGTGGTACACAACGATGGAAGTCAAGAATGAAACGAGCTGGAAACATCTTTATAAAAAGGAAAGAAAAACTGAATAAGTGGCTGTGGCACAAAATTAAAAAAAATCAAACACGGTTCTTGACTTCAGAAGGCAGGAGGAGTTTAGAGTTTCTAAAATACCAGCTCACTTCATACTTCTCGTTAATAAAATATCCCACGTTCCCCCTTTGTCTCCTCTCTCTCTCACCCTTTCAGTCCTTTCTCTCCTGATTAGGTGGTTAAGCCAAAGTGTTCGGTGAGGGTCCAAGAAGAGGTAGATATTTCCTCTGCTTATTCTTTTCCTCCAGGACACGGATCTCCACTGGGCCTTTGTCCGTCTGCGGGGGTCACATGTTCATCAGTTTCAGGCCACAGAGGGGACGAGAGTGTGTGTTTGGCTGTGGGGGGAGGTTGACGGAGGGTCGCAAAGGTATTCCACTGAAGGAAACAGCTCTGTTTGCCCTGACGATGACAGGTTCTTCACTCCGCCTGCGAAGAAGTGTGCGCACCCGTCATCTCTCCTCCGTCTCCCCCGCCTTTTCATCCGCCTGTCCGTTCATTGCCTCAGCACCTCCATCTGTCTGCTCAGAGGCCTGAAGGGATGAGATGCTGAGAGAGGAGGGCTGTAGGCTCGGAAGAAATTGTTCTTTATCCCATTCTCTCTCTCTTTCACGTGCACTTAAAAGTACAAATTTTGCCGTATGTTTAAAAAAAATAATCTTCACCCACACCAGCTCAGTGTCCCATCGAAACAACACCCCCATTATAAACTTGCTTTCTCTTTCAGGCACGCTCATCGACACACTCACACACTCTCACACACTCATTGAGGCTCTCTTGGGGGGGTGGGGTGGGGTTGAGGGCCTGTGTGCTATGTCCCATCTTCTTCTTCTTCCTCCGAACAGTAGTCTCGTCCCTGCAAAGACAGGATTACAGAGAAGAGAGATGCTATAAAAAGTGCACAATCAGAGAAAACCCCATTTTCTCATCATCCCTCCACACACCTGTTATCCCATTCTCATTCAAATTAACCACCTATAGGTGCTGGAACAGAAGATGGAGAGATATAGTAAAGTGCTGACTGGAGGGGAGTCATGTTTTTTTTTTTTCCTTCGTGAAGTTGAGCTGCTTTGCTTTTCTTTTCAAAAGTTTTTCTAACAGCCAGTGTGACGCACACGCACGCACAGAGTAGCTACTGGGTGAAATGAACAAATACGCCATGAACCTTCCGAACACAGAGAATGTGTAAATCTAGTGTCCAATACAAGTTTACAGTATAAAGTACTTGATCGTGTCTAGTTTAGAAAGAAAGCTGTGGTCTCTTTTTGACAACAGGGCTAATTATCAATACAGTCATCCCATTTTAATATCTGAATTTCTTTCTTTTTTTATGTTGTTATTTTAATTGATCTGGTATACTTTTGTGGTTCTGATGTCATTTATGATGTTTTAATTGATTAATGTGACACACTTTGTAACATTTGTTTGAAAGGTGCTATACAAATAAGGTATTATTATTATTATTATCAGCTGTTAATATAAGGCTGAGGTCAGACATGCAAAGAGGCATTAAAAGCTGAAATAGTGTGTATAATTTAACACTCAAGGGCTAAAATGACAGAAAAACTTGGTTGAATTCTTGATAAGAATTTATTCAAACGTAGTTCCTTTCATAAAGAATGTGGATGATCCAGCACATTATTGCCACTAGTTATTTTTTTATTTTTTTTAACTCAGTCAAACCCTGAGGAAAACCACATGCACAGAAAAAACATGCAAACATGAGGAGAACATGCAAACTCCACAAAGAAAGCCCTCCAGATCCAAACTAGGGATTGAACCCAAGACTTTCTTGATGTGAGGAAACTGTGCTAACCACTAATCCATTGTGCTACCCAAAGAGAATATCTTTGCAAACGTAATAAAAATTTGTGGTGCTGCCTCTTTGGGGCGGCTCTAAAATGATTTGGACAGGGAAACCAGTTTCTTTTTGAACCAGATCTGTTATCAATCGAAGCTTTCAACCACTCAGCAAACGAGCAAGCAGCAAACCTCACTGGAGTCTGAGCTTTTTTTACTTTTATTAGAGAATTGCACACAGGTCCCTGCTAATTTTCATCTCAAATATTTTACTTTGCCACCAAAATTCTATTTAAAATAAATTTCCTTTAGCGCCACCATCGAAGATAAAACCCTCTGGGTGTTTAGCTGCTCAGATGAGCATCGACTTGTTTTTGTTGCGGATAACAGAAAAAAACTCCATCTTTCTTTGCTTGTGGTCCTACAGTTTGGGGGCCCTCAACAGAGAGAATGAATTAAATATGGAGTTATAGCCTGCGAACATTTCTGGCAGTTCAGTACTTTTTCTGACAGAATAACTCCCCTTTGGAGAGGAAGTTGTGCTCCACAACTTTGCACAACTTGAACCTAAAACTCTGCAACCCGGTGAAGAAAAGATAAATAAATCAAACGCAGAACCCGACTTTTTATAAAACTGAAGAAGTTTTGAAGTTTTCAGACATAAAGCATGCCAGCTGTAACAACTGTAATCGTTCAGGTCGTCCAATGAACGAGGCATCGAATAGAGCGAGTTTAAACACGCTGGTGTCAATCGACAAAATGCACGTTCGAAAATAAACTTTTGCTTTCACAATGAAATAATAAAACTTGCAGCATCATTCTTCTTCTCACTGTGCTTTTTCTCAGACAATGAGGAGCTCTACAGCTGCAGCGATCACCTGCCCCCCCACCCCATATACGTTCAGAGGTTTGTGTTCGGCTTGCAAACCTCGACTGATGGACGATGGTGTCGTACAGCCTGGCCCCTTTAAATTTCAAAAAACCCAGCTGCGTCTTTAAACACTTGGAGATTTATTCCTCCGCCCCTCCCCACATCATTAGGAGCATGAAAGCACAAACACACCCACAGACCCCCACCCCTCACCTTCTCAATCTTCTCATCCAGCATCCTGAAAAATTCCTGCTGGCTCTCTGACGTGTGAATACTGAGGGAGGGAGGGGGACACAAATGGAAAAGTGAGCGACAGGAAGTTGAGGAGAAGGGAGGCAACAAATACATCATGAGAATTTTCCATTACACACAACCCCCACCCCCCCACCCCCCCACCCCCATTCCCTCACCACACAAACACACATACTTCAGTACAAACACACATACTTCAGTACAAACACACATACTTCAGTACAAGCACACATACTTTACTGTGTCTTCTCTGCAGTGAGAGAAACTGTTGGTTTTGGAGGCTATAGATCGTTTAGATTTATAATTCTTTAATGAAAGATGGGTTTTTACTTGTAAAGGCCAAATAGTTATTTATTATGCACACGAAGAATCATCAGCACATCCAGGGTCTATAGTTGGCCGAGGCTCAGCATTACAAGAACCAGAGAGAACATATCAGTAACTTTAAACATCCTAATATTTACGTACAAGAGTCAGAGTATGAAGGGAGCACGTTGATCTTACCACTCAGCCTTCATCCCTACAACTTCTGCCCCTCTTTTCTTTTTCTTTATAAATAATTGTTTCTCAGTGGGTGGGCAAAAAAATTCTTTGCAAAGTCGTACTACTTATAATTGTTTGCATTTATTATAAATATACAAAAAGTTTAAACTTAAAGTGTGTCAATCTATAAAATCACACTTTCCACACATTTTCAGACAACTTTCCAACTTTCTCAATATTCATGCAATTTTTGACTGGTTAACAAAAGTGACTTGCAGATTTACTTTATGCACAGTTTGGGCGTTTATGTAAGTTTGCTCCAAAGACCATAAAAAACTTAAACTATAGTCCCTCACTACTTTGCAGTTCGAGTTTTGTGGACTTGCTCAAAGAACTACACTACCCAAAAGCCAACACTGCTTCCAGCTACAGCTTTCTGCTGAAAATGGAGGGAAAGTTTTGATCCGATCCGAACCTATCTAATTTATCAGACTTTTTCATCCGGATTATTATGGATTATTTGGACTCGATTGGGACCATTGTCACCGGGAGGAGACCAAGGACACCCTGGAGGGACTATGTTTCTCAGCTGGCCTGGGAACGCCTTGGGATTCCCCCGGAGGAGCTGGTCCAAGTGGCTGGGGAGAGGGAAGTCTGGGCCTCCCTACTTAAGCTGCAGAAGAAAATGGATGGATGGAGGAATGAATGGATGGATGGATGGATGGATGGATGGATGGATGGATGGATGGACGGACGGATGGATGGATGGATGGATGGATGGATGGATGGATGGATGGATGGATGGATGGAGGAATGAATGGATGGATGGATGGATGGATGGATGGATGGACGGACGGACGGATGGACGGGACCATTGTGTGGTTTTGTGCTGGCTCTCCGAAGGGCCAGCTCTCTCCAAAAGCATCTGGTGCTCAACGGCTACAGAGAGCTGATCAGAACCTGACCAGAACCAGACCAAGGCTGGTGAGTTCCTCATATAATATTTTGCAGTAGATACTGCACAGGACATATATGTATGTTGTTAAAATGACGTAGGTTTAAGAGTCTAGAACATTGCAAGAGTGTGAGAAGGGTTTAT
>NC_056500.1:28133089-28259798 GCF_014905685.2 Nematolebias whitei
TCGCGGTTTGTTGCATAATTTGCATGTCCTGTGACTTATAGGCCCAAGCGACGTATTTATGGATTTTTCCCCCATATTTATAAACCAATTTTTGGCTGAGATATGACCATTTTCATTAATTCTGACTGAAAATATTGAACATTTTCAGCTGCTAGATGGCACTCGAGAAGTATAGCATGCCGTTGTGTCATGTAATAGGTAAAAGTGGCTATTAATGACGCAATCGGCTTGCCACAGTTACTACCTTCGTCCAGCTCACCTGGAACAAAATTGGTTTCATTTTGCTGCACCACCCCGACAAAATGCAGCTGATTTGACCATTGAAGTGCATTTCTGAAGTAAAAGTTCAATTGAGACACACTTTTACTGTAATGTCGAACAAACAAATAATTGTTTTAGGTGCTTAACTTGTTAGATTTCAAAGAAATGCGCAGCGTTCTTCCTTGCTGATTTCCTCCCTCAGAGCACGCTCCCGGAGCACCGAGGCATCATATACTTTTGAAAATGGAGCTGATTTGACTGTCAAAGTGCATTTATTAAGGAAAAGTTCAACCGAGACACACCTTTACTATAATTTCGAGCAAACAAATAATTGTTTTTAAGTGTTAATCTTGTTAAATTCTTGTTAAAGTCCTCCCGTGCACCATTTGGCAGCCAATCGATTTTTGGCACAACACCGGCCCACATTTCCAAAGTTCGGCCCACATCTCCGGGTTGTCAGCGGTGAAGCGTAACAAACGCGACGCGTCAGCGGTGATGCATAATAGATGAAACGTATACAGCCAAGCAACGTATTTATGGATTTTTCCACTTTATTAGACAAATCTGGACTGATACAACTTATAGGTGGTGCAACGTGTACAGCAGAAAATACAGTACTAAAACAAATATAGCGCTCCTACTTCGTGGGTTTTCACCTATTGTAGGGATGTTCGGAAAGTAACCCCCTCAATAAACCAGGGACTACTATACACAAAACCTGCTTATTCTCTGAGGTATGAACACTCAGGGCATGTGTTTGAGAGTCCTTTAAGTAACCCTAAAACCAAAAGACTGATTGAGAACATATTAACCTTAAGGCATGATGTGAATGCTGCACAAAAATGACACATGATAACTTTGTTCATATTTTATATATATATTTAAAAATAAATTTTTATAACCATATATGTGAGGCCACTAGAACACACCAGACCACTTACTTCGACTTGAGGTTCGATGTAGCCACCTCTTTCTGCTGTTTGCCTCTGAACTCCGCATTACTCTTCTCCTGAACACACACACACACACAATTAGTTTTTATTATCAGTGGAACGCCCACACTATGAAAGCAAGTGACACATTCAGCCTGAATTATCAAATGAGGTCCTCACCCAGCTGCATTGGGACGTGGGTCACAGATATAACGTATGTGGCTCTAATAAAGTGGTTTATCAGCTCTGACAAAGACCGCTGCGTCACACAAGTTACTATCCACGTCTCTGCAGACGCTGTGTTCAGCTTTCTGCTGGGATGTGATGTGGCACTGATTGTGACCAGCGTAAAAACAGTGCAAAAAAACATTGTTTTACGGTACTTCACAAAGTGTGTGTGTGTTTAGAGTTCTCACTGAAAGTAAACAACAATATTAATGACACATAAGACTCAAATACAGGTTTGACTGCATTTAGCATCTGTGCTGTGTGTGTGACATGCCTACAAAAATATGTGGTTTGAAGCTAATCATTCAAGAACACCTCACTGTGGTGTGCCCATTTTGAAGCACAGCACTGATTTGGTGATTTTTAACATGTAAATTTAGCATTCTGGTGCAAGCCAACAAGAAAATTAGGGAAAAACATGCTTCAGGTAAAAAATACATTTACTAACATATTCTAATTTAATAAGGCCAAACATAGGAAAGATGGCGTCAACAAAAAAATAAAAAATAATCAACCAGAGCATTTTGCTAAAAGCAAAAACTAATTTCTTAATGTTCTGGGCGTAGACAAGCCTTTCAAGGGCCTGCTGCTTGGCCATGTGCCTTTTTAGTGCATATTGGTATCAAAAGCATTTGTAATATGGGGGGGGGGGGCAATACGGGGGGGGGGTCTGGGGGTCTTCCCCCAGAAATTTTTGAATAAAGTAGATGCCATTTCCTGCATTCTGGTGTATTTTAACGGGTTGTTAAACATCTACGTTTACCACATATGTTAACACTTGATTCAGTAATTATTTTAGAGACAGAATCCTCGTTCAAATAGTCCATACAAGACAAGACAGAACTTTATTGATCCCGCAGGAAATTGTTGTGCCAGAGTTTCAGTTCAAAGTACAGTACATGTGGGTCATATATGCAAGATATATCAGGATATATGCATCATCCTGTTTTTAAACTCACTCCTATGGCTAAAATAATTAAATTAATGTGACACAGTTTATCACAAACCAGGAGTTTAGGGGAGCACTTGACTGTTATTTTGTTTATTTTTTATTTACCGGTGGTTTTATTTATAACACGTCATTGCCATAATCAACGGTGACACTCAACTTCATATTTAAAAATCAGAATATTAACTTTATACAATGAACAGGTGCAATTTTGATAACCACCAACACTGAATTTAGGGAGGCACTTTTCTTTTTTTCTGATTTAGTGATAGAAATGACATGCATCATGCAGCATTCACAACAACAAAAAATTACACTGTGACAATCAATAGTGACACAAAATTAAAAAAGCACTTTTTAGTCATTTTTGTCAACCTGCATGTAATTATTAAAACTAAATAATTTACAGGTTCCTTCCTACCTTGGTGCCACAATTTCTACTACTTCATAACTTTTATTGTCCTTTCCTCCATAATCCACTTGGAATAACATCAATCTCTTTCTCCCGTTGTTTTCCTTTGCACTATTCCTTCCCCATCACTGATTTTACCTATTTTACTTTCCAGAAAACTTGTGTTACTTGGGTACTTTCTCTCTAACAAAAAAAAAAAAAAGTTTGTAGGCACAATCATCCAGGTAGATAACAAAAATGGTTAAATCGTGTCATCTGGACCAGTTTCTGTAAGGGAGAAACTGGTCCAGATGACACGGTTTAACATTTTTTTTCCTCCCTAACACCATCTTTCTCTGTCAAGGTATTCTCTAGAACAGTGGTTCCCAACCTTGGTCCCTGACGAACACCATCCTGCATATTTCAGTTGTTTCCTGCTCCAACGTGTCTGATTCAGTGATTTAATTACTTTCTTTAGTTCTACAGAAGCCTGTTAATCATCCATTCACTCAGATCAGGTGTGTCAAAGCAGGGAAACAAGTAAAACATGCAGGACGGTGTTCCTCATGTTCCTCAAGGACCAGGGTTGGGAACCACTACTCTAGAACATCATCAGATGGACTTTTCAAATCTTAGGGCAAAATCTTGGTGTATGTGGCAGACAGCTAAAATATTGACGTAGCGCTAAGCTAGCAGCACGCAATACAGATGCGCTAGCTAAGATGCTACAGACATAGCGCTCCGCTTGTCTTATGTATCCTAACAACCCCCCACCCCCACCCCCACCCCACCATCATCACCACTGCTTCCCCAGTGGACAACTGCCGGCACTAACATAGTGCTAAGCTAGCACTACGCAAGTCCAGTCAATGGGAAATGATGCCATGTACCACACCTCTGGACCCCACCCAAAAAAACTCTTCAGAGGATTCAAGTAAGTGACATATTTTGTTCACCGAAAAGCGACAAGTTTGCAGATATGTGTTATAGACAGCTCTTTGAATGACCTCAGTTTGGCTAGAAAACGTCTGAGATGAAAGATGGTTTTAACTCCACTCATACGAACTGAGAATCATTCTGGTCAAAATTAAACTATTTGCCTGAGGCTCAAAGAGCTATCTGCAGCAGGTAAGATATTAGCTGCTCATAACCACGTCACCATTTCAAAAGCGCTGACAAATCACCTTAAAAACTGTTTAAAAATAAAACCGTTGAGATTAAAGAATAAACATCCGCTACTGCACTTTTTGCACAGACTGTTTAACGGTGTGTAATATTGTTGTGCACAGCACGTTTCAAAGGTCGGCTGTGCATTTTCAACCACATTCATATAACTTGTGGCAGCGAGATCCTTTTACGATCATAATTTATTATACCGGTCATAGTTTCACCACTTGCCTGGCAGCTTTTATGGAAAACAAAACTAACTTTGTATCAACATCACAATACAGTGAACTGAGGAGGAAGTAAATCTATTCCAAGAAATAATCTTCACCAACTCATAAATCATTTACAGCATCGTGTAAGAAATATAGAGCATTGAAGTCATGTACGAAAGGTCGGAATAAAATAACATCACAATAAAGAACTTCCTTGTTTTGTCTGAAACTCAGAGATCCTTCAGAGTGAAGACCAACCATGCGGCCAGTTCCACTCACACCAGACTGCACCTGTTTGTGAGGCACCTTTCTGTTTTTCTTTTAGTGTGTGTGTGTATTTTTGTGCATGTGTCAGGGACTGTAAGTGTGTATGTGCGAGCAGACAGCGCAGTCGTTGGACATAAACTGAGAGGCCTGTTCGCCTGAGCTGATGAGCTGCCAGAGAAAGGGTTGAGTCTGTGCAGATGACAGCCTGTCAGTGGACTAGCAGTGTGTGTGTGTGTCTGTGTGTGTGTGTGTGTGTGTCTTACCAAGTTCTCTTGGTTGCGTGCGTTCACTCGATTTTCATCCCCTCTCATGTACTTCACCTCCTCCACTCCCTTCATCTTGTATTCATCTGAAAAAGACAAGAAAGAGCGGGCACGATTGAGGCAGAGGATTCAACAGTCAATTAGTCAATTATTTTATTAGTACAAACAAGGACTAAATGAAAAGTTGACATAATACGACATGGCTGAAAATAGTTTGTCCTTGTCATATTAGCTGTGCTGCATCATCATCACATTATATTAACATGACTGATGATTTTTCCATTGACAGTAGATGTGATTTGTTCGAGGTAATCCGATAAGTGATAAGATGTACATGACAGGTGAAGGAGAAGCAGAGGATTCATCTTCTTACCATTTTAGCTAAAAAAAAATATGCAACTGAAGACGCATCAAAGAAAACACTGCAAGACAAGATGCATGATGCATATGTGTTTAAAAAACCTGAGGTTATAGAAAATGCATAAAAATAGATGAAAATAAGAAGGCACTGATAAGACGGAGCAAAATGGATGGGATTAAAGAGTTTAACAGCCTCTTGGCTGCAGGGATAGATTAGACAGTTAAGACAAACTCTCTGCTGTGGGGAAAGTGGTAACTGGGTCTGTAAATCAAGACTTTTAACATTGAACCAGCAAAATCAAACATTTTAAGATTTTCAACTTTCTATTAGTGCTAATAACAGAAATAAAGGGTTTACAGTCTTACAGTACACTTTAGGTGATGTAAAAATAATTCCAAATATTTAATTCACTGGCTAAAATAAACACTTGATGGTTTAGTATTGGTGCGCCCAAAAATAAATCAGGGCCCTGATGGATCACTACTCTACAGCTGCAAATAAAATGAACATTCGTTGAAGGAATGCCGTCTGCTTTTAAGGGGTTGACATAAGGACATTTTTCAGGTTGTCCAGTGGACAACTGCTTTACAGAATCTGGTTGTCCACCAAAATTTTGGGATGGCCACAACCTTTACAATAAAGACGGGAAAAAATATAAATGCAATTGTACCAATCTACAATGTAATTTATTAATTATATTGAACTATATAATAATGTGTTGTATAATATAATGTATTGGCATTAATGTATATTCTCATACAATGGTGAAATTGGATCTCTGCATTTAACCCATCCACCACCAGGTGGAGCAGTGAGCAGCTATTGAAAGCGTTGGGGAGCATTTTGGGGATAAGGTGTGCTGCTCAGAAACACCACGAGATGTGCAATGACTGGGGATCGAACCTGGGACTTTCGGGTCCCGAGTCGGCTGCCCTGCCTCTACACCAACTCGGCTTACTATATATAAATGTTCTCAGTCAGCCATCTTGTGGCCTGCTTGGAATTTCCAAGCTACTGATTGGCAGACTCATTCAGGAGCTGCTCGAGTGGAGCTTCCTTGTTCTCCTCCTCCTCCTCATCAGAATTTGCAAGAGAGGCACTTACAGCAAATTGAAGGCAGACGTTAAAGCAGAAAAAAAAAATCTTCTGACTGGTGGCAGCATGTGCTCTCAGATCCAAAGTTTGGTCTCACAATCAAGTTGCACATGCCTGTATGATAATACATAAATAAATAAAGTGCTATGTGTTATCATTGTATGCTCCCATACAAAGACGAAATTGGCTCTCTGCATTTAACCCATTGGACCTGGGATACACCCAGGTGGAGCAGTGGGCAGCTATGTAAGCGCCCGGGGAACAATTCGGGATTAGAATTGCGCCGCTCAAGGTGGCTGCATGTTGGAGCAGCTCTGTTACTTTCATTTTGAGATTTTGCTTTTGGAAACTTTAATTCCTCTTTTTCTGGATGTAAATCACAATTTTTTGGATTGTTTCATCTGGTATCAGATGCTGTGCAGCTGGAAGAAATTTTACTGAAACTTTTTTAGTTTTGGACATTTGTTATGATGCGTAACCATGGCAACAAGGCAGTTTTCTACAACCAACAGCAGCTGATTAACTTCTCAAAAGCTCAAATAATATCTCAACTACAGCCCCAAATCTCGTGAGTTGAAAAGGATGTTCTGTGGACGCATTCTCATCTGCCTACCAGCTGTGCTCAAGTGCCTGACCACTGAGATCCTGGAGCTGGCGGGAGACACGGCTCATGGCAGTGGAAGGACAAGATCATCCCTCGGCACCTACAGTTGGCTGTCTGCAGCAACGAGGAGCTCAGCAGACTGCTGGGAGGAGTGGCCATCGCTCTGGGAGGAGTTCTGCCCGGCATTCGGGCAGTCCTACAGCCCGAGGGGAACCGAGAGGCCAGCCGAGACTGGGTGGACGGATCGGACGGCATCTGCAGCCAGTTTCTTAGGATCCACTGTGGGATGGACCTTTATAAGAGATTCTTCCTGCCATCAGTATCTATAACATCTCTTGATGAAATGAAGATAACGAGTTACAACATCAAATAATTTCCCTCTGGGATTAATAAAGTATTTTTGAATTTAATTGAATTGATTAGGTGTGCTGCTCAGAGACCTCACGAGATGTGCAATGACCTGGGATTGAACCCAGGACCTTCAGGTCCCGAGTTGGCTGCCCTGCCCCTACAACATCGCGACCCCATAATGATGATGCTCCGAACATTCTTCCTCTTCTTCTTTCGGCTGCTCCCTTCCTCAGGGGTCGCCACAGTGAACTAAGTCGCACAAAGACTTGGCAAGTGTTTTTATGACGGAGTCCTTCCTGACACAACCACAGACCACCGAGCTACCACACCCCTCTGTGTGGAGCAAAGAGCTGCTATCTAGGGCATCCAGGGGAGCAGATGGTGGGGGTTAACGGTCTTGCTCAAGGGCCCAGAGTGGGCCAAATAAGGGTGGAGGCAGGTGTTGGTGTTTCACCTTTCCCACCCACATTTTGATGTTGTAGCTGATCTGGCGACCTTCCAATCACAGGCCCACCTTCTCTAATCTCTGCGCCACCACTCCCCGATGATGCTCCGAACATATTAACAATTAATACAAAATTAGACTTTAGATACAAAAGTATCGGGGAGGTCGGGGCGCAACGCGGGTGGAGGGGGAGGGGGTGACACACACACACACACACAGAATTACATTATTGTTTGCTATATATAAGAGCAAGCAGTTAAGCATCAAAACATTTCTGGAAAATACTTTCAGAGTTCTTTAAAATAATCAAGAGCAACTGATGCCCCCGGGCTTTATCTGGCCTACATGTCTGTTCTATCTGGTCAGCAAGGCATAACATTTTTGATTGATTATACTCAATCTGATAGAAAAATGGTTGCAAAGCAGCTAGTAGGAATACCGGTAATTAGTAAGAGTGTTTTCACACCTAATAGTCTGGTAGACTCGGTTCAATTGTGGACCAAAATTCAGAAAATCGGTTTACATTTCAGCTGGTGCGGTTCACATTCACACTGCACTGAGTCAGTCGAGCCAACCTGTTCCCCCACCTCGCTTGTGATGGTGCTGCACCAAGAACTACTGAAGGAAACAACACAAAAACCTCTGAAAAAGACACTTCTTCTTCTTCTGGAAATAAAAACAAAAATGGAGCGGCATCAAATTTTAGTGGTTTTATGATTTCTGTTTTGTCATTTTTCAACAATGGACTCAGCATGAGAGGAAGATGAGGCAGAAGACCATGGAGAATGTTGTTTTTCACACAAGGCGGCTGACGGCTCCGTATGAGGTCAGAGAAATGCGTGTGTGTTTGTCCTGCGGAGCGGGGCCCCATCTGTTTACATTCATACTGTACTCGAACCGCGCTGGCGTTCGCTTCTACCGGACCGAGACCTAGGTTTTAGCCCGGGCCAGCGTTCGCCTTTTTGTTCCATGACAGAGTTCAATGGCGTGTTCACACCTCCCTAAACGAACCAGACTTTCTAGGAAAACGAGCTAGAGTTCGATTAAAGCGGACTAAACAGGGATGGTATGAATGAACCCTAAATACTAGGTTTCAGTCTGGTTGAAGTGAACTCTGGCATGGTTCGAATGCAGTGTGAATGCAAGCAGACCGAAGACTGCTCCAAAAGCAGGAAGTGGACTAAAGCGCAGAGCAAACAAATGCACGTTTCTCTGACCTCATATGGAGCCGTCAGCTGCCTTGTGTGGAAAAACAATATTCTCCATGGTCTTCTGTCTCATCTTCTGCTCATGCTAAGTCCATTTTTGAAAAATGACAAAATATAACTCCTAAAACTGCTAAAACTTGATGCCACTTCGTTTTTATTTTTATTTACAGAAGAAGAAGAAGACGTGTCTTCAGAGGTTTTTGTGTCTTTCAGTAGTTCTTGGTGTAGCGCCCCCACAGGCGAGCAGGGGAACAGGTTGGTTCAACAGGTTGGTTCGACTGCACAGTGCAGTGTGAATGCAAACTCACTAGCTCAAATGTAAACAAAAGGTCATGAATATTGGTCCCGAACCGAGTCTACCGGACTATCTGGTGTGAAAACGACCTTAGTATCAGTATCAGTGCCCAGCTGACTCCAGAGCTCAATGTAGACAGAACTAACCTCTCAGATAATCTAGTTTTTTTCCACAGGAAAACTTTAACCTGAAAGAGTTAAAGGAATGCTTTGTATCTGCCCAAACTGGCTGTGCTGTAGAACACATATAGAAACTGAACTTACTCAAACAGGAACGCAGTCTTGGTTAATACATTTGTCAAGTTCTGCTCAGCCCTTAAATGTCAGCTGTGACACAGGTCTGTTGTTGAGTCACTCAAAACTGTTATATTTGCTTTGATTCTAAATTATCTCATTTAGTACTTGTCCTTTTAAACTTTTGTTTCTCCACATTCATACAAAGGAATAATGTGAAAAGTAAATTACTACTTTCTGCTAATCTACCCAATGGCTCATGAGATATTTTGCTGACAGTCACACAAATGCAAGCAAAATGAATCCTCACTAACTTTTATAGTTGCACCATTGAGAGCCTGCTGACAGGCTGCACCACAGTGTGGTACGGGAACTGCATCAGTCAGAGCCGTAAAGAACTACAGAAGGTGGTGCAAACAGCAGAGGGCATCACTGGTAGCAGTCTCCACACCATTCAGGACATCTACCACAACCGATGTCTGCATAAAGCACGCAGCATCATTAAGGACCACACCCATCCAGCACAAGGACTCTTCCATCTACTACCATCAGGCAGACGATACAGGAGCCTCCCATCACGCATGAAAAAACCCAAAGACAGTTATTATCCACAAGCTGTCAGATTACTGAACTCTTGATAATAATACTGAACAACTGACTATGGCATTGCACCAAACAACATCTGTGACACCTAATAAATTTATTGCTGCTGCACTATGTGGCTGTATCATGTATGGCACTACCTTACCATCATAATTCAATTAATCTCATTGTTATTCACTACATCCTGTCATACAACATATGTAGTTTATATTAGTTATGTGCATCATGTACAAAGTACATTTAAGCTAATATTACCTGTAAAATACTTATTCATATGAATTTATCCTACTTGCACCATTATATTCTACCATGTTGTACCCTTATTGCATGCTTTAGTATTTCTTGTTTGTTAGTTTTTTATTGTTAGTGAGTCCAATAGGTTCTTCTCATCCTGAACATTTCATTGCACTGTTAATCTCATGTTAACATGCATATGACAAATAAACAACACAGCATAACATTAAAGTTTACAAAAACCAAACCTACCAAACTGAGTGGGAAACAACACAAGCACAAATACTTTAAGCTTATATCAGTTGGAAAATTGACTGATAAAGCAGCCATGATGGTAATTATACACTCATAAAAACTGAGAACACTCTGTTACACATCTTGCCTTCACTATCAGCAGCAGTAACTCTGTTTATGTGCTTCTCTCTGCATCCCTTTTGCACCCAGCTGAAGGGTTTGTTCCTCCCTCTGTTCCCAGTGTGACTACACCTCCATCACCTGTGTGTTTGAACACGATCACCCGTGTCTCTGCATCCGACACGTGCGTCGACGAAGAGCCAAACACAGCCTGCGTATCCACCACAAACTGCGTTCACGCTGAAATAAACTGTGGACGACCCGAGCGGGGATTGGTTGGAGGATTGAGACGAGAAAGAGAAACTAGTGCTGTCTACTGTTCTGCTGTTTATCGCAGGAATGTAAACGAGTCAGAGCAACGCCGCTCCTGTCTGAACATGCCACCACACACACAAACAGTTTTCTAATGCAACGCAGGTTCGCTGAGCTTAGATCTGCTCAGTAAACGCTGTCGAGTTGTACAGCAGGAAACAGAAGTAGGAACCATTTCCTCAGATCTCCTGTATGCCATACTGAAATATACACACTAATGTCAAGCTATGTACGCTGTGGGTGGATACAGAGGGGGTGAAAATGTCCACTGCAGGCCATGTAAATTAATTTAAATGGAGATTTTCATATCAAAATTGTGTAGGGAAAAATAGTTTGCTCTCATCAAAGTAAAGCAAGTGTAAAGTGATAGCTCTCAATTAGGGATGCACGATATTATCTGCATGGTATCGGTATCGGCCGATATTAGCAATAAAGTTAAATATCAGACATCGGCCATTCCATCAAAATAACTCACCGATATAAAAGGCGCTGTTTTTGTATGGCAACCCAGTGACAAGGATGCCTGCAGCGCCAGCACAACGTGATGACGTCATGTGCGCCTACCTGATCTGATCATGGTGGAGAGGAAGAAGTCAAAATGTTGACAGTGTGGAAGTTTTTTTTTTTTTTTTTGAGGATATTGGATTCTCAAGATTGTTGGACTACGTTGAGCCTTGATACATTGTCCCCAGTCAGAGATATTTTTCCGACTTAGCCTTACCCAAGTTACAAGTCATCATTTCCTACATCATTGAGAAACTAATAGTCGATAATACATGGGTGTGTTTTACTAAAGACATTTGGACATCAAATGTTAGCCTCGTTAGCATGATTAGTCTTACGGCACAATGGATAGACAAAAACTTTGAAATTAAAAAGGCTGTCCTTCATGCACAAGAGTGCCGAGGATCCCAGACTGCAGCTAGGAACCTGGAACAAGCCTCCACAAGTGAGACAGCATCGCAGGTGACTAATGCCAATAAATACCATTTAACACTTTTCATTTTATATAAGTTAAAGTGCTATGCATATCATATGGCTGTTAGTGAATATATGTCACCAGCTCTTACAAAATGTTAGTAGCAAATAAGCCTAAATAAGAGGCTATGTTCTGGCAGAGGAAAGTCTATAAAAATATCGGTATTGGTTATCGGCCAAATAAGTTTTAACATATCGGCATATCAGATATCAGCCAAAAATCCAATATCATGCATCCCTACTCTAGACGGATGTGAGCGACCCAGCTGAAAAGCATGAAGACTCATCACATCACAGACTTAAATAGAAGTAAAAATTGGTGAGCAGCATTTGTGTGTGGCAGTCATTGTCAGAAGAAATGACATGGGTGCTTTGTGATGATGTTGCAGGGCTCACTTTGGGTGGGAGGGAGGAAAAACCGTCAGAGAGGACAGATGAAAGAGAGGAACTATTTTGAGCAGCTGTGGTTTTGCGATGTGGACACCCTTCTCGTCTCTGATTAAAGACCGGAGGGATCCGCGCTGACCTTAAGGATTCGACAGCCGCTGCAAGTGCACGAGAGCGTGCGCACGCCTGTGTCAACTTTAGAGTCTGAAAATCTTTGAATCAGAACGTTTGCCGATGAGTGTCTGTATTGTGAGTCATTTTAAAAGCCTTATTTGGGTATGCGTGTGTCTGCTTCGTGAGTGTGGAAGTGTGTTCTCACAGCGAAGGCTGGGCTGTCTATCCTGTGGCTATGTCTCTGTCCTTCCTGCTGTGTGTCCTCTCTACAAGACAAGTCTGGCTGCAAGCCATCTCTGCCTGGTCATGACATTTACACCTGAAAAAGGAGTCTTCTCTCAAACGCATATTCACATAATCATACACACTGGGTGAAAATTATTAATAAAAATTAAATAAAACCTGAAGAAATATGCCGGAGATTATGAATAGAACTGTTTCTAAATAGTTCTGAATAGAATTTTATAATAATCTGGAAGATATCCTTTGCACATTTCTGATGATGAAGGTGAAATTGAAAGTTTTTTGCTGGTTTTGTTTTGGTAAAAGTGTGAAAATTATTTTGGCTTTTCCCTCTTCAGGGGTCTCCACAGAGAGTCATCCTCCTCCATCTCACTCTGTCCTCACTCCAACTACCTCCATGTCCTCTCTAACTGCATCCATATATCTCCTCTTTGTCTTTTTCCTGGCAGCTGCATTTCTAACATCCTTCTACCAGTATACCCACTGTCCCTCCTCTGGACATGTCCAAACCATCTCAGTCTGGACTCTCTAACTTTATCTCCCAGTTGTTCAACCTGTGCTGTACCTCTGATGACCTCATTCCTAATCTTATCCATACTTGTCATTTCTAAGGAGAACCTCAACATCTTCATTTCTGCCACTTCCAGTACTTTCTCCTGTCTTTTTGTCAATGCCACTGTCCCCAGAACATCCAACAGAGCTGGTCTCATCACTGTCTTGTAAACTTTTCCTTTGACATTTGCGGACATTCTGTTGTCGCAAATCCATCCATCCATTATCTTTACCTGCTTCTTCCTTTTCGGGTCACTGGTGCCCATGTCCAGCAGTCACTGTGAGAGAGGCGGGGGACACCTAGGACAGGTCACAAGTCCATCACAGGGATACATGGAGACAAACGAGACAAACAAACATTCACTCTCTCTCTCACACCTAGAGCCAATTTAGAGTCACCAGTCAGTCTAACATACATGTTTTTTGTCTGTGGGAGAAAACTGGAGTACCCGGAGAAAACCCATGCATGCACAGAGAGAACATGCAAACTCCACCCAGAAAGGTCCCGGACCAGGATTTGAACTGGCGACCTTCTCGCTGAGAGACAACAGATCTACCAATTGAGCCATAGTGCCGCCCTTGTTGTAAATCATTCCTGAAACTTTTCTCCATCCACTCCATCCTGCCTAGACTCTCTTTTTCACCTCTTTACCACACTAACCATTTTCCTGGACAGTGGACCCCAAGGACTTGAAGTCCTGCACCTTTGTGACCTCTGCTCATTGTAGCCTCACTGCTCCACCGGCCTCCCTCTCATTCACACACATGTACTCTGTCTTACTACAGCTGACTTTCATTCCTCTTCTTTCAACTGTATACCTCCTCCCTAAGTTTACTTCCGCCTGTGTGTGTATGTGTATATATACTGTATATATATATATTTGTTGTTATTATTTATATATATATATTTATATGTTGATTATGTTATATATATATATATATATATGCATATATAATATGTTATATATATATTTATATGTTGAAATAGGAAACGTATTACCTGGCTAGCAACACGCTAGTTTTGTTATGAGCAAGACCGTTAAAACAATTTTTATTAGTCTAAAGTTGTCACTGAAAATTCTAGCTGTATGTTTAAAAAGGAGTATATACATATATATTCAATAATTTTTTATTGTCATACCAGCTCACATTTGCATGTTTATGGCATGAAATTCGGACTCGAGTCCCATATATTCATGGATTCAAGGACGTGTGTGTGTGTACAGGGTTTTATATGCATATGTATACAGTGAAGTTTTCCCTGGGTACTCTGGTTTCCTCCCACAGTACAAAAACATGCATGTTAGACTGCCTTTCAGGCCTCCATTGCAAAAGAGTTTTGTGATCTCAACGGGATTTGCCTGGTTACATGAAGGTTAACAATAATTTACATATATATTATTTTATTTTATTACTGTAAACATCTTATTATGAGTAATATCAAATTTTCTGATTGCTGTCAATTAAAGCTCTTGGACAGAAGGTAAAATTGGCCAAAATCTGGATCAGCAGCTTTACAAAAACTGGATTTGAAACCAGCAAAGAAAACTGCAATGAATGCATTTCTAACTGGAATTCAACTGGTCCAAACTGAACCGATCTTGTCCAAAAGTTTGGGTTAATGCATCTTTCCTTTGTCACATAATAAGTACCCTATTAAATACAGGTGCATTATGGGAATATTCACATGTTTATGGTAATGTGCTATATTTTCATATGAAATCACCATCAAAAGCTAATCCACCATGCAGCAGCAACCATTATTAGCCCTGAGCAGTGGCTCCTGAACAAATATGATTTCTATAAAACAAAATCCTGCCTCTCTTGATACTGTGTTAATGTTTGTTTTACTAGTTGTTCCATCCATTTTTTTCTTAACCAGTGGACTTTGATATGATGTCAATAAACTCCTCCTAAGGGGTGGAGATGGCAGCAGATGCCAGATAAAGTTTGGTAGTCAGTACAGTATCATTATAAAGTCTTTCACAAACCCACTGCATTGTTCTTCATTTCATAATATAAGAAAGCCTAAAAGATGAGCAGAAATAGTTTCAGATGAATGGAATTAAGAAGGAATGGTGCCCCTCTTATTTTTCTTTTTTCTTTTGTCTTGCAACAGAAATAAATGTGACATGCTGGAAAAATTAGTCACAATGAGGAAATTTTCAATAAAGTATAGTTATTATTTTCAAAATCTCTATCTCACTAAGCTTTAAAATGATACATAGTTTGTTGAAATAGGAAACGTATTACCGGGCTAGCAACACGCTAGTTTTGTTTATGAGCAAGACCGTTAAAACAATTTTTATTAGTCTAAAGTTGTCACTGAAAATTCTAGCTGTATGTTTAAAAAGGAGTAAAGGAGAATGCCCAAGCTTCACAATAATGTCAAACAATATACAAAGGGATTTCCGGCAGCTTGCAGTTAAAAAAAATGGTCAATTTCAAAAGAAATTCAAAAGGATAAGATCTGAAGACAAACCTGTTAGAAAACTTGAATTAACATGTAGACTAGGAAGATTATTTGCTATTTATTTACTCTGATTTAAAAAATAATTATTGACTATTTTAACTGAAATCTCAATTAAGCCCACAATCTATTTTTTTTTACTTACTTTGAACTGCAGTTCAGTAGCATCATTATTATGAGCCCAAGCAAAAGAATCAGTCCCTGCATCGGCGCTTGCTCGGTCCATTTTTAAAGGGACCCAGGTCTGTTTTAAAGCTCTGGCCAGTTATCTAACCACCACAGCCACAGTTACCAGTATGAACAATGTCAAAAGTATGCATTCTATTTCGCCATTTGATAAAAAAACTTACAAGTATGCAGGTAATCTTGTTTTTTTAAACAAGATTAACTTTCCAAGCATTTTTTCTAGCAATGATGAAGGAAGTGCTCCCCTCACCTATTGCAGCCATTTTTGTTTTTCAGCCAAACCAGAGACTGAACCTCTGACATTTGGTTCGTCAGCGTACTTCTCTGTTTCTGTGTACTGCCCCACAGAGGAACTGTTCTCATTGGATACAAAATGTAAACAAGAACTATATTATCCTGATGCATGCTCAATAATGCAGGTAGAAAAATCTAAAAAAGTTCAATCTGGTCCTCTGGACATTCAAAAAAACAACAACAACAAAAAAAAGCTTTTTGCTTTGGTTTGTTTTTTGTTGTTTTTTTAATGTCCAGATGACCAGGTTGAACTTTTTTTAAGAACTATATTAGTTTCAAGATTGAGATTTCCTTTAAGTTTTATATTCCTAAAAGAACAAAAAAATGAGCAATGGTGCAAAAAATTTATTCAAGCTTTATTATTTAATTTATGAATATATCTATTGCTATACTCGGGTAACTCAATACAGCACGTGTGCTTCAAGAATAGCTCATCAATCGGGTCTGATCAGAGCAGAATTAAAGAATTTCTCCAAACTGAGGTTGCATTCAAAGAGCTATCTTCAACAGGTAAGATATTAACTGTTCAAATCGTTCCACAGAACCCCATTTCAAACACGTAAGCTACCTGTATTATTTGCACACCACGTCTTTTTGTGTCACATGATGCAACAACCAACACACATGCAGCACTTGGTAAGCTATCTCCTGTCTGATCTCATCTCTCTGCTTTTATTAGATATCGGCAGCACGACGCTGCCGAGAGCGAGTGTTTCTATTTTCCCTCGTCGCTCCTCACTGTTTGTGTAATGGAGTTCAGCCTTTTCCGGTTATTGTGCGAGGGCAAATGAGAGGGTGGTGTGAGTAGGGAAGTGGGTTGGAGGAGGCTAATTGCTGGAGTCTGGCTGCCTAAATATGTGGGACACCGAGCTTTGCACAGACTTAAATCTGTTGGTGGCTGATCAGTGAGAGGAAGAAGAGGGTTCAGAGTGTAACTAAATACACTGATATACCCCCCCCCCCCCCCCAACACATACGCTCACAGACAGTCCACTGGGGGTAACTTTATGAGCATGAGAGAGACAGACTGACTGACTAGAGGCAACCCATATTTTTCACCTCAGTCAGAAGTAAACCGGATGCAGAGAGCAAATTAGATTGGCGCTGGAAAAAATGGCAAATTGAGCAGTAAGAGAGTACACAACAATGTTCCAGTTAAAGCAAACTCTGAGACAGCAGGAAAAGATAAGATGAAGAAGAAAGGTGGGGGGTTTAATCCACAAAATCCAGGTCACTTTTATCCTCCGCTGGACATGTTCAGCTCGTAGCCTGGCCCATTGACAGCTGCCCTTAAATTCCATTGTAATCAAAAGACAGCAAGAAGAACAGGACTGTCTGGAGGAAGGGATGTGAAAGGACACAAGGTTTTGACCTAATGTGCAAGGGACGAGAGGAAAAGAGCCAAGAGAGAAGAAACACTGGGAGATGAAGGCAGGAAGGAGGGGGGTAGTGAGGGAGAGGGGGAGGACTGGGGGTGGGGAGACCCAAAATAGAGTGACAGAGAAAAAGAGGAAGGGAAGAACGAGGCCTTGATCAGGGAGAAGAGGCGACCCAAATGAGACTGAGAAGTTGAGATGAGGGAGAGGAAAAAAGCAGCGCGTCATTCTGACGTCGTCTCAAAGAAAACCCTCCTCCGACGCTCATCTGCTGTCGCGAAGGAGGAAGAGGAGAACGTGTGTGAGAGGGAGTAGATGGGATGGGAAAAGAGCAAAAAGTCAAGGAGAGGTGTCAGAAATGTGGTAAGAAGCCTTGAGAGGAGAGGAAACAGAGGGAGGCAGGGATAACGGAGCTGGAGAGAACAGGGACCTCCCGTGGATCGTCGTCTGCTGCATCCACCAGCCTCCACCCGACTGTCTGCCATTACACCAGAGTGTTGCTCCTAATTCCTAATCGCTGTTAATCTCTCCGCCACCCATCATCTCTTTTTCATCCCCATCCTTCATTACACAACAGCCTCCTCCACATAATTAAAGCTGGAGCTGCATCCATTTCTGTTCAGCAACAATGACTCTCCTGCCTGGTTTCAAACGATCAAATCTACAAAAATGACAACTGCTTGGTCTAATAAAGGTCTGAATTCTTCCAGGAATATTTTGTGGCCACAATATGTCCAAAACTATAATCTGATGAGGGGAAATAAAACGTTGTAATACATTGTGAAACACCTCAAAACTGAAAAAGACACCATATTATCAATGTAGGTCCAATGAATGGCTAATAAATCTTATTAATCTTTCAGTTTGGTTTTAAACACAGCACTGAAACAGCTTTGGTTAGGGCTTGTAATGACATTCTGTTAGCAAATTATTCTGGTCAGTTTGTTACACTTGTACTCCTGGACCTTACTGCTGCTTTTGATACTGTTGACCACAGTATCCTTATATCACGGTTAGAACACTGGGTTGGGATTACAGGTGCAGCATTAGAATGGTTCCGTTCTTACCTAAGTGACAGGAGTTTCTGCGTTAAGGTTGGAAATAGTGTATCTGTGTCAGAGCCTCTTTCCTGTGAGGTCCCACAGGGCTCAATTCTTGGACCCCTTTTGTTTTCACTCTATCTGCTCCCTTTGGGGTTTATCCTGAGCTTTCATTTCATTTAGGTCAACATGGTCATTTCATTTCACTGATTTAGAATTTATTTGTTCCTTGTTGTTTTTATGTTTTTATTTTTGATGTTTGTAATTACCTCTTGTTATTATTTTTGCCTTAATTACGACCTTGGTCTTATTGTGAAGCACTTTGGTAACAGCTGCTGTTTTAAATGTGCTTTATAAATACATTTGACTTGACTAATAAAGGTAATAATTTGCAACAATTAAAAAAAAAAAGATGTTAATAAAAACAAAATGCATTACTTCAGAATGATTTAAAAACCATGTTTACTTAAAGAAAGTATTAATAGATATTTAAACTAGAAAAGAACAAAACAAATGGCTAATTAAGATTCTGATTATAACAGATCAATAAGTGTCAAGAAAACCTGCTAATGAGAGAGCAATGTAGAACAAAACCGCAAAATGATTTGTGCACAAAAAGACAGCTTAGTAAGGCTAATTCTGTACTAAATTAAAGCTTGGAAAAAGACGTGCACACTATAAATGGTTAAAAGAATTGACGTTTAAAATTCAAAGAGTTAAATGATCTTATTGTCCTATGTACATGAAAAATCACAAGCGTATGCTAATAGTGAGAGCCTCAGGCAGCACGGAGTGAAAATCAGGGGAGAAAAGAAATCACTACAAAATGTCAACACCTCTGACAGTAAACAAACACAAATTGCCAGAATATCCACAAGCATAAATTAAAGTTCCCACATCAAAAATAATCAGTAAAAAAGGTCAGACGAGAGGAACCTTCTGACAGTTTTTCTGCACAGTTGAATGAAATGGGTGCTTTAACACTCGTAAAAAAATTCATTTCAGGTGACATCTACTTAAAAAAAAAGACAGATTATTTTAGCAAGACATTGTTAAACCTGATTTTGTAGGTTTTACAACAAGAGTACCACATACAGCACATTAACATAGCTCCATCTTATATTACATATCTTATTGTTCCATCTTTTTTTAACAGAGCACTTCGCTCTCAGACTGCAGGTTTACTTGTGGTTCCTAGAGTTTCTAGAAGCAGAATGGCAGGCGGAGCTTTCAGTTATCAGGCTCCTCTCTTGTGGAACCAACTTCCAGTTTCTGTCCATGAGGCTGACACATTGTCCAGTTTTAAGACGGGGCTTAAGACTCTCCTTTTTGATAAATCCTATGGTTAGTGTTGATTGGGGTTTCCTGAGCTATCCCTTAGTTATGCTGCTATAGGTTTAAACTGCTGGAGGACAGACTGACCACATTTCTTCACTCTGCTGCTGCTTTATTTACTTGCTCCACTCTACTTGTTTTGTATTTGTAATTATTTTTTCTATCCTTGACATGTGTTTTTGTCTTTCAGGTACACCTGCAGCTACATCTGGGCCTGCCATTCTGTGTTCGTTTGACTCTCCTGCCGGTCGAAGCAGATGGCCACTTGTCCTGAGCCTGGTTCTGATGGAGGTTTCTTCCTGTTAAAAGGGAGATTTTCCTTTCCACTGTTGCCATTGTGCTTGCTCAAGATGGGAGACTGTGACAAAATGAAGAGTCAACGAGTCTGCTGGCTTCCTTAGATAGAAAACTTTAACTAATTGGCTTTTGTATGTATGTGAATGTTTTTGTTCAGTGCCCTGAGACAATTTCTGCTGTGATTTGGTGCTTTATGGATAAACTGAATTGAATTATATGCCCATCAACAAATGATTATACAGCAATCTATAGCAATGGCCCAGACAAGATCTTGTTTGTTGTGTACCTTGATTTGTGACTTTGACCTTGATGCTGAGGTGATGAAAGGTGTACGTGACACTATTTAGTGATGATGCATATGTGTATGAAGTTTCGTGAAACTATCTTGAGTGGATTAGAAG
Organism: Nematolebias whitei; assembly: GCF_014905685.2. Lineage (NCBI taxonomy): Eukaryota > Metazoa > Chordata > Actinopteri > Cyprinodontiformes > Rivulidae > Nematolebias > Nematolebias whitei. The sequence continues at coordinate 28,153,528 of NC_056500.1, forward strand.
TTAGGATCCTGACAAGCAAAAACAGTTGACCTTGATTCGTGACCTTGACCTTGGAGCTAGAGTGGTTGAAAGTTTATGTGACACTCTGTCTAGTGATGATGCATATGTGTTTGAAGTTTTGGTAAATTATATTTTTTAGAAGTTATGGATCGGACAAGAAAAAGTTTATGGACGGCAGGGGATATAAAAACAACGAGTCCAGATACTGAATCGGTCTGCATGCAGATCTGACCTGTCAGCCTTAAATACGTGAAACAACCTGCAGTGGAAATCTTGCACTGAGCAGAAGTGGATTACTGCTTTGAGTTGCTGTATTTGTCCTCTCGATCAGTTACAGAGCGCTGCTAAAAGAGGTCACGTAACTATGTGCTAAAAATATCTTATCTGTCACTTTTACGATACACCGACATGTCACTGTTCAAACATTTTATGTTATTGACATTACACTTGAAACTGTGGGAACACATTTTCAAATACATCTGAAAGTGTTCCTATGACAGGAAAATAGGGGCTGTATTGAAATTTATGGAGTTGTTCCAAACTTGTGATCCGGTGCAAACGCTGCACGCCTGACAACAACATTCAATGGTTCAATCTCGATCCCTTCTGAGTGGCTTCCTGAAAAATATATTCAGACGCTTTAAAACGTCTCATTGTTAATGGATGAATATTGTTTATCTAACTAAAAAAAAAGTGCAGTGTCTGTCTTTCTGTATTAATTCTCAGCTTCGTAGCATCCCTTTCAGTTTTTCTGCATCCTGTTAAAAACTAAAATAAAAACGACAGATGTCAGTTTTTATCAACATGCCACCAACTACTTCCTCTCTTACGTAAACTGTCAACAAAGATGACTCCCATAAAGCTGCTGCTGGTGAGAGTTATTTTCTGAAATAGAAAACTGAACACTCTGCCAATGGAGTTATAATGAGAAGAAAATAGTACCAGGACAGAGAAGGGGGTGGGGGTGTTGTGGCTCTGCGCTGAGCAATTAATTGAGTGAAATGGAGCTTTTATTGACAGCCCTGTGTGAACTGACCAGAGAAGAGGTCTCCATTGCTGTAGGCCTTGCCGCGTCCCTCCTCATCGTTGGGCACAGCCGACACCTGCTTGGCCGAGGTGCAGCCCATGGCCTCAAACTCTGAAACTCCTCCTCATCGCACTCACACCTGCACAACACCAGAAAGAAGACATTTATTAGAGAACAAGTGCAACAGAATGCACTGGCTATTTTATCCACCTGCCACTAAAAGGTGAAGGTGGATGTGTTTTGTATGGGTGTGTGTTTGTCAAGGTCAAGGTTTCTTTATTGTCATTCACATCATATGTGGTACATGTGGTGGAATGAAATTGTGCACATAGGGTCCCAGTTATATCCATCAAACGTATGAAATGTAAAATAAAAACAGTATGTAAGATTTAAGATATGGACTAGAAAATACACTAAACTAAGACTATGCTAAGCACTAGTAGTACAAAAACAATACGCCGGACAACAGCAGCACGAACATGAGTTGTTTGTCCGTTACCAAAATATCTCATAAACCACTGGACATATTTTAATAAAACGTCCAGGCAATAATCAGTGACTGCACATCTACAGTTTATTACATTTTGGAGTCATGCTATGCTAATCCAATGGTTGCATTATTCAAGTGACCTTAGAAAATACAATAGTCAATTTTACAGACAGTGTGCTAAAAGTTGGTGTGGTAGTACAAAGCTGAGAGTCAGTCTAGGCCTGTCGCAATAAACAATAAATCAATTAATTGCATGATAAATGAAAATTATTGACCTCATTTTCATTTATCGGCTTTATCGATTCTTCATGTCTCTCTCTTTCTACTGAAGACACTGGATGACAAAAGGCTCAACTCCGGTGCTCTACACTGACACCTCCCTTTCTCTTTAAAATCTGTTTCAATCAGCCAAACTCACGTTTTTGGATCGCTAAAAGCAGCTAAGCTGAGAAGCTAAACTACGAGCTAAGCTAACAGGCCGACCTCAAGGAAAAAACCCTCTGTCTTGTTGAAGCTCGTGGTTTTCATGGTTGAAACCTGTGCCTTTGTGTAAAATGTCATTTTTCTCTGCAAAAATAAGCTGAGAACTTGTTTACTGATTTTTTATTAAAAGCTTTGTGTGACAAATGCGATGCAAAGAGCTCAAACCACACCAAGAATCTGTCATTTTGAAAACCAAAGAAAAGGAAAGAGAGAAAGTCCATCAAGTTGCCTCCCTCCCATTTTTCTTAGAGACACGCTGCTCACTCCCTCACTATCCATCCTTCGGTTCAAACAGTCTTGTACTGCCGTCCAGTGGTCCAAAAAAGGTACTACACTCAAAACAAATTAACCAGCATTTCTTCTTAAATTTGACAATAATATGATATAAGAAATTTTCTTCTTCTGCTTCCTTTCATTTTATATATATATATTTTTTTTAATTGTATTTGTGTTTTTATTGGAAATGAAATGAAATGAATAAATAAACAATGACTAATTATTGTCAAATTTCAAACAATATTATCATTTATCACAATAATTTCTAAGACAATTAATCGCCCAGCAAAATTTGTTATTGTGACAGGCCTAATTCAACTCAATTCAATTTATGATTTGATACAGCAAAATAAACAAATGTAAAATGTAACAGATCATTGTAATACTTGGTTTATTTACATAATGACTTTAATTGCTGGATGTCCGGCCCCTGAGCTCCTGGATTTCAGTAACTGTGGCCCCCTGAGCAGTTTAGCTGAACAGCCCTGCTTTACTCTTTGTTTGGTTTAAACAGTTTCTTGCAGAGGTAGCATTAACAGAAGAAACTCTCATTTTCTGTAAACTGACTAAACATTCCATAAAAAAGACCAATAGTACAATTTACTTAACACTTCATTATCGTCTAGCAAATCTTACAGTGAACGCCTGGCACCCAGCAAGACAGATGGCACAAAGCTGTGACCGTCGCTGTCCGTCAATCCCTCGCACAAACACTTCACACTTTAGATGTCAGTCACACGTGTTGTTGAGCTGTCGGATACCGTCTGCCAGTTAGAAAACTGCTCATACACACTGAACAATGCACACACGATGATTATCTGAGGGGCTGCAACACGAGCGAGAAGAGAGGGAGGTGGGAGAGGAGGACGAGGGCCCTTTTGAAGGTAGAGCGAAACAAAAAGAGGCGAGGGTCAAGAAAAGGATGGACAATAGGTGGGATGGGGAAAAGACAAGTGCAGGCCTTCAAAAGCGCACCACCTGCCCCTCCTTCCACCCTCAGCGCGTTTGAAGTTTACAGAAGGACGGTGTTTAGTCCCACCGTGTCTCTGGACAAAGCGCCAGGTGTACAAGCTGCCGCATGCAGCGGGTAACATATCCATCCTCACAAACCATCCACCCCTCTTAGAGTATGCACACTTTTCTGGGTTCATTTTCCTTCCAAGATATCCCTTTCCTTAAGTGGTCTTGATCAATATTCTTTTCTTTGGACTTTTGCTGATTTTTTTTTTAAAACAAATCTCAATCCAGTTCCCGAACACTTTTAAAATACAACACACTTGGAGACATTTGAAATGTTGCACAGCACTGACTGTGAGGTGTTTTGTGTGCGACACAAGATAAGGGATTTCACAGATGAAACACCCATAGGGCTCGTGGTGAGAAGACAGTAAGCTCTGAATCCTGAACAGAGCTTAAACACATGAAAATCCTAAAGGACCCAAAAGTGAGACAGAATCGTATCAAGGGACCGAGAATCAACACGCACACGCTCACAGCGAGTGTTTGTGGTGTCACCTGTGGTGTGAGTGTGAACTCAAGTCTCAAGAGCTTCTATCTGACTGTTGCAGGCGGACTGAGACACCTTTGAGCAAAACTACAACTTTGGAAACGCTCAGTTACGTCTCATCCTCTCACAACCACACACAGCTGGAGAATCTTAACGCAGTCAGAGGCGCGTTGCCGAAAAGACACGGACATAATCTCATCAAGCGTAATCTACCTCCCCTGAATGAGGATTCTGCACCAATCAAAACGAGGTACAGCACAATGATGGAGAGAGTGCGTCAGAAACAGGGGGGGAAACGAGGATAAAAAGCAAATGAGAGAAAAGAGACATCACTCTTTACTTTAAGCAATTAGTGCTGAGCTGAAAGGAATATTGAATCAGAAAAGAGCAAAAACTCTGTGATGAAAACCTCTGGAGGAGAGGAGGTGTATCGAGACATGTGCTCAGCATTGACAGATTTCAAGTTTCAAAGGATTTCCAGTGTGTGTGGGCAGCGTCTGTTTGAAGGGCTTTTGATTTGTGTGCGTTGAAACACCAGATTTTTAAAGGAGCAGGGCAAAAATAGACCCAACAGACCCAGAGATGTTGTTATACGCAGGGATAATGTTAGGCTACGTGGAACTGCAAGCTGCTTTTACTTGGGTTACAGCTAGTAGGCGGACTATTACAAAGTCAAAGCATCTTTAAATACATCCAGTACAAGCAAGGCCTGGAAAAAGGCAAAGGGTCACGAAGTTTAGGGACACAAAAGTTGATCATTTTAAATATTTGAGTCAGAAATTTGGCTGTTTTGCAAACATTTTGGTTTCAGTTTTGCCACATGCGATGCAAATGTCTTTAGAGGTATAGTTTTGATCTTTTGAAGTGGGGTTAATAATGGAAGAGTTACAAGCAATTAATATCTCACCTGTTGTTAATAACGGTGAGTTTAAACAGGGCCAAGAACAAAGTGAACTGCTGCAATCTCAAAACAACTCCAGTTGAAAAAGATTTGTAAACTGTTCATGCAAATATTGTTTTATATGCTTTATATTACCAACAATTATGCACAACTTGATTATTCCGTCAAAAATGTATTGATGCTCTTGGAAAAGCCCCAAACTGCAGTGGAAATGTTACAGCTGCTGGCACCATTTGCACTTGAAAATAACGATTGAATTCTTGGTTAGTAACCATGTAATGCAAAATGATGTTTGGGTGAACAACAATGAAATTTGTGAGAAAAAAGTTGTTTTTGAAGACAGAAAATTCACTTTGGTCTCCGCCCTGCTTTGACTAGGCATGACCTTGTCGATCTTGTCCGAATTAAATTTTTACTTTTCCTAATAGAGGCTTTTCGAAGCACTATCTGATACATTTTTTATTAGAATTTCATATTTTTCCAAACTCAGATTTTCAGATTTCTCAGATTTTTAGACATTTTTTTAACATATAAATTCAAAGCAGACATTTCTATAGAGGTATGTGTTTTTTATATTTATGAATTTTATATTTTTTTATGTGCAAAAGCCATAAAAAATTTAGACCAAAACACTTTTTATTATTAACAAATTTTATTTTGTAATGACTTTAAAACAGCAACGTAATTTCCCCTAATTGCAAAGTAATTATTACAAATATATAATTGAATTGTAAACCTACATAACATTAATGAATAGGGCTTTTTTTTTTTTACTTATTCATTCATTCCTTTATTTTTGAGGAGAACCAAAAGATTATATAGGCTGGTGCTATAGCACCCTCAGCATCCCCAGTTCTCAAACTTTATCTATGACCATGCACAAGTCTGTGGTTTCCAAGTCCGTACATCCATCCATCCATTATCTTTACCCGCTTCTTCCTTTTTTCGGGTGGCGGAAGTCGGTAACACAAACCTAAAAAGTCCAGCCTGTAATATTAAACTGAAATTTCATGGAGGACGAGACAATATATAATTTATAATGACAAAAATCTACGTTTTACACAGTGTAGAATCATAAAATGTGCTGTCGAGCAAATTATTTCTTAGTTAATTTTCAATACTTTTTAGATATTCAAGGTTTCAAATCTTTAGAAAAGTAATATAAATTACAGTAGTTTGAAAAGAGCCAACCTGTTTTTACCCCTCCCCCCCCCCCCATACTTATCCAGACCTGGAAACACTCAAATCAAAATCAATATGTTTCCAAACATTTTAAGACTTTGTAGGAACCCTGGATTTCTAAGATAAAATTGTTCAGAACTTTTTCACAGATCCCAAACTTCAAAAAGATCCAAACATATTTTGTTCTTTTTTTGGGGGATGCTGAGTTTGATTCATTTTTACAACACATTTCCATGTTACTTTCATAAAGGTGTTGGAAAACAAGCCAATGCTCTTCAGAATTAAGACTTTTTTTATGTTTTGCTCTTGCTGTCAGGTTCTGATTCTTACCAAGTAAGATTTGAGACTGAAGTATTCAAAGAAACAGTTGAAGCAGAGAGAACTTTCTCAAAAAGATCAAGATACTCAAGTATGCAAATACTAATACTAATACTTGTTTGAATCCTCCTACTCTTTCTGCATGTTTCACTGTGCAATGAGAATACTTTTAGACTTGGAAACTCCAACCAAAGTTCAACACACATTTGTACTGAGCTGTATCAGCCAGTGACTCTTTGCCACAAGCAGGACCACAGTGGGGCGTAGCTCGGTGTTGATTTAACCCACAGAACAGCTGGACAGTGCCCCTCGGAGTCCGCCTGCTCCTGCGTGCTGAAGTGTGTTAACGGGACAAGCTTAGAGTCAGCAAAGAAGCTCGTGCCAGTAAAACACACACTCACAGACTGACTGAGCCGACATGATCTGATAAACATGGGAAAGGGATAAAGGTTCTTAACTGCATCAGGATCCACACAGCTCACCCAGAATGCTTCACATTCAGCACAATTACATCCAACAAAACAAAGGGTTACTTTAATTCAAAGTCATGATGCACACGCTGTAGTGTCAGTTCTTGCATCACTTTCATAATAAACTTGCACAACATTTGCCACAGAACTCCCTGTAAGCAATCCAAAGAATGTCAAAACAACACAGGAGTGGGAAACACGGTTTCGACTCGTTTGCAACATTTTTAACCCTAAAACAAACAGGCAAACCCTTCAAATGAAAATGACTTGGCAAATATAGATATTTGCTCATTCTAGCATTCTTGTAAGTGAGATGTGATTTCGTTCGGTGAATACACCATCTTCACAAGTCAGTTTGTCAAAGGAGGAACTGTAAAAAAGGCTGTGGAGGGAGGTGTGCGTGTAGATGCTTGCACAAACTGAGCTCACAGAGCCGAGCAGTGTGCAGAGCAGAGGTTTCTCAAAACACTGGGCTGTGCCACAGGCAGAGCGAGCAGGCTCTCAGCCTGAAAAACTGGCTCAACAGGAGTAAAAGAGTGAGAGAAGTCTTAGAAGCTTTTGTAAAACAGTGTAGCTTACCCTCAAACCCCAAGATTCTTGTTTGGCCTCCTTTTTAAAGCAGGGATTCACAGTAATGAGGAAGACATCAGCTCAATTGGGAGGGAGGTTTCTAACTCCAGGGCAGGTCTCCCTGTGACAGAGAGCAGATTGGTTCTCTGCTTTCCCAAGTTGCAGAACTACGTGCTGATCCAGTGCCCCGTAATAAACTGAAGTGAACTGGCCAAGTGTGTGTGTGTATTGCAAAATACTGGTGGAACATCGAAAGCTCAGCAGAACACAGTTTGCAAAAATCCATCCACCTTCATCTTCAAATGCCTTAACTTCAAAAGTGAGTTCTACATCCTCCTTGAATCACCACCTTATCGTGGTGGATGAGTTTGTGTGCCTGAATGATCCTAAAGAAGATATGCTGTCTGGGGCAATTGTAATTGCCCCTGGTAGGGTCTACCAAGGCAGATTGGTTCTAGGTGACAGGCCAGACAAAGAGCAATTTCAAAGACTTATATGGACAAAAGAAAACAAGGAACTCAGTGTCCCTTGCCCAGACGTGTGTTACTGGGGCCTCACCCTGGAGTGAGGCCTGGGGGAGGGGCTTGTCGGTGAGCGCCTGATGACTAGGTCTCTACCCATGGGGCCTGGTCAGGCTCATCCCAAATGAGTAACATGGGTTTACCTTCATGTGGGCCCACCACCTGCAGGAGGTGCCATATTAGTTGGGTGCATGATGCAATGAGCAGTGGCCGAAGACGAGGGCATTGGCGCTCTGACCGTGGCTTACCAAAACTGGCCTTTGGGACATGGAATGTGATCTCTCTGGCAGTGAAGGAGTCTGAGCTTGTGCATGAGGCTGAAAGGTACCAACTAGTTGGGCTCACCTCAACACACAGCATGGACTCTGGAACCAATCTCCTTTAGAGAGACTGTACTTTATTCCACTCGGGAGTTGCCCATGGTGAGAAGCACTGAGCTGGTGTGGGTCTGCTCTTTGCCCCCCCAATTTGGTGCCTGTGTGGTGGAGTTTTCCCCAGTAGATGAGAGGGTACCTTCCCTGCACCTTTGGGTGGGCGGATGGGCTCTGACTGTTGTTTGTTCCTATGCACCGTACTGCAGTTCAGAGTATCCAGCCGTGCCAGCTGGGGACTCCTTTATTCTGCTGGGGGACTTCAATGCCCACGTGGATAATGACAGTGTGACCTGGAGGGGTGTGATTGGGAGGAATGCCCTCTCTGATCTGAACTTGAGTGGTGTCCTGTTGTTGGACTTCTGTGCTAGTCATAGTTTGTCCATCACAAACATCATGTTCAAACATAAGGGTGTCCATAAGAGCACTTGGCACCAGGACGTCCTAGGCTGTAGATTGATGACTGACTTTGTAGTCATGTCATCTGATTTGCAGCTGTTTGCTTTGGACACTCAAGTGAAGAGAGGAGCTGAGCTGTCAACTGATCACCACCTGGTAGTTAGGTCAGATGGCGAGGGAAGATGCCAGACAGACCCGGTAGACCTAAATGTGTAGTGAGGGTTGGATGGGAATGCCTGGCAAAAGAACCAGTCAGAAAGATCTTCAACTCACACCTCCGAGAGAGCATTGACTGCATCCCAGCAGAGGCGGGGGATATTGAGTCTGAGTGGGCCATGTTCTGCGACTCAATTGTTGAAGTGGCTGCCTTGAGCAGTGGCCACAAAGTTGTCTGTTCTTCTTGTGGTGGCCATCCTCGAACTTGCTGGTGAGCACCTCAGGTTAGGGAGGCTGTCAAGCTGAAGAGGGAATCACATCGGCCCTTGTTGGATGGTGGGACTCTGGAGGCAGCTGATGGGTACCGGAGGGCCAAGCGGTCTGCAGCCTTGCTGAGGCAAAAGCTCAGATGTAGGAGGAGTTCATTGAGGCCTTGGATAAAGACTCTCAGTCGGCTCCAATGAGATTCTGGCAAACCATAAGGCAGATGAGGAGAGGAAAGTTGCTCTTTACGAACTGTGTTCAGTGAAGGTGGGGTGCTGTTGACCTCAACCAGTGATGTCATTTGGAGGTGGAGAGAATACTTCTCAGACCTTCTCAATTCCACTGGCACATCTTCCATGGAGGAAACAGAGTCAAGAGATTTCAAAGTTGGTCTGTCCATAACTGTGGCTGAGGTCACCGAGGTAGTTAAAAAGCTCCATGTTGGCAGGGCTCCGGGTGTGGTTCGCCCTGATTTCCTAAAGGCTCTGGATGTTGTGGGGCTGTCTTAGTTGACATGCCTTTGCAACATTGTGTGGACATCGGGGGCAGTGCCACTGGATTGGCAGATTGGGGTGGTGGTTCCCCTATTCAAAAAAGGGGGACCAGACAGTGTGCTCTAATTACAAGGGCATCACTCTCCTTAGCTTCCCTGGTAAGGTCTATTCAGGGGTACTGGAGAAGTGAGTCCGATTATTGGTTGAACCTCAGTCCAGGGGGGGAAATGCAGGTTCCTTCCTGGTCGTGGAACACTGGACCAACTCTTTACTCTCACTAGGGTCCTCGAGGGGTCATGGCAGTTTGCCCATCCAGTCTACATGTGTTTTGTGAACTTGGAGAAGTCTTTATACCGTGTTCCTTGAGGTATACTGTGGGAGTTGCTCCGTGAATATGGGATTGGGGGCCCGTTGTTACGGGCTATTCCGTCCCTATACAAGTGGTGGGAGAGTTTGGTTCGCATTGCCAGTAGTAAGTCGCCCTTCAGGGTGGGAGCTGGACTCTGCCAAGACTGCCCGTTGTCACAGATTTCGTTCATAATTTTTATGGACAGAATTTCTCGGTGCAGCCAGGGGGTGGAGAGATTCCTGTTTGATGGCCTCAGGATTCCATCTCTGCTCTTTGCAGATGATGCGGTCTTGTTGGTGTCATTGTGCCGTGATCTTCAACCCTTACTAGAGCAGTTCGCAGTTGAGTGTGAAGTGACTGGGAAGATAATCAGCACCTCCAAATCTGAGGCCATGGTCCTCAATTGGAAAAGGGTGGATTGCTCTCTTCAGATCGAGGGTGAGGTTCTGCCTCAAGTGGAGGAGTTCAAGTATCTTGGGGTTTTGCTTGCGAGTGAGGGAAGAGTGGAGCGTGTGACTGACAGATGGACTGGTGCAGCATCTGCAGCATTGCAAACTCTGCACCAGTCCATTGTGGTGATGAGGGAGCTGAGCTGTAAGGTAAAGTTCTCTGTTTAATGGTCGGTCTACATTCCTACCCTTACCTACGGTCACGAGCTCTGGGTAGTGATCGAAAGAATGAAATAGCGTATACAGGTGGTTAAAATGAGTTTCCTCTGCAGGGTAGATGGACTCTCCCTTAGAGATAGGGTGAGAAGTTCATTTATTCGGGAGACTCGGAGTAGAGCTGTCGTTTCTAACCCAAAACCCAGCCCGGACCGACCTGGATTAGGGCTTGGCTGTTATAATGTGATTAATGGGCGGGCCAGACCAGTCTCAGGCTTTTAATTAGGTCAGGATCAGCTGAATATGATAACATGGCCTGCCAGACATCCACCAGCCACACGCGGTCATTTCACCGTGAGCTGAATGGCCTTGAAAGAGGTCAAAAGTTCAGTTAAGTTTTAGATAGGACTGTACTGCCAGGAAGTGATCAATCGCCTAAATGGATGTTAATTCTGCCTTTGCACTCAGCGGACGCGTGCTGCTGATGACGCTAACAGAGCAGCTCCCAAACAGGTGAAATCCCAAAGCAGACGCGTGTGTCACAGCTGTCCGCGTGTCTCAGTAATTCAGACAAATGCAGGCAGAAACGGGGTTTAAATGCTTTTTTATGGGCATGAAAGGACCAACACGCTCTCAACTCCAAATCTTCTGCATCTTTTATACAGTTGCTCGTGCCCGACCGTTAATAACTAATTAAAAATGTCTGTTTGTTTTTTTCCGGGTTTGGACCTGTAATTACTGTTAATTTGTTGGGTCGGGTGGGGTTCAGAAATTATGACTGCGGGCTGGGGCCGGGTTGGATCAGATTTTTTGGGCCTGAATGCAACTCTACCTCGGAGTAGAACCGCTGCTCCTCCACATTGAGAGGAGCCAGTTGAGGTGGTTCTGGCACCTGGTAAGGATGCTCTCTGAGCGCCTCCCTAAGTAGGTGCTTGGGGCATGTCCATCTGGGAGGAGACCCCTGGGAAGACCCAGGACACGCTGGACAGACTATGTCTCTTATATACCTTATATCTTAGCATAAAAAATTACATAATATGTAGAGCTCTGAATATGTGTTGCAGATTATGCGCCATACCCATCACACCAAATTTTTAGCTAAATATCTATCAAATTAACTTGGTCATAATCTTTTTTGTTTTGGCTAAAGTCAATGAGCTGTGGCACCATTATGAATTATGGTGAGTCCAATCAGTTGTAGATTTACTTCCAATGATTAGCTTCTGAGTGTTTCATAAAAATCTGTTCTGTGGTCGATGAGATGGTTTGTTAACACTAAAGGCAAGCACACATAAACAGGCATGGGCATTTAATGGCATTTTATAATTACCCATAAAAGATGTATTTAAAATAACTTTGATTTGTTTATTTTATTGGATTTCTTATTTATTCTTTAAAGCACACACAACTACAGCTAAAATAAATGTGCTCATTTCTGTGGCTCAAAACTTTTAGTTTTAGGTAAAATAACAGAACTTATGATGGACGGTGTTGTGCAATACAAGAAACACACACACACACACAGCATAAATGTGTAACAGGGAGCAAAATAACTTCAGTTTAAAGCCTTGGGTTTGTGTGGCTTAAGTCAGCAGAAACGCATCAACACTGAACTTTGCAACAATACTTTTATTTCATGCTCTCTTTTCTTAAGTCTCTTATCATATCTATTATACAATAAACCAAGTGTGACTCAAGCAAATCTTAAAAAAAAAGAAAAGTGAATTAATAATCGGGCACGGTGGCACAACTGATAGAGCTACCGCCTCTCAGCGAGAAGGTTACCCTAGTTCAAATCCTGGTCCGGAGGCCTTTCTGGGTGGAGTTTGCATGTTCTCTCCGTGCATGCGTGGGTTTTCTCTGGGTACTCCAGTTTCCTCCCACAGAAACAAACACATGCATGTTAGGCTGATTGGTAACTCTAAATTGTCCCAAGGTGTGAGTGAGAGAGTGAATGGTTGTTTGTCTCTTTGTGTCCCTGTGATGGACTGGAGACCTGTTCAGGGTGTCCCCCGTCTCTCGCACAGTGATGGCTGGACATGGGCACCAGTGACCCCCGCGAACCAAAAAGGAAGAAGCAGGTAAAAGATAATGGATGGATGGATGATTTAATAATTATGTTTAAGTCGCTGAACAAACATTAGAGAATTATTTGTACCGGTATATTTAATTCTGCACAATAATCGCCATATAACTGTGTATTTGACATGTTTTATTAGTTAAGTATCAAAAACAGCTGGAAAATTGCACATAATTAGTTGAAATGTATCGGAGGTAAAGTTATCCACTGGACTGAATGGGACACATTTTAATATCAGGTGCAAAACAAGACACATTGTCAGACAGGTGGCACAGTTTGGGATGCTCTACCCAAACAGAAGCAGCTGTTCTTTACTGTGACAGCTGACCAATCAGAGCAGACCTTTCAGGGGGCGGGACTTCAGAGTTTAATCCAAAGGTGGGCAACTTTTTGTTTCCAGGTGCCCATATTAACTTGGTAAACAAAGCAGAAGAACCCCACACTAAATAGAAAACAAAACCTTCAAGGAGGTTTTATAAAATAACTTTTTCAGGGTTTTATTCTATCTTTTGATTGATTTGATTGCAAGCGTAACATGGAAATAAACAAAAAAAAAAACGAAAACTATGAAACCTTCTCTTGACTTAGCAAGCACAGGCTTGTAACAAAATGTGACAGCTTATGCAAATAATGCAGCATTTAAATTAGGGCTTCAGGGTATTAGATACCATTTTGCTCCCGTGCTACAGAATCAACACGTGTTGATTCACACAGACAACATGGTGACTGCTGCGTACATAAACCGCCAGGGGGGTGTGCGTTCAGCCCAGATGTTACACATTGCGCGGAAGCTACTGTGTTGGGCTCACCAAAACCTGCTGTCCATCAGAGCGGTCTACATACCCGGCGTTCTGAACAGAGGAGCAGATGTGATGTCCAGGGGCGGCCCACGTCACGCGGACTGGACCCTCCATCCAGACCTGATGTTTCAGACGTGGCAGAAGTTTGGCAAAGCAGCTGTGGACCTGTTTGCGACGCGAGAGAACGCTCAGTGCCAATTATGGTTTTCCCTGAGCCCACGAGACGATCCACCGCTGGGGGTGGATGCATTTGCTCACAGCCCGTGGCCCAAAACGCTTCTGTACGCGTTCCCCCCTCCTCCTCTGATTTTACGGTTCCTGAACCGAGTTCAGGAGGAAGGACTGACAGCTCTCCTGGTAGCTCCCGAGCGCGTGAACGCACCATGGTTCCCAGTCCTGCAGCGTCTGTTGTCGGGTCGCCCGTGGAAACTGCCATGGAGGGAAGATGCTCTCCTTCAAGCAGGAGGAGCGATCAGGAGTTACCCGGAAATAGGCCAGCACCTGTGGGTCTGGCCGCTGAGCGGTCCCGCTTAGAGAAGATGGGTCTCCCTCAGGAGGTAGTGCGCACAATTCAAGATTCACGCGCTGCATCTACCACAGCCCTGTACACATCAAAGTGGACGGCTTTTCAGCGCTGGTGTACAGAGAAAGGTCTGGAGGCCACCTCATGTCCATTAGGTGGCGTGCTGTCCTTTCTTCAACAGCTGATGGATAGGAAGTTGGCATTCAGCACGATTAAAACGTACGCTGCAGCCATCTCCTCCTGCCACGAAGGGTTCGGAGACAGAACAGCTTTTAATCACCCGCTGATGAAGCGGTTTCTAAAAGGTGTACAAAGACATAGGCCGGTTTCACGCCCACTCGTTCCACAGTGGGATTTAACGCTGGTCCTGCGAGCCCTGATCAAAGCTCCTTTTGAGCCTCTGGATCAGGTTTCACTTAAATTCTTGTCTCTTAAAACAGCCCTGCTGCTGGCTTTAACATCCGCTAAGAGGGTGAGTGATTTATCGGCCCTCTCTGCCGCTCCGTCATGTCTCAGAATCCAGGCTGACGGTAGTTCAGCTGATTTAAGACCAAACCCAGCCTTTATGCCTAAAAACATCACGAGCTCTTTTAAATCGAGACAGATATCGTTGGAGGGATTCTTCCCTCCCCCCCACAGATCAGAAGAAGAAGCATCTTTTCATCTTCTCTGTCCGGTGCGGGCGTTATCGTGTTACATAGCGCGCACAGCTGCAATGCGTCAAACTCAACAATTGTTTGTGCATTATAGAGATGCATCCGCAGGCCGCCCGTTATCCACCCAGCGCTTGTCACACTGGCTGTGTGAGGCTATTTCTGAAGCCTACAGAGCATCAGATCTAGAGCCTCCTGTCAACCTCTAAGCACACTCCACCAGGGGTATCGCATCTTCGACTGCTCTGCATAATGGTATGTCAATGCAGGACATTTGCACTGCGGCTGCATGGTCAACACCCTGCTCATTTATTCGCTTTTACCTACGTGATGTAACGGCTCGTTCCATGACACATTCTGTCCTTAGTGTTCTAACAGAATGAATACTGTTGTTTTCTTCATGGAACTCTGTTTAAACTCACATCTGTCTGTATGCTTCACAGTGTGAGATGTTGTTATCAGCCACAAGTTGTGTCTGTGATTTTGGTTCTATTGTCACTAATCAGTTCATGACTATTGTTACCAATCAGTTCATTTGTTCAATAATCAGTTCATTGATATTAATCTGTTTATACTGTTCAATCATGAATCAGTTGCTTCATGCCCCCCCCCCCCCCTCCTCTTTTCAACATCTTCCCCCGTTGAAAGTTTTTTTCCGGGGCATTCATGCTTTGTCAGAACGCATAGTTACACAGCATGCGTCTGTGCATGGCACACAATTACGCGATGCGTAGTTATGCACACGGGGAGCTGAGTGACAAGACGTTTTTTGGGCAAGCTTCCGTTTCTTACTGTGTTCGAATGGACCCAGTGAGGCGAGGACCACATCCGCTTCGCCCTTAACCCACTAAGCGACAGCTCTTAAAGGGCGAAGCCTATATGAAATAGAACTTTGGTTACGTACTGTAACCCCAGATTCTATGAATATAGGCGTAGCCCTTTAAGCGTCGGGCCTCACTGGCTCCTGAATAGCTGAAGAAAAAGAATAAGCTATTTGGGAGCAGATTACCCGCTCTTAATGTAATTTATACGGATCGGGTGGGGCCCACACAGCAGGTGGGCGTGGACTAATTTTTTCAGTATGATGCTTGCGCATAACGGGATAAACCCACTAAGCGACAGCTCTTAAAGGGCTACGCCTATATTCATAGAATCTGGGGTTACAGTACGTAACCAACGTTTTCTATAATTGGACAGTAAAAAAATGCATTACAAACATGTTACAAGCTAAATATTTTCACTGAAAACAAAATATCTTGAGCTGCCGAGGGGAAAATGTTTAAATAAGTGCATGTTTTAGCTGTAATTGTAAGGATTAAGTTTTACAATTAAATTATATATACAAAAAAAAAAGTTCATATATTCAAATAAAAAGTACAAACTACATAAGTTCATATCCTCTCATGGTATTCATTTCGTACTATATGTACACCACATAATATTACCGTGTTTTCCGGACTTTAAGTCACACTTATTTTTCATAGTTTGGCCAGTCCTGTGACATATCGTCCCAAGTGACTTATTTACATTTTTTCCCCTATTCATGATGCAATTTTTGACTGACGTGTTAAATGTCCATTCATACAGACATGAACCAAAGAGTAAGCATTACCATTTGCAGTCATGAGAGGGCCCTCTAGGCTTTTGACAACTATATTTATTTATTTTATTAACCTTTATTTAATCTGGCAAATCCCATTGGGATCACATATCTCTTTTGCAAGGGATGCCTGGGCCTGAATGCAGCCTAACATGCATGTTTTTGGTCTGTGGGAGGAAACTGGAGTACCTGGAGAAAACCCATGCAAGCACGAGAAGGACATGCAAACTCCACACAGAAAGACCCCAGGTCCAACCGGGGATTGAACCCAGGACCTTCTTGCTATGAGGCAACAATGCTAACCACTGAGCCGTGGTGCTGCCAAATATATTGTATGTTGTTCCTCTTCTGCTAACGCCACCCCCCATCTTCAGCTGGAGTTGGCAGAGTTGTTCAAAAGCGACATCGAGGATGGTAACTTGCTTGTTGGACTCGTTGGCTTGTTATGCTAATTAAGCCTGATCAGGATCCCAGGTACCATACCAGCCACCGTACACGTGGCACCGCTGCATAGGTCGCATCAGTCCAAAAATGTCTAAAGTGGAACAAACGTAAATATGTCGCTTCACCGTATAAGTCGCATCTATTATGTGTCACCGCTGACGCATCACATTTGATATGCGTCACCGCTGACCACCTGGAAACGTGGGCCGGTGTTGTACCAAAAATCGATTGGCTGCGGGAGCATGCATGACGAGGGGACTTTAACAAGAATTTAACAAGATTAACACTTAAAAACAATTATTTGTTTGCTTGAAATTATAGCAAAGAAGTGTCTCAGTTGAACTTTTCCTTACTAAATGCACTTTGACGGTCCAATCAGCTGCATTTCAAAAGCAGATTTGTAGCTGCGGGAGCGTACAGAGCGCGAAACGTTTCAGCACAAAAAAAAAGAAACTGTCCAGATGACCTGACTGAAAAATGTTGGATTGTATACCTGGATTATTGAGCATGAACTTTGTTGGTAGTGTTCAATATATTCCATGTCAGAATGAATGGAATCGCCAGATCGCAGCTAAAAATTTGGTTATAAATATGGGGAAAAAAACATAAACACGTCACTTTGCTGTATAAGTCACAGGGCATGCTAATTTATGCAAAAAGGTGCAACTTATACAGCGAAAAATATGGTATGTTCTGTGTTTAAGTTATTTCAGATTAAATGTTTATTCTTGGGGGCAGCACGGTGGTGCAACTGGTAGAGCTGCTGCCTCTCAGCGAGCAGGTCCCTGGTTCAAACCCCGGTCCAGGGGCCTTTCTGGGTGGAGTTTGCATGTTCTCTCCGTGTATGCGTGGGTTTTCTCTGGGTACTCTGGTTTCCTCCCACAGACCAAAAACATGTATGTTAGGCTGATTGGTAACTCTAAATTGTCCCTAGGTGTGAGTGAGAGAGTGAATGGTTGTTTGTCTCATTTGTCTCTATGTGTCCCTGTGATGGACTTGCGACCTGTCCAGGGTGTACCCTGCCCCTCGCACAGTGATCGCTGGACATGGGCACCAGCGACCCCCGTGACCCAAAAATGGAATAAGCGGGTAAAGATAATGGATGGATGGATGGATGGATGGATGTTTATTCTTGCACTTTGTGAAATACACTTCTAAATAAAAGCGACTTGTACTCCAAAGCGACTTATAGATGTTTCTTTCTTCTTCATGAGACATTTTTTGACTGATGCGACCTATACTCCAGAGCAACATATAATCCAGAAAATATGATATGTTATCTTGTTGAAGCAGCAAATTTACCGGAAGCTAGTGCTTCTGATGGAGGATGGTGGCTGCAGTATGTCGAGTGTCTTGGCTGCTTTATCTGACAAAAGAGCTTCAGTCCAAACCCTGGTCCGCTGTACCATAATATTTACTCTAACCAGGCAGCAAGTGTTCTCCTTCTAATACTGTCCCAGTTTGAGCGTTTCATCAGCCTGACAAGCCATGGAAGCCTCACCAACACTTGAGACGTGAACGAGCAGGACCATTCTTCAATGGTGCCCTGTTGTTGGAAATGTGTGTTCCCTTTATGCGCTGTTTGCTGTTGAGTGTCTCTTCCCTTGTTGTCAGCGCTGGAATGAAGATGATTAACGGTCATGGAGAGAAGTGGAGATGTGAAAAAACTGAGGGAAAAGGAGGGGTGGCAGATTAAACAGGAGCGCCTCTGTTCTGTAGCATAAACCCGAAGTCTGACATCGACAAACACATCGCACACAGCTAAAGCAGGCATTAGAGACGCTTGTGCATACATATAGTCTGGTAAGGGGCCTGCATTTCTCTCTCAGACACTATAAAGCCAGTTGAGCTGAAACTACGAGGTCTGCTCGGCATTTTCTTACAAGACTGCAGCTTAACGAGAACGCAAAGAGGCTAAAAGATGAAAACAAAAGAACAATAATAGAATGAAGTACGCAAGACAATTCCAGAGTGCCAAGACCTCAAGCAACACATTTTAGATTTAAGCTGCAGTGAGCCACATTTGGTGCCAGAGAGAAGCAACCATACCAAAATGTACAGTTTCACCTAAAGCATTGGATTAGAGGATAAAATATCTCCTCTGAGGATTATTAAATGCTGGTTTTTATACCGCAAGAGTTCTCAGGGAACAACCCTTAAAGACCAAAAGGCATGTTGTTCCACATGTTTTATTCCTTGCAATAGCATTTTGTTCTGCTGATTCCTACTGTGACAGAAGTTCAGTTCAGGTCAGTTCAGACAATTTTACTCATTCCCAAGAGGCGATTCAGTTCGGCAGTCACCCAGAAGTAAAAGCAAGCCGGAGTACGATGAGATAATAGTTGAGTTTAGACAGGAATGGAATAACAAGATAGCCCATCTGAACATTTTGTAATACAAAGGAGGAACATTTCCTCTTCAGACATTTCAAACCCCAAAATGTGCTACAGCAAAGACTGGTTCATCCCAAAGATCCAGTCCCCCGGCACAAACAGAGTAATATTGTGTATGCTGTTCAGTGTCAGGAGGGTGATCAGTCTTACATCGGGGAAACTAAACAGCCACTGGCCAAAAGGATGGACCAGCACAGAAGATCAACATCATCAGGCCAGGACTCTGTGGTCTACACTCATCTCCAGGCCAGCGGTCACTCTTTCAGGGATGAAGATGTTCACATCCTGGATGGAGAGGAACGATGGCTTGAGAGAGGAATGAAGGAGGCCATCTTTGTTAAGAGAAGCCGTCCATCATTAAACAGGCGGAGGCCTCTGTTCACCTGTCCCCCTCTTACAATGCTGTTATTGCTAGTATCACTCAGCCCTCTGTGAACAGCACGCAGCCATCAGAGCATAACGATCGGTCGTGTGACCAGCTAGTTCTGGTTGTCACCAGCAAACAGGTTGATCCACTATGAGAAGGTGCTATTTATAAGACTGAGTTTGTTGCAGCTCCTCAGACTGAAGAAATCTTTTGAATTAAAAACAAAACGTTTCAACGTTTTGTTTTTAATCCATCCAGAGGACCTGACTTAACTTTAAGATGTTTCTACCTGGATTACTGAGCATGCATCAGGACATCCCACTTCAGAGTTTTTGGTGATTTTTTTGACGGTCATTGAATTCATTTTTATGCTGAACTTCACCTCAAGTTTGCTGTTGAATGTGTTTTCTCAGACGGCTGCAAGGCTGACAGAGTGGGCCTACTCCAACGCAGCATCCATGCAAGGTCAGACTTGTTTACGGTGTCTCACCCAGATCCATCTGAATTTGCTAACAAACCAACCCACGAGCAAAATACCCACCATAATATTCATTAGTAATAATTACCACAACCGAGAGAAACAAACAGTGTATGCATAACTGGCGAGCTCGCTGCAGGATAATGGTGAGAGCCGTTTTCAAGCGAGCCTGCATGTGGGAAGGAAAACAGAGCGAAACGTTTGCCTGTTCCAGCTCAAGGAGCTGCAGACGAGTCTACGTTTCACATCTCTACATGGCTGGTGGGTTATTTGCTGTTTTTCATTTCAGATGCAAACAGACGCTCCTCCACAAAGATTAACAAACCTTTCCTTAACTGCACGCTTTAGTAGACTAATAACCCCCAACGTGGAGTTGTTATGGCTCAAAACCAGCAAAGTGGTGGCATACTGAGCAACGAGATTGCAATTACTCTGTTTTTTATTTTTTTATTTTACTGAGATATTTATGCATATGCGGTGAGCCACAGGTATGGAAAAATGACATCAGAGGAATTTTCTCAGCAAAAAACAATAAATAATACAGAGAATGATTTTAATTGGCCACAATAAAATAAAATAAATCAGCAATTGGCCATGCCTGTACACGCCTCATCAATTAGCAACTAAGAAAATGAAGATGCACAGCAGCTGGTAAAAACAACTTAAAGTAGCCTACAATTGAGATTTTTTTAAGCGAGAATGCGCTTCTAAATAAAATATTCAAATGTACAAGTTTTTCTATAGGTTATTAAATATACATTTATTTAGGTTCAGCAAGTCTTCTTATATTTTTTGTGAATGAATAATTAACTGAATATCAGATCTTTTTGTAGATCATTCTGACCAACGCTTGTTGGGGTTTTAGAATTTGTAAAAGCAGAACCGTATAACAGCCTGACAAAACCCCTGAAATACTCATTTAACTTTCTCTTTATATCATCCGATTTTCACCTTCTTTTCACATTTGATGTTGCTGAGGCGTTTTATAAAACTGCGTAAACCTTAACTGAAGCTTGTCGTTATCACGACATGCCTACTAACCTGAAACGTTTTTTTTTTTATCTACTGTGGAACCAAATGTTAAATGTTACTTCCAGTTCCAGGAAAACAACAGAAATATTAAATGAATAAATAAAAAATCAATACTGCGCTCTGTCTGTGTCCCTTGTCGGACTCTGAACTAAACTGTAAACACAGTCAGGGACTCCCACATATACACACTTATACACACATGCACAAAGATGCTGCTTCATGGTGTGCTGGACTCAAGCACAGAAAGCTTCACCTCCAGTTCTTGCTGACAAACGGCGAGAAAAAAAATGACCCATCAGCACTGATTTCAACCGTCGATCAGCACATCGACTGCAGCGCACGCAGGCATTTAAACCCAAACACCGGGAATGAGCAAATTGGTTGCACTTTCTTTTCATTCGGTCAGGTAGAAAACTCACCGGTCCAGTGATGCCCTCAGTCAAACAGAACAGAGGGATCAGGTTCTGCTGGCCTTGTGCTTTCTGCACTGCAACACAAACTACCTCATCACACCTGACAGCACCGACGGAGCTCAACACCCGCAGAGCAAACACAAACTAAACGAAAGACACAGTCATGGGAACTCCTTCCCACGCCCACGGACCGGAGGAGACATCCTGTAACCATGGAAACCCTCCACCTCTTCACATCGTGACATTGCAAGTGTTGAATGATGACCCAGACCGGGGCTGAACACTCATCCCAACTGCTTCTCTTCCGCCGAGGGGTTGGAGGGCACAGGGGCAGATGATGGTGATAATTGAGAGGATGAGGAAGGAGGACGGGGATAAAAATAGCTCCTCCTGAGCAAGGAGAGGAGTCAAAAAGCCATATGTGAGCAATAATAAGCAGACACCATATAAGTGAACGGCAGGAAAGCAGATGGAGGCAGGCGGATAGATCAGGAATAAAGTAGGGAGGAGGGAGATTAATACATCCACTCACAGGACTGATGGTAACCTATATAAACCCTGATGTAAGCTGACGGTGACATGATGCCATATAATCTGACCACACCAGTTTCACACCAGATTGATGCACAACAACATCAACACGTCAACAAACACCAGAAACCGCCACATTTGAGGACAGGGAGTTAGAAAACTTACTTCTGTCTGACAATGGAAAATCATACCTGGAAGAATGAATTAATAGAGCCGCCAAAGTCTATGCTCAATAATCCAGGTAAAAATCCAACAATGTTCAGTCAGGTCCTGAATAAGTCCTTTGGATGACGGACGAAACGTCTCAGAAAAAAGAAAGAAAGAAAGAAAGAAACGACCAGATGACCTGACTGAACATTGTTGGGTTAAAGAGTCTGTTTCATCAAATTTAACTGAGTTGTCATTCACCTGTTCCCTCCGATCACACAGAACGAGGAATAAAGATGTTCAGCAGTTTGTGACTAATGTAAAAATAAAAACACACACATGAGAAGTTGTAGGTCCAGAAAAGAGCCCGACCCGGATACAAACCCCGACTTCGCCTGCTCCGGGGATCGAACCCGCGCCGCCGCTCAGCAGCTGTGTCCAGCTGCGCCGCAGGGACACACTGGCAGCTTTGTTTCCAGCCCTGCACGCGGAGAGAACCGAGGGCTAAAAGTGGCTCGGTGCGTGCGTGAGGGTAGTTTGAGTTTCCACGAACGGCCCGGAGCCTGGTCCGGCACAGGTCCTCGCTGTGTGGATGAAAACAAACGGCCTCAGAGGGGGCTGGCACGCGCAGCCAACCAGGATGTGTGGAAATTTTCAAAATGCGCCCCAGCCGAGCCAGCACGCGCACACAACCTCCCCCAAAAAGAGACAAAAACACGCGCCACCGTCGATCCCGTTTTGTAAACCGTGCTCGGTTCAGTTGAAGAATGAGGGCGAAACCGAAAACAAAACACGCGCACCGGGTCCAGTCAGGAAACAAGGACAAGAGCAGGAACGTGGGTCCAACCCGAACCCGAACCGCACGCTGAATGGTCGGAAAGTAACCCAGGCTGCTACTCACATGAACCGGTTCCGCTCGGTCCACTGAGGGGTAGCCGCTCGGGCTTCCGGGCTTGGTACCGGGCGGGATCCGAGCTATGGAGACTGAAGAGCCGCGAGCCGAGAGCACTGAACGTAAAGTGTGCGTCATTTCACCAGGATGCCGCTAAACGCGCGCAGCCATTACTGAAGAGCGCCCCACCAAGACGCCTTCAGGGCTGGACCCGAACCCTGCACAGGACCTGGAACTGTTCTGGACCCTGTGACACAACTTCACATCAGAAAGCGACGTGTTTAAAGATAATTTTATAATAACAGATCATAAGTGTCCTGCTGGAACCAGAAAATGAGTTTAATGAACTGCAGTGTCAGGTGGTGTTCATGTTGGAGAGTCTTAAAAATATTCATAAGTGGAGAAAAATGAATAAAATAAAACCAAAACAATCCTTTGCCATTAAACACACACACACAGATCTGCATGTAAAACAGAAAATGTAATCTATTTCTCATTGCCACTGCTATCTATAATCAGATTACACTTTATTCAAATGCAATCTGGTCAGTTTGTTGAGTAATTAATCTAAATATAATCTGTTTACCAAACTGTGGCTTATTTACTATTCACACTTTGCAGTTTCACATCAAGACAAATTCCTATGTTTACTTGGTTTGATTTTAATCCAGAGGACAAAACATGGCACATATGACAAGCGTGCTCAAATTTCTGCCACTCTGTCTTTAAAATTCACGGTATCATTTTACAATAAGGCTCTCTTTATACATGGCTAATAAATAGTTAATAGATATGTTATTAATTCAGCTATAAACACTTTATAAATCATTAATAACTGTTTATTATGCATTATTTAAGGGTGGCAGAGACAAAACTGACCAGTTTCTTGCCAAACAGTGAGCCAAATCTGTTCACCTAATATATTTCATCTAGAGTTGTTATATTCAACATTTCAGACTAAGTCACTACCTTGTGAGCACAATAAGCATTTGTAAACTTTTTTTTTTAGGATATATTAGTTGTAGATACAGTACTTATAATGCAGTAATAAAGTACAATATTATATGCTCAAGAAATGGGTTGACATCTTACCTCTCCATCAATCTGGTTTCAGGAAACAACACAGCACAACGACTGCTTCACTGAAGGTTCTTAATGACGTTGTTGAAGCACTGGATGTTAAGAATTATTGTGCTGCACTTTTCTTAGGCCTGTCTAAAGCTTTTGACACTGTGGATCATAACATCTTGTGTCATAAACTCTCAGAAATCGGTTTCTCAGATCACACCATTGGTTGGTTCTCTATCTCTCAGATCGGAGGCAATGTGTTCAACATAATGGTACTTCCTCCAGTTATTTAACAGTCAACAATGGTGTACCACAAGGCTCAGTCTTAGGACCCACCCTCTTTACAATTTACATAGGTAATGTAGGTCAGAGCATCCCTGATGAATCCTTACATTTCAATGCTGGTGACACAGTTGTTTATTGTCGAGCTATGACTTCCCTTCCCTCCATTGATTACGGTGACATTATTTACATGAATGCTCCTACAAGAACCCTGCAGATGGTGGATCTATCATGGTGCACTAAGATTCATAACTGGCTGTGAGTATCATTCCACCACTGCACCATGTGTTCACTGTTTAACTGGACATCATTAACTTCACGCAGACTCTCTCACTGGTACATTTTCATCTTTAAATCACTTCTTGGTCTGTTGCCTTCATACATCTCCTCCTACAGGTCTCTGCGTCCCCGTTTCCTGGAATATCTTAGAAAAAGACCTGATGATCTCGACCTTGACCTCTCTAGTGGCTTTAAGAATCTGTTGGACTCCTGGCAAGGACCAATGCAGACATGTTCCTGTTTTTAGTTTTCTACATTTGCCTTATAATCTAGCTGTTTTTGATACCTTTTTCTATCTATATATATATATATATATATATATATATATATATATCTGTATGCCTTTTTATGATCGTCTATTGTTGCTGATGTCCATTGTTGTCATCATTCTTTGTTGAAATCAGGTCTCTCTTGTAAATGAGTTCTCGAGGCTCAATGGGATTTACCTGTCTAAATAAAGGTTGAATGAATGAAAAAGCTACCTTCTTTAGTTCCGTTAGGTGTGCCCTCATCCTGACATGATGATTACAGACCTCATCTTAATTTTACATCTAGTTCTGAAAACAAAAAAAATAAACTTTGCAATAAAATCAAGACAATCCATCCAGCTTTACTTTAAACCTTTATTACCAATCAGTGGCTGATCGCTGCTCCTGCCAGCAGCACTAGAAACAGATCCGACAACGCCACCCTGTGGATGTTTATTCCAACAAATTCCAGAGTGTTTTGCTCCAACATGGTCCAAATGCTGTTGTTTGTGGTGGAAACCAGAACCTGAGCAAACAGCACCGAATTAGTTCAGTTTATGCATCTGGATGAATAAATATTTACACACGAGTTCTTGTGTATTCCAGAAAGAATGTTGTTTCTTGTTCACCATGAGCTCATAAAAATAATTTTGATCACCAAACCCCACCCCTCCCACAATAAAGTCTATTGATTTTCAATGTGTACATCAGATTAGACCCAAGACCATTAAAGTATTAAATAAAATAACACAAATAATCTTCACATTTGGATAAAATCAACTGGTCAATGAATTAAGGAGTGAGAGTTTGACCAAGTCAGTAATGCATAGAGCAGTGGGATTGGAAAGGGAGGTGTGGTTACTGTCTGGTCCGAGTTAATCTGTAGGGTTTGTTATGTTGCACAGACAGAAACTGTTGAAGACGGCGAGGAGAATCCTGGTCCTTTGTTCACGGTCTACCCAAGGACTTCTTTGTGGTCCAGAGATACGGTGCGCGGGATGCCTTTGCATGTCATAACTTTAACAGAGAGACAAATGAAACCTTCATGGCAACTTTCTCAAAGTTCATCAGGCGGAGACTGGTGACTCCTGCTCCAAGTTGTCTCCCTGTGCTGGGTGGAAACCACAAGCTGAAAATATGATGTGTGCAATGACCATCAGAGTTCATCCTTCTCCATCTGCTTGAAAGCCTCTAAGTCTTCCCTCCAGTCAGCCAGCAGCTCGTCCACTGACTGGCTGCTCGAGTCCGTGTCGCCTTCAGGCTCCTTTGTTTTCTCAGAGTCTCTCTCCTCCTCTTTAGGCTGAGCCGAATCAGCTTGTGCATCCATGTTACTCGTTTCTTCTTGCGGTGCTTCCTCTGCTGGAGTAGCAACAGGACTGACTTCCTCCCGTGCAGGAGAAACTTCATCGAGCCCCACCGTGCTAATTTGCGACTGGCTAACGGGTTCACACGAAGTGGGAGTTGTTGCTTCAGTTCGAGTGTCCTCCTCTGCTTCTTGCACGTCTGCACCTGAAAAGGAAGCGGGGGCAGAATGAACAGCTTTACATAAAAAGATGTACAAACACACACAAACACACACATGCTGCCAGTTATCTACACACACCTTCTGCTAGCCGTTCAGTTCAAAAATAGAACAGTTTTTATCAAGAGGCTGTCAACTATGACAACATGGTGTTGATTGTGAGTCATGTGCCCCCCCCCAAAAAAAAAAAATAAATAAATAAATATATATATCACTGTGAATTTAAATAGATCTGGCGAGAATGAGTGAGTACTCATCCTGTTTGGAAAAAAATGCAGCCGACTGTAGAAGTGTTAAAAGATGAGGTTGAGCTTTTGATGCAACCACCACAAAGTTACACTCAGAACCGTAAAGCTTCCACAGCTCAGGTCCAGAGGGACGTCTGGTATCTGTGATATATTATAGTTACAAAAACAAGCCTTTAACCAAATGCATCTGCATGCAGCAAGCAGAATGCAGACACAAAACTAATCGACAGTTCCTTCTGTGCTGTTGTGTAGCTGATAAAAATCCTGATGTCTTTTTTTATATTAGCGAATAATACCAGATACTCTCCAGTCTTGTTATACAACATAAAAAAGTTATAACATTAAGAACTCAGAAAGAGAGAAAAATGACAATACTGTAATAGCACTACACATTATGGTAGTGATCTTCAACACTATTGACCACATCATTCTCCTTGAAAAACTGAATAAATATGGTATTAGAGGATTAGCACTACAGTGGGTATCCAGTTGTTTGAAAAATAGGAGACAGTTTGTACAGGTAAATGATGTAAGATCTGAATTTTGTGTTAATGGATGTGGAGTTCCTCAGGGCTTTGTGTTGGGACCAAAGTTGTTTATTTTGTATGTGAATGATCTGGTTGACGTGTCAGGGCTTTTGAAGTGTGTTTTGTTTGCAGATGATACAACATGTTTTTGTCTGGGTGAAGATATTGAACGGATGTTAAGAGATGATACAGGCAGAATTCATAAAAATACAAACTTGGTTCTAACTTAAGTTTTCATTAAATTTGGAAAAAACAAACTACATGATATTTAGTAATAGAAAGAAAATTTTAGAAGTCTCATTTAAAATTGACAGTACTGAAATTCATAGTTAATGAAATAAAATTTTGGGACGTCTTTATTGATGAGAAGCCGACATGGAAATCTCATGTAAATTACTTGGGAAGAAAAATAGCTAAATCAGTTGCATTACTGTATGAAGTAAAAGTTTTTGAATGACAAAGCTTTATTAACATTTATTGTATAATGTAATGAATGTTCCATATTTAATTTATTGTATTGAAGTTTGGGGAAAAGCATGCAAAACAATTACCGGTACAAACCCTATTTTTATTTTACAAAAAAATATCTAAAAAATTATTAGTAGGAAGTGTTTTGGTCACCCAACGAATCCATTTTTTCATCAGTTGAAATTATTTAAATGTTACGATTTGTTTGAATATAGTATTTTACAAGTCATGTATAAAGCTCATAAAAAATATTAAATTAAAATTAGTTAAAAAAAGAGAGTCATTATAACATTAAGGGAATGGAAATGTTTGTAAAAAACCCATTTAGAACTAGTCTGAATGAGCTGCGTTGTAATTCAGGGAATAGGATTGTGGAACTGTCTTGATATTACCATAAAAATTTCTAAAACAATTTATATGTTTAAAAAGATGAACAACTTAAAATTGTTAGGAAAGTATGATACCATGTGAAGGATGCCTGATGTCTTTTGTTTTCACTTTGGGGATTGTTCAATCCTAAATTGTTGTTTGTAGTTATGTTTTTTTTTTAATAAGGGGCAGATATTATAAGAAATTTCTTTTTCTTTGTACACCCTTTTCATTCAATGTTGTTTTTTTTCTTTTTGATTAATTTGTTTTGTTTCTTTTAAATGAATGAATAAAAAATAAACAACATGATCTCAAACAGAATCCAGTGATTAGCAGGCAAAGAAAAAAGGAATGAAGGAGGGATACACACATTTCTAAATAACAACAAAAATGGTTGAATCATGTCATCTGGACTTCGTTTTTTTGTTAAAAAGAAACGTTTCGCCCCTCATCCAAGAGGCTTCGTCGGTCTGAGGCCTAGCCATCTGGTATTACCCAGAAGCCACCCTGACTCTTGTGTTTCAAGCCTGCCTCAGATACCCCTGAAGTCTGGCCTTTTCACTAATGGTTTCAAAAACGTTTCTTTTTAACAAAAAAAACGAAGTCCAGATGACATGATTCAACCTTTTTTGTTGTTATATACCTGGATGACTGAGAAAACAAACTTTGTGATTTCTAAATAACATTAAGGAAAGAGAAATGAAGCAAACACTGAAAGTTGGAAAAGATACTTACTGCCCTCAATCAGGCTTCCAGGAAGAGTTTTACCTTTGAATATGGCTGCTGCTCATCCAAAGAAAAGTGGGGAATAGAAAAGCAAGAGAAACCAAAAGAAAGAAAGGACATAAATTTACAGTTTATAGGGAATAAAAGGATTTGGAAATATAAGAAAAGAATAAGGAAGGATATGATAGCAACACGCCACATAACTTTTATTTGAAGAAACACACAAGACTCAGGGGAGTGATGGATGGAATGTGGAGATCAGAAGAAAGAATATGGACACACCTCTGTCCCTGGCTTTGTCGCTCAACAGCACCTCCACTTCTCTGTACTCCTTCAGCGCCTCCAGCAGGATGTTGCCCTCCTTGTGGAAGAGAAAGAGGAGCGGAACGGTGACGTCGTCGGTGTTGCGTCCGTCTCCGGCCATCTGAAACAGTGGAGCTGTGTCGCTGCTGCTGCCCTCATTATCATCTGGAAAGAATGAGGTTACGCACAAAAAGTTAGGAAACTACTATCTTTAACTTATTCCTTTGATTACGCTTTGTCTAAACATTTTAGTTGATAGTTATTTTATGAGAACTTGTAGCAGTTATAAAATAAATTTGTATACAAATATTTTTGTTAAATTAAAAAAAACAAACTTCTGTTTAATTATTCAGTGATCGTGTTATGAGCAGGACTCTACTAGACTGAATGGCTTCAAGGTAATCTAGTTATTGTGCGCTGATCTTGTCTGAGTAATCATCTTGTGTCGTTTGCCATCCCCACTGACCGATAACGATGCCTCCGATGGCGCCGGCCTTCTGGATGTGTCTGGCCTTCTCTGCAAACATGCACTGACCCCTCTGGAGCAAAGCGATGTGGCCTTGGACGTACTCGGCGTTAGTGATCTCAGAGCAGCCGCTGTAAGGTTCAGCCACGGTCACAAATCCTCGAACCTGCAACGCACGAGGAAGAAACCCATGCGTTTTATGACAAGATGTTCCCTGATGTTGGATTCTGTTTCTGAGACGACTCTTCATTAGCATCGACAGCAGAGCTACAAAACTCACCCCTGTGGCACTTTTGGACAGGTCTGTGCCAAACTGTGCTGGTCCTGCAGTCAGCACAACCCTGCCGAAGAACGGATGCGAGACGATCTGGATGGCTCTGGGAGGCAGCTGCTCTTTCTGCTGCTGGCTGGACAGCTCCATCATCTCCTGCATAAATCGAACGCCGTCCTCTGCTGCAACAGCGCTCACCGCCTGAGTACAGGTAGGACAAAGTGGCAGAGAGGAGTGATTAATAAGAATTCATGTAGTGCAGAGGTGACCAAAAAAAAATAAATAAACATGCAACCATTTGGATTTTATATTTTTTTATGAGAATCCTCCATTTTCTGTGTATTCTTGCAGCAGTAGTAACCTGTGTAGCATGCTGGACCAGCTGCACTCTGCCATCTTTCAGGTGGATGAGGCTGACTCCCATCCTCCTTAGCAGCTCCAGATGTTCAGGGTTGTTAGCCATGAAGTCCTGAGCCCTGAGAGGAGGACGACCCATGCCAGGCTCCCTGAGTGAAGGTAAACAGTAAATAAGAATTGACCATTTTAGAACATTTTATACTAAAACTTTACAACAAGAAGAACCAGAAGAGGGCAGCACGGTGGCGCAACTGGTAGAGCTGCTGCCTAGTGCCTATCAGCGAGCAGGTCCCTGGTTCAAACCCCAGTCCAGGGGCCTTTCTGGTTGGAGTTTGCATGTTCTCTCCGTGCATGCGTGGGTTTTCTCCGGGTACTCCGGTTTCCTCCCACAGACCAAAAACATGCATGTTAGGCTGATTGGTAACTCTAAATTGTCCCTAGGTGTGAGTGAGAGAGTGAATGGTTGTTTGTCTCGTTTGTCTCTATGTGTCCCTGTGATGGACTTGCGACCCGTCCAGGGTGTACCCCGCCCCTCGCACAGTGATGGCTGGACATGGGCACCGGCGACCCCCGTGACCCAAAATGGAAGAAGCGGGTAAAGATAATGGATGGATGGATGGATGGATAACCAGAAGGGATACAGCCGTTTCCAAACTCAGATTAAAAGTGCAGACTGACAATCTGTTTAAAATGGTATGTGCATATATATATATATATATATACCTGTAAGGGGCAGGACGCGGGCAGCTTTTATCAACGGCGCTACGGATTGGCTCTCTCAAGTTACGAGGGAAGGCGGGGTCGGGAAACAGGAGTCGAGTGTTTGGACAAGTCCAGTCAAAGTTGGAGTCGTCCAGCTCCTCATCTGACTGAAACGTGAGAACGGATTTTATCCTTACCTGGAACACCTGAACACTTTATTCACTTTAAATAAGATTTAAAACACATTAAAATTATATTACAGTTCTGTTTGAGGTAGGGGCTGAGGAGTACGGGGCTGTGGACAGCGACAGAGGCAGTAAATGTGCTTCAGTTGTGAAGACGTAGTCCTCCACGTCAAAAGGAAGGTCCTCTGCTTCAGCAAACAGCAGGAAGAGATACTTAAACATCTCAGCGAGGAAGAAGGAGTCCATTCTGAAACAGAGAACACGTAAACATGTTGAGCCACACACACCTATTATAACCACAGCTTTTTGTATTTAAATGATCACTATGGACACGTATGTTGAATCTATGCACAATTTGAAGGGACTAAAGTTACTAAAATTATTTACAGATTGGTATTTTTACAGTGAATATTGTTAAAATAAATCATAAAACAGTTAAATCGTGTCATCTGAACAGTTTCTTTTTGGGAGAAACGTTTCATCTTTCATCCAAAAGACTTCATCAGTCTGAGGCGTGCCACCTCAGGCCAGGAAGAAACGTTTCTCCTCAAAAGAAACTGTCCGGATGACATGATTCAACCTTTGTTGTGATTGTTAAAGAATATATTTTCTTTAAACATAATCCGAATCTGTCCTTATGCATGCTCAATAATCCAGCTAGATGAATCTAACAAGGTTGAGTCAGGTCCTCTGGATGGATTCTTCTTTGCTGAAATATTTCATATTTTATCCAAAAGACTTCTTCAGTCTGACGAGCTGAAGAAAATATGTTTCAACAAAGAAGAATCCAATTATGAAGAATTGATTATTTTATTCTTTGAATATATGAATACACCTTTCATAAATATTAAGAATAAGTATTTTTAAATGTTGTAACTACTTGTGTGTAGTCAGTCTCCCATTGTTGAATAAACACAGAGCCTTTATGTACTGACCGGTCCTCGTGGCTCCCTGTGCGCACATCCTTCATGGCAGCAAAACCGCAGGGCACACGAGCAAAGCGGTTGAGGTTGAACAGTATGGTGCGACCTGCCTCCAGGTAGTAAGGGTCTCCTGTGGCCTGAAGGAACGAGAGGTCGCAAAGGTGATTATGACAAATGGTGGCACATCTGCTATGAAGGGAGCTCCAATGAAACGTGAAGAGCTCGAAGAGACGATTTCAGAAACAGGATCAGTCAACATGAACAGCTGCTTGTGATATTTATACTGGAGTTGCTGGATTATTGGGAAAAATTATATTTCTGATAAATTCAGTAAATTTCAGGGCACTTTCATGACAAAAATAAACGTTTACACACAAGAACGACATCACAAAGTGATTTCAACAGCATACATTTTTATGCCTCTGTGCTGTCAGTCAAAAGAAAACATGCATTTTGTCAGCTACTTGATAAAATACCTTATAGAGGAAATAGGTGCTCTCTGCAAACTCAGGCCTCAGGGGATGCTGGGCCCAGTGTACCCTGAAATCAGTAGTGAAGGCCTGAGGACAGACAAAGAAGGGCAACGTGGTCAGCACACATTCAGGAGAAAAACCAAAGTGCATTCTTTATTTCCATGCAGTTTTGACGGACAGCTCAAGTCGTAAACAGCAACTTGAGTCCACATTCAAATACCAGTGTCTCTGATTTAAGCTGCAGTTTAACAATAAATGTATTACTTTTGACTCCTGCACAGTAAGATTACCTCTGGGAGGAAGTTGTGTTTTTTGGTCACTTGATATAACATTTCATGAGTCTCAATTGCAGGGCGGATATCTCCCTTTAACACCTGAGAAATAAACAACACGTACACAGGTGATGAAACATCTAAAGGGTCAATAAAGGCAATAAATGATTGACATCACAATATAATCGGACCTGCAAACCAGGGAAGAAGGCCAGCAGAGAGTCCATCCAGGTGCGAGCAGGAAGCAAAGGTTTGTGGATGTGGACATCCAGCAGCAGAGGAGGCTGGCTGATATATTTCATTATAGATGCATAGTGCTAAATTGGACAATGTGGGATGAATACAAAAAAAAAAAAAAACAGACAACTTTTTATAGGCACACAAAGTTTCATGCCACACATGAGCCGGCTTTTATAAGCCTGCCGACCTAATGCACCTGAAAACATGACTTCAAGCTTTCAGTGGTATTTCTTAACCTTATTAAATATTTACTGCAAAGTAAGAAGCAATCAATAACTAATTTATTATTCATTAAGAGCTTAACACTGGAAAACTGAGAAGGTTTGATCCGACATAATAAATATATCTAAAACCAGATGTAAAATTTTAAAAAATATTTAATTTCCCCCATCACAAGATGAAAACTGATTAAAATGTGTTTTTGGTCTTAAAATGTTATTATAAAACAGGATGCATCAAATTATTCATCAGTATGTGTGTGTGTGTGTGTGTGTCCTCACAGTATTGAACCGCTGCAGAAACTCGTCATCTCCCAGGAGGACGTAGGCCTTTAGGAGGTATTCATAATACGAGTCGATTCCTGCTCCGACTCCACTGTCTGGAAACATGAAAAGAATTTATCCCCACATGACGCAACAGAAACCAGAGGACACGGGTTCTGCTTGGCCTCATTCACGCCTAAATCATTCCTGTCTGACTTCACCTTTAACAGCCAATAAACCTATGTCACCTCCTCACCGTTCCTACTCATCTTCACTCCTTCCTGCCTCTCACTCCCCACACGCCCTCTCACCTCTTCGGACCCACTCCCCAGAGTGGATGTTGATGGTGGTTCCAACCAGATTGCTGTTTCTCTGTCGCTTTTCCCACAGAAAGTCCAGGGCTCTCCGGGCGTGCTCCTACGTGTGTATGAAGAAAGGAGGATTATTGATTTAAAACCTAATAATCAGTCTGCGAGCTGAAGAAATTTTTTTCCTCGTGTGTTTTTAATAATTTCACACACACTTCTCCAAATTAACATGAATAAAATCAACGTAATAAAGTTGAATTTTGAGCGTTATCAGTGACACCCTTCTTTTTTTTTTTCTGCTTCTGTTTCACAAGTGGAAACATTTACTCTGAAAGAGGGTCTGCTTTTAAGAAAACAATAGCTGCAACCATTAAAGACTTTATTAAGGGAAGATTTAAGCTCAATCATCCAGATAGAAATATTAAAAAAAGTAAAGTCAGGTCCTCTGGATGGGTTCAAAAAATAAAAATAAATAGGTGTCCTTAAAAATAATTAAATTTAAGTTAAGAATAATAACAATAACAATAATAATCATTAACTATAATATAATAATTATACATATAATATGTAATATATAGTTATTATTATGTAAATTATATATATATATAATGCATTATTAATATATTATATAGTATTTTATATAATAATAATAATAATAATAATAATAATAATAATAATAATAATAATATAGTATAAATATATATATATAACAATTACAATAATTATAATAATTAAATAAAATAATTAAAAATAATAGGTGTCCTTAAGGAAGGACACCTAAATTTAAATACATTTTTAATCTATAGCATCCCGGTTAACACTGTTCATGTATTTATGTACCCACCTCTTTGTATTACATTTTTAATGCCACATAAATAGAATTATAGTTGCATTATTGTGATTTGGTCTATTTTATATATAATCCCAACATGCCAAAGGTTGCAGAATTTAAAAAAAAAAGTGTTTGTTTAAATCTAGCACAAACGTACTAGTAGAACTAAAGAGCTCTTGTTTATGTACATTGCTCTTTTTTGAATCAAATAAATAATAACACAAATCTAAGTGACATTAGATCTGCACACCAAGGTTCTCCTATGTCTAACAGGAGTAATACTAAATAATTAGATCACAAAATACAGCAGGTGAGCCATAAAAAGGCAACTTATAATGAGCAAACATTAATTTGGAATTTAGAGTCAAGTTAGAAATGACTATTAATAAAAACTCTAAGGTGTTTTAATTTGTGGTTTTATGATGACAAACGTTGTCAGAGTGAAGCTATCCACCTCTTCCTAGAATAAAATAAACTCATCACTTCGAAGAAAAAAACATTTTCTCCTCTAACTCCATTCCACCATTAAAATAGCATTCTGCATTTGGGACCTGTTCCAGCCGTCTATAAATGAATGTAGTGCTTGATGCGGGTGCCAGAGTCTCCCACTTGTTCCTCAGTTCAAAGTTGCTGTGAATCAAAGTTTATTAAATACATTTTGAATGAGAATTCATTTATCCCTGAATTTAAATGTAGTAATATTAGATTGTTTGACCTATTTTTTTAAATCCAGAACAAATGAGATATTTTATCAATCTTATAAGTTATTTTGTTCTTTGTTAAGTCATCACAGGAGGAAAAACAGACAACCTGATAAAATATCTTTGAACTGTGAGATTAAACACATGGAAGCATCTCATTCAAGCACAGCAAGGCCACACAAATTCAATGCATTCACACCAAATTGTGGTCACTTTAACAGAAAGCTTGATTAATGCCAGAAAAGTCTTAAAATATAAAAGTGGGCTAAAAATATAAGTAAATAAAGATTTTTAAAAAAGGCTTTAACTGAAGATGACAGCCATAAAGACAAATTTTAACAGCAAGCAACGTCATGTGCAGGGGGTGCACATAACTGGTACGCAGGTACGCATGCGCAACAAAAATCAGGAATGCGTAGCATCACCTGTGTTACCAAATGCATTTGCGGACTTGGCCGTCAAGTTATCAGGAGGATCTGGAAATTTCCAGGTGGGCCGGTCTGATGTGTGGGCTGTTTTTTTAAAGAAATTTTTATTATCAGCATTAAAACTCGGAATACCGATACCACTGCACCTGGGCCGCCCCGCCTACACCCAGGGTCATCGGCGGGCGGCGGCAGAGGTTTTTTTTTTTTGGAACGAGTCAACCCAACCTGTCAATCAATCCAGTAGATGTGTCCGAAACTGACCAATCGACGACCTCAATTTGTCCCGAAGGTAAACGCCATGGCCTGTCACGATAACAAAATTTTGCTGGGCGATTACCGTAATTTACTCGGAAATTATTGCGATAAACGATAATATTGTTTGAAATTTGACAATAATTAGTCATTATTGTTAAATTTAAAGAGAAATATTTAATTTGTTTTGCGTGTAGAACCTTTTTTCGACCACCGGATGGCAGTATAAGACTGTTAGAACTGAAGGATGGATAGTGAGGGAGCGAGCAGCGTGTCACTTTAAGAAAAATGGGAGGGAGGCCCCTTGACTTGACATGGGCTGTTTCTCTTCGATTCTCAAAATGGCGGATGCTCGGTGTGGTTTGAACTCTTTAGCATAGCATTTATCATACAAAGCTTTTAATAAAAAAAAATCAGCAAACTAGTTCTCAGCTTCTTTTTACAGAGAAAAACAACTTTTAACGATACAAAAACACGATTTTAAGACAGTTTAAATGTATTTTAAGAGGAGAGAGGAAAGGTAGGGGTCAGTGAAGAGAACCAGAGTTGAACTTTTCGTCATCCAGTGTCTTCAGTAGAAAGAGACAAAGAAACGATAAATCCGATAAATGAAAATGAGGTTGATAATTTTCATTTATCATGTGATTAATTGATTTATGGTTTATTGTGACAGGCCTATAAAAGCCCCTTACCAGCACACATATACAGCCCATCAGTTTTTTTTTTCTAAAACTATATTAACAACACAAAACAGAACAATGCAACAAGATACAAATACAAACTTGTGAAGGGTATCATAACTACATTTCACAAAATGTTTTTTTTTTTTTTTTACAAAATAATGAAAGAGAAAAAATACCAAGGAAGTATATCTGCAGCATCTGCATCATCTACCATGCAAAAAGCTGAAGCAGAGGATAGTGGGAGTGACACTGAGGAAGACAGTGAGGAAGGTGGCACTTATTAAGACAAAGCTGCATGTGGACTCACCTGAGGAGCCCACTAAAAACGTTATGTGCACCCCTGGTCATGTCTGTCATTATGAAAGTGGTGGATTGGCTATGGAAGATTTCTAGGGCTGCAACTAACGATTATTTCAATAATCGATTCATCGGTCAATTTTTTTTCTCTTTTTGTCCGATTAATCGATGGATCAACAAAAAAAAATGTTTTAATTTCCACCCCTTTATTCCAAAATTGAACATTTGACTGACATAGCAATTCGTACAAAAAACAGTTTGCTATTTGACTATTCTGTTAGTAAAATATTGAATAATAAAAAATAAAAGTTATTCAAATAGCTTAAAAAAATAAATGTACACAAATATATACAAATGTATCTTTATACCTGCACAATATAATAATAATAATAATAACAATAATAATAATAATAATAATAATGTCATCACAATGTCAGCACTGCATGTTTCCATACAATGGCGAAATTATTCTCTGCATTTAACCCATCCACCACCAGGTGGTGCAGTGGGCAGCTATTGAAAGCGCCCGGGGGGCATTTTGGGGATGAGGCGTGCTGCCCAGAGACGCCACGTGATGTGCAGTGACTGGGGATCGAACCTGGGACTTTTGGGTCCCAAGCCGGCTGCCCTCATATGTAGCTACTTTGTAAAATGTGTCCTTGAGGGAAGAGTGTAACCTGGATTAAAAGTGTGGATTATTGTAACCTGGATTAAAAGTGTGGAATATTGTAACCTGGATTAAAAGTGTGGATTACTGTAACCTGGATTAAAAATGTGGATTATTGTAGTGAAGCCTTCGTCTTCAACCATCGACAGAGGCCTCATGTCAGTGACGATCATTTAAGGATGATTTCAGTGAAGACAGCTGCTGCTGTGGTGTCCATGATGTCTGTCCATCATGAAGGATGTTGTTGTTTGTTGTTGTTTTCTGGAATGAGAAAGTAAATATGTATTATAACATAATTTACAGCAACTCAAGAAATGCCTTGTTTCACCTACAGTGTTAGGTTCAGGCAAAAGTAGCTCAAAGAGCAATTAAACACACACACACACACACACACATATAAAATACTTAATTACACACATTTGAGTAGATGTAATAAATTACTTTAATTCCTGTTTAAATGCAATTCATCCTGCCATACTTGCAGTGTCTTCAGACTTTGCCAGCAAATTAAAAGTTGAAGCTTAATCATTAAATTATTATCTTTGTGTTAGATTTATTTATAAATCACATTTAAACACTGCTTGTACCAATTAATTTAAATAAAAAGTAACACACGTTCTCTATCACCGTCATTAATCAGATAAACAAACAAACAAACAACTTCATCTACAGAGACTGACGTTACGTTTTCTCACTTGGAAACAGAACAATGTGTTAAATTGTGGAGACTCACCTGCAACACGAGCTGGGAGTGAGACGAGTTGTATCAGCTGTTTAGCTCCTTCCTCCTCCTCGTGACTCAGACATGTTTACTTTTATCTCCGTGGTTGTCTCTTGTCGGCAATTTTCAAAGCGGCATGCTTCTCATTTTTTATCTTTGTGAAGTTCTCCCACACTTTGAAGGACTTGGGTCGAACAGTTTTCGCTGCGTTGGTCATTTGTAAAATTTACTTAATTTCCTTTGAAAACACTCTGCTCTGTTTCCACCTCGCTCTGTTCAACTCGTGCTGCAGAGTTTTTTTTTCAAACTTTATTCAGTCAGTCAACATTGACAATGAACTGCAGGTGAACAAAATGGCTCTGCAGCGCCGTGAAAGACGCATAATCACGCGACACAACGAATCGATAATGAAATTCATTGCCAACGCTTTTAATCATCGATTTTTATCGATTTTATCGATTCGTTGTTGCAGTCCTAAAGATTTCCAAATTATAATTCATGCTGCAACTTGAGGAACGATGAGTGGCATTTTTGTTATGTGAATGCTAATGGTAAGTTTGTAAATCAAGTTGTTTCTTTTTCCCTTCTAATCAGATTATTAGTAAGCTGTGTGAGTAGTGTTGAGAAAATTTTACAAACTGTGGAAGACTGACACAGATGTCACCGAGGACACATTTAGAAGACACATGCAGTTTTCATATCTCCATTCACAATGAAGCGATTTCAAAAACAAGAAACTGCAAACCTGACCCAAAGAAACCCGAGTCACTTTCAGGGTGTGGCTCTTTGGTACTGCCTGGGCAAATATGTGCAGACTTTAACTAATCACGATCGAGTTTTAAAGATCAAGTGAATTTGTCACAAACATAATTAGATAAACTCTAAAGTTTAACTTAGTTTGGTGGTTTATCACAGTTCCTTTAAGAAATCTAGAAAAAAAAAGTTTTTCTTCATTATAGATGCAGTAGCTCTATTTTATGGAATAATTTAATCAAATTGTGTACAACACTTATATTATTGCAAATGTAAGTGCATCAGATTAGAGAATACCTCAAACACAGGGTCCCCGGTGAATCGACTTAAGGCAGCAAACTCCAGAATCATGGTTCCTGCACACGCGGTGCAAGTGTCCGTTTCTGTGCCCGTTCGTGTCTCAGGACCCCTGACACCGTGTTTCAAGTTCACCTTGAAAGCAGAGGGAAAAGGAAAAATAAACACCTGTTTTGAGAGCCGCGTTTGGTTTGCAAGCCTCTTCAAACAGAAGCTTTAAACAGCCGGGAGCAGAGCGGCGAGGCAGAAAACAAAAAATATGCAGTTTCGATCCGACACTTTTTCAATCGTATACAAAAGCAAGTCTATGCTTAAAAAAAAACGTCTCCTGCAGAACGTTAAAGACGGAACATTTTAACAAGCTGACGAATCTGTGTTTGACGATCCTTCGTACTAAAGAGATGCTGCAACAACTATGAGAGGAAATACAAGCCTACAATCTTTTTTATGCCTTACACACCAGCTGTCCTCTGTATTCAAACACACAAAATCATGAAAAAATGGACGCATTATGGTTTCACGTCAATGTGTGTGTGTGTCTCACCCTGGGATAAGGCAGGCCGCTGCTGGTGTTGAAGGCTGGTAGCAGTCGGAGTCCCAGGTCTTTGGCCATATGCAGGAGCTCATCCTGATACCACTGCATGTGCTGCTCGCCCTCCTTCAGCATCACAGCCATGGAATGACCCCCCAGCAGACCCCTGAACATACACACAAGACAAATTTATATACTGTATATTATGCTTTTGGACTTCAATCGTTTTGCATCACTTACAAATACATTAAAAAAGTACTACTGTAGAGCTTTTTCACTCATAATTGTACTAACTGTCGACAGTACAACCCAGTCTCACCCGAGGACTCGAATGTTAGTTTCAAAGACTGACACCACAATGTCATTGTCCAGCCGTACATCTGACAGGACTCTCCTCACCGCAGCCTCAAACTCTGTTGTCTTATTTAAAAGCTGGAAGGGAGAAACAGCACGAAGAAGGCTCAGTAATAAACACGGTCATGTTTTAAGAGCAAAGAAAAAAACAGAAGTAACGATCTGAAAGTGCTCCTTTAAGAGCTTCATCACAGGCTTCATAGATATTCATATATTCAATTGATACTTTTAAACTACACCTATTTGTTACTTTCTTCCAGTAAGAAGAGGCAAAAAACAAACAAAAACTCAGCAATACATCAGTACTCACCACCAAAGTATCCAAAGTGTCTATGAGGGTCAGAGAAAACCTGGCAGCGAGAGTCAACAGACAGCAACATGTTTTACTGATTTATTTCACACAACTTGTTGAGATTTAATAAAAATAAAACCAGTAAAAGTTCAATCTTAGCCTGAATCCATACAGAACAGCATTAAAAACGTCAAAGTTGACACTGAGATTATAAATTATTTACATGAAAAAGAACAAAAGAAGGTATTGCACCAAGTTAACCAATCAGAATTAATGAACTATTCTAAATATCTATTGGCAGACTTTTCCCCACCAAAAACAAACAAACACTCATTCAGAGCACTGTTGCAGAAGTTTCCAATAAAAAAATAAATAAAAAAAAGAGGACTGGCTGGATCAATGTGTTTTTTGATATATACAGGGAACGTGGGTTTATAAAGCACTCAGTAGTCTTGAGTGAAAGCACAAGTCTGATCTGCCTTATAAACATAAACTAAATGAAGTTTTTAGATCATTAATCCAACTCAATGCTACATCAGACTGCAACTTCTTGATTCGTTGAAATAAGACGCAACATTCAAATTTACAAGCAAACGTTTGTTTTCCTGTCTTTGTACTTTTGCTTTAACTTGTGCTCTCGTTTTCTTTGTTGCCTTTAGGACAATTTCAACTTATTACTACATAATAAAAAAGTTAATAAAAGTTAGTAATAATAATACTGTTTTATTCCTCTGGCACAACATCAATGTCACCTTTAAATTGCTCATCTTTATTATGTAAAGTACTTTTAATCTACGGCTTCTATTTAATATATGAAGCTACCTTTTCATTCCAGGGAAATGTCTCAACAATATAATTTAAATTGTGGCTTTCAGCATCTTAAATTAGCTGTTTACTCTTTGACGTGCATGAGCAAACAATAAGACCGTGTGTGACGACGTTCGTCTCATAATTTCCAAATAAAACTCAAGACGTCTTGTAAGGTCTATGTGTTTTGCTACTTACTTGCCGAGTGCATCATCCACATCTCCCCGACTGGGTTCGAGCCCACGTACTCGTCCTCTGCAAGTTAGAGGCATCAGCTCATCTGCTGGATATGCATGGTCCTGGAATAAACACAAACACACTTTAGACACCACTGTTGTATTAAAGACTGAGAAGAACAACAAAGTTTCATGGCTGCATAATTCATTATTCACAAGAGAAATATCTGGGAAAGTGAAGCTACGCTACTCATAAATAACACAAGCAGGAACACATATTTTAGTCTTCTCAGATACAAATACTAGTTCTGCAGCTTCGTAGGCTTGTAATATGATTGTGTAAAGATGGAAAACTCACCATATAATTCTGATATGCATGGTCAAACATTTCAACCACTTGGTTCCTTCGATGAAAGAACACAAATATAAATTAAGGTGATTAATATCCTTCCAAAAATAAAAAAAATT
Organism: Nematolebias whitei; assembly: GCF_014905685.2. Taxonomy (NCBI): domain Eukaryota; kingdom Metazoa; phylum Chordata; class Actinopteri; order Cyprinodontiformes; family Rivulidae; genus Nematolebias; species Nematolebias whitei. Next base: position 28,195,243 of record NC_056500.1, read on the forward strand.
AAAATGCTCCTTTGTGTTTACTCTCAAAGTGTTCTGTCTTTAACGTACCTTAACTTTTGCTTCTCCTCTCGTGTCATAGGCTTTCCAAAGCTGCATATTGCTCCAAACAGCATCAGTAAGAACAAGACAGGCGACATTGTGGCGTGGTGAGGAGATGATGTGAGCATGTAACTACAATTCAGCTGTGTAAATGTTTAGCCATAATTACTGCCCTAACCGAACAAAAGCACACGAACATCTTCCAAGTGATATATATTAAATGAGATCATGCCTAAAAGTTCCTGTGTCTCTGACTACAAGATAACAGATAATATCTTCTACCCTAACTTGCTGCTCAGCTATGTGTTGAACTGAAACAGGACAGATGGCCTGAGTGAGCACACAAACAATTTACAAGTGGAAACTCAAGGTAGGCAAGAATGTTGTTGTTTCAAGTAAGAAGATATCCGGGAATATCTACTAGAGATGTGCCAAGAAAAAGTAGTAAACTCTGTTCCACGTCCTGTTAGCAGGTCGGTGTTAGCTCCTTTTTTTTTTTTTTTTTTACCTTTCCAGCTGTCACCTGAACCCACGAGACACGTTGACAGCAAAACACCGGTCTTAGTTACCTCCACTACCTTCAGAGGGAGGGAAACGCCTCTGATAAAGAAATCCTAACATGTAAAAAGAAAAAACAATCTCGTTTTAAGGTGCCTTTTTACGGATCGGTAAACAGTAGAAGTCTCAGGCCAGCGGAACAAAAATTAATCATTAAGAATCCGTCACTTCTCTCGTCATCGTTACTTACGATAAAACACTCTCTTGAACAACTTAAACCAAAATCAAGACAACGTCCCTTTAAAGATAATTTCCTTAAAAGCTCCCATTGGCACTCCGGACGCCGTTTTGTAGAAACAAGTTAATTATTTCCTCCGCTTGGCAGTTTTCTTCTTTCGTCAGTAAGACAGCGACCGATCGGTTGTGACGGTTTAGCCAGCTATGCTAAATTTAGCTGGAGTAATGACAAAGCATTGCTCCGAAATACAAAATACATTAAAATCAAGAGTCTCCATTGTTGAAGAGCGAAGCTAATCCCTCTGCCTCTTCTGTCATTTTGAGGTATGAAATCTTTACAGCCCCAGTCTATTATCGTCACACCGAGAGAGCAGCCTTCACGAACCGGATACGCTAGATGTAAACGTCGACAACTTCCGCTTCCTGACTGTGACGTGAGCAATTTACCCTGAGTTTAGACTCTCAGGCAATTCTTTTTTTTTTTTTTCGATCTGAATGTAACCAGTGGCACATTCAAAAAACGTTCAATACAAAAGTTGTTTTTGTATTGAACGTTTTTTGAAGTTATCACGTCCTGGATGACTGAGAATCTTCTCCAGCAACCAGTGTCACCTGTTGGTGCTCCACTTCACTGACTGAGAGGCGAGCAGATGAGAGTAGGTGTGTTCTTTCAGAAATGTTTGTCAGAGACCTCTGATGATCTGTTGTTGGGGTGTGTGGTAAGAAATCACATATTTATCATGATCTGGTGGTTTTAAAACCTCAATGCAGGTATCTCTCCTAATGTGTTGTTTGGATGTTGCAGTGTGGTCACACAAGGGTTTAAGGTGTTTTCTACATCCAGCTGCATGTGGGTGTGACAACGTGCCAGGTATAGTTTGTTTTTTATATAAATGTATTTTAATGACTATTAAAATTAATTGTATATGGAACTGTCAAGTAATTAATTGGATTTTGATGTCTTTATAGTTTCAGATGTACTGTTTCCTGCTGTCCTTTTTGAGTTGAGATTATTGAATTGTTTTTGGTGGTCTGCCTGGCCGGGCCTTGCATGGCCTGTAGACCAGAAGATCTGGGAGTGTGTCTTGTCAGGGCGGACTAACTACTTTATTTTTGTTTTGTTTGTCCTTATTTAGCCACCCACCTATGTGACACCAGATGTAGCTTATAGCCACAAGCTTTACATTCAGGAATCCTGACTCATTCTCATGTGTAGTGGTTTGGGAACCTAAAGTTTGTGGCCTTTTCCACTTAGTTTTGTCAGCTTCTCCTTTGACTTGTAGGCTTGTGGAACATATGAGCAGCACTGGTTGTAACAATTGGGAATTAAAGTGCCACATTTATCCACTAATAAATTGTCTATTTTGACTCTAGTGAATGATGTGATATTTATTGGACCTACGGGTTACATGGGTTTTAAATATATCTATTGTGTTGAGCGTTAAAAACATTTGTAAGTAGTGTAACAGGTGGCACCACAGTTTTTTATTACTTCATAGGGTTACACTGTTTACCATTGTTTACACAAAGTTACAGACTAAAGGGGAGTTGTACTCGAAAGTTCGAGTCAAGGAAATAAAAGCCATCAACTTATGTCTCTCAAAAAAAAAATCATTATTTTTTTATTTAAAATTTTCATTATCATGTATCATTTTTTTCTTTTTCATTTGTCATTATCATTCTTTTCTTTTTCATTTATCATTATCATTCTTTTTTTTTTTTTCAATGCTTGTCATGTCACCGTAGTCGGAAGGAAAGGTCAGTAGCAAGATAAATTGTTTTTTAAATGTTTATTTTTAGCTTTATAACACCTCACCCTAAAAACAATTCAAGGCAGTGTTAATGTTTTGTAGAATTAACATGTTAATTAATTCATATCCTAAGAAACCGTGTTTGTATAATGCAATGTATGTGATTTTCAAACATTTAACTACATTTCCCGTGGAGCTTTGCGGTATCACGCTGACGTTTGACGGTTTCACATGATGGGCTGTGAATGCAGTGTTTGACAAACATCTTCTTCACACACAAAATAAAATGTTATGTCCCGAACACACAGCAGAACTTTCGACGGATCTTATAACCTTTCATAGCCTTTTTCATAATTAGATTTCTGAATAAGTATCCTGTATTTCTTTGTTCTTGCTGTTTTATTAAGCGGGTTTTTTAATTATTATTATTATTACATTTCGATGCCTACAGTTCAGCATGTACGATTTATTTTAAAATATCAAAAAGATAATCTATTCAAGTGTTTTAGTTGAGTTCAACGCACATTGAAACACTTAAGAAATAAAGACGGATTTTTAGACGCTGGGGAACTTGCGCTGTTGCGCATGCGTACTTCTCTTGGCCCTTTTGCAACATGTATTTATTTAGAACCACAGACTCAGCTCGAAGTTCGGAGATTCATCGGGGATGTTCGTCCGTCTTCCTGCTCGTTGAAGTCAAGGATTTGTGCTGTTTCGTGTGTAATAAGTCGGACCTTGGAATGACGTGACAGTACTGTCGTGTTCCAGTTGCAAGTCAGAAAACTAGTAGGATTTCCCACCGCGTTTTGTGTCAGACTAACCATTATTATTATTATTAGCTAGCTAACGATGTGCTTCTCTGCATTCTTTCGCTCTCACACTCTTAACAACATGTTCACTAAAAGAGGTTTTATAATACTATTTGTGCGACTCATGTTTTGCGATACAAACTTATAAAAGCGCGAACTATTAATAATAACATAGCTGTCAGCGTTCTGTGCGCTCGACGACAGCCATCAGGTGGGGCTGCTGTTTGTGTTTACCTGTAAAAAAAAAACAATGTTTCTGCAATTACTAACAATTTTACCGCAACACTATAATTTCATTTGTTTCTATTTCGTCTTTATCTGGGGCAGCTGAGAAGAGTAGTCCTCCTCCAGTTGACTTGTGATCTAAACGCAGTGGCGCCCAAACTTGGGGTCCCTGGACCCCAGGGGGCCCGCCGGCCGGCGCCCCCCCAAGGTTTTTATTTTTATTTTTATTTTTTTCAGTTTTAGTTGTAAACAAACTTATTGTGTTAAGCATTAAAAGCACCTGTAAGTAGTATGGTAAAACACAAATAAAATAATATATAAATATATATATATATTTACAAGCAGGTAGATTGCGCTTTGGTAATAGTTCCTGTTTTAAATGTGCTATACAAATAAATTTGACTGGACTTGAGATTAAGAACCCGTTAAAATACACCAAAATGCAGGAAATCACATCTACTTTATTCAAAATTTTCTGGGGAAGGACCCCCAAACCCACGCACCACCCGACCCACCTGCTGTTTGTGTTCCGGCGTCGATCTGTTTACAAATGAATCCCTGTTACTTGGTCTGACTACTGCTGTTGTGATTCTGTTCAGTTTTATGTAAAGAGTTTTCTGTAATAATTTGAAGAAGTGTCAATACATTTATGTTCATTAAGTGAATAGGTAAAAGTTTTTAAAGTGGTTTTTGATGCTGTTAATTTACTCAAAACTGTAATGTTTGGAAGTTGAAGTTATATATTTTGTTAATTGTGTCTCGAATAAAAAATATGCCATATTTAAAAGTACAAAAATTGTATTAACACTATTAAAGAACAGGTCTTGAGTATTTATGCTACACAAATATTTCCACTGCATTAAAGAGACAAACTGAAGAAAATTATTTAATAAACATGAGAGTTATGAGGGGGTCCCTGAAACTTTATCTCCCCTGTAAGGGGTCCCTGAACCCAAAAAGTCTGAGAACCCCTGATCTAAAGCACTGATTACAGTAATATTGGTAAAGCTCTAGTAGAGTGCTGAATGGGTAAATGAGGGTACAGATTGTAGTGTAAAGCACTTCAAGTATCTTGATAAGATAAAAAGGTTCTATATAAGTACAGTCCATTTACCGTTTTTATTTTCTTGTGTTAAGAAGTTTAGTCCATCATGGATCCAGTTGCTGAGAAAAAGCTGACGGGACTTGTAGCAGCTACATTTACTCCATTCACTTCCCAGGGGTAAGAATCTGTTTGTAATCTATTTTATCTTTTTTCCTGTTTGTGTTTATTTATTTTTCATTATTTGATCTAAGTGTGAACGCAGTCAGTCTCCTGTGATCAATGGGTATGATGTGTTCACATCTGTAATTATAATCTGAATCATGATTGTTCCTTTGCTCTTTAGTCAAATGAGTGAGATCTGTTTATCATTTTAACCCCAACAGTGAAATCAACTTATCAGTTATTGGACCTTACATTGACTACCTGTCCGAGCAGCAAGGTGTAAAGGGCATATTTGGTAAGTTTGACTGGAATTCTAATAGTTTGTTTTTATGTTCACACCTTGATTATCTCTTATTTTACATGTTGTTTCATAGGCATAGTTTAGTATTTTGTTTGTCTTTTGTTAACTCTCCATTTCTTAAAACATTTTATAAAAGTTGTTCATAAATTTCCAAATAAAATGACTAAAATATTGTCACAAAAGCGAGCAAGTGTGTGATTAACATGATCCATTTTACTGGAGGTTGGAACCACCAAGTAAGGAATTAATCAAATTTAAAATTGCTTGCACGTTTTTACCATAATTGCTACAAGTGATTAATTTATTTGTAATAAATTTATAAATTAGCGTAATGTGTTAGTAGTTTATTAGTAGTGTATTTGTCGAGATTGCAAGTCTTTGACAGTTTTTTTTTTGTGAGTCAGAAGCTAAAAACTTTAGTAAGCAAGTTCTTACATGTTGACTTTGTCATCTGCTCCAGACATCCTGCTGACTTTGCTCAATTTTATTTCCTTTATCCGGAGAACAAAAAAACACAGAACAAACATTGTTCTGTCCTGGTGTTATCTTAAATATCATGTTGGTTCTGTCCTTTTTTCCAGCTGTTAAATAAATGGCTGATCATTTCAAATGTGCATTGACTCAAGAAAGAAAAATTGCATTACCGTGCAAAAATATTTTAATACGTAATTTATTAGAATATAGGAGTGGTGGTGGAAAATAGGGCAGGACTATTCAACTAAACTGCTCAGGGGGCCACAGTTTCTGAAAGCCAGCAGCTCGGGGGGCCGGACATCCAGCGATTAAAATAATTATGTAAATAAATCAGAGTTTACAGTGATCTGCGTACCTCTTTAAATTTATTTATTTTATTGCATTGAATCAAAAATGCAATAAACAGAACTCAAGCCCAGAACCCACCACCAGTCTTGGTGTGAGTTATTCACTGTGGTGACCCCTGAAGAAGAGAACAGCTGAAAGAAGAAGAAAAAATTAGAATATACTGTATTTTGGTATTTTGCATGAGGCAACAGAGAATTGTCTTCACTTCTTCATTCAACCTTTATTTATACAGGTTAATCCCATTGAGCCTCGGGGACTCGTTTACAAGAGAGACCTGGAAGAAACTTGGAAAGTTGTGTGCAAAAGGAAATGCCAAAAAAAAAAAAAAAAAAAATTAAATACAGAAAATGAATCGCGGTCCTCGTTTTATTCCCTCAATTACAATATGAAAATTACGTCTGGAAGTCACAATTATTTAGTTTTTGGTAAACTATGTGCTATCTAGGTGCATGCTATTATCAGGATGGATTTTATTACGTGCGCACGTTGCATTAAATGCATTGCATACAGTCTGAAGGACTCCTGAAGTCGTTCTCCAAATATTCAGACTGCTCCAACACTGAAACTCGGTTATGGTTAAAAAAAAAAAAAAAGTTTAAACTCTACCAGTGTATTCATGTTCAGCTTGATGAAATTGTGTCCGTTTATTGTGCATATGGAAAACTTGCATTTTAACAGGCTCAATAATTAAAATTTAAATAATTTACACAATATGCATTTCAATAAGAATGACTTGTTTTTAATTAGGCCAAAATGATTTTCAGTTGTCTTTTTTTGTATCTTATATTTCAGTCATGTTCTATGTTCTAAACAAATGTCAAGTGATATGTTTGTTTGTTTATTTATTTATTTATTACAGTGAATGGCACCACAGGGGAGAGCATGTCTCTCACTGTAGCAGAAAGGAAGGTCCTGGCAGAGAAGTGGTGTGAGAAAGCTAAGGGCAGGTCAGTATTTTTGATTAGATGTGTTCCCAAACAAATTTTGACTCTAAAATGTTTATTTTTTATTTTTATGTGTCTCAACAGAATGAACCAAGTGATTGTACATGTTGGATGCATGAGTGTTAAAGACTCCCAGGAGCTGGTGAGTGTGATTTTTTTCTGTGCGACTGATTTACGTAATGTAATGACAGGCTTGACTTCACTTCTCCCTTCACTCATGGGGGGGTGGGGGGGGAGTGTTTTATACACATATTACTGTTAGTCAAGTCAAGTCAACTTTATTTATAGAGCACATTTAAAACAGAACCTGTTATCAAAGTGCTTAAGAACAACAACAATCATTGAGTAAATTAAAGAGAAAAATATATAAACATATATATATATATATATATACAATACACTAATAATGAAAATAACTGAAGAATTAATAAAAAGCATTTAAAACATAAGGTCACAGATTAAAAAACACTAGATCAATTTACACTGTATGAAATGCCTGAGAGAACAGATGTGTTTTTAGCAGGGATTTGAAGTGAGGAAGGGAGGTGGCCTGCCTGATGTTGGGGGGGCAGGTTGTTCCAGAGTTTGGGGCTCATGACTGAAAAAGCCCGATCCCTTCTGAGCTTCAGTCTTGTTTTTGGAACAGCCAAAGGCAGCTGATCGGATGATCTCAGGTCCCGAGAGGGAACGTAAGGTTCCAGAAGCTCAGAGAGGTAAAGGGGTTCGAGGCCATTCAGGCATTTGAAGGTCAACAGAAAAATTTTAAAAACTATCCTCGTAGGAACAGGGAGCCAGTGAAGGGACGACAGAACTGCTGGAGTAATATGTTCAGACCTACGAGTTCTGGTTAAAAGCCGAGCAGCAGCATTCTGGACAAGCTGAAGGCGTGAGATGGAGGCCTGGCTGATCCCAGCATACAGTGCGTTGCAATAGTCCAATCGGGTCGTGACAAAGGCGTGGACTAGTTTCTCAAGGTCGGATCTGGACAACACTGGCTTGAGTTTAGCTACCTGTCTGAGTTGGAAGAAGCTTTTCTACAGAAAAGCTGTTGCTAAAAGCTGTGAGCTCTAAGTATTCAGCCTGGTAGAAACGGTGGGTCTGCTTTTCCACTGACACGAAAACAATCCTCCAACACTGAATCACAGTTAACACAACGACATCCCTGTTTGTTGTTTGTAGATTACAAGTGACAATTTCTTTAGAAAATAGAATCGTTGATCTGTAATTGTTCACATAGTTACTGTCACTTTAAAAAAAAATCCCCACAGTTTATCAAAATGCCCCAAAGCTTAAAGTTATGTTGGAAATAAGTCTTTAAAATAGCTATAGAAAACAATCTGAATGCAAAAATAAAAACACTTTTTTTTTATTCATCTACAGTATATTAGTAATTAAACATATATTTTTAAATGCAAAGAAGATTAGCAAATTATCGTTTTCCACTATTATTTGCACCTTAACCTGAAATTTGGCATAGTATCTAATGCGATTGCATTGTATGTTCTAATACATAAATAAGTAATACTAAAATACTTAAATGTTTGTGAGTTTTTAGTAAGTTTTATTATAATATTGGAGTAAAAAAAATAGACTCTTTGAGTATAAAGCCCACAAATGAATTTTAAAATAAAGAATTGTTTTAAAGTGCAAGAAGGTGAATTTATTTGTATTAAACATAAAAGTCTATCTATTTTTTCCCGTATCTTTTTTTTAATGGTGCATTAATGTTGATAAAATATATTTTTTGTTTGTCTCTTTCTGAAAGTAAAGAAATGTCATTTGTGAAAGCTGAAGTGTTTCTCAACGTGCTACAATACTTGTGAACTAAAGCTAAAATGCTACATAAAGTGTTACTGTTGTTTTTATTGATTATAGCTTTTTAAAATATTGAAACCGTTTGATTGTAGAGCCACTGATGCAAAAACTCTCCATCCCTTTTGGATTTGATTGTTATAATTGTTCCCCCTCCAGGCTCGTCATGCAGCACAAATTGGGGCTGATGGGATAGCAGTCATCGCCCCCTTCTTTTTTAAGCCCAGAAATGCAGGTATCTGACAGTCTTTATTTTTATTCTCTCATATGGGAGGAGATGGACCATTACCCACTGCAGCATTTTATTCACATATCTACTGTTGAACGTGCCTGAAAACGTTAAAAAGTTTTTCTCCTCTCGTTTCAGAGACTTTGAGAGCATTTATGAAGGAAGTCGCTGCAGCGGCTCCAAATCTGCCTTTCTACTATTATCAAATCCCAGGACTCACTGGTGTTAATGGTCAGTATCATTGATGGTGGTTTTTATGTTCTGCAGTCCCATCACTTCCAGCTAAATTCATCTCTAAACTTAACTAAAGACCATGTTTTATGTGTTTTAGTTTGTGATGTGAAACTGGAGTTGTCTCGTTTCTTTTAGTGCAAGTGAGAGATGTGATAGAAGGTATTGAGAAGCTCATTCCCTCCTTCAGAGGCGTGAAGTTCACTGGGAATGACCTCATGGACTTGGGTCAGTGTGTCAGTTACTGCCTGCCTGAGTGGTCCGTCTTGTACGGGGTGGACGAGGTCAGTCTTTTCCTTTCTTCTCTTATTTGTTGTCCGATAGATCTGCTCACGATGCTGTGAAAAAATATTCACTACGCTGTGGTGTTTTACTGTGGTGTTTTACTGTGGTGTTTTACTGTGGTGTTTTACTGTGGTGTTTTACTGTGGTGTTTTACTGTGGTGTTGCCATTCAGAATGGAATGAAATTGGATTTGAAGCTGGTTTTATCATTTCAAACACAGAGTGCCCTAACTCTGGGGTTCCCAAACTTTTCCATGCCATGCCCCCCCCCCAAACAGCATTAACTTCTGGCCGAGGCCCCCCCTCGCAAACCCACAAACAATGTTGCAAAATATGTAAAGAAACATCAACTTTTAGATTGTTTTAACTTTTATTCACTATATTCTATTAATTATTACAGCTGCTGAGCATACAAATGTTATTAACTAACATGTTTTAAACACTATATTATATTCCCACTGGGAAAAAAACAACTTTTCAACGAACTGTTGACCAGAAGAACAAAACAAAAGAAATCTAACCTCTCTCTCGAGTGTGTTTATCTGGAAATGACATACAGATTTCCCTAGTGTGCTATTTTTATTATTATTATTATTATTATTATTATTTATTTTTTCCATCTTCTTCTCTCCAGTTTTTGAGGCTCTCCTAGCGCCCCCTGGCGGCCCCCACTTTGTCAAACACTGCCCTGACTCACACACCTGCAGGATTTATAAGTATTTACAGCTCAAGCTGATTGGTTAATGTCTGTTTGTTTAACCCATGAAACCTCCAGGATTTTTGCCCATTCCTCAAAACTGAACTGTTCAAGGTCTTTAAAGCTAGAGGGCCTGTTTTTCAACTTAGTGTTGGAACAGTTTATAGATTTTCAGTCAGTCTCAGATCTGGGTTTTAACAAAGCAATTTAATAAAAATGGGTTTCCTTAAACTCCTGGCGTAAGTGACATTTGAATAATTCTAGCAGACTTTGTAGTTTTCTACCATATTTATAAGGTCGGAGGCTTTAAGTTGTGTTATGAAGAGATACTCTACAAAAGCCAAGAATGACTGTGCCTACAATTAATAACATAAACGTTCTGTTTGTTTTTAGAGATTATGAGATGACCATGTTGTTATCATAGATTAACTCTGCTGATACTGACAGAAAAACAAGCTTTGTTTTGCCATGATTACAAAATGATTATGATGTGCTAATAAGTGGTGCATGTATTACTCCCATTATTATCATTCAGTACAGCTGAGAATGATGCATAACAGTAGGTCAAGACACAAACTAATAGTTGTCTGCTGGATGTTCTTGGATGTCTTTTCAGCTTGAATCCGTTGAGTGATGGTCCTGGTTTTTGTTTTAGCGTAACTTTGAAAGAATTTCTTGTTGTTGTTGTAAGAAAATAAACCGGTCAAAATAACTAAGTGTACAATAATTTATTACCTTGCAAAAAGAAGAATTGCCTTATTTTGGTGGAAGGAGGAGTTTGTGCGCCTGAATGATCCTAGGAGCTACGATGTTTGGGGCAATTGTTGTTCCCTCTGGTAGGATCGCCCATGGTAGATTGGTTCTAGGTGACAAAGAGCAATTCAAAACACTTGTACAGTAGTCCCTCGTTTATCTAGGGGTTCCATTCATAACATGATTCATAACTTTCATGGACGGAAAAGTCCGCTTTGTGGCCTCAGGATTCCATCTCTGCTATTTGCAGATGATGTGGTCCTGTTGGCGTCATCGTGCTGCGATCTTCAGCTCTCACTGGAGTGGTTCACAGCCAAGTGTGAAGCAGCTGGGAGGAGACTCATCACCTCCAATCTGAGGCCTTGGTCCTCAGTCAGAGAGATTGCTCTCAGTGGGTCCAGGGTGAGGTTCTGCCTCAAGTGGATTTCATGTATACTGAGGTTTGGTTCACAAGTGAATGAAGAATGGGGTCAGAGATTGACGGATGGATTGGTGCAGCATCTGCAGTATTGCGGACTCTGTGCAGGTCCATTATGGTTATCCAGGAGAGACTCGGAGTAGAACCACTGCTCCTCCACATCGAGAGGAGCCAGTTGAGGTGGTTCTGGCATCTGTTAAGGATGCGCCCTGGACGACTCCCTAGGGAGGTGCTTTGGGCATTCCCGACTGGGAGGAGACCCTGGGGAAGACCCAGGACAAGCTGGAGAGACTCTGTCTCTCAGTTGGCCTGGAAACACCTTAAAATCCTCCCAGAAGAGCTGGAGGAGGTGGCTGTGGAAAGAGACGTCTGGACCGCCCTGCTCAAGCTGCTGCCCCTCGACTTCAGAACAAGTGGAGGATGGATGGACTGACAATAGAAGATGTCATTAAAGCACATTTTTAAACATGACCTCTCAGCTTTAGCATTAAACTTTGATGCAGAGCTTTGCACCTTCTTCAAAATTACATTTGCCCTTTTTTTTATCTTTAATGAATTCACTCCTTGCTTGTTCTGTGATTTTTGTCTCAACAGATTTGATGTGATGCTGTTTTATATTTTGTAGTAATAAATATTAGTTGTTTGGGGTATATTTCTATGACTTGTGTAAAGTAGGCCTGTCACAATAAACAATAAATCAATTAATCGCAAGATAAATGAAAATTATCAGCCTCATGTTCATTTATCAGCTTTATCGTTTCTTCGTATCTCTTTCTACTGAAGATACTGGATGACAAAAAGCTCAACTCCGGTGCTCTTCACTGACTCCTCCTTTTCTCTTCAAAATCTATTTTAACTGTCCAAAATTGCGTTTTTGGACAGTTAAAAGCAGCTAAGCTGAGAAGCTAAGCTAACAAGCCAACCTCAGGAAAAACCTCCATCTTGTTAAAGCTCCAAAATTCATGGATGAAATCTGTGCCTTCATCTAAAGTTTTTTCTCTGCAAAAAGAAGCCAAGAACTTGTGTACTGGTTTGTTTTTGTTTTTTAATTAAAAGCTTTGTAAAAAATGCTATGCTAAAGAGCTCAAGCCACAATGAGCGTCCGTCATTTTGAGAACCAAAGAGACAGCCCATGTCATGTCATAGGGCCTCCCTCCCATTTTTCTTAGACACGCTGCTTGCTCCCTCCCTATCCATCATTCAGTTCAGTCTTATACTGCCATCTGGTGATACGAAAAAAGATACTACACCCAAAACAAATTCACCAACATTTCTTCTTAAATTTGACACTAATTACTAATTATTGTCAAATTTCAAACTATTATCGTTTATCGCAATAATTTCTGAGACAATTAATGGCCCAGCAAAATTTGTTGTTGTGACAGGCCTAGTGTAAAGGCATTTTTTTATTATTTTATTATATTTCACCTGTTTTGACTATTTTGTCGATGTCGCATCAAAATAGGAAAAACTGCTACATCACTGTCGATTGTTTGATGACGTTCTGTTACTCTAATAGCTGTGGCAAAGGTTTTATTTTTATTTTTATATATTTTTAAATTTTTTAGTTGTGACAAAGTTAAACTCATAAACAAATCTTTGTTTCGTAGCAACTGTTAGCAGGTCTGGCTATGGGAGTCCACGGAGCCGTTGGCAGGTCAGTGGTCTTTAATTAGTTTTGTTTTCCGTTTTGTTCTTCAAGTGTTTTTATACTTTTTAATTTTTTGCCACGCAGCACATATAATTATATTGGATGTCATGTCAACAAGCTCATAGCTGCATTTGAGAATGGTGACCTTGTTCAAGCCAGGACCATACAGGTACTGCACGTTTTTGTTGTTTGATGTTCCTGACCTCTTCGTCATGTTTCTGTCAAATTTGTTTGATGTTCTTTTTATTTTTGCGTGCAGTTCAAAATGCAAGAGCTTCTGAGTTACGCCATGAAACTCGGTGAGTCTTGATTTGGATGTTTTCCACTAAAACTGGATCTGATCAAATTTTCTGCAACTACATCTTTGTACTTTTAAAACTGATTTACTTTCACCAACAGGTTTTGATGTCGGCGTGAACAAGCAGCTGATGTCGGAGCTGTCAGGTTTATCTCTTGGACCCCCGCGACTCCCGCTGATGCCATGTCCTCATGATCACGCTGAGCTGATCGCACAGAAATTTCGCACAATTTTTTCTCATAGCTAATTTGTTTGTACTTAATTTTAAACCTTGAGGTTCTGTCGGCAAATCTATTTTTTGTCAATAGTGCTCACAGGTCGGCAACAATATTTGAGCAATATACTAACTCTGACAAATTTTAACATTAATCCACCATTTAAAATTTTAACAATTGTTGATCATTCTTGAATGTATTTAAACTTGAGCATTCCCTATATGAAGATATTTTCCTATGAACAACACATATATTTTTTGTTTTTTCCAGAGTTACTGTATTTTACTGACATTTACTCATTGTGGTTTCTTAACATGTATCCACTTCTTCCAGCGCCAGATTGTTTTTCTTGCGTTTAGTTTGAGGTTAGCTGCACAGCACGTAGAAACATTCCAGGTTTAAATGGACTGCACATGAGAGGTTGGGGACCCTATGGTGGTCAAGCCCGATCTGATAATATCTAGGGTCCTCGCTAATGTCGATGGTAACTTTGATGTGGGTCATGACTAGTTTTTCAAAGCATTTAGCAACTATTGTGAGGGCTACTGGTCATTCAGACCAGTCACTGTAGAGCTCTTAGGAACAGGGATGATGGTGGTGGTCTTCAGGCAGGTGGGAACAGTTGCCAAGGTGAGGGAGGAGTTAAATATATTGGCCAGCACCTCGCAGAGCTGATCGGCACAGTCTTTCAGCACCTTCCCTGGGATGTAGTCTAGATCAGTGACTTTGTGAGGATTAATCCTGATGAAGGTCCTCCTTACTTCTGCTGAGGTCATGCTGATGAACTCGTCTTCTTCTGGTGAGGTGAGTCTGGTGCTGGGTGGTCTATTTGGGTCTTCAAAGCCGACATAGAACCTGTTAAGAGCATCAGGCCGTAATGGGTCCCTATTAGGGCTTTGTGCACCTCTGCTTTTATAGTCTGTTATGCACATAATGTCCTTCCACATGCTCTGTGGGTCCTGTGAGGCTGGATCTTCTGTGTGTATGTTGCTTTGGCCTTCTTAAGGTCAAGGTTTCTTTTTCATTCACATCATATGTAGTACATGTGATGGAATGAAATTGTGTACACAGGGTCCCAGTTAAAGTTGGTTATTAATACCTGCAGCCAGCTCTTTCCTTGCCCTCCTCAGTTCCTGTGAATCGGCAGACGTGAAGGCAGATCCCTGGCTTTCAGCGGGGTACGGACCTCTGCGTTCAGCCAGGGTTTCTGGTTCAGGTAGCACTTCAGTCCTGGTGGTGGTGACATCGTCAGCATGGTTTGATATGGGATTGTAACTTGTCGACCCTAGCATAGAAATTGTCAAAGCTGTGGAAGGGTTACTAATATTTTAGGGTTGCTATGCTATTACTGTAGCATTCTGGGTGAGGGGGTGGTCAGGCCTCGAGTTGGTTCGTTCTATTTCGTGTAGGCTTCGCCCTTTAAGACTGTCGCTAGTGGGTTTATCCCCAGACGCTCAGCGCAGCACTGAAAACTTTAGTCCACGCCCACCTGCTGTGTGTGGGCCTCACCCCCGGTCCATATAAATTACGGTGAGACCGGGTAATCGCTCCCATTTTTTCCCCAAAGGAAGAGTCAAAACTGTTTTTGGTTCAATCGGGCAGACGGTCTTGTCTAGTTTGATGCAATTTATACAAAATGGTTACATTTTGTTGCTTGGTTAGTCTTTAAAAAAATCTTGATTGATTCCTCTGATTTGTTGTTTTATGAAAAGAAAAAGGTTAATTAAAAATCAGTGGGGGTCATTAAACAGTTATTTTGTAACTTTTTATTATGGGTGTTCTGATTAGCATAAAATTAAATTAACTGTATTTTCAACACTAAACAGAATTTGTTACAAATAAATTTGTTACTAAACTGACTTGTTTTTCTTGTTTTTTTTTCTGAGCATTAAATTCTCAGATTATCACTATTCTTAACACAAAATTTTAATAGAAAGAAACCTTTAAAATGGGACCAAAAGGATGAGGAATGGGAATCCACTTGTCCATGAATAAAGATGCACAGAAACAAAATGATTTAAGGACCTAATTACCCAGCTGTAGAGCAAACAAATTAAAAACAAAGCTTACCACAAAGACAATTTTAAACAGATTCACGGTGTATGGTTGTGCCAAAACCGGAGTCTGTTGACCCTTTATTCATAATGACATACACCATCCATTCAATATCTTTACCCTCTTCTTCCATTTTGGGACACGGGGGTCACCGGTGCCCATGTCCAGCAATCACTGTGCGAGGGGCGGGGTACACCCTGGACAGGTCGCAAGTCCATCACAGGGACACATAGAGACAAACAAGACAACCAACCATTCGCTCTCTCACACCTAGGGACAATTTAGAGTTACCAATCAGCCTAACATGCATGTTTTTGGTCTGTGGGAAGAAAGCGGAGTACACGGAGAGAACATGCGAACTCCACCCAGAAAGGCCCCTGGACCGGGGTTTGAACCAGGGACCTGCTCGCTGAGAGGCAGCAGCTCTACCAGTTGCGCCACCATGACATACACCAGTAAAACCTAAAACATTAAAGTATAAATAAATCAATTACATTTTCCTCTCAATTGGAAAATGGACAAAATGTGTGAACCTATCTTTAGAAGCTGTGACTCATGTCTGCCACTATAACTGCAAGATTCTGGGTCATTTTAAGTTTTTTTTTTTGTTAATTGCTCAATCCAGCGCAGGCTTGACATTGAGGTATACAGTGGATGCCTTTTATATACAGTAACACACAGCAGGAATAATGTAAATTGATATGCGTTTCTTCAAAACACGGCTGCAGAATTATATTGTTGATTGACAGGTCTGTATATTCTTCAATAGGTGAATACAAAAATTCATTATATAAATAACTTGTTTTTAATAGTTTATATTTAGATAAATTCAGCAATTTATAGAGTTGTACAAATTGAATACATTATAATCTCAAAGTAAACTAGTTCATATATTTTACTTTAAGGCAGTTTTAAAATACTCAAATCATGTCCTCTAAATAATATTGACATGCTCTGTTGTGCTTGTTAGCTGAACTGTAGTTTCAAATTACCAGGGTGCACAAATATTTTCAGACCTTAAAATTTAGCATTTTAAAGTCTGAGGTTGTGGCATGGTGGCACTGTTTGTTGAGTTGTTGCCGCTCAGCAAGAAGGTTGCTGGATCAAATCCCAGCTCGGGACATTTCTGAGTGAAGTTTCTCACTGTGCACATGTGGGTTTTCTCCGGGTACTCCAGTTTCCTCCCACAGACCAGAAACATGCATGTTAGGTTGATTGGTAACTAAATTGTCTCTAGGTGTGAGTAGAGAGTGAATGGTTGTTTGTCTCTGTGTCCCTGTGATGGACTTGCGACCCATCCAAGGTGTACCCCGCCCCTCGCACAGTGGATTGCCGGACATGGGCACCAGCGACCCCCGTGACCCAAAATGGAAGAAGCGGGTAAAGATAATGGATGGATAGATGGAAGGTTTGAGAGCTATCTTAAAGAATCCATGATTGTTTATTTTGTTCCAACAGAAACTGGACTCAGGCTGTAGGTAAAAACTAGAGGCAGTCCAGAAATCAGGTTCTTCACTTGTGGAACAAGGTTCCTCAGTCTGGGTTTGGGAAGCATATGTTTATTCAGTTTATTCACACACACACACACACACACAAAAGAATCATAATACATATCTGCAAAATAACAGTGCGTGAATCAGGTCTCCAAAAAGCTTTTTAAAGCTTATAGACGGAGCCTGGGTACATATTGCATACAAATTATAACATATTAAAATAACATCACAATAAAACATCAGTCCTCATAAAAATTCCACATACAATACAGATTGTTACCTCTGATCAATCGGTTACAGGTCCTACAAGTGATCTCAAGTATATAAATGGAGCAATTTGGTCTTTAACTGTTTTTTGAAGGTGGAGATGAATTTCAACTCTTTCAAACTCTCATCAAGCTCGTTCCAAATCTGTGGACCCCTCCCAGAAAAGGTTTGACTAGTTATTCTAAGTCTTCTATATTTAGTGTAGATAAGATGTTTTTTCCTGGTTTCATAAGTATGTTGTAGACCACTGATTGGAACGAGCTCTGTTAATCTTTTATTAGTTTTATTTACAATTTGAAACATCAAACAGGCATTTTGAAACACATTTAATTCTGTTAGCTGAAGAAGACCAAAACGATGGAATAGATGGGATGTGGGGGCGTTATACTCGGACCATGACACGGCTCTTATCTTTTTTTGAAGACTTTCAAGTTTCTTAAGATAACTGTGGTAAGTATTGTACCATATAACATTACAGTATGTAAGATGTGGCTCAATGAGAGTTTTCTACATTGTTAAGAGCGTGGATAGAGGCAAATATTGTAGTTTAAAAAACAAGCCAACATATTTGAACAACTTAGTCAGGAGACACTCGATATGCAATTTAAAATTTAAGGACTCATCTATGTGGACCCCCAGGAATTTTGTGGAACTTACTCTCATTAATTTCTCATTTTTGATTTTGAGAATTATCAAAAATTGATTTTGAGAATTAGCAGCACGGTGGCGCAACTGGTAGAGCTGCTGCCTCTCAGCGAGCAGGTCCTTGGCTCAAACCCCGGTCCAGGGGCCTTTCTGGGTGGAGTTTGCATGTTCTCTCCGTGCATGCGTGGGTTTTCTCCAGGTACTCCGGTTTCCTCCCACAGACCAAAAACATGCATGTTAGGCTGATTGGTAACTCTAAATTGTTCCTAGGTGTGAGTGAGAGAGTGAATGGTTGTTTGTCTCGTTTGTCTCTATGTGGCCCTGTGAT
The DNA here is from genome assembly GCF_014905685.2 of Nematolebias whitei. Lineage (NCBI taxonomy): Eukaryota > Metazoa > Chordata > Actinopteri > Cyprinodontiformes > Rivulidae > Nematolebias > Nematolebias whitei. Next base: position 28,213,452 of record NC_056500.1, read on the forward strand.
GGACTTGCGACCCGTCCAGGGTGTACCCCGCCCCTCGCACAGTGATTGCTGGACATGGGCACCAGCGACCCCCGTGACCCAAAATGGAATAAGCGGGTAAAGAAAATGGAATGGAATGGATTTTGAGAATTACATGATCAATTAACAATTTGGGTTTATTGGGTTTAAAGAGAATAAAATTTGTTTTGCTGATATTAAGAGATAACTTGTTACTCTTGAACCAGATATTTATTTTTTTTCAGTTCTGCATTTACGATATCCTCCAGTTTTGAATAATTTTTATGTGAAAAAAACAAGTTGGCATCATCAGCAAAAATGACCTTATGAAATATTTTGGAAGAATTTACAAAGTCATTAATATATATAATGAAAAGTAATGGTCCCAAGATTGAACCTGGGGGACCCCATGTTTGATGTCTCAAATTGGGGATTTTTGATGATTTAGAATTACATACTGTTGTCTACCAAAAAGATAACTTTTAAACCAATTGTATGTCATTCCTCTTATCCCGTAATGGTGCAGCTTACCCAATAATATATCAAAATCAACTGTATCGAAAGCCTTAGAGAGGTCCAGAAAAATGCCAACACCATAATCACCATGTTCAATTGTATCACATATTTTTTCAATAAGGTCCAAAATAGCCAAACTGGTAGGACTCTTTTTCCTGAAACCATACTGCGAATTTGAGAGAATCAGTTGTCCATCCATCTATCCATCCATTATCTTTACCCACTTCTTCCATTTTGCGTCACGGGGAGAATCAGTTGTTTATCAATGTATTCAGTTAATCTACTATGTACAACTCTTTCGAGTATCTTAGATAAAGTTGGAAGAACAGAAATAGGGTGATAATTACTAATATCATTTTTATTTCCAGAGTTGTAAATTGGAATAATTTTTGCCATTTTAGGCACCACGCCATGGAGTGCAGATAGGTTGATGCAATGTGCAAGAGGTTTAACAATTGAGTTTGAAATTGCATGCAGGATTTTACTGCAAATCCCATCAGCTCCAGCTGTATAAGAACTCTTTAGTTTTTTAATGATTGTTTTTAGTTCACTTTCGTCTGTAGTTTGTCTGCTACTCCATGTGGCATTTATTTGTGTATTCATTTATGAAAAATAATTACTGTCAAAATATAAAGATACAGAATAGGCTACTTATTTTAAACTTAATAGTTACACTATTTTATTTTTTTACATTTATTGTCTTTTCTTTTTTTTTTTGTTGTTGTAGGAACTGGAGGACAAAAAGTCTCCTGGTATCAAAAACATGAGAAAATCCTTCTTCTTCTTCTTCTTCTTCTTCTTCTTCTTAGTTTTTCTTTGGCGGTTGGCATTCAAGATTTTGAAGCATTACCGCCATCTACTGTGTTAGTTTGTCAACTGGAATGTCGCTCCAAAAAAAAAATAATAAAAAAAATAAATAACTTATATCCATAAGAATAAATAACGCTCATATTCTCTCAAACAACTGAGTCCTTTTCAGGTATTTCAACAAGATGTTGGTACTTGCAGAACTTGAATTTGCTTGTAACAGCACTACAGGATCAAATCTGACGTTTATTGCATCGAGTCTTTGAATCATTTGTCTTCTTTCATGATGGTAGTTTTGGCAGATCATTAGCACGTGTTGTATGGTCTCATCTTCCCCACAATGGTCACATTTTCCCGTGTTATGTTTCCCTATATGAGAAAATCCATCGAGCGGAACTTTAATTCTGAGCGTTGCGGTTCCTGCTTCCTGACGCACGGCGGGATTTGAGTGTTACACTCAAATCTTCAGCGCTTCCGGCCAGCTCAGCGCATCGCTCCTGTTGTGTTGTCACTTTTCCAGCTTGTCGAACGAGCGCTGGTGGCAGCTAGCTGTGAGGTGTTTCAGGTGTTTCGGGCCGTGGAGACACAGCAGGACGTTCGGGAGAGATGGTGCTGCTGACGATGATCGCCCGGCTGGCTGACGGGCTGCCGCTGGCCGCCTCCATGCAGGAGGACGAGCAGGTTCACATTCTCAACCTTATTTCTGTGGACGCTGGCTGCTGTAGATAAAGCCTCTGTGTTGTAAAGCTGTAATGTTCCATAATAACGCCCAGCTGTTCAGCTCATAGTTATGAGGCGTCTCCTCATAAATGTTTGTGGGTTTTTTAGAGGTTAAAACACAGACCAGCTGCTGTCTGAATATTTATTTCTGACTTGGTGAAGTGAAGGCCTGTTTGTTATCTACACCATGTTTCAGTTTAAACCTGAAGACTTCCTTACAGCCTGTAATTATCTGCTACATCTTTATTAATATACGATTACAAATAAGTTCCAAGGTAACATTCAGTCCATCTTCTCTTTTTGTATATAGCTGCCAAGGTGCCAGACTTTTTAGTGTAGGTGGTCTTTAGGTGTCTTTCAATTAGATTTTTTTTTTCTTTGAACTTTGGCTTTTCATTTATTTTCAGTCCAGTACCTGATCAGTCTCTGAGGAATGTTTATTGTTCAGCAACCTAACTGAAAACTATTAATTATTTAGGCATGGAGGGCTCCTAAATTCAGGGGATAAATTAGTGTTGCGTCAGCTCATGAGAGACAACAAATTACTATTTTTTTTTAGAGCAAACAGGATCTTTAAACACTTATATACTGACCGCTTGTCACAAATATACAATTTGTTCTCAGTTTTGTAGGATAACGTATGAAAATAATCAAAAACTGACAAGTTTGTCAGATTTTAAATAGAGTCAAAGCACCAAAATGATGATTTCCCAATAGCTACTGGCTGAAATCTTTGCCTCTGAAGAATGATACGTCTCAACTTTTCTTCTATTCCTTAAAGATGTGAGTTCCAGATATTATTCCTCTCACGTGAATTAATAAAAAAAAAACTAACACTCTTTCAGTCCTGCACATTTTCACTTTACCTATTTTTAAGCGCACTTCACACTACACTATAATAGATGGGTACAAAGACTAGACTGAAAATAAGTAAAGGGGAAAAAAGGCCAAAATAAATCCTGAAAGAGCTTCAGAAAACCTGGAAAACTACTGTATATTCTATAAAGTGCTCCAAATTTTTCTCAGTGCATTTAATTTTTATTTCCAAATATGATCCAAGTATTACTATTTGCAGCTATATGAAGATTACCCACTAATTGATCATTTTAAAGATTGATATCAGTCTTCAGAAGTCCGTATGGATTATGAAGTAAACAAAAGGCTGCTCTGTAAGAGGACACGATTACAAGTAGTTTGTATGTAGTCGTATAAATGTTGCAATAAAAATGGACTGACTCTTCATGCTTGGGATTTAAATATTTGTTCTTTTCCAGGTTTGAGACTGACCTTAAATGCATTTAAAAAAAATTGCATTTCTGTCGATCAAGTTTAGACAAACTTGTTTCTGTCTGTGATCGTCTGGAAACTGACCGAGTCAAGCAAAGAGAACATTTTACTTGACATAGGATGTTAAAATGGATTGTATGTGTAACACAATGAGCTGTTTTCTTTTGTTCGTACCTCGACAGGAGTCTAACGTCTTTCTCTTCACTCTTTTTGTGCATTCTCAAAAAGGGAAGTGAAAAGGTTTGTCGTGTCTCTGCTCTGTGGTTCATCGCATGTGTTTCATGTGTCAAAACTGGCCATTACCCGACCCGTTTTATTAAAAGTTTTACAAATGGCATCTCGTTGTTGGAGCCGTCTTGTTTAGCAAGTAGAGACTCAACGTTTGTCAAAGCCAGTTCCGTGCCATAATTAAACGCAGACTTCAGCTGTGAGTTGTTTGATGACGGTTTATTGCTTTGCTTTCTCTCCAGCTGGGTCGAGACCTTCAACAGTATCAGACTCAAGCCAAGCAGCTCTTCAGGAAACTCAACGAGCAGAGTCCTAACCGCTGCACCTTAGAAGCTGGTTCTGTGGCGTTTCAGTGAGTTGAAGAGCGTTTTGCATAAACCTTCCATAAAACAATATTTCCAATCCCAGCGAATGCTTTGTGCTTTAATTATGACCCCACTTTTTATACTCCTCGCAGCTATTTCATAGAGAAAGGAGTTTGCTACCTCGTGCTGTGTGAAGCCAGCTTTCCGAAAAAGCTAGCCTTTGCATACCTTGAGGACCTGCAGGCGGAGTTTCACGAGCAGCATGGAAAGAAGGTCCCCACTGTATCCCGCCCATATTCTTTCATTGAATTTGGTAAGAATAAGGCACAGCTGGTTGCAGCGCCAGTACTATTACATTGCGTAACTTTTTTTTAAATTTAAGTCTAGACAAACAATAGTGTAGAAATAGCTTTGTAGAAATAAGATGTAGTGTAAAGTGTAAGTGTGTGTAGCACAAAATGAAGACTCGCACTTTGTTGTATAGTTTGATAACCCGTCCAGCTGCTCAGACATGTGACCTTTAATTCAATTATTCATCATCAGGTTGTTTTTAGTTTCTATATGTTGTGGTTATAATACAGTTACAAACATGTGTCATTGCAGAAGTATCTCACTGAGGTCTTGTCCCACTGAGTGACAAAATAAACCTGGACAGTGATTGCAGATTGTTTAACTGCCCAAAATGGATCATTGCAATTGTTGAAGACAACGAAAGTCCTTGACCAGAAATATTCAGGCAAACAAAATATTATATAGGCTATCTGGTGACTCCCATATAGAATCTGTGTAACTGCAGTGGTTTTACTAACAAAACATCAATACTTTCCTTTTGATCTGCATTGTGGCTGAAGGTTAGCTGTTGGCTTGTCAACCCCAGGAGAACTTTGTATTTATTCTGCAAATACAAATTGTGCAGAAATAAAGTTAAGTTTTTTTTAAAAACTTTTTAAGACATTTTTATTTGTCCCACAACTAAAACTAAATAAAACTGCATAGTTGATTATGCACTATAATTCCATTTAATTTGTGCACACGTCAGTACAAAAAGAAAGACTTTAGTTGTTCGTGTAGTCGCTGTTGGCTCTTGTTTAAGACTCCATCCTCATATCAAGGCTTACAAAATTAGTGAATTTTCCAGACATAGAGCCGGGCTCATTTAATTATCAGAAAACCACATTCTTGGTCAGATTTTATCGTCCGTAGTCCACTTATGGCATATGTGTCAAACGCAAGGCCCAGGTGCCAAATGTGGCCCTCGTTGACATCTTATCTGGCCCCCAAGATGATACGTTAAATGTAAAATACAAATTGTTTCAATAATCTTTGATTATGATTCAAAAGTGCAACAGAGAATTTCAAACGAGACCAGTCACTCTTGTTGAGGAACCTGCAACCAAGAATAGATGTTTGAGTTAATGTAGATTCTGAAACCGGCCCTTAGTTTGAAAAAGGTTTTAATTTTGGCCCCCTTTTGTAAGTGGATTTGACCCCCCTGACTTATGGTGTTGTTTGGTTGGTTGCAAATATCTCTGAGGTCAGCACTTGTTTTATTTTTGAGCTCATGACCAGCAGTGAATATTTTGCCAATCGGCACCATAAGGAGCAGTGATGCTTAACATCTATCATGTTATAACTCATATGAAATTAGTTGGCACATTTTCGTTGGGACTAACTCAGAAAATCATGTGGAAAAACCAGCTACTTTAAAATAAAATGCCAGAGTGTGACATCTTTTGAGACAACTTTTGAATGTGCTTTACAGAAATTCAAACGCGCAGATTAACGAGCCTACACAACCAAATTGTTTGACATATTTTATTAAATCAACTCCAAGCCTCTGGTCCAAAGACAAGTTGTCCAAGATCAAAGCCGACCTGGACCCCGCATGCAATTGTTGCAAACAAACTCCAGCTTCACTCCTGCATACATTCTGGACATGTCTCGATCTGCAGACTTTTTGGCAATCTATATTCAACACCTTCTGTGGAATACGTGGTAACACCATACAGCCATCACCAGTCATCGCACTGTTCGGGGTGGTCCCTGGGGATGCATCCTTTAACAAATGTGAGAAGGATGTGATTGCTTTTGGCTCTCTTCTGGCCAGGAGGCTAATTTTGTACAAGTGGAAGGACCCACGCACCCCCAGCATACGTACATTGGATAAGAGTGGTGATGTCCCATATCTGCCTGGACAAAATAAGATATACCCTGAAGGGGTACCCTGATCCGGTGCAGGAGGGGTTTATATGTTCTTTGTGTTCTCTTTTTATTTTCTGTTTGTATATTAAAATCAAAATACAAATAAAAACTTTGTTTAAAAATAAATCAACTCGTAGTCTTATAGCTTTGACCCTGGTGTGTCTTTCTGTCTCCTTAGACACCTACATTCAAAAAACCAAGAAGTTGTACATCGACAGCAGAGCACGAAGGAATCTGGGCAGCATCAACACGGAGCTCCAGGACGTGCAGAGGATCATGGTGGCAAACATCGAGGAGGTTCTGCAGAGGGGGGAGGCTCTGTCTGGTGAGTCTTTACCTCCCATTCAGACGGATGGGTCGTCATTTGAAGATCGCCTTTTAGTTTTGATCCTTTCCTCCTCCTCATTTTTTCCCTTTCTCCCCTTCGTGCAGCGCTCGACTCCAAGGCCAGCAACTTATCCAGCCTGTCCAAAAAGTACAGGAGCGACGCCAAGTATCTGAACACCCGCTCCACTTACGCCAAGCTGGCAGCAGGTGGCGTGTTTTTCATCATGCTTATCGTCTACGTGCGCTTCTGGTGGCTCTGAGAGGGGAAGCGGAGGAAGAGGAAAGAGGTAGTGAAGAAGAGCTGCACGTGCATATCTACAGAGGCCGAGGAAACATGCATCACCTTCAGCTGAAGCAAAATAAACGGGATCCCTGCTCTTAAGCAGACTTTACAGACAGACATCAAGACGCTCGTGTAGTCCTGTCCATGTGTGGATGTGTAATCTGAATATAAACCTCATAAAATATTATTTTATTAATAAATGTTTAGTAATGCTTCAAGTAGCTGCCCTGGATTGGAGAGGAAATGAGTAACTGTATGTGTTTTTTTAAGGTGATTTATGTCTAAGTGTAGAGAGAGGGGAATTTCCTGGTTTGTGCATTTTCAAAGGAGTGACTGATTCACTTCATATGAATCAGATAAAAAAAATTGGCTTTATTTTTCATCCAGATCACGTCACATGGGAACAGTTGGTATTTTAACAAGGGGATCATATTAATGATGGCTGCACAATCTGATACAATTACTGGGAAAATATTTTTGGAAAACATGAATGTTCTGTAGCGGTAACAAAAGCTCTGCAACAGCTGAGGAGAAGCATTTGAAGTGGATTAAAGAAACTGTATGGAAGCCTGCACATGCTACTTTACCTGCCTGATTCAGTAGTTCTCTTTTTTTCCTTCTAACATTATGAGCCTCGGTGACACTAAAAGTAACTGCATAGATTTTTAGGAGGTGTAAGAATTGCAGCATTCATTAAGAGCAGCAGGAACTCGTCCATTTTGCTCGACGCATCTTTTTTTAATCAGCTTTTTCCTGCGAGAAAATAACGGCTTCATGTGTGCAGAGTGAGTCGTGAAACCATTCACAGACTTTTCTCTCATTATAGTCAACTAAGGAGCAGATTTGGTGAAATATTAACATCATTACCGGTAGTTCTTCTTTCACTGTCTTTATATAAAGTCTGATGAAGAGAGACCTTACGATCACTTTTTTTTATTTTTTTTATGGAAGTTTAATTATTTAGATGTTTATGTTTAAATTAATGCAATTCCAGTTTTTCTTCTCACTGATGGCTGTTGTGTGAATTATTAAATTACTTTTATGCCCATGTTTATCATAGATTAGTCCATTTTCTCGTCTTTAAGCATTTCTTCTGTGACTAAACAGAAACCTGAAGCGCCGACAGAATATCTGCAGAAATAAATCGTGCTTCTCAACAAAAACAGCCGCACGAACGAGTGACATTTGAAACTAATATAAACATTAGGGATGCACGATATTGGCGTTGAAGTTAAATATCGGCCATTCTATCAAAATAACTTGCCGATATAAAAGGGGCTGTTTTTAAATATATATAAATAAATTATGCTGTTTTGTATGACAACCTAGTGACAAAATTTGACCTTAAGACATAATCCAAGTTGAAGTGTTACATCATCTTCAGTCTCCTTTCTGGCATCTGCATTTGTTAGCAGGCCATACTGACAAAGACCATGTAGAATAATGTATTTTAATTCCACAGCAGAGAAAGCTATGTAGTCATGGTAAGTAGGTCTAGGGAAAAATATTGGTATCGGTTATTGCCCAAATATGTTTTAGCTTATCGGATATCGGCCATAAGTCCAATATCATGCATCCCTAATAAACCCAGTTACTGGTGTAGAGCTCCCAGGACTCTTTAGTTTCAGCACTTTTTAAAGGTTCAGTGTTGTTGTTTTTCCACTCATCAATTTGTGCTCAGATATTTTATTTTAGTTCTACTGAAGGACCTTCACCTCAACCCAAGTTTGACTCATGCAAGCCAACCTGCTTCTCTAAAGTGGCTTGCTAGCGCACTGATTTGTGTTGTTGCTTTGATGTCTGCAGCACAAGTGAAGCAGCGAAGCGTCCTCTAACCACCATGTGTCAGACGAATCGTCTCCTCGTGAACATGATCAGTCTGACAGACCGATGGGCTCCTGGTGTCTTCCTGTCAGCCCGCCTCGACCTTTACCATTTAACTCTGCCCGCGTGTTACAAAACAGCTGAAACTTTGGTTCATATTGTGTCAGGTCAGCACGAAGCTCTCGTTTTCATAATCCACACTGACTTTCACAAACAGCTCTGTAGTTCATCAAATCGCTGTAAAAGTTTTTGAATGTAAGTTTCTGTTCAGATCAGGTTTGCAAGGATTTTGTTGCTCTGTGACCTGTGACCTTTGTGGAAAACCAAGATCTCTGTGCAAACTAGAGATGCCAGTAACTGAACAGCACTGTTTCAAATCTCATCCCTTCTCCCAACATGTCTGAGTCGTCTGTTTCTTTCTGCACTTTAAAGCATTAACAAAACAAAATGTATTTAGTAACTTCAACATAGATTTGAGCTTTTTAAGGTGTTCTTGGTTCTTCTTCTCTAAGCAAGAAAGGACAGCAGTTTATTTTCTGTTCGGTCTTTGAATAAAGTCATTTGCAAAAAACGAGCTTCCTGTCTGTCACAGAACCTGAACAGGAACTGATGTTTATCAGAACTTCTTGAAACGCGAGAGCAAAACGTTCAGTCTTTTCTTTGACAAAGTTGGGTTGAATTCGTCAACTTTTAAAATGATGGAGCAAACGGTTCAATTTCATCTTTAAATAGATGTTAACACAGCACAACCTGTATAACACTGCTTTAATCTGATTTTATTTATTGTAGCCATTATAGTCAATATTTAACAGTAGTAGTTAATATCTACCTGCAGCCTTATACAGTAGTTTCCCCTTTGTTCTGGCGTGTTAGCAAACTATTTCATGAACGCCTGCATGACTTTTAATTAAACTTTTAGGATATAATCAATGGACTTACATCTACATCTGAGTAACTTTTGGAGCCAGCCTAATCCAAGATGCTCATCGCAGCCAACTGATCTTAGAAAACACCAAAATGGCTTTAGTAGGTTTTACAGATAAAGATTTACTGTTGAAAATCAGCAGGGCTGTAGCTGAGAGTCATTCACAACACATACTGTAACTTCTCATTACACATGATCTGTCTTTGTGGCAGGCGATATGCATGAATTCAAGGAATGCTAGGCCTGAAATTTTTTCACATCCCCTTTTCAAATCAATGATACATGCAGTGTGCACAATGCTAACAGGAGATAAAGCTAGGTATAAAACTGGAGAAATATTCAAAACGCACAGTCATCTAAACAATTATTTTAAAAAAATTTACTCAGATTTCAATTTTCTTTATTGTCATTCGCATCACATGTGGTACATGAGGTGGAACGAAATTGTGTACTCAAGGTCCTAGTTTCGCTCCCATGTGTGACAAAATATGACAATAATGGTATTTAAGCACGTGCTGTATTACAACTGTTTTCAGATAAAAACTGTTTTTAATTTTATTGTCAAACACAATCAAATAATCAAAACGCAGCCCTGTAATACCTCATCTGTCCAGCAGGGGGAGCGCTTTGCCCACATTTGTACCATTCGGACCAGAGTCATGAGACTCGAATGTCGCTCTCTCAAAGGCCTCTTCTCTTGTTTGCTCCAAATCTTAAACTAAAGAATGAAAAAAGGAAAGCAAGGTTGCCATTTTTAGAATAGAGTGTCAACATGTGGAAACACATGAAGCTGACTGCAGGTTTGTGGCACACTGTAGTTAGATAAACAATCTGATATAGAACAGGAAATGTCAAACAAAAATGAGAAGCAGCAGAGGGTAGTGTGCCAAAAAAAAAAAAAAAAACCAACCACAGGGCACAAACTAACCTTTTCACCTCTCAAGGGAAGTGAGGTTTGTCTCACTTGTGATCAGACCCATCATTCTATGTAAGCGTGTTCCAAAATAAAATAAAATAAACACTTTCAAGAACCTTTTAGTTGTGCTTGTCCTTTTGATTTGTGTGCCACAGTGATTCACAGTGTGCCATCTTTGCAGGCCTGTCGAGCCTGCCTGTCCTCTCACTTTCTCATGTTTCCACCCACACTCTGAACTTCTAAACCCGAATAATTGTTATTCCAAAGGAAGTCATCACTGAACAAACAGGCTCTCTGTGGTAGTCTGGTCTCACCAGCACCTCCCTTATTAGTTTGTAAAGTGAAGTTTAAATTATTAGCTTCAGATAGATTAAAAAATGAAGATAGTGTCTAGGTGAGTTTTAAATTATGTGTTCATTTGAAAGCAGCGACAAGTTGCCCTTTCCTCTCCTTCCACTACTTTCCCTCCTTCCCCAGCAGGTTGCCATGGCAGCTGAGAGTGTGTGACAGTCATGTGAAAACGAAGCTGATTGGATTAAAATACTTTGTGTGATCAGAGGTCAGGAATATGGCACATGTACGCACTGCGACAGGCCGAGACATCAGTGCTTTCTGCAACTTATCTCATTTTTGAAGAACGTAAATTGTGGCGTACACCATTGTCAGCTCATATCACCCTATCTTGATTAAATTTCCTGTCAAAGACACAGACTGAACCACAAGACCACACACCCACTCTTGACTTTGACTTTTGTAATCTTAAAGAAACAGCACCTTAAAAAACAAAAGTCTTCTGCAGAGTTTCACACTGGAGGGCTTCATGCAGCACATTAGCTTCCACTGAGTCAAACGTCCACAAACAGTATATAAGGATCTAAGATATATGCTAAACAATAATAATGTAAAAGAATATGGTATATTAAACAGCAGCCTGAACATGAGTCTGTAGTGAGCAGATGGGTATAAATACAGCATCTCAAGGCAAGAAATCAGCAGCATAGATAATCAGCAGCACAGATAACGTGACATATCACCAATTAAAGTGGCATTACAGTGATTTCTTTTCTTCTTCCTTACAGTGATTATTCTAGTTAGAGATTCATGAGTCTAACAGCCTCAGGGTAGAAGCTGTTCCTCAGTCTAGTGATTCTACACTTAATGCTCCTCAACCTCCTGCCTGAGGAGATTGGGGCCAAAAGTGTGTGTGCTGGGTGAGTGGGGTCCTTCATGATGCAGGTGGCCCTCTTCCTGCATATGGAGGTGTAGATGTCTGTGATGGTGGAGAGACTGACTCCAACAGACTTCTGTGCAGCCTTCACCACTCTCTACAAAGCTTTTCTTTCTGCAGCTGTGCAGCCTCCATGCCACACGTTGATGCTGGAGCACAGGATGCTCTCCACTGCACACCTGTAGAAGGAGGTGAGGACTGAGCTTCCCAGACCAGCTCGCCTCAGCCGTCTGAGGAAGTAGAGTCTCTGATGAACTTTCTTGATCAGGCTGGTGGTGTTGTTGCTCCAGCTGAGGTTGTCACTCAGGTGCACACCCAAGTACTTGTAGCTGGAGACCACTTCCACTGCAGATCCTCGTATATTCGGGGAGTGGGGGTGTGTGTTTGCTCCTTCTGAAATCCACGATAATCTCCTTCGTCTTCTTCACATTGATGTGAAGGTTGTTCTTCTTGCACCAGCTCTCCAGGTGTTCCACCTCTTGCCTGTAGCTGGACTCATCATTGTTTGTGATGCATCCCACCACCGCTGTATCATCTGGAAACTTTGCAATATGCCAGCCTGGATGGGTAGCTGCACAATCATATGTGAGCAGAGTGAACAGGAGAGGGCTCAACACACAGCCCTGAGGAGAGCCAGTGCTGAGGGTTATGGTGGAGGAGGAGAAGTTCTGGATCTTCACTAACTGTGGTCTGTTTGTTAAGAAGTCTAGGATCCAGTTGCAAATGGAGGGTCTTAGTCCTAGTGTGAGTTTGTCCCTCAGGGTTTGAGGGATCATGGTGTTGAAGGCAGACATGAAGTCCACAAAGCGCATACAGATGTAGGAGTCCTTCTGCTCCAGGTGGGTGGGAATAGTGTGGACCACAGAGGAGATGACATCTTCTGTTGATCAATTCTTGTGGTATGCGTACTGGTGAGGGTCCTCACTCGATACTCAATAGTAGCTTTGATGTGGGTCATGACCAGTTTTTCGAAGCATTTAGCATTTAGGCCGAGGGCTACTGACTGGTAGTCATTCAAACCAGTCACTGCAGAGCTCTTAGGAACTGGGATGATGTTGGCAGTCTTCAGGCAGGTGGGAGCTGTTGCCAGGGTGAGGGAGGAGCTAAAGATATTGGCCAGCACCTCACAGAGCTGACCACAGTCTCTCAGCACCCTCCTTGGGATGTTGTCTGGGCCAGTGGCTTTGTGAGGATTAATCCTCCTGAAGGTCTTCCTTACTCCTGCTGAGGTCACGTTGAGGAATTCCTCTTCCGGTGGTGAGGGGAGTCTGGTGCTGGGTGGTTTATAAGGCACCTCAAAGTGGGCATAGAACCTGTTAAGAGCATCAGGCAGTGATGGGTCCCTAGGGCATTGTGCACCTCTGCTCTTATAGTCTGTGATGCACATAATGCCCTTCTATATGCTCCGTGGGTCCTGTGAGGAGAAATGTCTCTGGATCTTCCGAACATGTTACTTTGGCCCTCTTAATTCCAGCAGCCAGCTCATCTCATTTCTGTACTGGTCTGAAACTAAGACGCGAAAGAGAAAAGCAAAAAGGGCAAAATTTAATTACTGTACTGCCCTTTTTTCTGGCAAGCAGAAGGACTGTAATATATGATGAAGTAAAATGGAAATCCAGCCTTGAAGATGAAAACACAGCCATGTTATAACCTTATTACTACCATGTTTTTAGGGAAGCAGAGTAAACGGCAAATAAAAAAAAATATTGTACAATAATTTGCAAGACAGTCTAATATATTCAATTAAAATCTTAAATCTTGTATTTTTCTGAAAACACATTCCAAATGTGCATACTATGCTATATTTCAACAATTTCCTGCGGGATCAATAAAGTTCTATCTTATCTTATGTAAATATGTTTTCCCAAAACAGATGGGAAGCAACTTAACTTGTGAGCAGACAAATAGTTCAGTCATTTAGAAACTGTTGCTTCTAAACATAAAATTGGCAAGAATGTGCAAACTGCATACTTTATTCTCAGTGAAGCATAAAATGTAAGACTCTTGTTCCATTCAGATTTGAAGGCAACACTGCATCGTTAATAAACTTGATTCTGTTTGTTTACGTTGCTCAGGCTCACCATCACGTAAAACCATTTCCAGTGAACACAGTTGGTATCTGCAGATGGAAATGAAAACTGTAAAGATCATCCAAACAGATTCTAGATGTTGAATAAAATGACTTCTTCTCAGCACTGACTTTAAACAGCTATGTTTATGGCTTGTGGCCGTATGAGTGAGCTTAAAATGGGTAATTTACAAATCTGTGCAGAACTCTTTATGCAGATTTTGAATCAAAGCAAACAACAAAAAAGGCAGTATTTTATCTTGTCAGTTTCAAAATGCTTTCAGAGACTTGATAACAGAGGAGTTGATGCAGCTCCGTAATAAACATGCCACTGCCCTGTCTTCTTGTTTTACATGAGGGTTGTAATTGAACTCTGCACATATGCAGTGTGGTGGGAAAAGAGCAGCACGATGTTGACTCGTGGATGTGTCCGTCCGTCGTGTCATCGGTGCCACCCGTGATAAAAATGTCTCCCATTAAACCAGCTTCTTACCTCATCCCGGCTGTTTCCGCATCTCTTCCACATCATCATCGTCTCCAAATCGTCTGTCTTGTCCAATCAGAGCAGAGGGAAGCTGCGGAGACAGCAGCTGTATGGCAGAGATGGGGGAGGGGGGGGGGGGGTCGTAAAACACAGAAGGCTAAAAGAGGAAGTTGATGGACTGCATGAGTTATTGCCCCACAAACATACACACAGGTTCCTGGGAACAGGGAAAGTTCTAACCAGGGGTGGGGGTGATGTGGGGGGGTCAACACAAATTTATTTATTTATTTATTTTGCTTGGGTCCAGACTTGCTCTGCTCTCTGTGACTGATCTATGACCTCATAACAAAACAGTCCAGACCTGACACATCTTCATCTTACAACTTGTTTATAAGCATACTGCTGTATTTACTCACGTCCATCCTAAGAGTTATACTGATGTGTGGCATATTCTGGTGAAGGTTGAAGTGATGTGTCAAATAGTTATCAGTAATTAGTGCCTCATCAATCATGGCGCCTGAGTGGGAAGAAAAAGGGCAGAAGTCTTCCTCCAGGGGTAATAGATGGTCAAACTAGAGAAATCGCATTTGTAAAAATGCAGTGGGCATGCTTATTGCAGAAGAACTTGCTTAAAAACAGCTGAAATTAGCTAAAATCATGCTGAAATGGAGCTGAAATGGAGGAGCAAGCCTAAATTAGCTAAATAAAGCAGAAAGAACACATATTTGCTGAATTAGGTTTAAATAAGTAAAATGAGCACAAGTTAGGAAATTAACCAAAAAAAGCTGAAATTAGCAACAAAAAATTGTAAAAAATAGCTGAAAAAAACAGAAAGAAGCTTAAAATACCAAAAGGAAGCAGGAGGAGCTTAAATTAGCTAAAAAAAATGTGGAATTAACTAAAAGGTTGAATTTAGTACAAAACAGCTAAATAGTAGCTGAAATAGCAGAAAAAACTTAAACTAGCAGAAAAAGTCAAAAGGAGCACAACAAGCTGAAATTAACAGAAAGAAGTTAAGTTGAAAGTAGCAGAAATGCACAAAAAAAAAACTTGAATTTATCTGGAAACAGCTAAAATTAGCTAAAAATGCTAAAAAAAAAAAAGGTAGCTGAAAAGGTAGAAAAAGCTTAACTTAGTAGAAAAGACAAAGAATGTTTTATGAAAGAAGCTGAAATTAACATAAAAAAGTGGAAATTATGGGCAGCACGGTGGCGCAACTGGTAGAGCTGCTGCCTCTCAGCGAGCAGGTCCCTGGTTCAAACCCCAGTCCAGGGGCCTTCTGGGTGGAGTTTGCATGTTCTCTCCGTGCATGCGTGGGTTTTCTCCGGGTACTCGGGTTTCCTCCCACAGACCAAAAACGTGCATGTTAGGCTGATTGGTGACTCTAAATTGTCCCTAGGTGTGAGTGAGAGAGTGAATGGTTGTTTGTCTCGTTTGTCTCTATGTGTCCCTGTGATGGACTTGCGACCCATCCAGGGTGTACCCCGCCCCTCGCACAGTGATTGCTGGACATGGGCACCAGCGACCCCCGTGACCCAAAATGGAATAAGCGGGTAAAGATAATGGATGGATGGATGGATGAAACAGCATAAAAAAAATTATGGAACAAGAATCGCATCGAAAAACATACAGAAGAAAAACATATTCTTCAAAAATGAATGTTTCATAAACATTCACACAATAATATATTTTTTGTCTCTAACACAGAACTCGTCTCCTTTCTGAGCGGTATGATGCAGGACATTCCCGTGGTGTTTATACTTGTGGATAATAGTTTGAACAGATGACCATGGCACTTTTAGACATCTGGAAATGGTACCCAAGGATGACCCAGAGTCCTCTGATATCTTTGGTGATTTCTTTTGATTTTGCCCACGACATCACACAAAGAAGCAGTGTGTTTGGTGTAGCTTTAAATACAGGTTAACTCAGATGTTGTCAACTGCTTCCAATACCCAGACATCATCATCTGCACTTTCCCAAATTGTTTAAAGCCAAACTAATTTCATATAAACTTGAGATTTTGAAGACAATTAAAAAAAGTTTCTCTCCTATTATTCAGGCATAAGTTTAGGATTTTTAACCTAAAACATGAAAGATTTAAGCTGATTTAATGTCTGACAGTGTAACTAAAATGGCTGTGTCTACCGTGTCTGTAAATATTTGTAAATGCACAGTAAAATACCTTGGTAGAGATGTTTCATGCAGAGTAATGAGTCTGGATGAACACATTACTATAGAAGTCACTTATGATGTAACACTCAGTAGGTAAATGTTTACCTCAGGACCTTCTCTGTTCCACTTGATTAATATCTGTGCACGTTTTGATAATTATTCATCACAGTAAGTGTTAGGGTTGTTCACAGTAACACACAATAACGAGCTGCTGCTGCTGCTGAGAGAAAGTGAGAGCTCAAGTGTGAATTCCAGCCATGTCTGTCTGTTAGCAGCTCGTGAATTTATGACACAATTAACCCCTGGAAGATGTGTCCTCACTCGCTCTACACTCTCATCAACATTCAGCGTGTGACTTAAACGCACAAAAATGCAGACCAACAAGTTCTGGACACACGATGTTACATATTCAACTGTTATAGTGTCTGCGATCTGTCCTGTTCTACATTGTTGCACTTAAACTTGTTGACTGGTGTAGCTTTAAGGTCATTTGCAGTGGCTGATGTTAGATGATAGCATACGTGTGAAACCCTTGGAATCTTTAAATGAAAACAAAAAACTTGAATGAAAAACTAGATTACCTAATAAAACAGATGCATGATGCTTCAAACATATATTCATATATTAACTGTGATGCAAATTTCTCATAGGAAAACCCTGAAAGTGTCCTCTAGCATGCTATAGCCTAACTCATGTTTTAGTGCTTAAATAGCAGAATTACTGTTTATATATATATATATATATATATATATATACTGTATATAAATTCTGGATGGAGTTTGCATGCTCTCTCCGTGAATGCATGGGTTTTCTCCAGATACTCCAGTTTCCTTCCGCAGACCAAAAACATGCATGTTAGGTTGACTGGTAACTCTAAATTGTCCCTAGGTGTGAGTGAGAGAGTTATTGGTTGTTTGTCTCTATGTGTCCCTGTGATGGACTGGAGACCAGTCCAGGGTGCCCCATCCCCGCTCCTTCCTCCTCGTACAG
The DNA here is from genome assembly GCF_014905685.2 of Nematolebias whitei. Lineage (NCBI taxonomy): Eukaryota > Metazoa > Chordata > Actinopteri > Cyprinodontiformes > Rivulidae > Nematolebias > Nematolebias whitei. The sequence continues at coordinate 28,230,734 of NC_056500.1, forward strand.
TAACTGCTGGACATGGGCATCAGTGTGACCCGAAAAGGAAGAAGCAGATAAAAGATGATGGATATACAGTATGTAGTATTTTTGTTCTTAAGAAATCCAGGAGCGGCTCACTGAACTGGAAAAATACCCTCCCTTGCAAAATGCTACAGTTTAATCACAGGTTGTTTGCGACGAATGGAGTAAGAAAGCAGGGTGGTGTGTTATGCATGTGTGCACATGGGTGGAGAATATAAACCTTGCAAGACCCAGATGACACTGCCGGGGCCAATATTTTCCCACCACGCAATATAAATAGCCTGCTGGTGTGGGGTGATGGTGGACATACTGGGAGGCTCGAGGGAAGATCCATCCTCACACAGCAGCACATTCCTGTCCACCTGGCCCTGCTGCAGGTCAGTTGACAGGAGGTGTTCGCACGCACACACCTCCTTCTCACACCTTTCCTTCCTCACCTGCTGAGTCACCTAACCTGAGTGCCTCAACTTCTGGAGTAAACTCCATTCAAGATGGCCGCCACTGTTAAGCAACATTAGCTAACATGTAAATGGCTATATATCAACCAATTTTACAGATATGAATCTAAAATTGGGTGTGGTAGTAGCTGAGACTGAACCTCAAAACCTACTCTGAGCACTTGAGTTAAGATCTTTTTTTAAAGTTTTGCCATTCATAACTACTGCAGTTAACGCTGCCTGTATGTTAGCAAAATATCTCATAAAGCACAGGGTAGATTTCAATGAAACTTTCAGAATATTTTCGGATGTACTTCTGCAACTCTTTGGAGTCATCCCAATTTAAGATGGCCACTACAACCAACTGATAACTGCCATTGCAAAAATAACTAACTGGATTAATTTTATAGACTGAGCTAATACTTGGTGTGGTAGTAGCTGAGAGTCATTCTCAAAATGTGCTCTGAGCAGGGATGTCTTGCAATATTGCACGATTGCGCATAATGTGATTTTCAAGGTTTGACCACCATCTCTGTCCACGCTCTTCACAAGATGGTTTTAGTTAAAAACTAGGATGAAAGGTGGTGGGTGATATGCATTCCTTCGAGGACTGCTAGGTCTTTAATTTTAGAATCAACTACAAGCTAATAAAGTAATGATTACGCTGATAGATTACAATATTTGTGCTATTCTTTGTGTTTATTTTACAAACAAAGCTGAAGCAAGTAAAAAAACCTTGCACAGGTATGTTTACTTTCTTTAGGGATTATCTCATGTGTAACTGAGTCAATGATTACACCAACATAATGCTGATGAGTGAGGGTTTTTTCCCCACTTATGAGAGCATCATTGTCCGCAGTGTTGACATTTGGGCCATTTAACTTCAAGTTCACACAGGAAAGGACTCACTGCGATTAAATACTTGGGAACCCTCGTATCTGATTTATATCTCACAGTAAATGAGATAGCATGTGGCTTCTAATCTAGTTGACTCGACTTAGTGGTTACGCACAGCAGATCTGGCCCTGAATTAATCTTGACAACAGCCGAGGAGTAGAACACCACCTCCTGACTTAGCTCCACTAATTTAATTCAAAACGCTCTGAATAGTTGAGTGTGTTAACCGTTTAAAATGTGGTCGATGTTACAGGGGAAGTGTAGACGCAGACTACTGCTTTAACACATCAATAAAAATACAAAATGATTAACATGTCAAAAGCGAGTGATCATGTTTTTACCTGTGTTTGTCTGTCTGACAGCAAAATATCTCATGAAGCAGTGGAAAATTTATAATGAAACTTGCAGAAAGTAATCCTTTGATGTAAAACTGATCAACTTCTGTAGTCAAGTCAATTCAAAATGGCTGCCACCACAAACTAACCTTAGGTGATGCAAAACTGGCTATAAACTTGTCAATTTTGCAAATATTGACCAACATTTCGGTGTGGTAGTACCTGAGACTAATACCCAACACGTTGTTTGAGTGCTAATAGGTTGCATAGATTGTAACAATAAAAAAATGTTTTTAAAAGCCTGCAACTTTGAAGTCAACTCTGTCTGTCGTTAGCCAAATAGTTCATGACAGATTTTAATGAAACGTTCAGAAAACAATTCTTGGATGTGGAACTTATCAGTGTTTGTGGCCAGTCCAACTCAAGATGGCCTCCCCATTCAAATCACACTATAACTCTATCAGTTTTATAGACGTTGCACTAAAATTAGTTGCGGTTGTAAGTGAGTCTTTCACAACACAATGCTAAATTGTCCAAATGCTACTCATTGCATATGTAGCAAAAGGCTAACTGCATGCTAAAAGTAGCAGAATGGTAGCTAAAAGCTAAAAGTACAGACAAAAACAGAGCAAGTTTGCTGAAGCAGATTGCAAAACGATTAACATTTTTGAAATAATTTAAGAAATCTCAACGTGTCTTAAGGAATAAATCTATGTCAATGTATAAAAGTTACAAAAACTAAAACTCATAGCACCCTTCTGACCTGAAAGTATTGCAATATGAATGGCTAAAACAGCACAAAGAACATGTGGAAGTACTTAGATTACAAAATATGCAGGGGGAAGAAAAAACAATCGCGTGAATGCTGAATTAATGTAGACACAACTAGAACTTCAGCTCTGTAACAGATGATGCATGCGAAACTGCTGATTCCCTGCTGCTGCTGCTAATTATAGAACGGCATCAGATGCAGCCTTCACACTGGATCTACTGTCAAACGTAAAGTCACACATTCCTCCTCACCAACAGGTACAGCTTTGGTTTCCCATGGCTTTTACACTGTGGGAACACGGCGTGTTTATGGTTAAAGGGAGAGCACAAGAACACATGCACACATACCCTCCCCAGTGCAATCAGTCATTACTATCTGGCCTGTGAACGCTGTGCTGTGCAGTATAAATCTACACTCTGACAGCTGGAGTCGCCCTGACTGATGAGCTCCATATCAGTGTGAAGAGCAGCAACACTGATGCTCTCCATACCCAGCATGGCAGCTGCTGATGGCTCTGATCCAGGACAAGTTTTATTACTACACTGCGGTACACCTGATACACAAAGAAGTAACCCTCATGGGAGCTGATCCAAAACAAGACCTATTAAAGCTGAAGTTAAGAGGGCACAGTTTTGTTTCCCAGCAGGTCTTATAACTGATTTATTCACCCAGTGCTGAGCCAAAAACTCAAGTAATCCCTTTTTTATTTATGCTTTGCTTCCAAGAAAGTAAACTTTTTTTTAAAGTGGTCTTTATCAACAAGAAACTTGTCCAGATGATATGATTTAATATTTTTTGTGTTTACCTGGATGATTGAGCTAACAAACATTTTTTGTCTTTATCATCAGATTTCTGGCCTTGAATTTTTTTTTTTTTTTAATCTTTGCTATTTCTTTCTATCCATTTTCTTTCTAATTTTGAACGATTTGTTTAATTTGCTTGCTAAGCCACTTATTACTGATAGTTCAGGCATTAAAAGGTTCATAAACACACATCACTGTTTTTGCAAATAACTTATTTTAAATTAGAACTTCAAGTTCTTTTTTAATCAGCAGCCTGTTGAAAGACACATTTTGTTCAAATTACTTTAGTGAAATCTGCGAAAAATACCAGACATGAGAGACTATAGTGCCAACGAAGTCATTCCAGCGCTGTCAACCTGCCAGTTCTGCTACTTGTTCACTTATCCTCATTTTTTAAACACACCTAAAAATATGCTGTTATGATCAGGTAATGTAGAAAAATGAGTGAAAAAGCAGCTAAAGTTCAAAGAAAAACTGTAAAAGATCTTTTAAAAGCATGAAGATCCACTGAATAAAAGCACTATATAAGATTATAATAAGTCTTTCTTTTCTGGAAGTAAAAATACAGGAATAATTAATGTAAATATATTTATCTTGTTGCAACTCTTTTTGCTACGACTATCTGTTAAAGCTGAGGAGATTTTGGATTTCAAACTAAAATATTGAAGCTTGGGGTTTTCTCATGAACAAAAACAGATTTGAGTCATGAAGTTTTCCCAAGACGATGTCTTCAAAAGTTTTTTACCCTCTCCGTTAACTTTGTCAGACCTCTAAGGCCTTTCATCAGAGCTGTGGCAAGGAGAAACTAATCAGTATTTTCTGCTTATGCGGCTGAGCCGCACCCTCTCTCATCCCGTCGCTCCCAAACTACAGAAACCCACATCTGGAGTGACATCATTAAGAAAACAGCAACGCAGACGGTGATCCTTTAAACAGACTTATCTCACATTACTATTTTTGAATAAGACTGAATAAAGATAGCAAAAATGGAGTAAAGGCTCTACTCACAGAGTGGCGTGTTTAAAGTAGGAAAACAAGAAAAAAGTGGGGTTGGCAACAAACCAGCCTCATATGTCTGAGCCGTGTTCTTGTGCCGTGCCAGTGCCAGCACCTAACAACCAACCACGCATGAGTCTGACACCGGCCTCAGCAACATTGTCAGCACAGACCCCCCCGAGGAGATCGATGTGCCCTCCTCTGGTTCCAGGCCTTTCAGAGGGGTTGAATAGAGGACAAAGGGCCGCTCGCAGCAGAAGGAGGCTCAGCAATGTTTTCCTAATGGGGTGTAAAGACAAACAAATCACTGGGCTACGGCATAGTCTTGTCGCTGGGGTGAGCCCGAGTGATTTACACCAGGATTATTCACCTTGATAGGGGATCATTGGGATTTCTGAGTTCCATCACAGCATATGAAGGTTGAGTGAGTGGGCTTGTGTTGGTGTGGATAGGGAAAACGTTTTAGTGTGAAAAAAAAAAAGCACACAGATGATTGTCAAGTCAAGTCAAATTTATTTACAAAGCACATTTAAAACAGCAGCTGTTACCAAAGTGCAATAATGCTCAGTCAGCTCATCTGGACAGCTTTTTTTTTTCTAGACCAGGCAGGCAGCCGCAGCCAATGTGGTTCAAGGCAGCAAAGTTCATGCTCAATCATCCAGGTACCAAATTAAATAATGCTCAGTCAGGTCAAGATCAAGGCCGTAATTAAAGAAAAATAATAATAAGATGTGGTTAAAAGCATCAAAATAAAAACATAAAAAACACAAAAACAATGAGAAACAATGAAATAGTAAGTCAAACCACACTGTGTTAAACGTCAGTGAAAACAGGTGTGTTTTTAGGGGAGATTTAAAAGCAAGCACTGAAGTGTCCTGTCTAATGTATGGATGTAACTGGGACCCTGTGTACATAATTTCATCCCACCACATGTACCACATGTGATGCGAACGACAATAAAGAATCTCGGACTCTGACTCTCTAATGATGATGGGCAGGTTGTTCCAGAGTTTAGGGCCCATGACTGAAAAAGTCCAATCTCCTCTGAGCTTCAACCTGGTTTTTCATGCAACCAAAAGCAGCTGGTCAGATGATGTCAGCTCCCATCAAGGAACATTAGGATGAAGGTCAGAAAGGTAAGAGGGTGCAAGGCCATTAATGCACTTAAATGTCAGCAGGAGAATTTTAAAATCAATTCTGACACACACAGAAAGCCAGTGAAGGGAGGACAGAACCAATGAGATGTGCTCAGACCTGCGAGTTCCTGTTAAGAGCCGAGCTGCAGCATTTTGGACGAGCTGGAGACGTGAAAAGGACACCTGACTGCCCCCAACATAATATGAGTTACAGTAGTCCAGCCGGGATGTAACAAATGCATGGACTAATTTTCCAAGGTCAGATCTGGTCAGCACGGACTTGAGCTTAGCTATCTGCCTTAACTGGAAGAAGCTTTTTTGAAGGACAGAGTTGATCTGTTTATTAAACTTAAAATCTGAGTCTAAAACTATCCAGAGATTGCAAACAGACTGCTTTAGATGTGGCTGAAGGGAGTCAAGGTTTACAGGATCAGAGGCAGCAGTAGAGCTAGGGTTAAACATAATGACCTCAGTTTACTGACCATTAAAACTTAAGAAGTTTGTAGCCATCCAAGTCTTGATGTCATCAAGACATTTTAACAGAGGGCGAATGGAGAAGGAACTGCTTTAAGGGCAGATAAATCTGGAAATCATCAGCATAACAATGGAACAAAATACCATGTTTCCTCAGGCTAGACCCCAATGAGAACAGATACAATGAAAACAGAAGGCGTCCAAGAATAGAGCCTTGCGGGACCCCATAGGAAAGCGGCACTGAAGCGGATAAACTATTACCAACATTAACACAAAAACTCCTGCCGCTCAGGTACGAACAGAACCATTGTAACATTGCACCAGTAAAAGCATACTGTGGTCCACAGTATCAAATGCAGAGGTAAGGTCAAGGAGTACAACAAGGATCCCAAACTGACCAGAATCATAGAAAAATGTTACAGACCCTTTCTAAGGCTGTTTTGCTGTGTAATTGCTTAAAACCATACTGAAAAATGTCAAAAACACCCTTTTCATTCAAGAACTTGTTTAATTGAATGAAAACCATTTTTTCCAAGATCTTAGAAAGACAGGGAAGTTTTGAGATTGGTCTGAAGTTTGAGCAAGTTGAAGGGTCAAGTCCGCTTTTTTTTAAATTAATGGATTAACTACTGCATGTTTAAAAACATCAGGAACCACACCTGTGTCCATACTGCTGTTTATAATGTCAAGAACAGAGGGTCCAATCGAGGGTAGGACTTGTTTAAAAAATGATGCAGGGATGGGATCTGCAGGGGAACCTGGGGGTTTCTTCTGATCAATGACATTTAGAAATGAGAGGGAAATGGGTTTCCCTCTCATTGACTGAAATGAGAGGGTTAAACAGCCTGAAAACAGCCGCTTTCCTATGGGGTCCCGCAAGGCTCTATTCTTGGACGCCTTCTGTTTTCATTGTATCTGTTCTCATTGGGGTCTAGCCTGAGGTGACTGAAATGGGTTTCAGTCACTTTTGGGTTCAAAGTGACTGAAAACTGCTGAGCAAGGGACAAAGACAGAGCGGTCAGCTGTGGAATCAATGACCTTATCGACTTCACCTTTTCAACAAAGTTACTTAAGCTTAGCTATCTGCCTTAACTGGAAGAAGATTTTATTATTTTTAGAAGAACAGAGTTAATCTGTTTATTAAACTTAAAGTCAGTCTAAAAACTATCCCAAGATGATAAGGCTGAAGAGAGTTAAGATTTACAGGATCAGAGACAGCAGTAGCGCCAAACACGACTTCAGTTTTCTGAACATTGAAACTTAAAAAGTTTGAAGCACTGCTTGAAGATTAAAAATAAATAAATAAATAAGTTATTTGAAAGAAATTAAATGCATTTTGCTCCTTACATTTATGTTGACAAATGACAGAGTCTGACCAGTTTTGGTTAAACCTTGAAAAAAAAAAAAAAAAAACACCTTCTCATGCAGAATATAAAGTCATGCTCAAAGTATGTGATGGGAACAACTCTCAGCAACAATTGCATCAAATTATAGTCAAGTTTCTGTAAAAATTACAAATTTATACTACTTGTGTTTGTTTATGTCATGGCTGCCATCTTAAATTGAACTGACTTCAAATGTTAAGTTCAACCGGGGTGAGGGCGAGCTCCAGAAACCATCTTATCACCATCAAACTGGTTGGCCCACTATGAGTGTGCTGCTTGTGGGACTGAGTCTGTTGAGGCTCCTCGGACTGATGAAGTCCTTTGGATTAAGGACGAAACATTTCAACAACAATAAAATAAACTGTCCAGATGACCTGATTTAACTTTGTTGGATTTTTTTTTTTTAACCTGGATTACTGTATTGCGCATGAATGGCTCATGAGATATTTTGCTGACAGACAGCCACAAACACTCAGACACAAAAACATCATTATCTTTCTTTGCCTTTGGCAATGGGCGTTACGAAGAAATGTCTTTTGACAAATAGGAAACAAGAAAAACAAGTTAAATGTCATCTTTAAGCTTTCATATAGGTTATATTGTGGAAAATACAAACAGGGCTGCATTTTATTAAACATGATGCATTAACGCGTCACATAATGATTTAATTCGGGAGGTTTCCTTTACAAAATATTGCACACAAATAGTATTTAACACGTGAACCCTGAGCAGACAGAATGGCTTCTTTAATCTACCTCACTATGTTAATATGCTCGTTTCTCCCCCCACACAGATTACCTGAACATTGAAGGCTGCACTTTGCTGTAAAGCATTAATTTCTACACTAACTTAAAAAAAAAAGATGACACACAATCGTGGGTGTTTTAAGACGCGCTGTGGAAAAACCGTGCAGCTCTCAGGGTGTAAAAGAAAGCAAGCCATGAAACTGAGTGAACTGGTTAATTTGAGTCATAGCAGGCTCTCTGCGAGAAGTAGAAAAATGAGAAAAAAAATTCCTCCGCCACGACGACACCAAGATCGACAACTTTTAATTTGTACTCTCCTTCCGCTCAGACATCGATAAAACACCTATCAAATCATACATATATGCTAAAACGAGCACACATACGTCCTCAGTGTCGGACTTTTAGATATTACGTTTCATTTGAAACGGTTTTGACATCGTTTTCATCTGGTAATAGTTCCTCCCTGACTTCAGCGGAAGGATACGTGTTTTTTTTTTCTTCACTCAACGTTGACTTCAACATTAGCCCAGTGTTAAGAGGTGCGAGGCGTTTTTTTTTTTTTTCTCCCCCCAGTGCGGTGTGTATTCAGACTAAGTTAACTTTTAGGGTATTTTTGTAAACATTTTGGAGTAACAGCTTGTAGAGCACTTGTTAAGGAGTAGTAAAATGTTATAGCTAAAGCTAGTTTAAACGCGTTTTAGCCTCGTAGCACCGAGACTTATTTTGATAGAAGAAACCGAGCAGGGAGACGGCTCAGCTCTCGGGCTGGCTTGCCCTATGTGGATTTTACTGAAAATATGGAGCGGATACCTCGGCCTTGCCTGGGCAAGTCTCTAGCCTTTGTCTTCTGCTTCATTCGGCTGTCTCTCGGTAAGTTTTTCACCTCGGTGAAGCTTGTGTATTTCCCTACGAAACTCCTGAACACGGTCACGTTTTGGCTCGGCATCAGTCAGAGGCACTCAGGGCAGACAGCATCTCTTCTTCTTGTGTCCCACTTTTACTTACTGTAAACTCCTTCCAAAAAATACCCCAAACAAACAAAATACACTTTTCAGAAAGTAAAAAGTACTACTTTTGATAGGAGTTTCGTTTCGACAAATGTGTTTCTAAATGAGTCATTTAAACCAGACTTGGAGCCCCCCCCCCCCCCCCCCCCACGCCACGCCGTAAATATGCCATTATTATAAATAAATAAATAAATAGAAATGGTTTCCTGCTCTTTCAGCTCATAGTTTGAAATCAGAGTCAACAAGTTATGGTTTGATTGAACATTATGGCCTGCTGTTGAGCTGCACCGCTGGCCAGATGTTGAAGAATTCAAAATGGACCCCTCACCTGGTTTGATCGTGCTGTTGTGAATTACAACATCTTGCCATTGCTGGAGCAAATCTGGATTATTGTTCTCTAAATGGCAGCTGACTTCTATTTTAAATTAAATGGAGATTGTAGTAATCACCGAAGCTGAAACGCAGGTGTTGTGCATTTGTAATTAAGTTATCTGTGTGTCTTTGCCACATAAAGGAGTTATTATTGTTACCCCAGCAAGCTCACCTGCAAATAATTATGCCAATTACTGACCACTATTAGAGGTCATTAGCAGGGGCATTTAAAGCGAACAAGGGTCTAACTTTGATTTAAAATAACAGGTCATATTAGGTTTGGTTGATACAAATTTACCAGATCAATAGTCTTTTTTTGTTTTTTTTGTTCATACAATGTTATAAAGCCAATTTGTTTTTTTTGTAAAGTGGGCGGCTGTGGCTGAGTGGTTAGAGCAGTCGTCCGCCAATGCAAGAATTGGAGGTTCGAATCCACCAGCAGTCACATGCCGAAGTGTCCATGGGCAAGACACTGAACCCCTCATAGCCTCCAATGTGTGTCCCATCGGTGTATGAATGTGATAAAGCTCTGATTAGTCTCTTTAGAATGATTTGTTCAATTAGCTTTGTAGAGATCTAGTAGAGTGCTGTGTGAATGGGTAAATGAGGACACAGATTGTAGTGTAAAGTGCTTCGAGTATCTTGAAATAAGATAGAAAGGTGCTATATAAGTACGGTCCATTTAAAGTCAAGTTACTGCCAGTTGTTTACAGTTAGGGTTTCTTGTTGACTGTTTACTAACAACATATGTTCACAATACTGTAAGATAAGATTTAATAAAGACACAGATAAAGTTTACATTTGATATCTACACTTATACTTTGCGTGGCTCGTTCATTTGAGCTATTTTTTAATATGTTTGGGCCTTTATTTGTTTATGATCTGTAAGTTTTTTTGTTAAAAGTCATTTTATAGTGCAGGGCTATTCAACAAATTTGCTTGGGGGTGGGGGTGGGGGGCAGAGTTTCTGAAAGCCAACAGCTCGGGCCGGACATCCAGCGATTAAAATCATTATGTACATAAACCAAAGTTTACAATTATCTGTTACCGTTTTATATGTGTTTATTTTATTGCATTGAATCATAAATACAATAAACAGAACCCAAACCCAGAACCACATATTTTTTTAATTTAATTTAATTTTTTTAATGAAGTGGGCCAGATTGAAGTCACTGGCCCATGGGCCGCCAGTTGAATAGCCCTGTTATAGTGACTGTAAAGATACACAATTGTCTTTTGCCTATGTCTGTGTGTTTTTGTCTATCACCAAATGAGAATGGCTACGATACAGTCAGTTTTACAGATATTTTGCAAAAATTGAGTAATTCGTGACACATACTTGGTGTGACATCTTACATACTGTATCACGTGAGATTGTGCATAACGTTATTTTTGTGGTTTGACAAAATGGCTAAAAGTTTGGCATGGAAAGCGGAGGTGACATTCATTTAGAAATGTGGTTCTGAGTACTTTGAATGTTTGTTTACTACAGTATTCTTACATTTGTTTTAGTGGTTGCTCTGAAATATACAGTAATTTTGGTGTTCATGCCAGAGCAGAACATAGCACTTTTTTTTTTAACCTTTTAGATGATATTTTATGTTTGCAGTCTTGTTTTTGTTTCTCATGTTTTTTCATGAACCATGGGTAATTTATAATCGGCGAGGTGACACAAAAGACAAAAACATAACGTTACAGTGCTGCAGGCAGTGCAAGGAGAAACATAGGAATGCTGTTGGTGTTTGACATTCCTCCCTCTGTTCTTTCCCTCCCTACCTCGTTCTCTCTTAAAATCACACACACACCAACAGCGCTGGCGTGCTATTATTAATCTTTCCTTTCCTGTATCTTGTTCTTTTACCAGCTAATTATTGTTTTGCGTTCAGTTTTGGCAAACTGCACTGACGTGGTGTGTTTCCCCACTTACAAGTAATAAGTGTGTAAAAAAATACAAATTCAGAGGAACTGCAAAGATAAGAAAAACAACAACATTAATTCCTGATCAGTTTTCTTTGTAGGAAAACTCTGTATGCATATATTTCATATTAATATGTCAATTTTGTTTATTTTCAATAAGTTATTCCAGATTTAATTGTGTGCTACTGATGTTTTAAATCTTAAATATTTACCCTCAGTATTGCACATATTTCTTGGTAGGGAAGCATTTGCAATGCTGCAGTGCAAAGTGTCAATTACAACTACATTTCCATAGAATGCAGATGTTTCCATCTCCACAGAATGCAGATGTTTCCATCATTCCTTAGAAAAATACGTTTGCCTGACAATAGCAACATGAACAGCTTCAGGTAGGAATGCTGCGTTGAAAGAAAAACATTTTTAAAATGTAACATGTGCTAAATACTTCATAGACACAACAGTATCTGCATAAAAAGCACTATAATTTTGTCTTGCAAAATGTTAACTTAATCACACCTATCAACTGTGTTTTATAATCATTTGCACACATGTATAAGATAAGATAAGAACTTTATTGATCCTGCAGGAAATTGTTGTGTCAGAGTTTCAGTACAAAGGAATCACACGATATATAAAAATAACAGAGAATATAAAAATAAAGGAGAGGCTTATACCAACAATTAAGGTCTAAAACAGGTCAGGTGCAGACAGAAACATTAAAGTGTTTATTGTAGTGCAGGAATATTTTTATTGTCTTCTATGTGTAGAAAGGGGCGGAGTTTTAAAGTTTGACAGGGAGGAAGGACTTCGTGTGGAGTTCTGTGGAGCACCTTGGTGGTCTCAGTCTACGACTGAAGGTGCTGCGGTAAGAGTGTGGCATGCAGGGGGTGTATAAATGTTTTACAAATCAAGAATAAATTAAATAATTATCCAACATGTTGTCACAAAAATTATAATAACACAAATAAAAATTAAGTTAACTAACTTAAGTTAAACTAAACAAGGAGAAAGCGTTTCTTATTACTAATATCTACACAAGAAACTGTCATTTAATTATTTTATTCAAAGGAAGAAAAGTGATGCTAACATGACATTGTTGATAGATCTCACTTGTTGCGCAATAACCCCCTGCACTTCTAAGATGCATCTCACATTCTGCCTTCTGTCACAAATGTATTTTTTTTATATGTACACTGCAGTCATTAAATTATCAACATTTTCTTTCACGGAGGTGAGGCGTGAGAAAGCAAATGTCTGCAGTGTTTGGTTCTTTGCTGGTTCAGATGTTGTTGGTCAGATGACAGTAGTGATGGTGAGAATGAGTGCTATAAAGTCAAGCTTTAGACATTTAACCCTCTAAACAGCTTGACTGGCAGTATGGTAAGTAGTTTGACTACCAAGCAGGTCCACAGTTTTCTCATTGTTGATGAAGTGTAGGGGCCATTGTTGTGCCACACGACTTAGTGCCACTCTTTTGGCATCTGTGCATATTTTTGCCCAGTGCAAACAGCTTGCAAGACGTGTGTGTTTATCTGTTTGCGTGTGCGTTATTGTTTTGTGGATACAAACTGACAAAGGCCAACAATTGTTCCACCCATGTTTAACTTGTATCTGACCCAAGCTGTGAAATGTAATTTATCTACACCGTGCTTCATCCTCTGCTCTGGAAGACAAAGATTTTCATTGACCAACCCACAACACTGCATTAATTTCTGACCATTTTCCTGTGATTGTTACAAGAAAAATATTTTCTGCAATCTGCCATAACATTGAAGCCTTTTCTTTCTCCTGTATATATTGCTTTCTCTGCTCTGCACTTCCATTTGGATATCTGCACTTCCATTTGGATATGTTTATTGTGGCGTTAGTGTGTTCATTTAAAAGCTGCACAAGATTTTGCATTGATCCTGTGATGTGCCACTGTGTGTCAGTGCCCTGAGACGACCTCTGTTGTGACTTGGCGCTATATAAATAAACTGAATTGAATTTAATTGAATGTGCAATTCAAGTATTCAATATGTCAAGTATAGATGAAATGCCAACTTTTTTCTACAGTACTTAAATATGTTTTATTATTAATTGTAAATATTTATAGAAAATACAAAGGCAGATATCAAAAAGTAAAACCCATTAACTAAATAATCTAACTTTAGGTAAACTTTGAATACATTTATTGCACTTTATTGATAATAAAATACAAAATGAGCCTTTTCATACCAATTTAATTTGGTTGATCAATCTGTTAACAGACTTGAAGACCTTGTTTTGGTACTACTGTAACTTCTCCCAGGCTGCATTGGTGTGAACAGTCAGTGATTGGATGAGTGGTGACTTTTTTTCTGATGCTGATGAGTCTGCACATTGCTGTTTGCATTCAAGGGTGGAAAAATATATTAATACAGCAAAATATCTTCCCTCTTCACTAAGAAATATGAGAGTAGATGTGCTGATGCCAAGTCCTAATATTGTAGTTAATAACAGAAGGTCTAAACAGATTTTCTAGTTCATAAAGTTGCTTCATCGTATTGTGTTGAAGGGGTGCTGAAGATATGAATGAATGAATGAATTCCGACCAAAAGTTAGAAGAGACATATTTGAGTGTAATAGTGGAACAATGGCAAATAAAATAAAGTTAACACTGCCAGCGGAGCCTAGGGTTCTAGTGAGGTATTGTGATGCGTTATTTTAAGATTTTTTTTGTAATTTCTTGATTATAGCTGAATTATTGTATTGTGATGCCATCAGTATTGAAGGCCACATAGTATGCATTATTTTACATTGTGAGCTTGGGTTTTCTTATCTGTTTTCAGTTATTGTTCACTACCCACACTAGGGATGGGGCTGATCCGATCCAGTATCCGTATCGGGCTCCGATACCAGCATAATTTACGTATCAGATTTTCCGATCCAACCTGCCGATATTTCCGATCCATGATGCATGTCTGTGGTTGCACTGCACGTTGGCTTCAAACTATGGAATGAATTTCCTGAACAGAGGCACGTCTCATGAACCCAGAGTAATAAGATCTGCCTCACATTCAGGAAATCCATTTCATAGTTTGTAGCCAGCTACAATGTGAGGGCTGAGTTAACAGCACTGTGGCTAACGACTAACAAACTTTTCATCTAAACATGTCCGCTGTGTGGAAGTATTTTATACTAGAAACACCACAAAACAAGACAGCAACATGCAATGTCTGCAGAGCCATAGCACCACATTAAACCGTGGTAAAGTTAGTTTTACGATGGACATCGAGCTCCGGGGCTTCAGCGGTCTGATATTTTTGTTCAGTCCTGAGAAGGCAGTCTGATTTCAGTCAGCCACGCTCAGTCTGACCCGCTCAGTCTGTCCGTGGAGGAGGAGGGTCAGACTGAGAGCGGCTGACCGAGATCAGACTGCTTGATTCGGATTGAACAAGAAAAACACATCGCTGAAGCCCTGGAGCTCGAATGTTTACAGAGAAGTTGCTAAACTTCATCGTAATTAATGACAAACCACTATCAGTTGTAGAAAACGAAGGATTTCTCAGCTTGATACTTTCAGTCAAGATATAGTTTACCCTCTAGAGATATTTATCAGTACAACAGTAGACAATCATAAAAAAACATATGATTTGAAAATCACAAGAAAATTATATATATATATAATTTAACATTTTATTTTATTAATTTATTCATTCATTTAAAAGAAAACAAATTCATCAAAAAGAAAACATTGAATGAAAAGAGTGCAGAAACAAGAAAAATCTTATATCTGCCCCTCATTAAAAAAAATAAATAAATAACTTTAAACAATCACTTAAATTAATCACTTTAATATCCACTTTAAAGCTAGGAATAAAAAAAACATGTTTTGTGTTAGCAGAATTTAATTCTAACTTTAAAACTTGTCCAACATTAAGAAAAATTACGTCAAGTTGCCTTTTAGGGCATGTATGCATATATTTGTACAAATTGTACTTGAGAGGAGATTATACAGATCGCCATGTAATTTCCTTCAGGATCAATAAAGTATTTATCTATCTATCTACTGTAACTACATGCCATCATTTTGGTGACGCATCATATGGTATTCATTGAGTCTGCTTTCAGCGACATTAATCTTTTTTACTTTGAATGCGTTTTTTATAAAATAACAAGAATGAGTATTAATACATTTAATGGATTTCAGTGTTACTGTAGGTGGCCAGATTTGTTGCTGTGATATTCAGGGGATTACAGAGAATTATGTTATTAGCACTGTTGAACAAAACATTACTGACACATTCAACATGTCCAGATGACCTGACTGAAAATCGTTGCACTGCTGAACAGTTTAACAAATTAACGGGATTTATTCAGCATCATTTGACTAGCATTCTGGAAACAGAGAAATAAAGGCTCAGACAGGACACTTCTTAAGAAAAGGACGGAAATATGTCAAAGAAGCTTATACAAGAAGAATGACTGAAGTTTGTATTAGACTATGGTGAATAATGACAGTGGTAGTTGTCATTTGGTACAACGAGATATATGAGTTATTGTTTTCTGTTTAACTTTGTTTTTCAGATGTTGAACTGACATTAAGTACATTAAATATGTACTCAGTAATTGTAGTTGTAATCACGTTACCGTAGTCCCACAAGCCTGTCATATCTAAAACATACACTGAAAAAAAATGCATTTAACTGAATAAGTCAAAACATATTGATTTAAAAATAATGTTAAATGTTTCAAGTTTGTCTGGTTTGAATAAAACAGTGAGAAAGGCAGTAAGAGAAAAAAAGGGATTTTGTAAAAGGCAGAATTTTGAATATGAAAGAGGTGGGGAAAGTCCCTACATTTGTCTTTTCTGGACTGCTCACCTTGTTTTTGTCTCCTTCTCTCATCACTCATGCAGACACACATTTAGCCAAATAAACAGCACTTCATTCAGATGTCCCAGTGTTTAAAAACACATCCAACTACATAATCAGCTAAGTCTCTGTTTCCAAGTGTCTCTACCATACAGTAG
Organism: Nematolebias whitei; assembly: GCF_014905685.2. Lineage (NCBI taxonomy): Eukaryota > Metazoa > Chordata > Actinopteri > Cyprinodontiformes > Rivulidae > Nematolebias > Nematolebias whitei. Next base: position 28,247,019 of record NC_056500.1, read on the forward strand.
ACCTTTACAGCGTTTTAAAACCTTCATTATTCCCTGGTTTAAACTCTCAGAACTGCAGACCTCTTTTTGTTTCTTGTGGGTTTTTTCTGTTGAATGTGTCAGTAATTTAATGTCAGACCCTCTCCACACATTGGGTTTTATAGCAAACATAGTCTTACATTTATCCCTCATAAAGAAATGTAGAAGATTAGTCCAAGACATTCCAGTTAGTCACATGGTTTTACTGTTATTTCTGGCTTCTATCTGTTTCTTACAGCAAGTCACCACCCTGAAACTAAAGCAGGCGGATGAGCCTAAAACCTTATCCCATGTTTGTTTGGTTGGTACCTCGGCTGTTTGTGTGGGCCAGTAAAGCTCCCCTCAGGGTAATAGTGTTTAGTTTGAGGTTCGTCTCTCTCCACCATGCTGAGCTAAGTGTTTTTATTGTTAGTTACTATGACGACGATTTATCCTACTGGATATAAAAGCTTGTAGAGCAATTCAAGGAAGTGGGGTTACTTCCTCACTTAGTGCGAACAACTTCCTGAACTCTCTTGTCTGAAAATGTGCCAGGAGTTTGGGACACCCATTCCTGTTCAGTCTTTGTCTGCAGTTTCATAATTACTTCCCCTTATCAATCCACAGGTATTAGTTCAAACCCCACTGTTACATTTTCCTCATCTTTTATACATGCATGCATGCACTAACATGTATGTAAACTAACATGTTTGTACTAACTAATGCATAGGTACTTAATTACAGTTTATCTTCTCATTAGGTAGCTCATGCACTCAAGTGATTTAAAAAAAATTCCCATCTAGATTAAAAGCAGCTAAAATTATTGCTTTTTTGCTTATAACGTAAGTTATAATTCTGCAAAATATAAAAAAGTAAATAATGATTCAATGAAAAAGCTTTTGTAAAACTTCAACCTTTTGACAGTGTTGTTTTAAAAAGCCAAAAGACAGCAGATCCCAGCACTCTCAGCACTCAGTGCTAAAAACTATAGTTACTAGATATAGGGATGGGGCCGATCCGGTATCCGTATCGGCCTCCGATACCAGCATAATTTACGTATCGGATTTTTCCAATCCAACATGCCGATATTTCCGATCCATGATACATGTTGGCTTCAAACTATGGAATGGATTTCCTGAATGGAGGCATGTCTCATGAGCCCAGAGTAATAAGACCCGTCTCACATTCAGGAAATCCAGTTCATAGTTTGCACCATTTTGCATTTGGATAATTTACGCTAAAATAAAAATACAAACAAATAATAAACAAAAAGAAAAAAGAGCACTCTTTGTGTTTAGGTTTATATTTTCAAGATTTGCAAGAGTCAGTCTGACATGTTATTATCTTCTTGGGTAGAAATTTGTGTTTATTTATTAAGGTTAAATAAATAAATTAATTAATAAAAAGAAAGAAAGAGAGATAGACAGACAGACAGAACTGCCTTCTGATCCATTTGAAAGTCCTGACGAAAATGTCTGCTGACAGAGGCGGACATTGAAATTTGTTAACTTTCCACTGACAATCGTCACTTTAGGGCACTGGTTGGTTAAACAATGCTATGATAAAAAATACCCCTGAAAGCAGTATTTAATAAAGATGGCACAAGGAGTCAAAGTTTTTCCTCATGTGGCATTTTGTAGACCATTTATCTAACAGCTGGATAAACATTGACGTTTCTTGTTGCCAGAGTTACAATTTTGTATCAAAATCTGTTATTGGTAATGGTTTCTGTTTGTGTATTGCTGAGAATAGTTGTTGTTAATTTAATCTTTTAATTTTATTGTACTTTCAGTTTGACTCTAAATTGAAATATAATAAACAAACAAAAAAAATTAATTTATTTTTTATTCAAGCCTTATTTACTTACATTTTATTTTTAACAAAACAAAGTAACTTTTATATCTTTCTAATGTTTTTTCAGGGTCTCGTTTTTATTAATACCCAGGTTTTAGAATCCATGGTTTTAAAATTTGTTTTGATATTTTTACCCCTACTTCTAGGGTTTCCTCATTAGGGCAGCTGTGGCTGAGTGATTAGAGCAGTCGTCCTCCAATGCAAGAGTTGGGGGTTCAATTCCACCAGCCGTCACATGCCGAAGTGTCCCTGGGCAAGACATTGAACCCCTCATTGCCTCCGATGCATATCTCATCGGTGTATGAATTCAGGTCTCTCTTGTAAATGAGTCCTCGTGGCTCAATTGAACTAACCTATGTAAATAAAGTTTGAATGAATTAATGTGATCTAAACACACTGATTAGTTTCTACAGATTAAGATTAGCTTTGTAGAGATCTAGTAGAGTGCTGTGTGAATGGGTAAATGAGGGCACAGATTGTGTTGTAAAGCGCTTTGATCGTCTTGATAAGATAGAAAAGTGCTATATAAGTGCAGTCCGTTTACCTCATTAATAAATTAGCATTCCCTCACTTTCTCAGGCCCATTATGTTCCAGTCACTCACTATGTTTACATGCACAAAATTCTTTGACCGCATTGAAATGCTTTCATATAATTTGAATATATTGTTTACATGGGCACAATCCGTTCATGATGAGCATTTACATGCAGTGGGCTTTTATTCTGAATAGAAGTACTGACATGCGCAGAGTGGTAAACTCTCCTTAAAAACCCACGAAGAAGAAGTTCTACTTCCGTTTTACTTCCAGGATGAACATAAACAAACCTGAGCGCCCAAAATGGACCCACGACAGGTTTTATTGATGGTGGAGATGTTACTGCACTCCCTGATTGAGTTACAGGTGATCCAGATCATTTTGTGCTCTTTCAAAGTTTCTAGTAGAAATGTTGTGTCGCTCACCGACCAGTTTTGCTTCCCCGTCATGCTAATATTATTAGCATTAGCCAGGCAGAAATGCGTGATGTAGACATAGGTCGCACATGCGCAGTCAGGTCAGTTTTCCTAAATTAGAAAAAAATGATCAAATTAAGTGTTTACATGCACACCGTTCGGATTATGAATCGGTGTAAACCACCCCTTTCATTCAGATTACAAATTATTTCGAAGCAAGCTGAATCAACAAAAAATAATCCGAATGGGGTGTTTACATGACACATTTTTATTCCGAATGGCCGTTTAATTGGATTACTTATGTCCATGTAAACATAGCTACTATGTGGTTCTTGTCTGCTTCTTTGTTGCTTTTCTTTTATGTTTTGTTTTTATCTGCCATAAAGCACTTTGTGTTACACACTTTTCTGTAAGGTGGATTATAAACAAAGTTCAATTTGTTGAATAAGTCAAATGAGAAATGAGGAGTGATACCTAGATGGTGTAATGTTCTATATGATCATGGTCTCAATAGATGTCCCAGTTTCTGCTTGTACAGTTAGGCGCCAGCAAAGTTTCTTTCTAAACAATATTTTCAAGGGGCGATACAGTGGTACAGTGGTTGTTAGTGGTGTCACCTCACAACAAAAAGGATGCAGGTTCACCTTGTTCTCTCATGCATGCATCTGTTTTCTCCGGGTACTCCAGTTTCCTCCCATTAATCAAAAATCTGCATGTTAGGTTTATTTGTACAGTAGTCCCTCGCTACTTCACAGTTCGTTTTTCGCAGACTCGCTCTATGGCGGTTTTTCAAAGTGAGATTGGACATGACACACAATTAGTTGATTGATGGATGTGCCACATGATTGGCTCATCACTGACATTTTTATATAAAATAAATTATTTTAACTTGTTTAACACCTGCTGCACCTGTGTGCAGCCCACAGCTGCAGAAAAAAGCTTCCTCCTGCAGCGTGTCATATCTCCGCTCTGCAGTGAAGAAGTGGGCGTGGCCGAGAGCACTGGCAGGTGGCTGAGAGGAGGCAGAGAGCTGAAAGAATGACATTATGTGCTCTTTTAGAGTGTTTAGAGTTTAGAACTATTGTTTACAATATTGCAAGAGTGTGGGAAGGGTTTTAAACACCTTAATTCAGTATATATGTATATATAAATACTAAAATGTACTACTACTTATTCCGACATCGCAGTTTTCCACTTATCGCGGGGCTTCAGGGTACAGATCCCCCGCGATAAAATGAGGGACTACTGTACATCCAACTTGTCTCTATGTGGACTTGCAAAACTGTCCAGGATGTCCCCTGGATCTTGCACAATGACTGCTGGGCATGACTGACAGTAGCCCTGTGACCGAGAAAGGAAAAGGCAGGCAAATAGAATGGATGGATTATTTTTAGGTTTTGAAGAAGGGAAATTTGTTGAGGAATAAATCAAAACAGCTGAGCAGACCTTTCCACACTTTTTAGTGTGAACTAATGTTACCATTTTAAACTATTTAAAAGTATTAAATAATGATATTTTTACATGATGCTAGCACCTTTATAGATATAGCCTTGGTCAGCTGTGTTTGCGCACAGCTCTTATCTACCAGTAGTTTCACCAAGTTCCAAACATTGTGAATCTCAGTTTTTTGCGCTGGTTTTGATCACATTGTAAACTTTTCATTTTCATTATCTCCACACACATCAAAACATACAGAACTAGAAAACGAGATAAAAGTGCGTTTTTAAAAAGTACAGCTTCTGATTAGGAGAATCCAAATAATAGTAGTCAGGATAGGCCAGCTTTATTTAGTTTGCACCAGGCTGTGGTTTCACTGTTGACTTTGTCAATCAGGTCTTATCAATTTCTCATACCTGTGAAATGATACTATCTGTGGTTCACTGATAGTGAAGTGTGAGAATAGCATGGCAGAAAAGATGTTAGTGCTACAATATTTGTCTGAATCCCTCTAGTCATTCACCAGACAAAAAAATGCTTTGAAATTTTTATTTTTCAAACTGTTAGTAAAGAAAATTGTAGCAATAAGTTAAATGGTTTATGTTTGTGTGTTGGTGCCTCAGATTTGTAAAGCTTTTGCATCTGGCATCACACCATATTGTATGGGAAACTTATCAAATCAGTTGGGGGATGTGAGATCCTTATTCTGGTTTGTGCAAACAAATGAACTTTGTGAAAAATTGACACTAAATATGAATAAAACTAAATGAGAAATGTTCCATCTTGGCAGAAGTCAAACCCCATGCAGTCATGATTAAACTAAAGTTAACCCTTTTTTAAATCTGAGGTTGTACAGATTATTACTTAATAAACAGAAGAAAATCATGTTCTTATTATGTTTTAAAATAAGTTCAATAAACCTTAATTGGAACAAAACATTTGTGTGATAATTTATTTAATAAAACTTACTCAAATACATAAACTGTTTGTTAAATAATTTAAGGACTTACTTGTTTTTCCATTTTTTTGAGGTAATGACTAAAATAATTATTTTCCATATTGAAATTTGTCCCACTCTTCTTTACAACATTGTTTCAGTACATAGAGGTTTGTGGGCATTTGTTAATGCACAACTCTCGTATGGTCCAATCCAGGGGTCTGCAACCTTTACGATCAAAAGAGCTATTTCTGCCCCTTCGTTCGTTACATTAAACGTGTCCAGAGCCGCAAAACCTGCTACAATTGTCATTATCAACTGGTGGCTCATGGGCCACTTTATGTTTGTTAGAAGGGGCTTCTTCCTTTTCAGGTTGCAGGGGGTCACTGGTCCTCATATCCAGGTCACAAGTCAATCACAGAAGACTGGATTGTTGTAAAATAAAAAATAAATAAAAAAGATATTATTTTGCCAATTAAAAAAAACAACAACAAACAAACAATGAATTGTGCAGGCTTATGTGTTATTTTTTTAATTGTGGAGAAATTGAGTATCCTACTTAAAAGAAATAAAGCATAAAGTTAAAGGGAGTATAATTTACTCTGTGTATTAGTACTAGTATCCACACAATTGCAAAGGAAATGACAGGAAAACTGCTAAAACTAGTCATTTTTGTTGTGGTTATAAGAACCTGCAAAATTCAGTTTTATGTTAGTTTTGGTCAAAGCTTGAAAGAGCCGCTGAGGAGGAACCAAAGAGCCACAGATTGCAGACCCCTGGTCCAATCTAACTAGAATATTTCAATTTGTTTACAGCCTGGATTGGTTCATTGCAACACACTGATTCTTGTTTTCTAATTTTCAGTCATTTTATTGTAACTTCACTGCTGTTCTTGGGGCCATTTGTCAAGCTGCATGGCCTTATTTCAGCCTTGCTTCAAACTGTTGAACTGACAGCATCAAAATTTGATTCTGTACTATTTTGGTATATAAAAAATTAACATTTTATCCAGTGTGAGCAAGATGCACTGTGGCCACAAAACAATCCAAAATCATCAGCCCTTCACCACCGTGCTTGACACTTTAGTCTTAGACAGGAACAAAGTGTGTTTTATTTCATAAGTTACATATGTGCTTTGTTTAAATTCAGCTTTGCAAACCCAAATCAGACTGCCATGTTCTTTTTGGATGACATGGGCTTTCTCCCTGGCAACACTTTTTTCAGAAGTAGGATGTTCTCTCCCAGGATAAAAAATAGTATCTATGTTGAGTGTTTTTTTTTTACCTTTCAATAAAGTCATTCAAAAAGTAAAATCCATCCATCCATCCATCCATCCATCCATCCATCCAATATCTTTTACCCGCTTCTTCCTTTCCAGATCACACAGGTCATTTGTGCCCATATCCAGCTGTCACTGTGCGAGAGGCGTGGGACATGTCTCCAGTCCATCACAGGGATACATAGAGACAAACAAAGACAACCAACCATTCACTCTCTTGCTCACAACTAGGGACAATTTAGAGTTATCAGTCAGTCTAACATGCATGTTTTTGGTCTGTGGGAGGAAACCGGAGTACCAGGAGAAAACCCATGCACGCACGTAGGGCTGGGCAATATGGCCTAAAATCAATATCACAATATATTGAGCAGTTCACCTCGATAATGATAAATGGACAATAACTTCAACCCCCCACCCCTGAAAATAATGTGATAGGCCGGCATAAATAATTCACAGCCAGTTATATTGATGGCATCATTCTCTTTTTATTGCCACTTTAATGAACTTTAAAACCACAGCTTCTGCAAATAAATGAAGAAAATGTGTACTTTTAGTTGTTTTTCATTCAACCTTTTTTTAGACAGGTAAATCCCATTGAGCCTCGAGGACTCATTTACAAGAGAGACCTGATTTCAACAAAGAATGATGACAGCAACGCACAACAGCGACAACAATAAACAATTATAAAAAGTCATACAGATTTTATTTTATTTTTTTAACAAATAGGATGGCTAAAAAAAGAAAAGTAACAAAAAACAGCTAGATTCTAAGGTGAATGTAGAAAACTAAAAACAGGAACATGTTTGCATTGGTCCCTGGCAGGAGTCCAACAGATTTTTAAAGCTACTTAGAGAGGTCAAGGTCGAGAGCTTCAGATCTTTTTGTAAGATATTCCAGGAAACAGGAGCGGAGTAGGAGAAGGCCTTTTGGCCAAGTTCAGTCCTCACTGAGGGAACACTGCAGGTAATAATGTCCTGAGAGCGCACGCTGTAGCTGCACTCACGCAGAGACATGTAGGAGGAGATGTATGAAGGCAGCAGACCAAGAAGTGATTTAAAGATGAAAATGTACCAGTGGAAAAGTCTATGTGAAGTTAATGATGTCCAGTTAACCAGTGAATACTGGGTGCAGTGGTGGGTACGATAATCACAGCCAGTTATGAAAATTAGTGCACCATGATAGACAACATCCATCATCTGCAGGGTTCAACAGTTAATATATTTTGAACAAATAAGCACAACTGAACAAATTTATAAGTATAAAATAACTTTCCTGTAAATGCAAAGTATTAAAAATACAATCTCTTTTTCTCACTTTGTTTTTGGAATTTAGCTGCTCCTCTCCCTCCTGGACCAGCTCTACCGCTGCTGCTTCAACATTTGAAATTTCCTTCATTTTCTCAACCGCACCGTCTCTTTCACTTCTTGTTACAGACTGTATGGGGTGGAGTCACGTGACTACAGACTGCATGTAACGCAGCATCTTAAAAGGACATGAGCATAGCTTACTTATGCACAGCCAAAAGAAAAAAAATGACTTTTATTTTAATCTTTTTAAAACACCGAAAATACCGACATGGGCAAAATTACGTCGATCATTGTTATAAATTTTGGTGTCGGTTAATTTTCGGTATATTGCCCAGCCCTACATGCACGGAGAGAACATGCAAACTCCACCCAGAAAGGCCCCTGGCTGGAATTTGAACCAGCGGCCTACTCGCTGAGAGGTGGCAGCTCTAACAACTTGCAACCATGCTGCCCCCCAAAAACCCCACAAAAGGTAAAATAGACAAAAATTTATGGACAACAGTAGATTATTTTCTAAATTATTGTTGATTTATTTTCCATTGTTGCACTTTGACACATAACGAAGCTCCCAAGCAGCAAACTGCCAAAACAATGTAGGTGATTATCCTTTATTCATGTGGTTTGATTTGCACTATCTTACTTTATTCAATTCAATTCAAAAATACTTTATTAATCCCAGAGATAAATTAAATGTTGTGGTAACTCGTCATCCTGGTTTCATTAAAGAGTTGTTGTAGATGCTGATCGCTGTGGGCAGGAAGGATCTCTTGTAGCGTCTGTCTTGCAGCGGATCTGAAGAAGCCTCTGACTGAAGACACTCTGTTGTTGTAGGACAGTCTGATGAAGAGGATGCTGAGGGTTGTCTATAATGTTATTCATTTTATGAAGAATCCTTCTTTGTACAATCATCTCCAAAAGTTCTAGAGGAGTCCCCAGAACTGAGCCAGCCTTCTTTATGAGCTTGTTGATCTTTTTTAAGTCACTTGCTCTGGTGCTGCTAACCCAGCAGATGATGGCAGAAGAGATAGTGCTCTCTACAACAGACTTATAGAAGATATGCAGCATCTTGCTGCAAACACTGAAGGACTTCAGCTTCCTCAAGAAGTACAGTCTGCTCTGTCCCTTCTTGTAGACGCTACACTGTTGCATTTCCAGTCCAGTCTGTTGTCCAGGTGAACTCCAAGGTATTTATACTTCTCCACCATCTCCACTTCTTCTCCCTTGATGGAAATAGGGTTGGACCTGTTCCTGTTTCTCCTGAAATCCATCTCCTTTGTTTTGTTCACATTCAAGATGAGATGATTGTTTTCACACCATGCCACAAAGCGGTCCACCAGTTCCATGTACTCAGCTTCTTGTCCATCTCTGATACACCTGACCACTGCAGAGTCATCTGAATATTTCTGCAGATGACGGGAGTCTGTTTTTTACTGGAAATCTGAGGTGTACAGAGTGAAAAGGAATGATGAGAGTGCAGTCCCCTGTGGTGCTCCTGAGCTACTGACCACCTGGTTAGACACACAACCCTTCAGTCTCACAAACTGTGGTCTGTCCGTCAGGTAGTCTTTGATCCAGGTGATTGTTGAAGCCTCCACCTGAGTCTTCTGGAGTTTCTGACAAAGCAGAGCAGGCTGGATTGTGTTAAATGCACTGGAGAAAGCAAAGAGCATGACTCTCACAGTGCTGTCTGCCTTTTCTAGATGACAGTGAGTTTGCTGAAGCAGGTGTATGATGGCATCTTCAACTCCAAGTCCACGCTGATAAGCAAACTGCAGTGGGTCCTGATATGCGCTTTTTTGTTTAGTCAAGTGGATCAACAGAAGCCTCTCTAGGACCTTCATGATGTGGGATTGTATGAATTACAATGCAGTAGGAGGAGTTTTACAAGTTTTTAAGTTCTTCACGTTTTTCTGCATTTTGGATTAATTATGGTAGAACGTATCATTTTTGTTACACATTTGAGGTCACATTTTTCCATTGTGTAACTTGATAGACCAGAGATTTCTCTTTAATAAGTCCTGATGCATACAACCTTAAAACTGAAAGAAGTTGTGCTTCCTTTTTACCATAACCATACGTGTGGGATTTATATTATTTTGATTGTATGATATGTATCCATTGTTTAATAGCAGCATGTCTGCAAACAAGACCACACCACTCAGAACCCCACTGCTAACAGTACCATGCAGCAAAAAGAACCTGACTGATAACAGAACCACACTACTAACAGTACCATGCTGCTAATAGGATCATGTTGCTAAGAGAACCTCACTGCTAGTAGAACCACTCTGCCAATAGGACCATGCTGGTGTAGATGTTTCATTTTCACTTTTGGTATTTGTTGTTGTTTATTTTTTTGGCAAGTCGAGACGGTTCTTCTCGTCCTGAGCATTTCTTGCATTGTTGACCTTGTCTTGATCTGCATATGACAATAAACCTAAACCTAGCAAGTGTGTGTCAGCTGAGCTCCAGACAGAAGTGTCCCAAAATAGAACTGTAATTTATTTATTTTTTCTTCTGTGGCAGGAGGCTGCAGTACAGTGAGTATTTGTAATGAATATGGTATGCACATAGAGGACGGTGTAAGTGTGCATGCTTGTTGAGATTGTAAATTTCACAGTGGTTTGTGTATGATATCTCCATGTCTAATAGACTGTCTGTCAGCCTCACTTTAAAACAGATGGCTTTGCACTCACTTACCATAGCAGTTCAGAGACTCATTATTTACCATACCATACCATACCATACCATACCATACCATACCATACCATACCACTTTATTTATATTAATATTTAGCACATGACAACAAAATGAGTCCAACTTTTAAAACTGTAAAACTGTACAAAGCAGGATTAAAAATAGTATGTATGTGTCCTCTCAAGCACGCACGTTTTAACATGAGTGAAATTTAGATTTATCTAGGTGCAGGAAGTAACACGACTGCTGAGCGCACTTCCTGTAATGCAATGACTGTTTTGTGAAGACATTGTTGGCGTTTCTTCAAAATCAGCTGACTTACATCCAGACTTTATAAAAAGAGCTCTGTTCAGCAAAGAAGTGATGGTTCTAACAACCACTTGACATGTGAGACTGTCAGAAAATATATTGTGCAACATTTGTTCAACCACTTCTCGTAGTTTATCACAGTTTTGTTTAGTAATTTATTAATTAATTCAGACATAGCCTATTAGACATGGAGATACCATACACAATTAATAGATTTTTAGTACATTTTTCACTTGACAACTGATTGATAAAAAAAAACAACGTGAGAACTACACTTTTGTTTGGCATATTGGGCTGTCATGGTGTGAGTGAGGACCTCTTCAGCCTTGTGCCTCTGGTGACTTGAAGGCACAAAGACTGATGTGTCTTCACTTTGGAGGGAAGATAGTTAGGCTTTGCCGTCTTGATCAAGGCTCAATTTCATCTGCATGGCTATCTGGCTGGCCTGTGGCCACTAACTTGTTCAAGGACAGTTTCACCAAACTAAGTCAGTGGTTATTAATCTATTGTTATATGTGATTGCTAAAATAAGTAAAGAGGAACAATTTTAGAGATGAGGTTGCAGTGTTTCCCCTAGGTTACTGTCTCTGGCACAAGTCAGACTGGGGGTGAGGGGTGGGGTGTAGGGTTAATGTCAGTAAGCGGGGTGCCCACTTCTGTTGAACGCCCTCTTTGGATAATGGTAGGAGAAACACTGGATTGTGTCAGATTATATTAGCAACAGTTGAGGGTAGAGTTTGGTACACAATGGTCCCTAGCTATTTCGCAGTTCGTTTATCACGGACTCGATCTATCACGGTTTTTCAAAATAAGACTGAACACTACACATAATGACTGACTAATGGATGAGCCGCACGATCGGCATGTAATTTTTATTTAAAATAAATTATTTTAAAGTATTTAGCACCTGCTGCACCTTTGTGCAACCCACAAAGCTGGGAAAAAGCTTCCTTCTGCGCCTTTGTGCAGCCCACACTGCAGGATAAATTTCCTGCTGCAGCTGATCAGCTGTTCTCTGTGCAGAACGTGCAAAGTGGGCGTGGCCAAGAGCACTTGCAGGTGGCTGAAAACTAGGCCTGTCATGATAACAAATTTTGCTGGGCCATTAATTGTCTCAGAAATTATTGCTATAAACAATAATATTGTTTGAAATTTGACAGTAATTAGTAATTACTATCAAATTTAAGAAGAAATGTTTGTTAATTTGTTTTGCATGTAGTACCTTTTTTTGACCACCGGATGGCAGTATAAGATTAGTTGAACCGAAGGATGGATAGTGAGGGAGTGAGCAGCGTGTATTTTTAAGAAAATTGCCCCATGATGTGACATGGGCTGTCTCTCTTTCGTACTCAAAATGGCGGACGTTCAGTGTGGTTTGAGCTCTTTAGCATAGCATTTTTCACACAAAGCTTTTATTAAAAAAAATTAAAAAATCAGTAAACAAGTGCTCAGCTTCTTTTTGCAGAGAAAATCGTTTTTTCACATAGGCACGGGTTTCAACCGTGAATTTTAGAGCTTCGACAAGACGGAGGTTTTTTCCCCGAGGTCGGCCTGTTAGCATAGCTTCTCAGCTTAGCTGCTTTTAATGATCCAAAAATGCGATTTTGGACGGTTAAAACAGGCTTTAAAGAGAAAGGGAGGGGTCAGTGAAGAGCACCGGAGTTGAGCCTTTTGTCATCCCGTGTCTCCAGTAGAAAGAGAGAGACGTAGAAACTATAAAGCCGATAAATGAAAATGAGGTCGATAATTTTCATTTATCATGCGATTTATTGATTTACTGTTTATTGCGACAGGCCTACTGAGAGCAGAGGAGGCAGGGAGCTGAAATCATGGCATTCTGTGCTCTTTTAAATGGATGGTGAATGAACTGTACTTATATAGCACCTAATCTTATCAAGACACTCAAAGTGCTTTACAACACAATCTCTATATACTGTGAGTATAAACAGTATATATATATATATATATATATATATATATATATATATATATATATATATATATATATATA
>NC_056500.1:28259808-28314657 GCF_014905685.2 Nematolebias whitei
ATATATATATATATATATATATATATATATATATATATATATATATACTAAAATAAACTACTACTTTTATACTTCATGGGTTTTTCACTTAAAGCGGGTCTTTAGGGTACTGATCTCCCACGATAAATGAGGGACTACTGTATTACCACCTCTGACAGATTTTCAGTGGTAAACCCTGACATGATTTCTGCAATGCCAACCTAAAATTTCTTCTGTAATGAAACATTACAAGCCAAGCCAAATCTAGCCACCGAATAGAAACATTTTAATGTTTTATAGAGGCAATGCCGTACATGTATATAAGCTTGCTATGTGTATGTAACATATCTATGATATGCATTAATGTTTTCATGTTATATGAAAATATCATATTTGGTAATTGTTGTTGAAACATTGTCTGCAGAGTGGAGAATTGAGTCATATTCAGAACATAAAAATATGTTTGCATAAATAAGAAAATGGATCATAAAACTGCTGCTGTTCTTTGTGATTTCATAGAGTGGTGATTATTGTAATAGCATTTTATTTGCAGGACAACTAAAGACAAATATTGTTGAATTTAGCTGTGGATTTTTTCGATAGCTTCTATTTAGCAATGACATTGTTATATAAGCTGCTGAGCTTGGTGGTCAGTGTCTCAGCCTTGTAATCCTGAGGCTGTTGGGTTTGAGTCCAGGTTGCGTCAAGAAGGGCATCCAACGTAAAACACTTGCCAAATCTTCTGTATGAGTTTGCTCACTGTGGCAACGCCTGCAGAAGGAAGCAGCTAAAAAATAATGACATAAGTATTGAAAATTATAACAAATTGTCAATACTTCAAGTAATGCTTTAAAATTTAATTATTGCAAGTGCTGTTCTAGCTTTCTAACTTGACTCTTGTTTTTTCCAGCTCTGCAGTGTGTGGATGATAAAGCACCTTGTGTGAACAATGCTACATGTCTGACCTTTAACAATGGCACCGAATACTGCAGGTAAGATCCGCATGAAAGTTTCCGACCAAACAACGACTTTTCATACTTTGTATTATAAATGTAAGGACAGAAATAGAGACACACTTTTGATGGTTGATTATAAGTCAGAACAAAAAATGTTTTTCTTTTTAATCAATGCCAGTCTCTTCATGGGATCATGGGGTTTTGTTTAGTCATAAAGAGAACAAAAGAACACTTTGTCTGACAAACCAGACACATTTGAGGAATGAAACCAATATGTGTATCTTCTTTCTAGTGTTTTATTTCACAAATCTGTTTGCTGTTTACTTTTTTCTTGCTGCAAAATATTACAGGATTTGCATACTTTACTGATCACTTATTTGTCACTGGTCACAACGTTATGAAAGCACCTTTAGTACATGAGAAAGTCATATTTACTTTACCCAAAAAAAAAAATCAGCATTGACTCATTAATATGGCAGCACGGTGGTGCAACTGGTAGAGCTGCTGCCTCTCAGCGAGCAGGTCCCCGGCTCAAATCCCAGTTCGGAGGCCTTTCTGGGTGGAGTTTGCATGTTCACTCCGTGCATTCGTGGTTTTTCTCCTGGTTCTCCGGTTTCCTCCCACAGACCAAAAACATGCATGTCAGGCTGATTGGTAACTCTAAATTGTCTCTAGGTGTGAGTGGGAGAGTGAATGGTTGTTTGTCTCGTTTGTTTCTATGTGGCCCTGTGATGGACTTGCGACCCATCCAGGGTGTACCCCGCCCCTTGCACAGTGATTGCTGGACATGGGCACCGGCGAGAACCCCGTGACCCAAAATAGAAGAAGCAGGTAAAAGATAATGGATGGATGGATGGATGACTCATTACTAAAAATATTAGTCTAGACATGTGTTATTTGGAACAGACTAAGTTGTGTCAACTAAGAGCTTAAAATAACTTGTCTTTCTTCCTTTATACTTTAGGAAAGGGGCCTAACATAAAGGAGTGTGCAGTGACTTCCACTTTCTAACAACTTAGCCTAGTGAAAGTCTGAGCTCTGTTTTTAATTGCACTCCCAAGTCACATTCCCAACAGAAATGTATTATAGTTGGTTCATGAACCTGATCGTGTTTCATCAGATGTGATGAGAATGGTGCAATGTGTCTGTTCCCAGAGTTTTTGGAATTTCAACACTTGGCTGCTGCTGTAAAAAGTGAAGATAAAACTGTGTATTCTTAATCAGTATTTAACATTTTCTCTGACTTATTGAAGGTCAAGTGGACGTTTTGCTGCAGGTGCAACTATGCTTGTTGTTACAGTTCAAGTGTAAAATATTACATCTTTACTTAGGCAACCTAAGTCAACCAGACTCATGTTTTTATGATAAAAAAAAAATTCTTGAGCAGATTTTTCTCATTACGCGTAAACACTATGATTGTTACAGAGAGGTCAAGCTGTCGTAGGTGGGATGCAGTCTGATAATATCTATACATCTTGATAAAACAAACAAACAAAAAATCTACAATGGTTAGGATTATGATGTAATGGCATCTACATTTGTCTGCGCTTGTACAGGACATATTTCTCAAAAAAGTAATTTACCAAGTAAAAAAAAATCCTCAACAAACCCATGCATTTTGTATACATGTAGAGGCACAAAGTTAAAGACTAAAAAGTACTTTAGAGCCAGTGTTTATTAGCACAAGTCTCTGAGACAATATTCAGACGAGTTGAACTCTCAGAAGTATTGACCACATCCTTCTTGGCTTTACTTTCGTAATATTAAAGAAAAAGGGGAAAGCCAGAGAGATCTATGGATGCAGTTAAAGAGGACATGGAGGTAGTTGGAGAGAGGACAGACTGAGATGGTGAAGGATGAATTGCTGTGGCGACCCCTGAAAATGTGAATTATGTATGTGAATGTTTCTGTTCAGTGACCTGAGACAACTTCTGTTGTGAATTGGTGTTTTATAAATAAACTGAATTGAATTGAATTGAAAAAGGAATAGATTAAATAAGAAGAATTTCATTGTTTCATGATTTTTTTAATGGCATTCTTCAGTTATGCTTTGAAAATTTTGAAGAGATAAGATTTTTCTTTGTGAAAATGTATAAATAGTTTTGGTATTTGTCTTTTCTACTATCTTGAGTTTTTTAAGTGACACCAAATTGAATAGGTGAAGCTGTTTGTTGCCCAGAGAGCATCTAGAGTTGAGCTCCTTGGAACAGAAGAGTCAGCTGGCAAGCTCACTGTTAAACTGATTGAATAGAGGTTTTTTCTGCTGTTTACTAAACATCTGTGCCATTGTAAACATTCTGTATGTGCACACACATGGCTCTGTTCAGTCTAGTTTCATCTGAACTGGATTTTTGCTCAAAAGATGTACAGTGCAAAAACCTAATTACAAGTTCATCAGTCTCTATAGTTTATCAGTGGCAGATAAACAGTCACTGTGGCCTTTAGACATTAACCAGCCAAATTTATGTCACGTGGGGCTTACTTAAGGTCAGACAAAGTAACTGGTTTAAAATAATTTGTTTATTCAAAAAAAAAAAAGAAGAAGAACATTTTCATGAATATTTTTTAAGATTAAACAGCACTAACACTGAAAAATTAAGTATCCTCCAATTTTTGCATCTGTTCTCAAAAAGGCTGATTTAAAAAAAAAGAAATACAAAAATATTTTTTTAATCATCTTTTGGATAAGTTATGGTGAGACATTTAATTCTAGAAGAGTAATTAGAATTAGGCTGTTTGTAATACTGTGTTTGTACTGTATTATTTAAGTCATTTATTTAAATAAAACACTGCAATTATATCACAGAAAAATACTTATTGCTCCCCCATGTCTAGAGATCACATTGTCTGTGAACTTTCTGGTTTGTTTAAGTTCAGGTGTCTCATTTTGTTCATGGATATTTTTATAGTGAAAGAGAGCATGGGATAAGTCATTGGCTGCTTTGTAGGGCAGGGTGCAGTAAAGCCGTCTAACCGGTGACACTACAAACCATCAGCTTTGGGTGTGTGAAGAAGTGTCTCTGAAAATTTGTAAATGTCAGCTTGCATGGTGTTTTTTTCTGATCTGCGTCCCGGCCGACGGACTTCATGTATCAACAGAACAGAAATTTTGACCTTGATATGTAAGCCATGGAGAATTCCTGATGCTCACACAGTTTTTTGACTCACTGTCCAGTTAATTTTTCTGGCAGTCAAAGCAAACATAATAGTTCACACACTAAACTCTTTGTTTTCTGTTGGCCTTTGGTGCAAAGTGATTACCTCCACCTTCCTCTCAATGCCTCTCCCTTCCTCTCTGTTTTAAACATCTATTTTGCCTTCAAGTTTTTTTTTTTCCACTTTGTTGTGTGGATATGCTGCTTGTTTGATCTGACAGGTAGAATTAACCTGCAGGGCAGACAGAGGAAGAGAAAGGGCCAAAACAAAAGAGGATGTCTCTTTTCATGTAATTTGAGGAGGAATACCTCGGAGCGCAACTCCTTACGAATGATGAGAGAGAGAGCAGTGACGAGGGGGAAGGGAGATGAGGTTGAAGCAGGGAGAGGAGTGTAATTTCCTTACTGCTACACCTCCCTCATGAAACTGTCACTCACCCATCCATACTTCAGTCCCTCCCTCTGCTTCAAGGATTTAAATGCCTCTGGACACAACTCACTTGGCCTGCTATTCTTTACCCATCAATACTATTCCTTCATTTCACATCATCTCATTGCAACCTAATCTCCCTCACAAATCACTTGATTTTTTTATTAAGTCATTGTGCTACATTACAGAAACATTTTGTGTAACTTATTGTGCACATTTCATACTCAAAGGCACACAGCCGATAAAGACAGAAAAAGACAAAGAAGAGAAATGATAAGTATTGTTTAAAGTCTAGTCACTACACACATTTTTATTAATCCGTTTCACTCCCTGTATTTGGCACACATAGGTTTGAAGTGAGTTGAGGATACGTTCTAAACACAAGTCAACACAACTGAAAGAGGAGATTGTAACCCTAAACTGTGATTTCTCAATCTTTCTGTACAAAGATTTATCTCCTTCCCACAGTGCCGCAACAGCAGTGTAGATGTGGTTGAGACTGGAACCACGGTGATAAGAGTTTCTTTGTATATGTGTTTGTCTTTGTACCATTCTGTATTTTATCTGGAGGTCAGGGGCACCTGGAGCCTGAAGCTAATTCACATGCTGGCACATGAAATCTGGCTCTCACTTAGCATATAAATTCAATATTTGGATAATCAGGTTCTAGCTCTGGTTGACTCATGCTTTGTGTGAGATTTTCTGTTTATGAGAACTAGCACTGAACCCCAACTTCATCTTAATTAGCTAATTTTTGCGCAGTACTGTTGGTTGGAGACCTTAGAGAAATTTGTATTCCTCAGAAAAGGGACGACTTTCATAGCTCAGGGGAATGTAGCAACCAGACCGTAAACCTGCACACAGTAGGGTGACAAGTCGCTCTCTGTCACACATGAATGTGACACTATGGGCTCAGAAATATCTCTGCTTTGTCATAAGATCACACACGTGCATTGTTATATTGAAAACCCGAAAGGATTCAACCAGTGTGAATTTTGATTTATTTTAATTTTAGTAAAAGTCATAACAAAGCTACTGTTAGATGATTTTAACTGACTTTAAGGTGTTGTGGCGCAGAGATTAGAGAAGGTGGGCCTGCTATTGGAAGATCACTGGTTCAACTCCTGGTACCGACAAAATGTGGGTGGAATTGGTGAAGCACTCATACCTGCCTTCACCCTCATTTGCCCACTCTGCGCCCTTGAGCAAGGCCCTTAACCCCCAAACTGCTCCCCCAGGCACCCTAGATGGCAGTTCTCTGCTCCACACAAAGGACTATGGTAGGGATGTGTGATATGGCATAAAATTCACATCACAATATGTATTGCGAAGGGTGGTGATAACAATATATATCACAATATGTTTTTGATATAAGACTTGCAATAGGAATGAAAAAAAGCATAGGGTGTCGTTTTGCCATCATTTATTTTGAAAACTGCTATACCACAAAATAATCTCAGTTAAGGAAATTCCACTACTAGGTCCAGAGAGTTTTTAAATAATAAACAAATCTAGTATTAGGCTTCTTTCTTGTAGTGCAAAACAGTGCAAAATATATCAAATGTACTTATAGCCACATGTTTTAAACAAAAGAATATGTTAACTCTTAACAGTTTCCAGTATTCTCCCTTAAGAAATGAACAGCAACAGAGCAGCAAGTGAACACTGAAACACTTCACCCTCCAACCCTCTAGTGGGCGTCTCCTTCCACTTCAAGGAGAGCTGACACAAAATGGCGACCAGTTTCCTCTGTGGCTTTGACCAGAGGGTCTCGCAATAAAATCACACAACACAGCGTTCTTTTCACAGATGGGGGGGGGGGAACTTTCAACGGAACACAGCGTTTTGCGCATGCGTCCGAATACGGCAACACTAGGGTAAGCTGCCCATAGTTAGCTTGTAGCTTTGCTACTTAGCTCTCGAAGAAGAGACTTTAACACCACTTACGCACAGTTTTCAACAACAACAAAAAAAAGTTACAATTAAATCTGACAACCCTGATTTTACACTTTAACATCACCTACACACAGTTTTCAACTTAAAAAAGTAATGATTAAACTGACAACTCTGATTTTACATCGGACACAGCATTACAGCGGTTAGCCGGAAGAAGACAGATCTCTATCGTAGGCTAAATGTCTATAGTTTCTACAGTGTACAGTATATATCGCGCATTCCTAGACTATGGTAGCTCAGTGGTCTGTGGCTGTATCAGGAAGGACATTGTAAAATAAAAATAATTGTAAAAATAATTGCCACGTCTTCATGCGAGTTAGTTCACTCTGGTGACCCCTGAAGAAGGGAGTGGCCAAAAGAAGAAAAAGATGATTTTAACTGAATTTAGTTTTGCACTTAATGCGCAAAGAATATTTTGTGTTTTTTTTTTTTTTTTGGTTAAATAGGGTGTTTTCAATAACCTAAAGCAAGCAGTGTCTTATCTAAAGTAAGCTTTCGCCAGAGCACTTTCTGTGGAGACTCATCAAAGATTTGACAGAGAAACCAAAATGAAAGTTCAGAATGAATGAACAGAAAGAGCTAGTTTTGTCCCATCCAAAGCCCTTCCATGCTGTAGTTTTCCAATACAGCTGCAAAGATAATCCTT
Organism: Nematolebias whitei; assembly: GCF_014905685.2. Taxonomy (NCBI): domain Eukaryota; kingdom Metazoa; phylum Chordata; class Actinopteri; order Cyprinodontiformes; family Rivulidae; genus Nematolebias; species Nematolebias whitei. The sequence continues at coordinate 28,266,931 of NC_056500.1, forward strand.
TTTAAACTGCCTTTGGGTGTTCACACCCAAACCATTGTAACAAATCAAGTCCCTCAACAATGTGTATGTAACACTCGTGACTGATATCATGAAATTGCAGAATGACTGCAGCATAGTTTGAATCATCAACGAATATTAAAACTAGACACAAGATACGAAGTTGAAGCAACAAAGAATGAATGTCTCCCTAAAACTTGGCTGCAGTACAACTTTTTAGATGAATGGGTGCTTTCCTAACTAAACATACACTTAAAATCATTTTTAGATTCCATTCATTTGTCCTTACGTTACACTGTGATTGAAAGCTTGTTAGTGAGTTGATAGAGGTTGTAGGCAGGAACCATATCAGTGGTACAGCTCCACATCTTTTGTGTCTCCAAAAATACAATAAAACAATGCCCCAAAATAATGAATATCTTGACTTCAATTTTGAACAATAGAAGTTAATGAAATCACTTTGTTCAGCTTTATTTATTTGGATGATTAGAGCAGAGCACTGCCTACAACACAATCCATTTTACACATACATGCCAGCTGAACTCCATGACTACCTGCATTGCCAGTGCAGGCATTCACAAGCTGTGGGTCAGCTTCATCTTATTGTGCCTTGGCCATTTTACACATGATACCAATGTAGAAAGAAGCTAATAAATCCCAGCTTGAAAGCGTTGAGCAAAAAGGACTTAAAACAACTCAAACTTGGACAAAAATCATAACTATTCAAGTAATAATGTCGTTTTAAAGATTTTACACAGCATAATTTTTGTATCAGACTAATATTTACTATCCATATTGCACTAAATACTTATGAAACATATGCTGACAAAACAGACTGTGTGACGCTGATGTAGGCTGCATAACAAGCACACATCATGGCTCTGCTCTGAGCATGGGTTAGCTAAGTTACGCCATCACAAATCCACCATCCACATCTTTAGATATAGAAACCTCTGATGTTGAGTACTGCAAGGAAGACAAAAACAGCTCATAAAGACTTCACGCAACACTCCTTCTAAAACATCTTCAAGAACACCAATAAAATATATATATATTTTTTTTTGTCACTGTTTTTTCTTGTGGAAAGTTCAAAGCGGCCTTGAAATACAAGACATTATAAATACCATATATTGTTTGTTTTTTTTAGCTGTAATGCAATTTTTGGGTAAATGATCAACTTAGGATAAATTCAAATCAAGACTTCATCAAGCATAAAGAGAACAAATATAAAACTACTGTATTATTTTTGGGAATGTGTTTCCAAATTAGTCAGTGGTGTATTATGCATGGTACAAACCTAGAGATGGAACTTTTATGGACTGACAGACCTATTGTTGGAGATTTCACTTAAAACAGCCACAGGAACAGGATAATGACAGAGCAACATAGAGAAACAGACAGAAGGAGCATTTTGAGGCTGAATGGATCTTGTGCTGCGTACCACAGCAGCTCAGATGAGTCTTTTTGAATTTAGCTTCTAAACATGGCCTGTGATTTTACCACTTGATGCTAGTGTGGACTCCACCCTGCTCTGCACTCTTTTCTGACTTTTTTCGGTCAACACTGATGATTTCAGTCCGACTGCCTGGCTTCCTTCTCTTTCTGCTATGTCTCGCTCTCTCATTACTTTTTTTGGCTTTAACTTCCACCACAATGCACCCTTGTCACTTGATCTTCTTTTCCTCATTTACTCAGTTTAACACTTTTTTTGTGCCTAAATCCATGGTGTTATTTTTGCTCCCTCCTAATTTGACTTAAAAAAAGGGAAATTATAGAGATAAAATAGTATGTCACTAAATTATAATTGAACTTGATCTTGTAAGTGAATGTGCATTTTATTTTTCCATTTTATTGTGCATTAATGCTTTAATTGCATATAAAATTGTGTTTTATGCTGCAGCCACTCAAGTTTAGACCTTTTGCACTGCTGAAGCGTGTTATTGCAAGGAAATTTAATGTAATTTTGTACATTTATTGTGTCAAGTTGGTGCTGGAAATTAATGATTTCTGACAACCCTCAACTGCAGTTCAGTTGTGTAAATATAACTTTTCTTAATTATGTGTTTTATATAATTGTGCAAATGGCAGCTTTCATGCATGCAAACAGCATTAAGGCCACTTGTGCTCTGGCAAAGTCAGGGAATAATCCAGGGGTTGAAAAGTGAGCTGGTTTATGCTCCCCTTCTTGTTTACACTATGGCTGCAGGGGTAGAGCATGATAGCAGCTGTACTAGGAGGAAATGGTTGTATTGTAGTTGAAGATGATGTAGAGAGAAAAACTTACCACAAAAATAAGTTGAATCGAATTTTCGCAAATCTTGGGACAGAGAAATTAAGACTAAAGGAGCTTGGAGACAAAAGACAAGCTATTTTTAATCAACGCAGTCCCTACTCACTGAAACCCCCCACATCAAGCTTGGATAGGCATAGGTCATTGTGAGGTAGAGGAGGTGGATGAAGAAAATGAAAGAGTATAGAGAGAGTGAGGAGGGGGTGTGCATGAGATGGGGGTGCTAATCTGAACCAGCTGTGGAAACTCGACACCTCAAGAGTGGGTTAGAAACGAGAGGTGGAGGAGTGAGAAAGTAAAGGAAAAACAGAGGCCGCAGGAAACAGCACACAGTAAAAGAACGATGGGGAAAAGAGGAGGGAAAAAAGTCCTCATGGAGCGAAACAAAGAAACCCATAGATGAATCTGGCAGCTAAATCCTCTGCTGTGTTCATAAAAGTATAGCGCTGACTGTACGTAAAGGTTTCTCTGCATGAATTTGTGTGCAACTTTTGCCTTTGGTGTTGTGCACTTGGAAATTTGTCAGAAGAATCACTCTGGTGCCTGTGTTGTTTTTAGTCACAGATTAGTGTGCCGGTGTATTTGGTTAGAGCTTCCTCTGTGAGACACCACTCCTTGACAATAATGTGAATCATGCACAGCCTTGTCTTTTGCCTCAGGCTGCAGTGATACAGCCAAGGGCTAATAATGAGCTCTCTATCTGGCACTGAAACCTGAAGGACAGGGTATCGCTTCCTGACGCCACTACATTTGGTTCTGTCAACACTGGTTAGATAGCGGCGATTGAGTTTAATAGAGCATGCTATGCATCTTTTCTGTCAACGCTCTCAAATATTCGCTAAATCCCTGGGAAGCAAATAATTTCTCACAGGTGGTGTTTGGTTCAAAGAGACCCTAACAACAGGTGTTATAGAAATTAAGAAACTTTGTGTCCATGTGAAAACAGTGATAATTAACATGTAAACACATGAACTTAAAAAAAAAAAAAAAAAAGTAAGCGTTACAGCATCTAAGTTAGTTTTGAATTTCTCAACTTTGAAGATTTGGCTTGTGTTTCCCGTATTTTTGCTGTGAAAGGTGTAGAAAGTTCCTTGTGAAACATAAACCTTGCATTAACCTGGACACGGTAGTCTTTGTGTGACAGCCTGCTAATGTGATATATGTTGCAGAGAGAGTAAAAGACCATGTGATTACTCTGGGATGAAAGGGGAGGTTCAGGCTGCCCGAGAGAAAAAAGAGCCGACTTAATTACCGGGACGACCGTTTTGTTGTGCTATCGTGTCCAAGCTGTGTTTGTGTTTGCAGCGGGCAGTCCGAGTGGGCAGGACTGTCCTTTTGTTTGTGTGTTTTTGTATGGGCGTGTGTGTTGGGATTTGTAGGGAGTTGCACTGCAGACGTGCTGCAGGGACAGAGCCCGTCTTCTGTTAGAAGATTGCATGTCACACATTCATCATTTTGTTTGTCTGTTTACTGACTTCATCACTTTGTTTATGTAAGTTTGATTTTTTTTAAAACAAAAAAAAGTATAAATACAGCTGCTGAGACTCAAAAATAGATTTGTAAATGACAAATTCTAAATTATAGTATTGTAGTATTGTGGTATGATAAAAAAAGTCACAAATAATATTAATTTTATTTTACCATATTTCTAAAAAATAAATAAATACATGAAAAAGCTTGATGGCCATCATTTAACGTCATAGCTCAGGAACAAAAGGAAAAGGAGTGAACGTAATTCAGAATGTATTAATTGCTAAATTTAGGACCACTAATTTATGTACCTGTATCAAAGACTTTACAATGACAATATTAAAATACACAATAAAACAACAATATTAGAGTAGACAGAGTTGAATGTTTGCAGCAACTTGGCTAACTGTCCGAAGCTAGCATACAGTAAAACTTAGATTTTGCTATTTTAGTTTTTAAGAATGTATCTTTGTCATACAGCTGCAGAGGATTTCAGCTATTCTAATCTTTACACCCATTCTGAATAAAACAAAACAATACAACTAATTAGCATTTTGCTTAATGTGTTTATTCTGGATCTGTCCAACTTATACAAAGCATTTTTGGAGCAGTTGCATCAGAGTTTGAATTTGCTGTCAGAAGTTTTTGTTGCCTTGTTTTTGAGAAAATATTTGGTGATTCACACATACCAGGCAGACTTTTTTTTTTTTTTTTCAAAATATGTTCAATCAGGGGGACTTGGTTGGACATGATTCATGACTCCTCTTCTTTCCCATGCACTTACAACCTAATACTTTCAAGCTGCTTCGGGGCGGAGTGGCCTGTTATAAATATAAGTAAGTGTGAGAAGGAACTCAAACAATTCTCATCTGCTTAGTTTAACTTAAATGTTGCAGCACTGCTTTATGTTTTAACCTGCTACAGACCAGCTTATTAGGGAATTATTTACATTTTTATTTTAGATTCTTTGAAAATAAAGCAATAATGATGTGCCAGAGTATGTGTGTTAGTTACTGTGGGGTGTATCTCTGCTTCCTATTGTGTTACTTGAGCTCCTCTAGGGAGGGAGGTTTAGAGGCCTCCGAAAGAGGCAGCAGGCCGCTCTGTCGCCCACAGTCCCCAGACAGCATGTCTGCCATGTGCCACAGAGAGACACACAAAGTGCATGTATCAAATATTACCCATGCATAGAAATGTGCCTTTCTAAAGACATTTTGACGATGTGATAAAAAACCAACTCTGACCAAACACTCACACATGGAGAAGTGATGAGTGAAAGTAGGAGGGACTGTAAAAAAACAGAGGAATAGAAAGTCACAAAGGGAACATTGTCCCTTATAAGATCCCTGGTGCACACATTGTGCAATGATATAAATTTTGACCCGCTGTCTCCACGTGACTCAATCTCTTTACTGAAATACAGAAATTGAAAGAATAGAGGTGATGAATAAGCAGAGGAAACGTATGCACACAGAATTAGTGAACCATATGTTATTAATAAAACATTAAGTGGGGAATTTCCCCACCAAACTCATGTTTTACATGTCAAGATGCCTAATGTTTGTAGAGGTATTATAGGTGTTTTTCATTAGTTTTTAGTTTCTGCCTGGCACAACTCAACAACTTTTAGATAACATTACTTCACATCCTTCTGCTTTTCAGCTTCTGCTTGTCACCATGACCCCAGTTTGACCCGTCAACAGAGCTCCTGCTTTTTCTCTTAAGAGGATTCACGGGGCAACAGCTCTGGGTTCACAGCACTTCCTTTTGTCATTGAGGCGTTTTTTGGGTCTATTTCTGTTTGATCCTTCTACCAGTGTCATTCATTGTCAAGTTTATTTACATGGCACATAAAAACAAGAAACGCTGACCAAAGTACTTTACAATTTAGTCAAATTAAAATGAAAACAATAAAAACAAAATACATCTTGTGACACTAAGGAAACACAAGAAAGTTAAGATTAAAATACAACACACAACAACAAGAAAAGTCAATCTAATTGGTTCTCAAACTCCGTTTGGACACCAGGGAAAATATTGTGTCAAAGCAGCATGTTTCATTATAAAAATATTCCCAGTTCTGTTTAAACAACCTGCTGTTTTGTGTAGGTGTGGCCTTGAGATCTATTACTATAGACAACATTGCATCAGCTTTACAGTACAGGCTCTAAATTAACAAAATTCAATACACATTTAATCTTCAAGACAACCATCCCTTTCTCTTTAAGTACAACCACACATTTTGTTAATGTAATTTTGTCCTACAGAAATGTGGTTCCCCTCACGCTGTTCTTTAGGTCACTTTATAGTAGCAAAGATACTCCTTAGACTGTTGTGTGTACTTGTGCTGGTTCATCAGTTTTTATGTGTGTTTAGCACAAAATCTTTTTGCAGTTGCTACTCTCAGCCCTCAGTGGTTGTCTGATGTGGTGCGTTGCATCCACCTAAGTGAAACTTGCTCTTTTGTTTAGTCTGTTTGCATCTCTTTAAACCTCATACTTGTCTCCTTGTTCATTTCGTTTTTTCTGTTGTATTGTCTGCGTTAAGGTCTGGTTAGGTATAAATTTTTACTGGTTTGGTCTGTTTGATGACTGATTTTTCAAGTTTTTATGTGCACAGGTGCGCTCCAGGCTTTTTGGGCGAATACTGCCAACATAAAGACCCTTGTCAGCCCGGTTACTGCCTAAATGGAGGGAAGTGCTTTGTGTCTATGTCAGCTGGTGTACCTCTACCTGGTAGTGCTACCTGCACCTGCCCTCTTGGCTACACTGGACAACATTGTCAAACCCCCCTGAACTCCACATGTTACCCAAACAACCCCTGCGCCAACAAAGGTGTCTGCACGCTCCTGTCCCTCGACAAGTACAGGTGTGAGTGCACCAGGGGATGGACAGGTGAGATATTATTTTGTAGTAGCTTTTAATAATCACTTTATAACTCATGATGCATTTGATTCAAGGATTCAAGGTTCTTTATTGTCATTTGCATCACATGTGGTACATGAGCTGGAACAAAATTGTTGTGTACACAGGGTCCCAGTTACATCCAACAAAAGTATAAATTGTAAAAGAAAAACAGTAATAAGATCTAAGATATGAACTAAGAAAACTTGACTCATCTTAAATGCAAATGCATTAAACACTTCTGTAATCCAGGATGTCTCTGTGATTGTTTGCAAATACAAAGTATTTTATTTAAACTTTTGCATATTAAATCATGCAATTCTAAGACACAAAAACAAGAACTACAGGAAATAAGTTCCCTGTCTTTGACATTTAAATAATAGAATTGAAACATTGTCATTTTCCCTTAAATGTCACAGTTTTGTTTGAGTTTTTTTCTCTTTTTCATTTCCAGGTCCACGCTGTGAGTTTGAGGACACTTGTCTCTCCAGTCCCTGTGCCAATGGAGGAAGGTGCAGCTCTCAGCCTGGTGGTAGCTACACCTGTTTCTGTTCTCCTGGCTACAAAGGTCCTCGCTGCCTTAATGACACAGATGAATGTGCAGACACACCCTCCCCATGTCAGAATGAAGGCGTGTGTGTTAACACCCCTGGCTCCTACAGGTGCGTATATATGGATCAAATGTGAACAACATTGCTGCTTTACATATTTTTTTAAAGACTAATGGCAGATGTTTTCTGTGAGGACCAAAAGAGTTAATTTAATGACATGGTCTCTACTTTTGCTACAGGTGCACCTGTAAACCAGGGTTTACGGGTAAACATTGTGAAAGCTCATACATCCCTTGCTCACCTTCGCCGTGTCTAAACGGAGGCACCTGCCACCAGAGCTCTGAAACCACCTACTCATGCCACTGTCTTCCAGGTAGGAAGATTTAATGCAGCAATGAACTGGCTTCAACTCGAATACTAAAAACTTTATTACAGTATTTACACGTTAAAAAGTGAACCTGCCACCACTCAACCCATTAAGCTGTAGACATAGGGGAAGGAAGTAAACTAAATACAAAAATAGTGAGTATCTTGCTGGTATTTATGTATAAATGAAAGTAGCTTTTGAGGTTTTGAATTGTAGCATTACAGTGTTTGAGGTGCAAACAGTTTAAAATTGCTAGCTGAGCTGTATTAAACACATCAGTCTGCTACAGGTAGACACAAGACACACAGACAGCTGTTGTTTATATTGTAGCAGGATACGTCCTAATACTATATTTTTAAGCAAATGCACAATATTATCCATCTTCCCCAATGTAAACATGATTAATCCAATAAAAACAATAAAATTCTGTTTCTCCTTTTGTCAATGCTAGGCTTCAATGGAACTAACTGTGAGAACAACATTGATGACTGTCCTGGTCATCACTGTGCTAATGGAGGAACCTGCATAGATGGAGTTAATACCTACAACTGTCAGTGTCCTCCTGAGTGGACCGGTGAGTGAAGTCTGCTTGTGATTTTGTCTTGGTCTGTATTAATTTGACCCTGGCACAGCTTGTGAAGCATCATTGTCACGTGTCATGGCTTTTTACTGCAGTTGAAAAACACTAGTCAAAAGTTATCCTGAAGTATGTTTAAACAGAGCATTACAGTGTTTTATTTTGGAATAATTGTCTTTTATTTATTTGCATGGCTCAACTGTACAAACAACATACAACGGTAGCATTTTTTTTTGCATGCACTGATATTCCATATACTCTTGCAACTTTTTCTTTGCACCTCTGAAGCTCATACTTCACATAAGGTGTGTCTCTTCTTTTGTTTACAAAGTAAACATGCATAAATTACCGGTAGCTTTCTTACGCCTCTTTTAGTTTGTGCAGTACTAATTCACCTGCTGGAAACACAACCAGCATGATGCTGAAAATATGTTTTTAAACTTGCTCACTTGTAAAATATTATACTTTTTAACACTATTTTCTATTTTTGCCAAAGGATCCTTTAATATGTTAAAAAGTGGGTCAGTGTTTTTCCTTTTCACCAAAACTTGGGTTACCTCACTTGATGCTGTAACCTAGTACCTAAAGCATTAGCTTAAGTCTTCCTTGTCTTCATTGTTTTCTCTCATCCTCAGGTCAGCACTGTACAGAGGATGTGGACGAGTGTCGGCTGCAGCCAAATACTTGTCAGAATGGCGGCACATGCGGCAACCAGATAGGCAGCTACGTCTGCGTTTGTGTTAATGGGTGGAGTGGACCCGACTGCTCTGAAAACATTGATGACTGTGCTACTGCCGCATGCAGCCCAGGCTCCACTTGCATTGACCGTGTCGCATCTTTTATCTGCCTCTGCCCCTTTGGGAAAACAGGTGGGCAGGCAGCTATAAGCCAAACACATGCTTTTTAACACACAATATCTATAAAAATCATAGAGATGAACTCCAAATAACAAAAATGATCTGATCAACTTTTCATTTTGGGAGGAAAAAAAACAAAACAAACAAACCTCAAACAAAATAAAAAAAGATTATTCCGTCACTTCAGTTTATGTTCACATTTTAGCTTTGTTAAAGAGTATTAAAACAACTGAGGCTAAAACTAGTTTTACCAGAAATATTGTTATTAATGGTTTATTTTTTATGTGAAGGTGGCAGCATTAAAGTCAGGTAAATAAATGCATTTCAAAATTTATTAGCATTTGAAGCCATCTGATCAGTGACTCAGTTTTTGATTTGGATCAAGCTTCGCCTTAAATTAATTTTTTTCTTAGTAACAAATTTGCATTATGTTTCTGTGCATAATCCTGCAGTGAATGTTCTTTGGGGGAGTTCAGGCATGTTTTAACGCAGTAGGATCTTTTTGTTGTTGTTAAAATAAATTTTTACTAGCTGAAGACCATATTTTTTACTAGTTTCATCATGGTGTTTTTCTCAGGTTTGTTGTGCCACAGAGATGATGCTTGTATTAGTAACCCATGTAGAGAGGGCTCACATTGTGACACCAACCCCGTCACCGGGATGTTCAACTGTAACTGTCCACCTGGATACGTAGGAAGCACCTGCAACATTGACAGAGATGAATGCAGTATTGGTGAGACAGAATCCTAAATGTTAACGTTTTTCTTCATGGCTCCTCGGCTCTGTTTTGGTCTTTTAAATGCCTTCTTACCTTTCATGATCAGGGCCCAACCCGTGTGAGCATGGTGGTCAGTGTGTGAACACCGACGGCTCCTTCACCTGTAACTGTGTCAGGGGTTATGCTGGACCTCGATGTGAACAGGATGTCAATGAATGTGCTTCAAGTCCGTGCCAGAATGATGGCACATGTCTGGATCGCATTGGGGAGTACACCTGTATTTGCATGCCTGGTAAGCACATATTTTGAAATTGTAAGTCTTTGTGTGGGTGAATGTGTTTGATTTTTACAGGAAGAAAATGATGCAATGGATAACAACTAAAAACAAATTTTATTTTTGTTAATAAAGCAGCCATAAATTTGCTAGGACTTTACGATCCTTAGGTTTATTTTTTCTAATAACACTTGAATCTTACCAGAGCAATTAAAAGCAATTAGCTCTGATGTCATGTGTGTCACATTACTTGTTTTTTATTTTATTTATGGATTTATTTTATGCCAAGCTACTTGAAATTCTCTTTCCTTTACATTCTTGTAGGATTTGAAGGAACTCACTGTGAGATAGAAGTGAATGAATGTATGAGCTCCCCCTGCCTCAATCAGGGTAAATGTGTTGACCAGGTCAGCCGTTTTGTTTGCGAGTGCCCAGCAGGTTGGTATATGTAACTTTATGTTTACCTTCTTCACAGACTGATCTGAGAAAACCTGGTTTATGGCCTTTTGTCTAAAATGTCTCATCGGTACATTCCTATGTGATGTGTTTAGGTTTCAGCGGTGAAACTTGCCAAATAGATATAGATGAGTGTTCCAGCACGCCCTGCTTAAATGGAGCCAAATGTATCGACCGACCCAATGGATATGATTGTGAATGTGCTGAAGGTGAAGAAAAATCATATCATGCATTTGAATTATTACTTTTTCTACATTGGAATACCTCCAGTATTTACCATAATGAGAAATGTCCTCCCAAGGTTTTACTGGTCGCCTCTGTGAAGAGAACATTGATGACTGCAAACCACCACCATGCCACCATGGCGTGTGTAAGGATGGCATTGCCACCTACTCCTGTGAGTGTAATCCTGGATACACAGGCTCCATCTGTAACATCCAGATTCAGGAATGCCACAGCAACCCTTGTCAGAACCGAGGTCGCTGCATTGACCGGGTTAATGCCTACCAGTGCGTCTGTCTACCAGGAACCTCAGGTAAGTGCTTGATGCCCTTTGAAGCAATTTAAAAAAAAGGCTGTGTAGTGAGATGTTTATTCCTGAAAGAAAATGTGTGTCAGAAATTATACGTACAATTGTGCTCATCTTAACTCATTATTTTTACTCATAGTGTCTTTACTTAAGAAAAAAATGAGAATTAAAACTGTGATAAGTTACCCCAAAGCACCAGTAACACAGGTGAGAGTGCCTTTAATGTAGTCCTGCTCTTTGAGGGTCACTATCCTCCATGTTTTAGATGTCTCTTTGCTCCAACACACTTGGTTTGAATCAATGGGTGAAAAACAGTTTTTTGCAGAACATAAAGAAGTAATTCAGCAATTGAATCAGGTGTGGTGGAGCAGGGAAACAAGAAAAGTGCAGGATAGTGGCCTTCGAGGACCAGGATTGGATACATCTGCTTTAATGGTAGCTGTAATTGATGTATTCCTCGAAAAAGTTGTCGGTTCTCATTCGCCTGACACAAAAAAGACAGCGTTGGTTATAGCTCCCATTTGCTTTGTGGCGTATCCCTGTTTATCCTAAGTACGTATGAATGGGATCTATAAAGTCCATATGTAAAAAGTACCCTGAGAACAGGGCCCCAAGATTTCAAGAGCTCATTTTAAGCTTTTGAAAGTGCTATAAGGTCTAGAGCTCTGACTCTGTATAGAAGTCACCAGCCTGGAAAAAGTGGAACAAACTCATGATACTGCCATCAAGCCTGTTGTGACGTCTGTCCTGTGCTCACTCGACTAAACCTGAGACCAAATCACCCTGTCAGGTTTCATGCTCCACTTCCCTTACCTTCTCCTGCTGCACCCTAATTCTTTTCCCTCTTCTTCAATTCATCTTTAACTATTGTTCTAATAATTACTGATGTATTGTGTAGCATTCCTGTGCTGAGCTAAAAGTCTCTCCCAGTTTTTGTTCTTATTTCATAACCTCTCAATTAAGTTCTTTAACGTGGAGTCCCACTCCCCCTGGTGGTGAATGAATTAAGTTTTTCATATTTTAAGATTTAATTCAGCCCTGCCTCTTTACCCACATAATTTGTTAGAAATCAACATAATATTTAAACAGTTTACAATGTGGGAAAATATTTTTGTTTGTTTTTTATGTAGCTTTATCTGTATTTTTTCTTCTTAGGTGTGAATTGTGAGATTAATGAGAACGACTGTGCCAGCAACCCTTGTGAGCATGGAGAGTGCCAGGATGGCATCAATGAGTACAAATGTTTGTGCTCCCCTGGATACGCAGGTATGTTTTTGCTCGGTACCTCAGTAGAATCAGTAATATTGAGACCAACAGATATTGAAATGTATACAAACGGTTGAGTCTTTTATAGCACTCATCAGATTTGATGTATTTTTCTAACAGGAGACAAATGTGAGGTGGACATCAACGAGTGTGATTCAAACCCATGCATGAGTGGAGGAAGGTGCCTTGACAACGTGAATGGTTTCCACTGCCTGTGTCCGCCCAGCACACACGGCCCGCTGTGCCTGTCTGGTATCGATCACTGTGCCTCTCATCCCTGTGTGCATGGAGAATGTATTGACCAGCAGCATGGGTAAGCATGACTATTGGTGGAGATGCTTATGCATGAATGTGGACTGATATACACTGGAATGATATCAGTAGTAAGAATTTTATGGTGGAGCAGTGGTTAGAGCTGTCACCTAACAGCAAGAAGGTTGCAGCATTGCCACCCCACCTGGGGTCTTACTGCGTGGACTCCAGTTTCCTCTCACAGACCAAAAATAAGCATGTTAGGCTAACTGGTAACTCTAAATTGTCCCTAGGTGTAAATGAGAGTGTAAATGGTTGTTTGTGTCATTTTTATCTATGTGTCATTGTGGTGGACTTGAGACTTGTCCAGGGTGTCCCCTGTCTCTCGCACAGTGACAGCTGGAGATAGGCACCAACTCTCTGTGACCAAGAAAGGAGAAGCAAGTAGAAAAAAATGGAGAGTTTAAACAAGTACAAACAAGCCTTTGCTCTTACGTCAACTCATTTTTCCTGTCTGTAACTCAGTCACATGTCGAGGTTTATATGTTTTCTTCAAAACTTGCACAACTTTTTAAATTGGCCACTCTAAAATGTTAAACTAGCATCAAACTTTAAATGTTTGGAAAATAATTCTTTAGGTGCACAAACTGATAGTAGAGCTCAAGAACCTGCCTTTAATAGATCCGACTAATTTTACACTTTGGATATTTGCTTTTATTTCCTTTCCATCAAGGTACCATTGTGAGTGTGAAGCTGGTTGGGTGGGACAACACTGTGAGCAAGAAAAAGATGAGTGCCAACTAAACCCATGCCTGAATGGTGGTGCCTGTGTGGACCGACACAACGGTTACACCTGTGAATGCAAACCAGGTTTCAGAGGTAAAACTGTGGCTATAAATAGATCCAACACATTATTTTTGAGCTATACTTCCATGACACCTGATCATTTTTATTCTCACTGATGAACAGAGAGTTGCTTGTTGGTCGGGCTGACTTCCATATTGCTTGTAACATAAATGTTGCATTGTACAATCTGTACTGTGATTGTTATTTATTTAAAAAAAAAACATATACCCACTGCCCCAAACATAGAGCTGGAAGATTTGACGTCTGAATAATCACTTTTCTCTTGCTAGGTGTCAACTGTGAAATAAACATAGATGAATGTGCATCTGGGCCGTGCATGAACCACGGTGTTTGTGGAGATGGGATCAATAGTTACACCTGCCATTGTAGCCCACCATTCACAGGTTAGTGATGTTACATTTCCTTCAGATCGTGTTAATACGAGCCATCCTCATCACACCAGAATGTCACGCAAGTGAAGAGATATATGTCAAAAGTTTAATTTAATAGGGAATTTATTGATTACTTAAAATTTTGTGTCAAAATAGGTAAACACTGTGAGATAGAGCAGGATCCTTGTGCCTCTCATCCATGTGAGAAGGGAGGAGTTTGTCTTCCATCTGCAGATTACACCTCTTACACCTGCCGATGTCCGGCTGGTTGGCAAGGTCAGTGTGTGAGATATTTATTATCGTATATAGCTCAGATTAATTAATTTATTTTCTAACAAAGTTAATTTATTCACAAAAGGTGCACGCTGCAATGAGGATGTAAATGAATGCATCAAGACTCCTTGCAAAAATGGTGGCCTCTGCAAGAACACTCAAGGGAGCTTCATGTGTAAATGTCAACATGGGTACAGTGGACACAACTGTCAGACAGATGTAGATGACTGCTCGCCAAGTGAGTTTGACCTAATCTTTAGTCATCTAATTTTTATTTATTAACCTATTGCTTGGCCCCTTTCCCCTGGTTCTGTGTGTTTATATGGTTTGTTATAATGTTTGATGCATGATTAGAGATTTAAAATATTCTGTCTTCCCCAAGCAGCATAGACAGATGATGAATTATAAGACTGTATGTGATCAAACAAACAAATAAATATAATCAGCAGTTATGAAACACCTCTTTTTCCCTTCTTCTACCCGTTTTAGACCCTTGCCTGAATGGAGGCTTGTGCGTGGACCGAGTGGCAAGTTTCTCCTGCGACTGTAGGCCGGGTTTCGAAGGGGTGCGCTGTGAGGCCGAGGTAGATGAGTGCGCCAGTCAACCCTGCAGGAACAGGGGAATCTGCCGAGATTACGTCAACAGCTTTGTGTGTTTGTGCCAGCCAGGCTTTAATGGAATCCAGTGTGAACACAACATCCTTGAGTGCACTGAAAGGTGAGCCACAAAACTTCTTGATTTACTGTATTCTTAACATCTTGTGCAGTTAATACTTTTAAGATACTGCTGTAAATCTTATGATTGTGTAATAAATAGTAGAATTAAATTAACATTTTTTTTATTTTTAGGTGTGAGCCAAGTAGGAATTAGCACATAGTATTTCAGGTTTAAATTTTAAAATAAAAAAAAAACATTTAATTAAAAAAAAAAAATTACTGTCTTGTTCTGTTTCTCTTCAGTTCCTGTCTCAATAATGGGACTTGCGTTGATAACGTTAACTCCTTCTCCTGCAATTGCCGCCATGGTTTTTACGGGGATTTCTGTGAGTACGAACATAACGAGTGTGACTCTCAGCCCTGTAAGAATGGAGGCACCTGCACGGACGGTCTGGGTACTTACCGCTGCACCTGTCCTGTGGGATTTAGTGGAAAGAACTGTCAGGTAAATTGTTTGCATGTCACTGTAAATGCGTAGCGCTCTTATGGGTCTGCAATGAATTACCATATTTTTTGGACTATTAAGGCACATTTAAATCCTTTGATTTTCTCAAAAATTGATAGTGAGCCTAATAAACCAGTGCACCTTATGTATTAATTCTGGTTGTGCTTACTGACCTTGAACCAATTTTATGTGGTACACAGCGCTCAAAAATATGTCAAAATGAACTTGTTTCGCTTAATGCGCCTTATGTATGAAAACAGACACGTTCATTGATATTGTGCCTTATAATGTATAAATAAAGGTTGAATGAAAAAAAATCTGTTGCGCCTTATAGTCCGAAAAATACGGTACTATTAGGAGATAAAAGTAAAAAAAACAGTATATTCTAACAGTTGATTTACCCAATAGCTATGTATGCAGTGTTTTAACTTATTAATGATGGCAAATATTTTCTTCATTTCTTTTTTCTTTAAAATAAAGTATTTTTTCCCTTTTGAAATATCACGGTTATGGTTGTTGCATGCTACAACATATATTATTGTTTTTTGTTAGGTTGGTGAATCAGCTCATATTTTTTTTGCAGGTCCAGCAGTGTGGATCGGTTTTTATAGAGTTTGAAAAAAGCCGTTGTTCAAAATAAACTGTGACTTTAGCTGTTCTGTAACAATTGCAGCCAACACTTTGTTTCTTATTTTGTATACAGAACTACGTGGATCTGTGCAGCCAGGTGAAGTGTAAAAATGGTGGCTCCTGCTCTCAAACGGTCACCTCTTGGACCTGTCATTGTCAGATGGGATGGACAGGACTTTACTGTGATGTCCCGAACATGTCCTGCCAAGACTTTGCTGCCAGAAATGGTGAGAGAATATGTCATTGGACAACTTGTTTTAGCAAAATATTGACACATTATAGAAAAGGGGGAAGCATAAAATGACAGTTTGATAGAAAATAACAACAGGTTTCTTTGTGATAAAATTTAACTATTGAAGTACTATGTATGATGTAGGCAAAATCTTAAAATGAGTATTTGTAAGTTACCAAAAATGCCTTATTTTCCAATTTGCTGCAGGTTTTGCTGTTGAAAATGTATGTAAGAACGCAGGACGATGCATCAACAAGGGGAATTCCCATCAGTGTCAGTGCCAGCTGGGGTACACAGGCAGCTACTGTGAGGAAATGGTGGATGAGTGCCGCTCAAATCCATGTCGCAATGGAGCAACATGCAAAGATTATCAGGGCACATATGAGTGCATAGTAAGTGCCTTTTCAGATTTGTGTATAAATAATTAGGTCTGTTTTATGTTTAAGTCTTATTTTCAGACAAATACTCAAAATCAATTTCTTGCTTAATTTCTCCAGTGTAAAGCGGGTTACCAAGGAGTGAACTGTGAATATGATGTTGATGAATGCCACTCTAAGCCCTGCCTCAATGGAGGAACATGCATTAACCTCATCAACCACTTCACTTGTGTCTGCCCACCTGGAACACATGGTACGCCTGCATAAAGTTTTAATCCATCAAGAGCTCATGCAACATATTTGTACTTTAGATCATCGAGCCTGATTGAAAGTGAGAGTCACATCAATATATTTAATTCAGTTTATTTATATAGCACCAAGTCACAACAGAAGTCATCTCAGTGCACTGCACAAAAACATTCATAGACATTATAAAAGCCAATTGGTAAAAGTTGAAAACTAAAGTTAAAAATTTAGTTAAAAACTACTCAAGTTGCTTTGCTTGAGCAGAGTAAGTAAAGACAGCAGCAGAGTGAGGAAATGTAGTCAGTTTGTCCTCCAGCAGTCTAAGCCTATAGCAGCAGAACTAAGAGGTAACTTGAGAAATATATACAACCAAAGGTTTAGCCCGATAAATAGGTTTTTTTAATGGCTGAGAAATGTTTTTATTGAACAAATGAAGTTTTCTGGTAAATGTTTGGGTGTTAGATGACTTTTTAACAAAACCTGGAATGTAAATAATATAAAATCAGATCTTCATTGATTTAAAAAAGGGTCTTTAAATGTAGGACTAGGACGAACTGCGTTGACATAATTTCTCTTATTTAGACGTGACAGTGGAATAGTACCACTGCTACATTTTCAGATGGGATTTGCTGCTTCAATAGGTCTTGCAAATTAATTTTTTTGTAAAATCTAACATAAATGTCTCTAAAGACGAAACAAAAATTTTTTTTTATAATGTATTGGTTCAGTTGCATCAATATCTGTGTATTCTTTGCTCTGTAGGAGTTCAGTGTGAGGTGAATGAGGATGACTGCGCCCCCAGCCCAGGGTCCTCTGAGCCACGATGCCGAAATGGAGGACAGTGTATTGACGGTGTGGGTCGTTACACGTGCTCCTGTCCTGCAGGATTTGTTGGTGAACACTGTGAGGGGGATCTCAACGAATGTCTGTCTGGGCCTTGCCAAACCCCCGGCAGCCTCGACTGCATTGAGCTGGTCAATGACTATCAGTGCCTCTGTCGCCTCGGATACACAGGTACAAGGCACATTACTGGCTCAGACACACACCGGGTACAACAAACAGACATTTTTGATGTTTAGAAATACAACAAGATGTTACTGACAGCTAATTTCTTAATAACTGTGACATCACAACCAGTGTTTCCCCTAGTTTCCTTACCTAGGCAGGGCACTCATAGCTTCTGTGATTGGAGGGTAGACAGAGACATGATTGTGTTGCACACTGCTTGTGCCAACAGATTTTCGAGCCGGGGTGTAAGAAGGAGATGGCTCAACATTAGGGAAGCAGAACTAGCTACCTATAGCTTTTTAGCTAGAGCATCTCTATTGCGGACCACTACGTCAAAGCTGGCAGTTGTCGGTACAGTTGTCAGTTTGGTAGGCAGGGCGCTTAGTTCTGTTGACAGGGTGGGACACCCTGCTTGTATAATGGTAGGGGAAACACTGACAACCCTAAACTTTCAAGAGGATTAAGCCACACAAAACAACTGGCCCAGACATCATCCCTGGGAAGGTGCTGAAAAACTGTGCTGATAAGCTCTGCGAGGTGCTGGCCGACATCTTTGTCATCTTTGTCATCGACCAGTAGCCCTCACCCCGATAGTCGCTAAATGCTTCAACAAAACTGGTCATGGCCCACATCAAAACAACCATCAACATCAGTGAGGACCCTCACCAGTATGCATACCTTGAGAACCGATCAACTGAAGACACGATCTCCTCAGTGGTCCACACTGCTCTCACCCACCTGGAGCAGAAGGAATCCTACATCTGTATGATCTTTGTGGACTTTACGTCTGCCTTCAACATCATGATCCCCCAGACCCTGATGGACAAACTGTTCACATTAGGACTAAGCTCCTCCATTTGCAACTGGGTCCTAGACTTCTTAACAAACAGACCACAGTCTGTGAGGATCCACAACTTCTCCTCCTCCACCATAACCCTCAGCACTGGCTCCCCTCAGGGATGTGTGCTGAGCACTCTCCAGTTCACTCAGCTTACGTATGATTGTGCAGCTACCCATCCAGGCTGTCACAATGTAAAGTTTGCAGATGATACAGCGGTGGTGGGATGCATCACAAACAACAACGAGTCCAGCTACAGGCAGGGAGCTGGTGCAAGGAGAACAACCTTCACATTAATGTGAAGAAGACGAAGGAGATGGTCATGGACTACACCTACACCCCCCCGAACATAGGTGGATCTGCGGTGGAAGTGGTCTCCAGCTACAAGTACTTGGATGTGCACCTGAGTGACAACCTCAGCTGGAGCAACAACACCACCAGCCTGATCAAGAAAGCTCATCAGAGACTCTACTTCCTCAGGCGGCTGAGACGAGCTGGTCTGGGAAGCTCAGTCCTCACCTCCTACAGGTGTGCAGTGGAGAGCATCCTGTGCTCCAGCATCAACGTGTGCCATGGAGGCTGCACAGCTGCAGAAAGAAAAGCTTTGCAGAGAGTGGTGAAGGCTGCACAGAAGACTGTTGGAGTCAGTCTCCCCATCATCACAGACATCTACACCTCCAGATGCAGGAAGAGCCACCTGCATCATGAAGGACCCCACTCACCCAGCACACATACTTTTTGCCCTACTCCCCTCAGGAAGGAGGTTGAGGAGCATTAAGTGTAGAACCACTAGACTGAAGAACAGCTTCTACCCTGAGGCTGTTAGACTCATGAATCTCTAACCAGAATAATCACTGTGAAAAATCACATCATGTTGCTGCTGATCTGTTTCATGTTGATGTGTTCATTTGTAATAATTTGCTCACCCAGACTCATGTTCGTGCTGCTGGCGTATTGTTTTTGTACTACTAGTGTTTAGTTTATTTTTAGTTGCTCTTTTTCTTAGTTCATATCTTATTACTGTTTTTCCTTTACATTTTTTTGTTGGATGTAACTGGGACCCTGTGTACACAGTTTCGTTCCACCACATGTACCACGTGTGGTGTGTACGACAAATAAAGAACCTTGAATCCTTGAAACTGGATTAAGCTGGTATTAAGAATAGACAGATGAGTTGTTTTGAGACCGACAACTGCCATACTTATTTATTTTTTTCTCTTTTTGTTTTTCTTCTTCCTTCAGGTCGTCATTGTGAATCCATGGTGGATCTGTGTGTGTCATTGCCGTGTCATAACAGAGGCATCTGCTCTATGAACACGAGCTCGGTGCATGGATACACCTGTTCCTGTCTTCCTGTAAGTCGTTTTAATGTCGACTATGTTCTGCCATCAAATTATAGTTTTTAACAATCTTCCTCTGTTTATACTCAAACACTATACTATTTTAATTAATTGTTGGATAGTTTTACAAGATCATTGTTTAAAATGATGTCATTTGGAAATAACTCTTGTCTGTTAGCAAAATATCTTATAAACTACTTAACAGATTTTAATGAAACCTTTAGAAAACTATCACTGGGTGTACATCTACAACTGATTATCTTTTGGAGCCAACCTCAGGATGGCAGCTCCAGTCAGCTGACCTCAGAAACTCAAGCCTCCATTCAGTCACACATAATCTGTATATAGTTAGCCTCAGATATTTTTCCACTGATGGATTTGATCTTGTTCCGTCTGTAAGTTCTTGAATAGAACACGCAGCTCTTGTGTTTTCTAAAGTAAATGACTTGAAAATTCAACCAAGCTAAAAATAAATAAATTAAAAAATGAATAAAAATACATATTTGAAAGGCTCTTAAAATACTGCTGGCAAGGCATTTTTTATTATTATTTTAAGTACATTATTTACTGCTCAAACAATAAATGTCATGTAAGATGACATCAACCCACCACTAATATTACTACTCTTCAAAGTCGGCCAGTCCTTCAAAATAAGACTTTTTGTTCCGAGACGTTATAAAATTTGTTTGGACCTTGAAACCACAAAAGGCAAGCATGTGACTAGCAGCTATTTTCCTTTCTTTTGCTACTGAACGTCAATCTTCTCATGAACTGCTTGTTTTTCTCTTCACTAACCTCTTGCCACGTCCATGTTTTCATGCTTGCTTCAGAGGGCCTCTCCATGGCTCAGGTACAGTAGAAACAGATTTAAAGGCCTAGCTTTAAGTAACTCTTCGAAAAACGGTTTACTTGAAAATCAATGGCAGAATAATCTTGGCTCTGAAAAAATAAAAATAGCGCTTCTAGCAAATAACAACTTATGAAAAATATTATGTTTTACAGGGCTATACTGGATTCAGCTGTGGTGAAACAGAGGATTACAACTGTCCAAAACTACGTTGCCAGAACGGTGGACACTGCATGAAGACGCACTCTGACCTGTACTGCCAGTGTAAACCAGGCTTCAAGGGCCCGTACTGTGAGACAGAGCAGTGGTGCACCAGACCCTGTCAAAATGGAGGAACCGACATAAAAGACCCGTCCAACCCATACCAACACATCTGCCGCTGTCCCATTAACTTCTTCGGACGATGTTGTGAGAATAAATCCCATGCTTCCCATCCAACCTGCCCCTATCTAATGTGTGAGCAGCAAGCAGGAGATAAAGTCTGTGACGATCAGTGCAACATCCACGACTGTCGGTGGGATGGAGGTGACTGCTCACTGAGCTTGCTGCAGCCTTGGATTAACTGCTCCGCCACTGTTCCCTGCTGGGATCTCTTTAAGAATGGGCGATGTGATAAGGAGTGTAACAACCCTGGGTGTTTCTTTGACAGCTTTGAATGTGAGGAAACTCCAACTGACCTCTGCAAGTATGTCACTCTGCCACCGATTCTGCCATTGCTGTTGCTGTTCCAGATAAAGTAAAATGTTGATTTTAACACAATTAACAATAACACTTTTTCACAATCGGCTTGTTTCTTAAGGTATGACGAGTACTGCAAAGACCATTATGGTAACGGCATCTGTGACCAGAGTTGCTACACAGAAGCTTGTGGTTGGGATGGCCTGGACTGCTCCAGGGACGTGCCAGCCAATTTGGCAGATGGTACGCTCATCATTGTGGTTCGACTGCAGCCCAAGGAGCTGCTTGGAGACTTAAATGGTTTCCTGCGCTCCCTGGGAGCCCTGCTGCACACCAGCGTGCAGGTGAAGCTGAATGAAAAGAACGAACCGAAAGTGTATCCTTACTATGGGGTGGAGGAGGAGCAGAGACAAGATAGACAGAAGAGCAGAGCTAAACGGGAAATAAACAGAGAGGTTATTGGGTAAGAGTGATTCATAATTATTCTTCTTTGTAATTCTCATATGTCAGAGATTTAAAACATAATGAATTTCCTAATGTAATCATTTTTTACCTTTGTTTCTGCAGCTCTGTGGTGCATCTGGAAATTGATAACCGTGAATGTTCAAAGACCTCCTCCCCCTCTCACTGTTTCTCCAACACGTCTGTGGCCGCATCTTATATTGCAGCATCACACATCAAGGCTAATCTGCCTTACCCACTTGTGTCTGTTAAAAGTAAGAAGTTACAAAAACTATATTTTGGTGAAAATGTAAATTAAACAAAGAGAAACCAGTTTATATTTGGACTCGTCTTTCTCTTGTTTTTTTAAAACAGGCGGACCAACAGATGGACCAGTTATAATATATCCGTACCTGATTGGGGTTGCTGTGGTTATTATTCTGCTTATTGTGGTGGTTGGGATGCTGGCGGTCAAGAAGAAGCATAAACATGGTTTCTTGTGGCTGCCTGATGGCTTCATGGCCCCGAACAATGACAAGAGGAGAGAGCCTGTTGGACAAGACGACTTTGACTTAAAGTGAGTGAATATTCTGATCAAGCAGATTGGATTCAAGAAACAAATTAATCTAAACACAAAAGAGCACCATCATAATGCAGTACAAGTTTATTTTTCATGTTTTACATTAATCTCTAAAAAAATAATAATGTTCATGTTAGGAATTTAAAGAGTCAGGATGGAAGTATAGCCGATGGAGGCCAGAGATATCTTGAAGATGAAGTACCATCCAAAAAGTCAAGAGTAAGTGAATTATGAGTCAAAGATAAAGGTTTGTGCAGATTTAAAAGTATTTGTCTGTTGAGAATTTATTGTCGAACTCTATGACATTTTTTAGACTGAAGACAAACCTCTGCTGTCCATCCCCCTGGATGGAAGTGTCGACCGAAGAGAGTGGACCCTACAACATCATAAAGCTGCTGACATCACTCTGACTCCTCCACAGGCTGACCTGGATGCTGACTGTCTGGATGTTAATGTCAAAGGACCTGGTGAGTACAAATATACTAGTTAAATGTTTACATCTAGTGTAATTTGAGTAATTATTTTTGCAGTAATACATTTTTTGCTCCCTCAGATGGTTTTACCCCTCTGATGCTGGCATCACTGCGTAACGGTGGGGGCCCAGACTGCAGCCTGCATGAAGAGGAGGAGGAGAGTGGAGGAGACGAGCCGGGACCCAGTATGATTTCAGATCTGATCACTCAAGGTGCAAGTCTGAAGGCTCAGACTGATCGAACGGGAGAAACAGCTCTCCACTTGGCTGCTCGCTACGCCAGAGCGGACGCTGCTAAGAGACTGCTGGATGCTGGTGCGGATCCCAACGCTCACGACAACATGGGGAGGACGCCGCTGCACGCTGCTGTGGCAGCTGATGCTCAGGGAGTTTTTCAGGTCAGGCAGCTTCCCCATCAATAAAGGATTTAAAGTCCTTGTGCTGTTGCACCAGTGACTTAACAGAAGTCAGTGCTAAAGAATGAAACCCTTCTTACTACAACTAGGTTTGAAACCGTCATGTTTTATTTGTTTGTGTTCATTCAGATTCTCATTCGTAATCGCGCAACAGAACTGGATGCCAGGATGAACGATGGTACAACTCCGCTGGTCCTGGCAGCCCGGCTGGCTGTAGAAGGCATGGTGGAAGAGCTGATCCACTGCCATGCTGACATCAATGCTGTAGATGATCACGGTGAGAAAACACTCTCTGTGGGGTTATCTCTACAAATTACAGCAAATAGTCAGAGGTTTTAGTGCTCGTGCAAGTAGCTGAGCACCTCCAGCCAAAGAAATGTGGCAACTGAAGTAAACTTTACTCACTTGTAATATTGGAGTTGATTTTTACAAACCAACTGGGTAAATCACAAACTAGTAAATAACTCATTTGCAGCTGATGCATGAATAGGAATAAGATCTGACATTAAATATGGGTGATAATTATTGCTAAGACTTTTTAACACAGGTGTCTTCCCTTCCCTCTTTCATCTGACTGTTTTAGGTAAATCTGCTCTGCACTGGGCAGCTGCAGTCAATAATGTGGAGGCCACACTTGTGCTTCTGAAGAACGGTGCCAACCGTGACATGCAAGACAACAAGGTGTGTGCCTGTCTTTATTTCTCCAGTTTTATCATTGTTGTGTAATGTTTTTGTCAATCACAAACTCTTTGAGTCTGAGATATTTATTTGTCATACACACCACATGTGGTACATGTGGTGGAACGAGATTACATACACAGGGTCCCAGTTACATCCCACAATAAAATGTAAAAGAAAAACAATAATAAGATCTAAGATATGAACTAAGAAAAGCATCAACTAAATATACACTAAGCACTAATTGCATAAAAACAATACGCAAACTTTGCAAATTGGATCAACAATCGCATTGTTTACTATATTTCTTTTGGACCTTGTATATATTATATTTCTTTTTCACTTTTTGGTTCTTTATTTTGTATCCTTATTGCATTCTTTAGTATTTCTTGTTTATTTGTTTTTAGCAAAATGACTCGCTTCTAGGGCTGGGTACCTTTCTAAAAAAATCGGTATCGGTCCCGGTGTCGGTACCTTCACTTCGGTGTCGGTTCCTGGACGGTTCTTTTTTCGGTACCAATTTTGTAATTACTATTAATTCTAACAAGAATAAAATTACGTTACACATTACAGTACAAATTGTGAGTTTTATTTTTTTAACTTAGGTATTTTTTCCATTCCAAGCAGTTTTCTTACATTAAAAACAAACAAATAATTTCCAGGTCAAAAGACCAGTTACAAACCAGTGACACATCAGTGTCTAATGCTCACTGCTATACACTGAGGACCTTTTCACTGAACAGTTTTTCTTCAGAAACATCAACATGTCTGCTTTCTGTGGACACAAACAAGTCCGCTCCTGGCTGATGGCGTCTCCAGCAGTAGAAAATGTTCACTCTGAGGCTGTAGATGATGCTTGTTGCACACACAGATACCTGGTTGTCAGTTTGATAGCACTGACATATTGTCCCTCACATTCCACCAGCAGGTCACTGGATTCAATGAGGTTAGGGATGATGCAGACATCTGCACCTCTGTGTCTCTGCCTGAATCTTCTCTGTGATTCTCTGGGGTTTAGGAAACTGATCATCTCCCTAACTGACATGAGAACAAAACATCAACAATAACATGGTTGTGTTCTTATTGCTCAAAAAACATTATCTAGGCTGAGAGATAAAAGCTCAACTGGTCAACAAAATCCTTTAAAGTTTAACTTACCTCCACCGTGCAGCTCCAGTGTAGAAAAAGCAGCAAACTTTTAACAACAAAGTCTGATTGTCCTGTGGCCCCACCTCGCTTTTCTTTTGTCCTCCTCACATCAAGGTCAGAGGCTCCTGTGAGGAGAACATTAACATGAACACTGAACATTAGTGAACTGTTTAAGCAGCTGACTGGATGGATGAGCAGTTTTACAAGCTAAGCTTTATGTTACTGTCAATCTTTAGTTAGCTTCTGAGTTTAGCTAGCTACGTAGATAAAATACATTTACACACTAATATTTTAAAGTTAGCGTTACATGGATCATAATTTATTTCACCGTGATGTACGTGTTAAGCTGCAGTTACGCTAACAAACGTAAACTCACCAGCTGAAGCACACAGAGCCATCCTCGGACTTCTTTGATGAAGAGTCCGGTCGTGGAGATAACGAATCAGGACGTTCAGGCTCTCACAGGCTGACTTTAACGCTGAGAGGAGGAGGAAGAGGAGGAGGGGGGAAGCTGCTGAATTCCTGTCTCCTCGCAGAAAAACACGGAGCAACTTTCTGCAGCGCGTGTTGTCGAAGCCGTTCGACAACACGCGCTGCACACGTGAACCCGTCTGTGGGCGTCACCAGCACCATAGACATAATTATACATAGATTAGGTACGGCAGCTCTATACAGCTCTGGATGTAATCTGGGTGTAGTCTGTTTGTCATATGTCTGGTGTTTTGCCTGCCTGCATGCTGAAACCACGTGACACGTTACAGCCAATACCGAAACTTGACACCGAAAGAAGAGTGACGTTTCAATACATACACCGACCGGTGCAGTTCGATCGGTGCCATAAAAGAACCTCGGTTCGGTACTCAGCCCTACTCGCTTCTTCTCATTGTGAACATTTCATTACATTGTTGACCATGTGTTTACCTGCTTATGACAAATAAACAACATAACATAACTGTAATAAAAATGGACTAGTATTTAGCTATAAAATGGATCAAGTAAAGAATAAAGCAACTAAATAAACTAAATAAAGCACTCACAAGTAAATATCTATTCTATAGCTTGTAAAACAATAAATCATTATTTTGAAAAAATAACGTGAAAAGTTAAGAATAAAGGGGTTATTTTTATTGAAACAAGTCTCACTCAATCCAACAATTTTCAGTCAGGTCACCTGGACAGTTTCTTTTTTTGTTGAAACATTTCACTTTCCATCTAGAAGACTTCATCAGTCAAGGAAACACACAACACAAAACTGATTCTTCCCCAAACAGCTTACTCCAAAGTGGAACAAACCAGTTATGTTGGTGCTAAGATGGTGTCTTTGGCACGCCCCCTCCTCTGAAGCCGGCCCTCTTCCTTGTTGACAGTCATGTCAAACTGGTTCAAAACCAAAAAAATCCATGCTCAATAATCCTGCTCAGAGGAGGGGGTGTGCCAAAGACACCATTTTAGCACCAACATAACTGTTCCACTTTGGAGTAAGCTGTTGGGTGAAGAATCAGTTTTGCGTTGTGTGTTTTCTTGACTAATGAAGCCTTCCAGATGGAAGGTGAAACGTTTCAGAAAAAAAAAAAAAGAAACTGTCCAGATGACCTGACTGAAAATTGTTGGATTGTATACCTGGATTATTGAGCATGGACTTTTTTTAAGTCTCACTTAAGTTTTGCCTTTTAATAATTATGAACGTTTCAGTGAATGTGGAGCTGAAGTTTTGTAGTTACACATATTTTATATATTTTTTTATACATCTCAATATACCTCGTTTTAAAACCACTTGTCATTTTTGATATTTTCAATCAGTCAAACCCAGATGTAATGTTTAGTGTTTTAGATCTGAAGATCTTTCAATGTCCTTTTTTTTTTTTTTTACTTTGGCAGGTAACTCATTACTCATTCTCTGTCCAGTCTTTGAACCTTATGTGACAAAATGTTGTGAATTGCGCTTTAAAAAATGAGGAAAGTCATTTCTTTAAGAAACAGGAAAACAATCCAGCAGTCTTGACAGGACCTGAGAGATGCATCTTCCTTCATCTACTGCATTACAGATTTTTAGCTCTCAGTTCTGTGAAAATGACCTTTTTAGTACTGAAATACTTTGTTTTGTTTTGTTTTAGATCTATGATAACTTAAATAATTTTAAAGGTTCAACTAAAGAAATGGGAACAAATGGAGTTGTTTTTGTAACAAGATGCTGGAAACAAAATACCTATAAATCCCATTTAAATTTATTTGTTTGGGCAGGGGAAAATGGGTTATGTGTTGACAATGTAAGTTTCTCTCAGTGTTTAGGATGTTTTTTTAATGCCTGAAGGATTTATAAATCTGAGTTAGGTGGTTTAACAAACAAAAAAAAACATTCCTTTTAAAAGGCAGTATAATAGTAAAAAATGAGGGATGATTTCTGGTACTATGTTCCAAAGACAAAAGTATTTTGTTAGCGTGTGCAGAAGAGTTTTGATCCTGTAGTAAGCTTGCTGGAGCAGTGATTCTGATGTATGGATGTTTGCATATGGTATATCAAACTGCATCACAGTGGCACTAATGAAGTGATAGATCATGTGGTTAAAGGAGGGATTCTGATGTGGAGCATCACACGTGGTAACTTTGTTTTGTGTGTGTCTGTTTCCTTCAGGAGGAGACGCCGTTGTTTCTGGCAGCCCGAGAAGGTAGCTTCGAGGCTGCCCAGGTTCTTCTTGACCACTACTCAAATCGTGACATCACTGACCACCTGGACCGCCTTCCTCGTGACACTGCTCAAGAGCGCATGCATCACGACATAGTCCGTCTGCTAGACCAGTACAATCTGGTCCACAGTCCACACAATGGGCCTAACCATATGGGTGGAGGAGGAAACTCTGCGATGTGTGGAGCCAATGGAACGGGTTTCGTCGGTATGCGCCCAGGACCTCAAGGCAAAAAGAGCAGGAGGGGTGGAGGTGGATCGAAGATGGGAGGTGTTGGAGGGGGGGCTAAGGAGCTGAAAGACATGAAGGCAAAGAGAAGAAAGAAGCCTGCTGGTGGAGAGGGACCAGCTTTGGGTGCTGGAGTTAGTGCAGCAAATGGAGGTGGTGCAGGAGGAGGAAACACGACTGGTGTAAAGGCATCGGGAGGACTCCCGGAGAGCTCTGTCACCATGTCACCTGTTGACTCCCTGGAGTCACCTCACTCCTTCACAGGTGATGTCTCTGGCTCTGGCTCCAACACAGCCAACTCCCCTCCTCTTCTGAACAGTCCCACCAGCAGGCAGATGCTTCCTCCTGTCAGCCACATGCTGGGACAGCAGCAAAGCTGGGTGAGGATGCCCAAGCACAGCTACAACAGCCACATGTTCGGCATCGTCCCTCACCAGATAAGAGGATCACACCCAGGCATGACCCAACACCTCAGCCAGAGCCCGATGATGACTCCCATGAACGTCACCATGAGCAGGGAGCAGCTGCCACCCATCGTCACTTTCCAGATGATGACTCCTGGAGGCCCCCAGACCATGCTGAAGCAGCAATCGGGTCAGGTGCAAGTCACGCAGGCCCAAGGGCAGAATCAGAATTTGGGTCACCCCCAGCAGGGACAGGGGCACCTGCACTGCAGTCAGGGGATGATATACCAGATGTCAGAGCAGATGAGCATGACACACGCACCCTCCCACACTCTGCAGCAACCCCACACTGTCAGCCACATCAACCACGGAGGGATGGAAGGTCAGTCTCGACAACTGCAGTCCTATCCAGCAATGCAGAGCCCTGTGAATAAATACCCAACACCCCCCTCCCAGCACAGTTACACCACCGCTGGCTCAGAAGGCACCACTCCAGCCCATTCTAACCCTCCGCCAAGCGAGCACCCTTATCTCACTCCTTCGCCCGAATCCCCCGATCCCTGGTCCTCATCTTCACCTCACTCCAACTCAGACTGGTCCGACGTCACTACCAGCCCCACCCCCCTGGGAAACACCCACCACGCACTGCCGTCATCGCATCACACACACGTTCCTGAGCAGGCACAGATGCAGCCCCAGTCCCAGCAGATGCAGCAGCCGTCTCAGCAGCCTCAGCACGGAAACATGCAGGTGTTCGCATAAAGCTGCCCGAAAAGAGCAGAAACAGACTGACTTTAAGGTTCACACAAAAAACAATCAGCTCTTTTCTCACCTTAAAATTCTTCATTATGTTAATCAGACATTACATTTTCTTCACTGCTTTACAGCTGAAAAAAACTGTATATAGTTTGTATTACGTTCCTGATAACTATGGGGTAAAAATCATCAGTTGTCTGCACCAGAAGCTTGGAGGTAGATGTCACAAGCTCTAAAAACGTTTCCATACAGTTGCTTTATTTCCAGTCAAGACTTTCTGTTCAGTTGCTGGCAACAGACTTTCACCGTAGTAAAATCGTTATGGAGCTGTCGACTGCCGCAGCAGAAAAACAAAAAGACTGTTTTGTGACACAGAAGCAGAACTGCAGATTTCTACACTGACACTTTCTGCTCTGTTTCTATTTGTTTCTCACTTTTCTTCATTGTAATGAACCTGACAGTACTAACTCCTGGTTAATAACCATTTACTCTACATTTTTTATTTAATAAGTCACTTTTTTTATTCTCAAAGAAAACCACCCAGAGATCTGCTTGTTTTTTATTCATGTCTTTATTGTGTTAAAGGTTGTTTTGTACTAGGACTATTGAATGATGAAAAACACAAAGATGCCTTAAATGATGCATTTTGCTGTTACATGTTTTGACACTTGTGTAAACTTTGGTACATTTTAATCTGTCTCCACACTTGAAAAGCAGGTTTTATGTTCAGGCCATAGTTTCAGTTCTTATGGTGTGACGTCCAAGACGGTATAAAACCAAAGTGTGTCAAAGTTTTTCTGTTCAGAGTACAACTATTTTTAATAGTCTGGAGGGATTAATGCAAATACTTTGCAAAAAATATATTAGTTTTGTTACACTCCTTGTACCATTCTGTCACCAGATTCTTGATGTTGTATAATGAAATGTAAATACACCTAAAGCAGATTCTGCTGGTTTTAGTTTAGTTTAATTTGGTGTAGACTTTCCTTTTTTTATATAAATATTGTCCTGCACTTCCTGAATGATTTTGAATGTTACAAAGGTTTCTACCGTTAAACTACAGCTCCTCTAAAGAGTTGTCCTCCAAAAATATCTAATTAGTTACAGTTAGTCCCTTGTAATCATCTTTATTCAGTCATGTCTGAAGCTAAGCAAAGATGAGATGGGTTTTTCTTGTCTTCCGTCTTGAAACTGATGTTGAACATTGTTTTTAAATACAGACAATCAGTACCTGTTGACAGCTGAAGAACATTTGTATCTATAAGACCAAATTTTTTGTGTTAAACCAAAAATGTTCATTGTTGTTCTGCAAAAGTCTTGAGATTTTTCCAACATTAGACCAATGGTTCCCAACACTGGTCCTTGAGGAACACCATCCTGAATGTTTTAGTTGTTTCTCTGCACCAACACACCAGATTCAGTGATTTAATTACTTCATCAAGTTCTGCAGAAGCCTGTTAATCACCCGTTCATTCAAATCAGGTGTGTCAAAGCATGAAAACAAATAAAACATGCAGGGTGGTGTTCCTCAAGGACCAGTATTGGGGACCACTGCATTAGACAAACAGCACTCCAGCCTTGCCTGTGAGGACAAACCAAATGTTTGTTTGGCCTTCTCCATACTCACTGCCCCCCATGTCTATATTTTGTGTATAAATGTATTTTTATGTTTATCATTATTTCCTATGTTAACCAAAAAGCTTATAATATTCATGCAATATGAAGTAGTTTTTTCAGTGTTGTAAGGTACCAATAAGACAGATTACAAAAATTGTTTAAAATAGTAATCAGCCAAACGTTTACTGAAATAAAACTCCAATCTTCATAGACTTGTGCATGTATGTTGTTTTTGAACTGTGATCTTTAAAGTTGATTATGGGGTAGTGGTGGTGCAGAGGTTAGAGAAGTGAACTCATGATTGGAACGTTGCTGGTTTGAATCCCCCTGCTGACCGTAACATCAAAATGTAGGTGGAAAAGGTGAAGCACCCACATCTGCCCTGGTCTGGGCCCTTGAGCAAGGCCCTTAACCCCTCACCATCTGCTCCCCCCGGGCCCCCTAGATGGCAGCTCTCTGCTCCACACAGAGGGCTGTAGTAGCTCTGTGGTTGCATCAAGAAGGGCATCCAGAGTAAAAGAATTGCCAAATCCTGATGCGAGTGTTCGCTGTGGCGACCCCTGACCTCACATGATGCTGTCAGAACTTCAAATATGAAATGAGAGATTTAACATCAAGCACACGTAGAGTCCTTAGGGCAGCTGACTTGGGACTAGAAAGTCACAGGTTGAATTCCCTGCCATGCCCACATGTTGTGGTGTCCTTGAGCAAAACACCTAAATCCTAACTCCCCCCCCCCCCCCCCCCCAAATGCAGCTTAAATAGCCGCCTACTGCTCAACATGGGTGTAACCCACATGATGGGTCAAATGCTGCACAAATATTTCATTGTATGGAAACTTCAGACTGATTGGTAACTCTAAATTGTCTGTAGGTGTAATTGAGAGAGTGAATGGTTGTTTTGTCTCGTGTCCCTGTGATGGACTGAAGACCTGTCCAGGGTGTCCCCTGCCTCTCCCACAGTGATGGCTGGACTTGGACACTAGTGACCCCCGTGACCCGGAAAGGAAGAAGTGAGTAAAGATAATGGATGGATGGAAATATATGCTGACAATATATAGCACATATAGATTTTTTAAAAGCTAGAAATGTTTGAATGGTGGCTGAGATGAAATATTGGAAATATTGGAATAATCAAAAGACAGAATGAGGATCAGCAGATGAATGTGTGGTAACGCAATGCAGAGGAACTGTAAATGTTCTCTTTTTATCCTGCATTTATTTGTATTGGTTTTGACCTACACTTTATAGTATATTTTGTGTCTACCTGCTCTAGGACCACAGATAGAGGTTAGGCAGTAGTTAAATCTAGATTAGTGTACAAACCGGATTCCAAGAAAGTTGGGACACTAAACAAATTGTGAATAAAAACTGAATGCAATGATGTGGAGGTGCCAACATCTAATATTTTATTCAGAATAGAACACAAATCACAGATCAAAAGTTTAAACTGAGAGAATGTATCATTTTAAGGGAAAAATCTGTTGTTTCCAAATTTCATGGCATCAACAAATCCCAAAAAAGTTGGGACAAGTCCATTTTTGCCACTGTGTGGCATCCCCCCTTCTTCTTACAACACTCAACAGACGTCTGGGGACAGAGGAGACCAGTTTCTCAAGTTTAGAAATAGGAATGCTCTCCCATTCATGTCTAATACAGACTAACTGTTCAATCGTCTTGGGCCTTCTTTGTTGCACCTTCCTCTTTATGATGCGCCAAATGTTCTCTATAGGTGAAAGATCTGGACTGCAGGCTGGCCATTTCAGTACCCGGATCCTTCTCCTACGTAGCCATGATGTTGTGATTGCTGCAGAATGTGGTCTGGCATTATCGTGTTGAAAAATGCAGGGTCTTCCCTGAAAGAGATGACGTCTAGATGGGAGCATATGTTGTTCTAGAACGTGAACATAGTTCTCTGCATTAATGGTGCCTTTCCAGACATGCAAGCTGCCCATGCCACAAGTGCTCATGCAACCCCATACCATCAGTGATGCAGGCTTCTGAACGAAGCGTTGATAACAACTTGGGCTATCCTTGTCCTCTCTGGTCCGGATGACATGGCGTCCCAGTGTTCCATAAAGAACTTCAAATCGTGACTCATCTGACCACAGAACAGTCTTCCATTTTGCCACATTCCATTTTAAATGACCCCTGGCCCAGTGCAAACGTCTGAGCTTGTGGAGCTTGCTTAGAAATGGCTTCCTCTTTGCACTGTAGAGTTTCAGCTGGCAATGGCGGATGGCACGGTGGATTGTGTTCACTGACAATGCTTTCTGGAAGTATTCCTGAGCCCATTCTGTTATTTCCTTGACAGTGGCATTGCTGTTTGAGGTGCAGTGACGTTTAAGGGCCCGGAGATCACGAGCATCCAGTAGAGTTTTACGGCCTTGACCCTTACGCACAGCGATTGTTCCAGATTCTCTGAATCTTTTGATGATGTTATGCACGGTTGATGATGATAACTTAAAAGTCTTTGCTATTTTACGCTGGGTAACACCATTCTGGTATTGCTGCACTATCTTTCTGCACAACAATGGTGGAATTGGTGATCCTCTTACCATATTGGCTTCTGAGAGACACTGACACTCTGAGAATCTCTTTTTATACCCAATCTTGTTGTCAGTTGACCTAATTAGTGTTAATTGGTCTTCCAGCTGTTCGTTATATGCTCAATTTCCTTTTACCAGCCACTTGTTGCTACTCGTCCCAACTTTTTTAGGATTTGTTGACACTGTGAAATTTTGAATCAACGTATTTTTCCTTTAAAATGTTACATTTACTCAGATTAAACTTTTGATCTGTCATCTATGTTATATTACAAATAAAATATTGACATTTGCCATCTCCACATCATTGCATTCAGTTTTTATTCACAATTTGTTTAGTGGCCCAACTTTTTTGGAATCCGGTTTGTATATTGAGATTAGTGTTTACCCACATGGTCCCTGACCATTAAGAACACAAACAAGCTGTAGCCTATGAATTTGTCTTCAGCACTATGTACTGGATATAAGTGCAGCATATACCGTATTTTCTGGCGTATAAGTCACATCAGTCTAAAAAGCATTATGAAGAGGAAAAAATACATATACAAGTCACTTTGGCGTATAAGTCGCATTTATTATACATCACCACTGACCTGTCACATTTATTATACATTTATTTAATGGTGAAAATGGTCACCGTGTTCTCATTCTTTCAGTCACTATACCCAGAGTTCATGGTCATAGGTGAGGGTAGGACCGTAGACCAACCGGTAAACAGAGAGCTTTATCTTACAGCTCAGCTCCCTCTTACTGTAATACTGCAGATGCTGCACCAATCTGTCTGTCAATCTCATGCTTCTTTCTTCCCTCACTCGTGAACAAAACCCCAAGATACATGAACTCCTCCACTTGAGGCAGAACCCTCGACCCAAACAGAGCAATCCACCCTTTTCCGACTGAGGACCATGGCCTCAGATTTGGAGGTGCTGATTCTCATCCCTTTTAAATGCATAATTTACTCTAATTATTTGGGAATAAATACGTACCAATACTGTACATTAAAGTTGATGTACAGTATGTAAGTGTTTACACAGATGTAAGTGGCTTTAAGAATCTGTTGGACTCCTGGCAGGGACCAATGCAGACATGTTCCTGTTTTTAGTTTTCTACATTTGCCTTAGAATCTAGCTGTTTTTTTTGTTACCTTTTCCTTTTAGCCATCCTATTTGTAAAAAAACAAAACAAACAAAAAAAAAACCCTGCAGTATGACTTTTTATAATTGTTTATTGTTGTTGCTGTTGTCCATTGTTGTCATCTTTCTTTGTTGAAATCAGGTCTCTCTTGTAAATGAGTCCTCGAGGCTCAATGGGATTTACCTGTCTAAATAAAGGTTGATTGATAGACTTCAGCCACTTCAGCATTTTTTGACATTTCGCTGCATTCCTCCGGTCGTCCAGATGGTGGCGGTAGTGCACCTTTGGCTAGTTCGCCCACCGCCATTGAACCCAAGAGAAGAAGAAGACAGAACACGGAAGCTGCAAGGGATTTTACTATGAGTTTACCTTTCCTGGTGACTCTTATTTCCACCCACCGTGTTTTTAATCGTTGTTTGGCGGTGGATAGTTGAACTGTAATGACACAATACGTTGTGACCGTCTGTCAAAAGAACCTGAAGAGATAATGTTCGTCAAACGACGGACGGGCGGTCGTGGGACAGTCGCGGAGCTGCTGTTTTGACAGCTGGGTCCACCACCGCGTCTGTCTGTCATTCTGTGTCAAATAGAAATAAAGACCACGGAGGTACACATTACACCGAGGGGTTCACTTTAATGCAGAGACGAACGTGTGAAGGCGATTGAAGAAAAGGTGAGTCCATCCGTCTCTGCCCACCTGTTACTTCTCATTCATTTAGCTCCACACGGTGCGTTCACTGACCTTGTTTTTCCAGTTTCTCAACGAGCCGAAGGCATGGCTTCGTCCCGGCTGAAGTACCTCTCTCTGGGCGTGCTGGTGTTC
This sequence comes from Nematolebias whitei, assembly GCF_014905685.2. Taxonomy (NCBI): domain Eukaryota; kingdom Metazoa; phylum Chordata; class Actinopteri; order Cyprinodontiformes; family Rivulidae; genus Nematolebias; species Nematolebias whitei. The sequence goes on from NC_056500.1 coordinate 28,302,234, forward strand.
CAGACCACCTCCCTGGTGCTCACCATGAGGTACTCCCGCACCCTGCAGGCCGAGGGGCCGCGGTACCTGGCCTCCTCCGCCGTGGTGGTGGCGGAAGTCATGAAGATCGTCGCGTGCGTGCTGCTCGTGTTCAAAGAGCACAGTGAGTGACAGTGGAAGAAGTACTCTTCTGTACAAATACTGATAGAAACAGTTACTGAAGTATTTCATTACAAAACCTTAGAGCATTAAATAATTCATAAATAAATGGATTTGTGCTCATAGAAACCAAACTGCAAAAATAAAAGGATTTATTTGTTTGTTCATGCCTTGAAAACTGTTGAAGTTGTTTTAACTTGAAATTCTTTGTTACGTTTTATTGTTGGAATGTCTTTATACAGTTTCACAATATTTCAGAAGCACTTCATCCCACAATAAAAAAGCTGTTAGATAAATGCAGATGCTTTCTCAAACGTGTGGTGGATTCAATGTAAAAATGGCTTTAATGTCGTACTTTCTATACATTTTCACATCCAGTTGAAGTTTACCCAACTAAATGTTGGCGCGTCTAACTGGTCTTACTCCATTTGTTCAGGTTACAGTGTGAGAGCTCTGAACAGCGTCCTTCGTCAGGAAATCCTGCACAAACCCATCGAAACACTGAAGCTGGCGATCCCTTCAGGGATCTACACGCTGCAGAACAACCTGCTGTACGTCGCCCTGTCCAACCTGGACGCAGCCACGTATCAGGTACGACCGAGGCTAGATGAGCTGCTTAAGACAACATTGTTTGAATCTGTTTCATTGTAGCAAGCTGCGTTTAAGTTTTCCCACTTTGTGTCCATCAGGTGACATACCAGCTGAAGATACTGACCACAGCTCTGTTCTCTGTGTCCATGCTGGGCCGCAGGCTGGGAGTCTACCAGTGGCTCTCCCTGCTGATCTTGATGGCCGGAGTGGCTCTTGTTCAGGTATGGTGCATATTTATGTCTCTTCTTTACAATGACTGCTTGTAGAAAAAAACTACATTTGCCTCAACTTAAAGAAACAAGTGAACAAAACAGCTTTAATAGAAAAGTACTTATAACAGATGTTAAATTAAGTAGGCATTGCAGAATAGTCCTACTTTTACTGTTAGATAACTACAGGGATGGGAGCGAGCTTATACATTTACCAGAGCTGGAAGGATTACAGCTCCGCTCTCTGGGGGTCATTAGAAAGGGTGAAAACGCAACAAAGCCCACAGTCTTTTCCCTTTTCAACATCGCTTTTGAAGGATGTGTCTGAGGTATTGTGTGTTAATAAACTTGTCAGTTTCGAAATAACACATTATAAAGACTTGTGTAGTTTTTTTTAATTTACCTTGAGGTTTTTTTGGTTAAAAAAAAAAAAAAAGGTAATGTAGGTGAAAGTTCAGGATCTGTTATCACTGCTTTTCTGTGGTTCAGTCAAAAATAAGAAACTCGGTATAAACCCGTCAGTGAGAAATATAACAGTTAAAGGTTAGGTTACTAATGCATACTATTTATTTATTTATTATTTAAAAGATAGAGCCGTTGCTAAATATTTGTAATCGGGGAAAAAGTGTCATTAAATTACATTTTCTTCTGTCTTGGCCACAATTTTGTTTTTAAATAAGTCTTTTGCTGTTAAAAATAATTGAAGAACATTTGGATGATAAACATTTATCATTAAAGTTGAATTGCGTTTAGGTCTTAAATCTAAATTTGACTCTAGTAAGAGCAGTTTGAAACATGTGACTCTGACATGTAATCAAGGGATTGCTGTGTTTGCATTTGGATTTGTTGCCATCAGTCACCAAAGGAGGAAACTACTAAACTTCCAGTTGGCGGCTCAGCGTTCTTTGAAAGAATCACCCGCAGCATTTAATACGAGAGTTTAAAATGTAGATACTTTTTTGATGCAGAGGGAAGGAATTATAGCTGTTTTGGTCAAACCTTATAAATAAAGTTGTGCGCCGTTTCATGTGGTCTTGTGAGATGTGTTAACGCTCACAAGACCACTTAGGGGTGACACTCTGCTACTACCACACCAAACTTTAGCTCGGTATTTGTAAACTGGACTGACTTGTAGCCATTTTTGTGTTGGCTAAGGTCATTAAGCTGTGGCAGACACCTTGAATTGAGTTGACTCCAACTGTTGAGTTATAGATGTACATCCACTAATTACTTTCAGTGGCTCATGTGATATTTTGCTAACGGACAGTATTGACTCACAGTTAAAAGTTTTAGGGTAGATGTTGCACAATATGTTTTGTTTGAACGATTGCATTGGGGATGATGCTCAGCTGCTACCACACCAGGTTTTTAGCTCTATTTCTGTCAAATTGTCTGAATTATACATTTTTTTGCATTTTCTAAGATCAGTTAGCTTTGGCGGCCATCTTGAATGAGGTTGACTCCAAAAGTTAAACATTTGTAGATACATCCAGTGATTGCTTTTTGAGATTTATTACATTTTATTCAGTGGCTCATGAGATATTTTGCTAATGGTACAAACACAGGCAAAACATAACCATCCTTTTGCCTTTGGAGGCGAGTCTAAATATATCATTCTTTTTTTTCAATAGAAATTTTCACTTGTCCCTATTTTCAATTTATTTTGCTGTTGCTTTTCACTCAGGAGGGTTTGATATTGTGCAGGTGGAGTGGAAGCAAATTGCATCTTTATCCATCAAATGAAACGCACTGAAATGATCCTGACATGTTTAATGTGGGAAATAGAAACTGCTTTAGCTGCAGTGCATTCACTTGTCCCCACACTTCTCCTTTTTTGCATTAACATCCAGTTTCCAGCTTACTACAGCACACGGAACAGAGGAAACTTTCTGTGTGCAGCCGTTTTTTAACAACCTCAGCACAACAGACAAGATGCCTGTGTGTGAATTTCAGGTACCAGCGAAATAAATTCAGTCGCCTGACTGTGAATTTAATCACCAGAGACTTAAGGTCCTGCTTTGCACAGAGTTTATGTAATGTTTTAGTTGATCCAAGCCATCGAGTTGGGATCCAAACGGCTTGTTTTGACAGTTACTGCCCGTTTTGCGTTTATCTTTTTCTGGAAATTGGCAAGGTTCAGTTGGCGGAGGCTCTGCTTTTTTCTGCTTTACACTTACTCACTTTTCTGCAGAGAAAACTAAAGAAATGTTATCACAAGTCCACAGCTTGCAGTAAATCAGTGAGTGAGGTAGTAAAGCTGGTGCCTCCTTCTGTAAAAGCCATCGAAACGCTGGTGTTGGTACTTTAGGTGTTTGTATCTGCTGTAGAGGTGACAGATGTGTCGGTGAGATAAACCTAAGGAGAAATATGGTTTCAATCATAGTGAGTGAAGAAACATGTCTGCCAAATGCTTCCTTCCAGATCACACCCCTCCCTGTCCCACCGTGTTCAATTGTGCAACGTGTTTTTAACTCCCAGTATGAAGTGTCTGATTGCCACTGGTGTAAAAACTGGTTAAATTCAGGCTCTGTGTACAGTCAGTGTGTAGCATGAAGAAGTGTGTGTAAAGTTATGGAGGCAGACTGAATTCTTACACATCATACGGTCCAAACGGTGTGGAAATTCCAGGACTGTCACTGAATCTGATGAGTCTCATAAAAGTTACACTTTTCCAAAGTTCTGAGTCCGTCTTCCGGTTTTTCCCCGTCCAGATGTGTTTTTGTGTTGTCTATCGTCTTCATTACTCTTGAGAAAAATAAGCATGTTTTGCTAAGGAACTATTTTGTCAAAGCCAAATAAAAGGAGATACGGTAATTAAGAAAAGAAAAAGTTTTTTTCCACTGCAAGGCAGGTTTGTCACGATAAACAATAAATCAATTAATCGCATGATAAATGAAAATTATCGACCTCCTTTTCATTTATCAGCTTCATCGTTTCTTTGTGTCTCTCTCTTTCTACTGAAGACACTGGATGACAAAAGGCTCAACTCTGGTACTCTTCACTGACCCTACCCTTTCTCTTTTTTCGTTAACATCTATTTTAACCATCCAAAACCGTGTTTTTGGAACATTAAAAACAGCTAAGCTGAGAAGCTACGTTACGAGCTAAGCTAACAGGCCAACCTCGGGGGGGTTCGTCTAAAAAGTTGTTTTTCTCTGCAAAAAGAAGCTGAGAACTTGTTTACTGATTTTTTTTTCCAAAGCTTTGTGTGACAAATGCTATGCTAAAGAGCTCAAACCACACTGAGCGTCCGCCATGTCACCATGTCAGCCCTTGTCAGCGCATGTCACATCAAGGGCCCTCCCTCCCATTTTTTTTAGAGACAGGCAGCTCAACTATCCATCCTTTGGTTCAAACAGTCTTATAGTGCCATCAGGTTGTCAAAAAAAGGTACTACGTGCTAGTGTTGTAGTACTTGAGACCGGTCTTGGTCTCGAGACCGGTCTCGAGACCACTTTTTGACGGTCTCGGTCTTGTCTCGGTCTCGACCGCATTTGGTCTCGGTCTTGTCACGGTCTCGGACATTGAGGACTCGGGATTTTTTTTCCAAGACCAGTCAAGACCACAACTGTGAAAATATCACTAAATTGCCAGAATATTGTCCAGTTTATTTGTTAACATCTTTGCTTTTACTGGATGCAAAACATACCGATTCAAATTCAAGCGATAACGTGACTCATAGCAGCTAGCTACATGTTTTTGTTACCACTCCAGTGATGCCAGATTGGGTGGTTTACTGCCAATTGGCCAGTTTTCGTTCTGATTTTGCTGGGAACTCTGGGAAGATTTTTGTTGGACTGTTCCGTTTTGCCACATATTGTTAAATTACCTTGGCTTGTACTGATGTGGGTTTGTGTTCAAAAAGTAAATATACTGTAACAAATATAGATTGTGCAGGTTTTTGTGTGATGTTGCGGTTTTTAACCGATTTTTTTGCTGGAAAATCTCGACTCTATCTGGCAACACCGAGCCCACCTCCTTTCACTCGCAAGCGTCAGGGAAGAAAAGTTAGACTTGTTTGTGTTTAGAACAAGAGAAGATGTCTTCTAAATCTGCTGTTATAAAGTTTGGCTATTTGAGTCACGAAGAGTATGTTTCTGTCGGGACTACATCCAACTTTTATCGACACCTGGAAAGGAAGCACAAAGAAAGGTAAGCGCCGCAGCTTTGTGTAAGTGATGCTAGTAAAGCTAGCTAGTTAACGTTATCAATCTACCTCTCTTCCAAGAACAATACAAACAGAACGTTTTATCAAGTATGGTTTATTTGTCATATGCAAAATCAACACAAGGTCGACAACAATGCAGTGAATTGCTTAGGACGAAGAAAACAGTCTTGACTCGCCAAAAACAAACAACAAAATAACAACAACAAATACCAAAGCATGCATCACAAATACTAAAATAAGGGACAAAAAGTTGAAAAAGTAATTCATCGACATTAAATCTAAATACATCTAAATTAATTAATGTGTGTCAGACTCAGACCCGCTTTGTTTAGCCCTTAAATGAGTTTTACTTTATAACACTGATATAATTAACATATTAAGGGAAGTAAGCAAATTCACTGTTTACATACAGTTAAATCAGGTCCTCTGAGTGTGTGTTAAAAGAAAAAAAGTAGAATATTATCTGCACAGCTTTTTTCTACCTTTTTTTTCTTTTAACACTCCCAGAGGACCTGATTTAACTTTTTTAAATTTTTCTACCTGGGTTATTGAGCATGCATAAGGACAAATTCACTGTTAACTTTGAGAGACTGAGGGGACAGGGCATGTGGTAACAAAATGTAGAAACGTTTCATCTTTCATCCAAAAGACTACTTGACTTCTTAACAAAAGACTTCATTGTAAGAGGGACTGTCTTCTTCTTACATCGCTGATATTGCTAGTATCACTCAGCCCCCTGTGAATAGCAAGCAACCATCAGGGTGCCAACGATTCATTGTTAGGCTGATGGTCTCCCTTAGCATATTTGGCAAACTGGTTGATCCACTGTGAGAAGGTGCTAACTGTGTTTAATATGTCCTGATGCATGCTCAATCACCCAGGTAGAAAAATCTTAAAAAGTTAAATCAGGTCCTCTGGGCGTGTTAAAAAAGTAAAAATAAAAGGTAGAAACATTTCGTCTTTCGTCCGAAAGACTTCCTCAGGCTGAGGAGCTGCATTCAGCTCAGCCCTATAAATAGTGCCTCCTCACAGTGGACCAACCGTTTGTTGTTGATGAAACTAGCTGCTCACATGTTCAAGGAGGACCATCAGCCTAATGATGGATTGTTAGTACCCTGATGGCTGCTTGCCTTCACCGGGGGCTGAGTGATACTAGCAATAACAGCATTGTAAGAGGGGGACAGTTGAACCCGGAGGCCTCCACCTCTGTTTAAAGATGGATGGTTTCTTTTCACAAAGATGGCCTCCTTTACTCCTCTCTCAAACCATCGTTCCTCTCTATCAAGGATGTGAACATCTTCATCCCTGAAAGAGTGACCGCTGGTCTGGAGATGAGTGTAAACCGCAGAGTCTTGGCCTGAAAATGTAGCTCTTGAGTTTAATATAGCTCCTCATATTGAAGAAGTCTTTTGGATGAAAGACAAAACATTTGTATAATTTTTTATTGTTTAAACCCATCCAGAGGACCCAATTTAACTTTGTTAGATTTTTCTAAGTTAAATTTTTGCTTATGATAAACAATGGAGGATATATTTGACATACATTTATGAAGTTGCTACTTATTTTTAAGTGTTCTTTTGATGTAATTGATGTTCATGACCAGATATACTGATTCCTCCTTTGCATTTTTTAGGTTCCTGGAATACAAGGCAGGGCAACAGAATGATGTCACAGTCACACAGCCATCAATTTCATTATTTACGCAGAAAGTGCATCTCTACAGCCCACAAAGACTGACGTTTTGCCCTCCGGGGGCTGTCCTCTCCCCCGTCGACTCCTTCCAAAATGCAGCCACAGCCAAAGTGGGATTTTTTTGAAGTAGTTATGCATCGGGCAAACTTTGTGTTGCTTTGTATAGCTGCAACGTTGAAATTGATTAGCCTCGTGGTTTTCTTTCTGTAGTAGTTTTTGTTCACATTCCTGGCTGCCTGCAGTGCAGTTATTTCTCTGAAACTTTATGAATATGAATAAGCTACTAAGTTTTCTTGGGTGGTTTTTATGATACTGTGTTTTTTTTCTTAATGTGCCTTGGATCATACAATGGAAGATCCCCAAGCAAATACACAAGTCTAAATGAAAATTAAACAATTTTAGAAAGTAACTGACTTCAAGTTTCCAATTTAATCCTAAAGACTGCATTTATACTGCCCAGTATTTCATGTTGACTTCAAGAGACCAAAAGAAGGTAAATGCATCTTGAGTTTTGTTTTATTAGGATCAAAATGGGTCACTTAAATTAGAGTTTAAATAAATTAAAGTAAGCATGCACAAGTTGTGTACAAAAGACATTGCAGTACAAAATTCATTTCACAAACAACACTGTTTAAAAACGTAAAAACATTACTGTCTGGTAAAATCATCAGTTTTGACACATTAAAAAGGCTCATAACTTTATAAAAATATTTTATAATAACATTTTATTTATTTTTTTATTTTATTTGTGGATTTGGTCTCGAATTGGTCTCGCCCTCCCTCGGTCTTGGTCTTGTCTTGGTCTCGGACTTTAAAAGTCTTGGTCTTGTCTTGGTCTCGGACCCTAAAAGTCTTGGTCTTGTCTTGGTCTCGGTACACTCTGGTCTTGACTTGTCTTGGTCTCGGGTTAGGTGGTCTTGACCACAACACTACTACGTGCCAAACAAATCAACATTTCTTCAAAAATTTGACAATTATTGTTAAATTTCAAACAATATTATCGTTTATCGCAATAATTTCTGGCACAATTAATCGCCCAGCAAAATTTGTTATTGTGACAGGCCTAACCACACAGAGCAGCCGCCATTTAGAGAACTGAAAAAAAAGGAAGGAGAGATGGCCCATGCACGTCAAGGGGCCTCCCTCCCATTTTTTTAGAGACATGCTGCTCGCTCCCTCACTATCCATCCTTCGGTTCAAACTGTCTTATACTGCCATCCGGTGGTCAAAAAAGGTACTACACTCAAAACAAATTGAACATTTTTCTTAAATTTGACAGTAATTACCAATTATTGTCAAATTTCAAACAATATTATCGTTTATCGCAATAATTTCTAAGACGATTAATCGCCCAGCAAAATTTGTTATCGTGACAGGCCTACTGCAAGGCTTACTTTACAACTTTGACACAAGCTTGGGAATACTTCTCGTCCGCCAAAGAAGCCAGGCCTGTTTCACCCCTGCCACCCTCAGCCTCGTGGATAAGCTGCTGACCTCAGCTGACCCTCCGTTGACTCCAAGGTCCAACAGAAATGAGTAAATAAACCTGGTCACATTAAATCTCTCTTCATCCAAGTTCCAAACTGTTTGTCGAATAGTTAAACTTTATCTGAGTTGTTGTGCATATAAAACAAAATAAATTCTGTCCCGAGAACTATTTTTGTTTTGGACAAGAGAATGAATTAATCCTTATTGTTTAATCAAGTCTAAGTATTCACTCGACAACTACATCTTCAAACTAGTTTCATCTAAATTCTTATTTTTTATTTGTGCTTTATATTTTTTATTATTGATTATTTTTTATAATACAATTTTAAAGACCAATTCGGTCTCCTCGTTTGGGTGAATATTTATTTATTTATTATGATGAAGGGTTCTCTCTAATGAACAGATGCTACTTCAGTGACCGAGTTCTGATTATTAAAGGGTGGATGGCTGACCTGGTGCCCCTTCAGTGAGTGTAAAAACAAGTGTCCCTGCTACAAGTGCAGCAAGCGTGCAGATGAACTCAGTCTGCTTCTCTCATAAATCCACACCTTTCTCATATTCGACTCCATCCTGACACCTCCTCAGCTCTAAATAAGGTCCGTGCCATTTCAATGCTTTAAACATGTTGCGCTTTTTTTGTTTCTGTGTATTTGGTGGTATTGATGCTTCGTGAAATCTGAAATTGATTCGGACTTTGTCATAGCATCAAAAACTCACGAGGTAAACTGTTGTTGGGGGTGGAGACGTGGCCACATGAATATACATCATAAATGTTTTGGTAAACGTTAAAATCATTTTGTTCTTCTGCTTGCTCTCATAGTGGCCCTCTGATTCTGCCTCAGGCACTGAGAAGGAGGCCCCCTCTGCAGGCTCCCAGTTCGTCGGGGTCATGGCGGTTCTGGTAGCGTGCTGTTCCAGCGGCTTCGCGGGCGTTTACTTTGAGAAGATCCTGAAGGAGAGCAAGCAAAGTGTCTGGGTCCGGAACATCCAGCTCGGTCAGTGTCCGTCCACAGCTTCAGTACATGTGTCGTTGGGCACGTTGTGATGTAGGAACTATCTGTAAATCTAAATAAAGCTCCCAGGTGTGTTTGTCCCCCCCCCCCCCCCCCCCCACACACACACACATATTGTTACACAGCTGGGTGTTAATATATATTTCCGTTAAGATGAATGCTCTTGTCTGGTTTATTTTTATCCTGGGACGTGTGAAGCACGTGTTCAGTCTCCTGCGGTTTCTGTGAACTTTTTCCTCTGCGTTAAACGTCACAGCTCGTGTCTTCACCCAGAAAAATGACAAAGTAAATAATCCACAATAAAGCATAAAAAAACTAAACCGAGAGACTATATCCGTTGTTGTTGTCGTCATCTTTGCATTTAACTGGGAATGTTTCTTGTTTGAACTCTCCAACGGGTCATCCGTGTGTTTCCAGGCATGTTCGGCCTGGTGTTCGGCCTCTTTGGGATGCTGGCCTACGATGGGGAGAGGGTGAAGGAGTCAGGGATGTTTCAGGGGTACAACACACTCACCTGGGCTGTCGTAGCCCTGCAGGTAACGTTTACTCAAGGGATGCAACATGTTTTCCACCAGAGCTGAAACAAGTCATCATGTCTCTGGGGGAACAGACTGAGCTTTAGTGGATATAGACTTTCTGGTGGCCCCTTCAGGTCATGCCTTTGTCCATCTGTGTCCGTGTGTTTGTTGTTTCTCCAGGCGCTGGGTGGTCTGGTCATAGCAGCGGTCATCAAGTATGCAGACAACATCCTGAAAGGCTTTGCTACATCGCTCTCCATCATCCTGTCAACACTTATATCGTACTTCTGGCTGCAGGACTTCGTCCCTACAAGGTAAAAAGAACAGTCCTTTTCTCTCCATTTTTATTTCCCCAGAGTTTGTCTCGTCATCTAATTTCTGGAGCTTACAGTAGTGTTTGTTGCCACATACAGCGTGTTCTTCCTCGGAGCCGTTTTGGTCATCGCGGCTACTTTCCTGTACGGCTACGAAGGCAAGCCGAGCTCCAACCCCAGCAGGGCGTAGGCTGACTCGACAGCAGCAGAGGGAGGTCATGTTGGAGCCTCAAGTTGCATAGGAAGGAGGAGTGCAGAGAGACCGATGGGAAAAGAAGGGGGGAGAGTTTCGTCACGTATTGTGATCAGCAAGAGAAGGAAGAGAGGAGATGAGCGGGAAAAGGTTAAAAGCAAGCACAACACTGTGGTGGGTCTCACACCAAAGTGCCTCAGTTGTGAGGGATATGCAGTTTGAAAAGAAACAACACGTGTACGTTTTTTCTTTTCTCTTGTTGTTGCTGTTGTAGAGAACTGTGGATGCCACGCCTGCAGAACAAGAGCGGCATTGTTAAAAGGACCAGGTGATTGTGCTAGTTAGGAACCAGTTTGACTGCAAGTGGCTTTCAGAGCCCCGTCTGTCACACCTGTACTCCCAACTGGGTGCAGAGGCAGACTGCTGGAAGATTCTTAGCAAAGTGTTTATCGTTCCTCTTGTTTAATTTTTTACTTCTGACAGCACGCTTTGAGATCAGCGATCCACTCACCAAACTGCTGTTTGTCCCACATATGAGCTCTGACAGGTGTAACTTTAGACCGCAGCCACACAAATAGGAAAATGTTGCCAAATAAAATTTTCCTGCTTCGTTTCCTTCTCATCGTCACATCACTTTTGTTGGGGAAAACAAAATTAAAATGTTTAGTTTCCAATTTTAAATTGTCAGTTTTTGGTGTCTCTTTGTGAGAAATGGTCTTCCTTTGTTTTTTTTAATTATTTTATCTAAATGTCAACCAAATCTCACCTGTAGTTGGGAATTGAAGCCAGCAGGAGCCAGTGCACAGAAGCTGCCATGTATTTTTGGAACCAGAGTCTGTGCACAAGCGATGTGAGGCTTTAAGTCCCGCCTACTCTCCTGCACACATCTCTGGCATCACATGACCTTTCTTTCAAGCATGAAATAGCTGATTAAAGCCAACGTGTCAGATAAATTAATTTATGAACAAACAGCAAGATAAGAGCTACGTGAATCAACAAGATTCAACACTTGTTAAAGTAAAATACAGTTCCACTCAGATGTTTGTTTTTACAAGCTCCAAATAGGCTACAGGGAAGCAGGTCTCGTTTTAACTTCCTGGTTCTGGTTGTTGGTCTATTAAGTACAATCTATGATGTCATCGTTATCACCACTATGTTTGCAGCGTGCGTATGTAATTTTTTTAATTGTAATTTTTGCTTCTTGACTGGATAGAGGTTTTTTTTTTGTTTGTTTTTCAGGGCAAAAATAAAATATATTTTGAAAACTGAGTGTAGGCAGGGCCTTGGGGTAGAAACATGATCTGGATAAAAGGTGGATACGCCATTTAAATGGTCTTTGTGGTCGCAGTGACCATAACTTGTATTGTTTCTACAATGTTGAATCCTCATTAGATTTTAATAAGCTATAAAATATATTTTTGTTGTTAATTTGATGCCTAGGAACAGGAACATGTTGAAAACAAAGTTTTTGTCATTGTATGACTGAGGACAGTCAGACAGCTGGACTCATTCAGCTGTAATTTGGCTGTTTAGAATAAAAAACATATATATCTTATTTTACTCTAAAATAATTGGTGCAAATTTATTTTATGTAGCTTGAAATCATGTCATGCTGAAAAATTGTATTTAAAAAAAAACTGTAGATCCAAATCATTGATTTGCCCTAATCCTGTAGCAACTAAGATGAAGTTTACTTTTTATAAACCAATCTGTGCGGCAGTGTTTTTATTTTATTTCTGTTGACTCTGTGGTGCAACAATCAGACCTGTCTGAGGGAATGTATGATCTAATTTGTATATTTGTTTGTTTTTCTCAAGCTACTTTTTGGAGAAAGTGAGTGTAATTATTAACTTTGTTTTAATTACCAACTTGAGAATATAAAAATAAAAAAAGTTTATGAGAATCTGTTATTGTGTGGCTCTTTTTTTTAAGTTTTCTGTTGGGGCTGCACCATGTTATCGGCATGGTATCTGTATCAACCAATATTAGCGTTAAAATTAAATATCGTACATCGGCCATTCCATCAAAATAACTCATCGATATAAAAGACACTGTTATATATATATATATATATATATATATATATATATATATATATAT
>NC_056500.1:28314757-28318553 GCF_014905685.2 Nematolebias whitei
ATATATATATATATATATATATATATATATATATATATATATAAATAAATAAATGCTATAATGTAGTGCATGCTATTTGGCATTTTTTGCCTGTTTGAACTTCCCATGCTCTGTTACACAATTTTTGTAGCAAAGAAGAGGGTTATGTTCTGACAAAGGACAGAAGCTGACAATGTTTCTTGCACTTTTGATTTTATTTGCACACAGCAGAATTCATAGAGATTTTAGTTGATCAAGATTGTACAACCACGTATTGGGCTTCTGTTTTAAGTTAATTTTTAATAAGAAACTGTCCAGTACATCTATTAATGCACTACTTGTGCGCTTTTCACTTGTTGCTTGTGAACAGGTTGAGTTTAGATTCGTGAACATTTACAAATTTGCACTGTTCGAGTGTTGTCATTGTGTTAGAGTAAATTGCATGAATAAATTTGACATTAAACATAATCCAAGTTGAAGTGTTTCATCATTTTCAGTCCACTTTTTGACATCTGCATTTGGTAGCAGGTCAAACTGACAAAGACCATGCAGAATAATGTATTTTAATTCCACAGCAGAGAAAGCGATGTAGTCTCTGTAAGTAGGTCTAGGGGAAAAATATCGGTATTGGTATCTGCCAAAAATCCAATATCGTGCATCTCTATTTTTTATCATTCAACACAAATGTTTGCATTTCATATTTATACTGGAATGCATTAATTCAGGACAATTAAGCAACATTTGGGGGTATTACTGTGTCTTTGTTGGATAATAAAACAATGTTTGAAATCAGAAAAAAGTGGGGCTGCAATCAAAAATTTATACAGTAAGAAAAAAAATAGTCAATTTAATCATTTTAGTTTCTACTTAATTGTATCATTTTAAATGCATTATTTTTTAAATTTGTACGCATCCTTTATGGTCGTCTATTGTTGTCGTTGTTGTCATCATGCTTTGATAAAAATCAGGTCTCTTCTAAATGAGTCCCCAGGTTCAGTGGGATTAACTTGTATAAATAAAGGTTGAATGAATCATGTTCACAAATTTATTACAAAATGATTTTAATTAGCACAAAGTTCAGCTGTTCTGCTTTGAAAACTGTTATTTGGTGTAAAGATCTGTTTGGTTTAATTGCACGATGAAGACACCTGAGCTGACAGTCACACATCTATACACGGACTACTTTGTCACCTTCGAGCTGTAAACCTCAGAAAGTGAATGAATTAACACTCTGATAAGCTTGCTATTGTTTTAATTAGTTTTAAAACACTTCATGCAAAAGCTGAGAAGACTGAAGAGAAAAAAGAAAATGGACAACACTGGAAAAACACCATGATACTTTTTTTAATAAATCACTTTAATCTCCTCAAGCAGAGGCCTCTGCCTGACCTTTGACCCCACAGGCACAACTGTCAAAGACACTTGTGGTCTTAACACACACACAGAACCAGACTATATGGGAAAAAAAAAGTTTTCACATGTTTTAAATAGAAAAGCCTTCATTCTCTGTCAAACGTCAGACAAATGAAGATCCTTTACTTCACACAGTCGCCCATTGTGCTCGTGATGATTGGTTTTGATTGTCAACCTGAAGTTTCCAGATGGCCCACTGCTCTTGTGTCCTGGATGCGTACGACTACACAAGACCCTCCAGTCCCTTATCGTACCTATAAATAAGGTGTGTTTAGTGGTGCTTCAAAGTTTGTGAACCCTTTTGAATTTTCTATATTTCTGCATAAATATGAGCCAAAACATCCGATTTTCACAGAAGTCCTAGGTAACTAGTTAATTTATGCAGAAATATAGAAAATTATAAAGAGTTCCCAGACTTTCAAGCACCAAGGCCTGTTTGGTTTGCACCAGCAATAATCAGCAGCATGAGAATAAAAATATTCATCTTTCATAAACTCCAAAGTTCAGCTTTATTTTACATTAACGTTGCTGAGGCTGTAAACACCAAACCATGCCTACGATAGAGAACATTGTTCTGAGTGAGTAAATGATTCGAGGTTTCGTTTCAGTCTTCTGCTAACACACATATTGCAGGAGATTACACACATTACTGTTGAGCTTTGAGCAAACTGGCTTTTTCTGTCATTTCTCAACACGGTTGATCGTCGACTAAAACTCAGGAAGGAAAGTCAACGGATGATAAACATCATGTGAAGGAATCAAAAGCCTTTCATTTTTAGACATCAAATCAAATAAACAAGGAGTCTGTGCTCCTGAGCCAGCACTTTTCTTTACAACTGATGATTTTAGTTTTTAATTGTATGCATTGTATTTAAATGTGATGCAGTAATTTTAAATAATATGTATTTTGAGAAATCCATCCATCCATGATTTTTACCTGCTTCTTCCTTTTCCGGTCAACAATTTTTTTAAATTTGGTATGGAAATTATGACTTTTTTGTTTTTTTTCAACTATATGATATAAATGCAGCTGTTTTGTTGGCAGATTAGCACATTTTCAGTGCCAGATGTTGGCATTTTAACAGCAGCTTTTAGTTCAAATATTTTATTTTGTGTTGTTAAAAACATAGTTTCAATGTTGTGATTGTGATTATTTAGCAAACCTACTGCTTATTTGACAAATGTTTGAACTCTTACACAGCTACGAAGCTTCCATCAACTATTGCAACAGGTTTCAACCTCTAAATATAGTATGAAGATGAGCTATCAAATGTTGAAACTGATTTTTTTTAATTCATGCATTCATAGAACTGGTTTCAGTTTTTGACCTGTGCAGCAAAACTCTTAAAAAGTGTGCCTTGATTGCACAAATAATGAGGTTTAAAAGCAGCTACAACATTTTAACTATGATGGATTTTCTACTCCGTATGAGAGAATGTGAGGAAATATTTGAACAAAATAAGAGTGACTTTTAGACAAGTGCACTTTTATAATCCATCACGTCTTCAAAACAATCCAAGAAGCCCCGCCTCTAAACACAAGAGGACAAGGCTGCAGAACTACATTAAAAGGCTGAAATCTTCAGAATAGCATCAAGATAATTCTGTTGTGGAAATCTTTACTTCTTAGTAATAGTAAATCTTAGTATCCAAACGGTTTAAGAATAAATTCACAAGACAGGACCACATTCACTGAGTTCAACCTCACTGAAGAAAGGTGGATCAGCATCAGTAACCTTTCACACTGAGTGTTCCATGAGGCTCCTGGAGCAACATCTCAACAATCAGAGGGTGCTCTTATTCACCAAAATAAGGAGTGATCCCAGTTCTGCAATTAGTACTGCAGAGTGAAAATACTGTAAAGTACATAACCATCTGTAGCCGTCTGTTGAGAACAAGTATCACACCGTGAAGGGACAAAAAAGGAAGGATCCGACAAGCCCGCTAAGCAAACTTCTAAAACGACAGCACCAAGCTCCCTGTCTCTAAATAAAGGGTTGTGACGAGAAGAGATGATGTAACTCGTGTTGCTGGTGTCCAAATTCAAAATGAAAATCATTATTCAGGTTGAACATGTTGTCTTTGTATCTTTTAATGCAGGGGTGTCAACCCCACTTACAAAAGGGGGCCAAAATTAAAATCTTTCTCAAACTAAGGGCCGGTTTCAGAATCTGCATTAACTCAAGTCAGATACCCAACATCTTTTCTTGGTTGCAGGTTCCTCAACAAGAGTTTGATTGGTCTCATTTGACGTTCTGTGTTGCACTTTTGACATCATAATCAAAGATTACTGAAAAAAATAAAATGATAAAAGTATTTTACATTTAAAATATAATTTTAGGGGGCCAGATACGCTGTCAACGAGGGCCACATTTGGCCCCCGGGCCTTGAGTTTGACACATGTG
>NC_056500.1:28318953-28335410 GCF_014905685.2 Nematolebias whitei
TGCAGAATTTCAAACCTTTAGTGGAAATGGGTAATATAATGAAAACAAAATATCTAAACCTTAAAATTGAAACTAAAACTTGTAATACTGCAATTATTCTTGTATAAATACTTTTTTTTTTTTTTTTTGCAAATACTTTTATTGGGCTGTAAAAGTCGTATTGTTTGCTCTTTTAGGTCAAATTAGAACAAATTTGTATAGTAAAGTTTCTTTGTCCTCTCCAGATCCAGACCTCTGAGTTTCAAAAGGCCAAATCGGAGCAACCGTAGAGCGGATGAAGTTCATATGTGATGGTGTGTGTCTGTGTGTGTTGTTGCTTTTATATTTCCTGTGTCATCTGATCGCAGATGAATATATTGTATAAAGCCTGTGGGGTGTGTGTGTGTGTGTGTGTGTGTGAGTCAGTCTGGTGTGACACAGCGTGGAGCTCCCTTAGAGAAAGCACGAAGACATAAACACCTACACACCATCCAGGTAAAATAATCTCTGTGATCAATAATTTCTGCTTTTATCACCTGTTAGTTAATCTTTGACACACTGCAGAACATCATTAAGGCTGAACCCCCACTTAAAAAAAAAATAATCATGCTAATCTTCCTGTGTCTGGGCGTGGCCACTCCTTTCTGGGCCAGCTACATCACATGTACGTTACATCGCAGGGCTATGGTGGTTTGATGGAGTGAGAGCGCTCTGTGCTCAGATGTGCTGGTTTGAGAGAACGCCTGCATGTTGGACATCTCGGCAGCACCAGAAGCAGAGACCTGTTTTGTCAAAGGCAGCTGTGGGGGGTTAAGGCAGTTGTCCCCTCAGGATTATAACTCAAATGTCCCAGCAATTATTACAAGTTTTAACCTGCTTTTATTGTTTCACGCGTCTGTTTTAGTCTTATCGTGTTATTCTCTTGCTCCCTGTGATGTTTTACTTGGGTGGTATGACCACAAGCGGGGGGCCTCTCCTCGGCCTCCACATCAGAACTTGGGCATCATTGGCGTTTGGCCTCCCTGTTGCATTTGGAGGGATGGGCTCCATGCGGCTCAGAACCCGTGGCTGGTCCTGATGCAGCCGTCCCACCAGCCTGGCCCTGGAACCCAAAGGCAGGGATGGATCCACCACAATATCCACTCGCATCCTCCACTTGATGGTGTGGAGAAGGATCTTCTCCTTGGTGGTGGTGTTCAGCGCCACCAGCCAGGTGGTGAAGCTCTGGTCCCTTTTAATGTTGGTCAGTAAGGGTGTGTTGGATTCGCTGACCGGCACCGCCCAGGTGACGCTGGGGTAGAAGTTGTCATTCATGCTGACAGTAAAGCGGGAAGACTTGGAAGTGGGGCCCACTATGGTGACGGTCTCCGTTGTGTTCCCGTACCAGGGGTAGCTGACCCCGTCCGAGTCGCTGATGGCTCTCACCAGACCTCCTCTCAGCTGAGGCAGCTCCCAGCTCGACCTGGAGGGAGACGCCGGAGAAACAGTGATAACTGGCCTTGTTGCTGTTGTCTGTGCTTTATAAAGTGGTATGATATAATGATGTCCATCACAGTCTTCACGTTACATTTGAAACTGATAGGTGTATTTAGAAAATACATCCTGTAAATTTATGCTAAAAAAATAATTATCTAGGATTTGAAATCCCCTAAATAAAACAAATTTTCAGCTTATAAAACTTTTGCACCTTATTCAAACATAAGTTGGTGGAAAATGTAAAATTATTGACAGGGGCATACATTTGATGTGAAATCACTTTTTTAAATACAAAATAACTCTATTTTAATTTTCCACAGTCATAATTGTATTTTTATTTTCTGTTAGTTAGGTTAACAAATTGTTAAAATGTCTTGACTCTAGAAAATCTGCAGGCCCTGATGACCTTCCTCCTTATTTCTAAAGGCTAGCCGCACACATCATTGCAGAACCAGTGTCCCACATCTTTAATCAGTTCATGAGTCAAAATATCGTTCCAAACGCCTGGAAAACAGCTTTTGTTCTACCTTTACTGAAGGGAGGAGACCCCACCATACTGAGCAACTATCAAACCAATCTCTAAACGCTGCATTCTTGATAAGGTTGTAGAAAAATTGATAAACTCTCAAATAAAGAAGTATTTGGATTATTTTAACATCTTACCTCCACATCAATCTGGTTTCAGGAAACAACACAGCACAACGACTGCTTCTCTGAAGGTTTTTAATGATGATGAAGCACTGGATGCTAAGGATTATTGTGCTGCACTTTACTTAGACCTGTCTAAAGCTTTTGACACTGTGGACCCTGACATCTTATGTTATAAGCTCTCAGAAATTGGTTTCTCAGATCATACCATTTGTTGGTTTATCTCTCCGATTGGAGGCAATGCGTTCTTCTTCCAGCTATCTAACTGTTAATAATGGGGTACCACAAGGTTCAGTCTTAGGACCCACCCTCTTCACAATCTACATATGTAATGTAGATCAGTTCATCCCTGATGCATCCTTACATTTCTATGCTGATGATACAGTTGCTTATTGTTGAGCTAAAACTGTTGCTGAGGTTATCCAGCTTTTACAATCCACTTTTGACATCATCCAGTTAGATTTGTTCCATCTCAAACTGGTGCTAAATGCTGATAAAATCAAAGGAATTTTGTTTTCAAACAGGAAGTTGGTATCAGCAGTACTTTCTTCTATTTTATCTTTGAACGGTGTCCCTATTGAGTTTGTTGATTCCTACAAATATTTGGGTATTTTGGTCGATTCACATCTCTCTTTTTAAGCCTCATGTCTAAAACTTGGTAAAGAAACTGAAAGTTAAATTGGGTTTCTTCTTCAGAAATAGATCCTGTCTAACTCTGAACACTAGGAAACATATTGTAAATGCTACATTCATTCACCCTTTATTTAGATTCCTTCCCTCCATTTACTATGGTGACATTATTTACATGAACGCTCCTACAAGAACCCTGCAGATGTTGGATGCTGTCTATCATGGTGCACTAAGATTCAGAACTGGCTGTGATTATCGTACCCACCACTGCACACTGTATTCACTGGTTAACTGGTCATCATTAACTTCATGCAGACTCTCTCACTGGTACATTTTCATCTTTAAATCACTTCTTGGTCTGCTGCCTTCATACATCTCCTCCTACATGTCTCTGCATGAGTGCAGCTACAGCATGCGCTCTCAGGACATTATTACCTGCAGTGTTCCCTCAGTGCAGACTGAACTAGGCAAAAGAGTCTTCTCCTACTTCGCTCCTGTTTCCTGGAATATCGTACAAAAAGACCTGAAGCTCTCGACCTTGACCTCTCTAAGTGGCTTCAAACATCTGCTAAGTTCATGGCAAGAACCAATGCAGACATGTTCCTGTTTTTAGTATTTTACATCACTTATAATGTTGCTGTTTTTGTTTTATTTTATATAATTTATTCTATTTACTTTTCATTTTACATGATTTATATAAATGTCTATTTGTTCTCTCTTGTAAATGAGCCCTCGAGGCTCAATGAGACTAACCTGCATAAATAAAGGTTGAATGAAAAAGTAATGAGTTAAAATAGGAAATTCATGAGTTATCAAATTATAACGAGGTTTGTGGGTAAAATTTAAATAAGATATGCTTTTATAGATTATTTCTATTTAATGACGATTTCCCCATAAAAGTGGTGTAACATATGACAATCAAAGTCAAAGTTTCTTTATTTGTCATACATACTTTATTATTTCGATTTTCAAGGGGGTGTTATGACTGGACACATTTTATTTGGAGTGGGAAAAGGTTCTTAAAAATTCTAATTTCTTGAGGTGTCCACGCGTGTGCGTGTTTTTTTTTTTTTTCTGCGCTCATCACTTCTTGTTTCAGATGCTGCTCTGAGTGCACCAACCTGATCATCCAAATCCTGCATGCCACTGTAAATCTGTCAGATTATGATTAATCTCGTTGTTTTGGTCATCTGTTCCTCCTGTTTGCTGCTTCTGGTGACACCCCATCCTCCACACACCCACCCACACCCAGCGGGAGGATTAAACACCCCCTCACATATGCCTTCTAAACAAAGTGAGCTCGTGGGGGATGCCATGTCCTCGTGGGCACAATCTGAGTCCGAGGGCAGCAAATGCTGTTTCGCTCATCTAGGAACAGAATCTGTCGGTGGGAGTCTGAGGAGGAGAGCACACACACCCCCCCCCCCCCCCCCCACCCCCGCCGCATCAGGTGATATGAGGTGCGTGAACTCACATGCCGATGTCTCCGTAGGTGTTGTAAAACTCCATCTGGGTGCACGCCTGGATCCAGCCCACCACCCAGGTCTCGCTGCGCTGGATGGGGGGCATCACAATCCGCGCGGAGGCTTTGAAGTAGGGCGTCTTGTAGCGGAGCACTATGGGTGAGCTCTCCTCTATGACGGTGGCGCAGTGGTCTATGGTGGCCGACAGTTCGGACACCACGACGTTCTCCCGCCGGACGCGCGACTTGTTGCACGCGATGCTCTGGATGCAGCCCATGGCCGCGCGGCCGGTGATGCTCGCGAGGAGCAGCCGGGTGAGGGGGGTGACCGACAGGCCGGGAGGGTGGGAGTAAATGGGTGGGGGTGAGGCTCACAGCTGTCTGGAACTTGACCAGGATCAATATGAGGCCGAACATGAGACGGGTGTCACCAGCTGGAGACCCAAATCTGGATTAATGTAATCAGTCAGACTCCGGATTCAAACATATCGAACTCTTCCAGACTGTTAGTTTTGGGTCCTGACCCTCTCCAACCCTTGATCCTCTTCTTCCTGCTCCGAGCTGTCATGTCACCAGAGGCGTGAGGGGACCGGCGGCATGAGAATGTTGAGGATGGGGAGCCGGCACGCTGCAGGATGAGATCCAGCTGCTGAGGAGAACCGGAGCGGCGGGATCGACGGAGTCCGTCATGCCTCTGCGGGTCCGAGCATCTGATCTCCCATGCAGAGACACTAACGATCAAACCGAGAGGAGGCACGAGCTCCTAATGGAGAGACTTCCCATTGATGGATAAAACAAAAGCATCATGCATGAAAATAATGAGAGAACGGGATAACGGGTGTCATGGTAACCGCGTTCATTCCCAAGAAGCGGCTGGGTGTCGCTGTTCAGGCTGCGTGGTGCTGAAGCTGCAGAGCGGCCCAATCAGCGTACAGGACGAGACTCGGCGCGTGGGAGGACCCCGATCCGCGCAGGATAGTAGCTCTCTTTCCTTCTTACTGGAATAATGCTTTCGGATCCAAACCCTTAAAGTCCAGCGCGGATGGGATGAAAGATGTAACAGACTGCTAATCCCAGCAGGGTTCAACTGAAGTTTAACTTAAAACACATTATTTGAAAGTAATCAAATCAAGATCTGAATGCGGCAGGCTTCAAATGTAAAACTGTGGTACAAATCTGCATCAAAACACCTCAACGTGATGGAGAAACACTTTTGTGAAAAAGTCCTGTAACAAGAGGCGAATGGGATTTCAAAATAAAACTGGTAAAGCCCTAATAAACCAATGTGGTCAGCACATTATAATCACACATTCATGTTCTTCATTTAACTGGTGTTGATGTTAAAATCGGGTTGTACGCTGGAGGAATTAAAACCAACTACAACAAAAGAGAAAAAATAAAGACGTTAGGAAGTGGGAGATGCCTCTGCTATCATCCTTTATAGTTTACCAGACCTCATTAAAATGTTCTCAGTGGTGAATGGCTGTCAAAAAGTTATTAAGAGAGCAGAGATGACACTCCTGCAAGGTAAATTACACAAACCTGAACTCACAGATTGATTAATCCAAATCCGAAACCTTTGCTTCTGCTTGCTTCAGCCTGACAGCCGGTGGAGTTGGAAGATCTTTTTAACACTGGTAGAATTGTAAGTAATAAAAGTAGTCATAATTTTACAAGTTATGCTTCTGGAGAACTTCAGGCTTCCTTTTTTAATAAACACAAAACTCTAACACACAGTGCTAAAAAAAACCCAATAAAACTTTATTTTAAAAAACTAAAAAAAAAAAACTAAAAAAAACACAGTTGGCCAAAGTTCTGCACACTGATAAATACACATAAATGTAGACATTAAAACAATAAAATAATTTAAAACTGCAAAAAATAATGAACTGATAGAAACATAAAAATAACAAACACAACAACAATAAAATGAAACATTTCAAGCTGAGTTAAAAGCCAAAGAGAAAAGAGTGATGCTTGGTGTCTAGAGAGATGACTTAAAGGTTTCTGAAGAGAGACAGATATAACAGTTATTCTCTACAGAAAGGCTTTAGATAATTCTTCTAGAAGCCTCGAGACTGATTTTTTTAAAAGAAACCAACAAATGATTAAAACACCGGTATGAATTTAGCTGTACTGCAAGTGTTTCTTTTGTTTGTTTATTTGTTTTGTTTATTGTTTTCAGTGAAACAAATTGCTTAACGTCATGGTGGCTGGATGAGAACTTTTATTTTGAAGGCCAATTGTTTGCAAACGGATCTGTGTCGTAACTTCCGGGTTGTACATCGTTGCAGGCTGCTGATACGTAGAAGGAAATAAAACAAACGTACAGAGTTTACAAACTATAAAAATGCTGTGTTTTGAACTGTAAGGTCTCCGCGACAGTGTTTTGTAGCAGGGTACAATGGTGAGTGATTATTTACAACATAACTTTATGTCTGAGTCGCTCAAAGCTAATTTGTGCTAAGCTAAACCAAGCTAACCGACAGGCTAGTTATTGCTGCTGCTGATATATTGTTTAGTGTTTTTATGTCTGGTTTTAATCACTGTTATCAAACAAGTCTGATACAAACTATACAGACATTGAAAATAAATCACGGTTCACATTTTTTACTTTATTTCAAGCTTATAATTTGATATGAACACAAATGATACTGATAATGGCACACAAAACAAAATAGAATCAATACAAAAACAATTTTCATAATCATTTAATATGTGCACTTCTTGTCGAGGTTGGGTAGATCAACAGTTTGTTTATAGTTATACTAGATATAATAGTATATATGTATTTTCTGTGAACTTTCTTTGTGTTTTACTTTTTATTTTAGGTTCCTTCAGATTTTAAGGCTCTGATCCAGAGGTTTTATCATCTTCAGTCGGAGCGATTAGAGACATATCGACTCTTCGAAGAGTAAGCGTGGGTCTCAGATTGTTGTTTTGCAAACCTGCATCATATTCTTAGAAGTTCTCATCACCTGACTGCTTAACGTGATTTTTTTTAATTATTTTTTTTAGCTAAACCATGCTTGAGACTTGCACATCACTTGCCTATGCTGAGCCATGTAGAATGTTGCAGAGCAGATCTAAAAAAAGTTAAGTCTGGTCCCCTGGACCGGTTCAAAAAAACAAAAAAATTGTAGAAACGTTTTCATCTTTCATCCGAAAGACTTCTTCAGTCTGAGGAGCTGTATTTCGGATGAAAGATGAAACATTTTGAACCTGTCCAGAGGACCAGACTTAACTTTTTTTGAGATTTTTCTTCCTGGATTATTGAGCTTGCATCAAGATATGTTGCAGAAAAGAGGCTTTTGGGCCTGCACATGCAAATTCTACAGGTTTTGTGGAAAAATTTCAATTGCTTACAATATACAAAGCCTGTTTTTCTTGTGTATGTCTGAACCAAGTCATGAGTCATTGTGCAGTTCATGTGCCTAAAAGTACCACACATGTACAACTCCACACTTGCTGTTTGTACGATGGCCAAGTTTTCTAAAGCACTTCTAGTGGGTTGTGAGTAACTTTAACATGGAGAACCTCTGTTTGTGCACAAACACTAATATAAATCTTCTTTCTGCATTTTGGCAGCAAGTTTCTTCACAAGCAGAATAAAGGACAAACTGTAGTTGGAAAGTAACGTAATCTGCGTAACTACAAATTAAACTTGTGGTAATAAAAAATAGGGATGCACGATATTATCGGCATGGTGTCGGTATCAGATGATATTAGCGATAAAGTTAAATATTGTACATCAGCCATTCCATCAAAATAAGTCACCAATATAAAAGGCACTTTAAAAAAATATATATATTACATATTTATATAGTGTTACATAATTTTCAGATCTGCATTTGGTAGCAGGCCAAACTGACAAACAAAGACCATGTAGAATAATGTATTTTAATTACACAGCAGAGAAAGCTATGTAGTCTTTGTAAATAGGTCTAGGAAAATAAATATCGGCATTGATTATCGGGCAAATAAGTTTTAACATATCGGATATCGGCCAAAAATCCAATATCGTGCATCCCTAATAAAAAACAACCTGAGCAGATGGGTCAGTGACATCTGCACCAGAATCAGGCTTGTCTGAATTAACAGTCAAATATTTGAGAAAAATCATGATCTTGTCTGTGCAATTGTCATAACTGTATATTTATTTTGATTATATTGGTGACTTGACTAGAAGAGTTTGTCTTTTAAATAGCCTCTGGTCTTAGAGTGCCATTATTTGCTGTGAACATGGATTATTTGTATGAAATTTTAGTTTTGACTCTCTTTAAAAAAATTAATTTGATGTCCCGATGTGTAAAATATATATCACAAATAACCTATAGATAGAATTTTTTAATTAAGAGTTTTTAATCAGGACACTAAAGTGAGGACGGCACGGTGGCTCAGTTGATAGAGCTGTTGCCTCTCATTGAGAAGGTCACCAGTTCAAATCCCAGCCAGGACCTTATGTGTCCCATTGATGGACTGGAGACCTGTCCAGGGTGTCCCCCGCCTCTCACACAGTGACTGCTGGACAAGGGCACCAGTGACCCCCGTGACTAAAAAAAAGGAAGAAGTGGGTAAAGATGATGGATGGATGATGGATGGATGGATGATGGATGGATGGACACTAAAATGTGAAGAAAAACAACAACAAAAAAACAACTTGCAAAATAAAAGTGAAATACCCTGAAAACAATTTTTTTTTTTTCATTCTTTTTTAAAAGCTTCATTGTTGAAGAAGAATGACCAGGGCTTTTAGATCCACTCACATCATTGACTTACAGGAGCTAATTCTATAAAACTAACTCGTACAGTATTTTAATAAAGAGAACAAGAAAATACTTTTTTTGCTCGCTACAATGACTCATCAGTTCCACGTGAACCACTTTTCTCTGAAAAGGCTAGAAACCCAGTCTGAAGGCTGCAGAGAGTTGGGGTCAAATATTGATTTGAATGAAGAGAGTCTGAATTATAATCCTTTACAATCATCAGATCTCAGCCCAGTTGATCATCTATGAGAGGTGCTTTCCTCTCTCATACATAAAATGACAAATGTTGGACAGTCGTGTATTGGTCCAATGCCCTACTAACATTTTCTCTCTGCTTTCAATCATAAACTACAAACACAAAAGTCTGAATTGTATGTCAGTAATGACTTGGTGTCTTTTCCTTTTGTTTTGGCTGCTCACTGTCTTCCAGAGGACACGAGGCCTACTTGAGGACAGGACCCCAGTATGACTTCGATCACTACAAGCAGCTGGTCCATGAGATAACGCAGGCCTTCAGCGGCATTTCCAAGGAAGTGCTGGAGATCAAGGAGAGGCTCCAGTGCGAGTTTGACCGACCAGACCTCGCTGAGCACATTGAAAAGCTGCAGAGCAAAGAGAAGCAGAAGCTCGAACTGGTTGGTAAACACTTTTGACAAATCCAAGCGACAGCAGTGTAAAATAAAGAGTGAAAACACTGAATTATTGTACTTTGTGGAATGGTGGTATTCATGCTAACTGTTTCCAGCACTTCTAATTTGCAACAATTTACATGGTTCATCCTGCTTGTAGGTGAAATATATTTTACTGATGCTTCTTTGAGCTGAGAAGCAAAATATTCCTAATGACTGTGAGACATTTATTTACATACAGAATGCTGAAAAGGGAAAACTGATGAAAATGTCACACTCAACTTCATAATTAAACTGCTCTGGGTAAAGCCACAAATGTATTTAATATACATTGTTAAACCCACGTTCTAAGTGTATTTGTCATAATTAAGCCTTTTAAAGGAATATGCTTTTATGAAACGAGATTATTTAACCATGTGGAGGCAGAGTTTCTTTACATTTAGTAACTATTTTCCAGCTTAATTTTTGTTTTTCCATTGCTGTTAACAACATAACTAGTGAATGTGCCACATGTTGGCGAGGCTTTAATTTAGACTAAGTTCAAAAACAAACACGTATTTAGATTAGGATTTTGTTTTTTCTGGTGTTTTCTCTGTACAGACAGCCAAGCTGCAGCTGACCAGGCAGCAGGCCCAGGATCATCCAGAGGATGAGGACTGTCGAGACAAAATCCAGGACATCAAGCACGAGTAAGTGCAGCTTTCTGCAGCCCTCTGCGTACCGCACCAAGTTCCTGTCGTGCCATTTACTTACTGCCAACCTGCTGCTGGCGTCAGAGTCGCTCTGAAATGACTGAATCGACGTTTGGGAATTGTTTGCTTCATAAACAGTCTTCTAAACAATGCAGCAGTGTGGTTTCAAGATAAATGTCTGTGTTCTCTCTTTGGTCAGGATCATCCAGAACAAAGAGGCACTGAGTGAGATCATGCAGGACTTTAAGTTTGACTCAGAAGAGTGTGATTGACAGCTGATCCGCCCTCTCGCATAACAAGATGGCCGAGCCTCCACCCTGCTGCATCGTCTGTCTTCAGCTGTTGTTATTGATCACCTTGGTCTCCGCCCTGCTCACTGCTGCAGTCTGACCCCCCCAGGGACCCTCTCACAGTCCGGCTCTTTGTGTTTTTATGTGCTGTCATGTGTTTGCGTTGCTGAATTAACAAAACACAAGAAACTCTTCGAATCTGTCAGTGCTGAGATGAAATCTGCAAAAACACAAAACAATGTAATTTTTGGAAACTTAACCATCTTTTATTTACCTCATGATTTGTTTGTATGTTTTTTTAAATAAAAATACATTATAAGATGAGATTTTTTTTCTGATTTACAGAATTAGTAGACAAAGTTTAAAACTCAACATTTTCTTACAAAAATACAAGCAGTTACAAATTATTCATGCAACCAGCACTTGCACTAATGATCAGTCTTAGTATTTTGGATTTAATCATCAATACGGTACTTTTAATCTTAACTATTACACATTTTTTCACAGGAGTCACAAAGTGAAAATGTCTGCTCGTTGCAGGCTTTATGTTTTGTTCCTCGGACAAATCAAAGTGTTTAAGAGTTGCAGAGTCGGCCTAGTTTATCTCACTGAAGTGATTTCTCACCCAGGTGCTTTGAAATTCAATTTGTTCTTGACAAACCATGGACTGTTGTACTGGAAATGTCTTCCACAGTTTGAACTCAAGTCTATTTTTCTTCAGTGTTTTGTCCTTGTGCTATGAATTATCGCCTTGTAGAAGCTGAAAAGACAAAAGCAAATCATTACTGGAATGATTCAATGAGAAGAAAAAAAATCTACCGTTGCTACTTTTTAAAAATGTTTGCCTCTTTTTGCTCATTTTTCCTCTGTTTTGTTCGTTACCTGACACCTTTTTCTGAAAACGATCAGCAGGAGCCTGCCACACTTTGAGAACAAGGACATCGCTCAGGTGACTGCAGACTGCTGAGCTGATTGATTCAGAGTGACTGAAGCTTTGTGTCACTTCAAGGACTTGAGTCTTATAAAGATCTAAACAATCTGAACTTTTTGCTTTGCATTTGGCCCGAGTTATTTTTGGGTAAAGGGACCTCAGTGCCATGGGAAAACAAAAGGAGCCCATTACTGCAGACTGTTAATGACACTACGTTTGTGTCTCTTTGTTGTGGCGATCAGCTGAACATCCCAAGACCGCTCGTTTAAAATCTGAAATGAAATCAGACTGACGGGAGTCTAAACCACACATTTTTACCTGATCATAACGTGCAGACTGAAACCAAAGAGACGGTTCAAGGGGAAATGTTCTTTTTTTGCTCGTTAAAAATGCCGACCATATGGTAAAACAAGAACAGGGTCAAACATTCAGCTCTGGAATCTGGTGCAGCTGTAGTGTTTGTGCTGAGCAGAGAGGGTGAAGTAAAGGGAGACTCTGCTTACCTACCTGGACGTGTGCTTTGTGGGAGTTCTGCAGCCACGCTCTCCACTGGTCGTACAGTTTGATTGACATGCCACTGCAGCCGGAGGCGTGCTTTCGGAGCCAGCTGAAGAACTGCTTGAGTTGTCGCCGCAGGGTGGAGTTCTGCTCGCTGGGTTTATCACAGGAGCCTCTCTGCAGCAGCTCTGGGGTAAAGGAAGATGGGAGAGCATCGAGGTAACTGTTACGACAGAAGAGGTCAGTTTTAGTCAGATATCAAGGCAACAGGTCAGGAGCTGGCTTTTTAAATAAACTTGTAGTTAAAATAGTTCTTCACCCCTTTGTATGCAAAGAGGAAGAAAGATTAAAAACACCATCACCAGTTTACTGCTGAAACTACTTCACAGGGGGCAACATGCACAGAAATATTACCTATATGAGATGAAATACATGTTTTTACACATATATTTTATACAAACAGTATATATAAAATTGCAATCCTAATGCTAACTTGCCCATCAATTTGTGTGTTTTAACCAGTACAAATTTGCACACAGATATACAGTAGTTCTGGTTTATGTGTACTAGTTTTACAAAATTCATAAATGTCCTAATGTTGGATTTGAACAAATGCAACACTAATGAAATCTGCATTTAATATTTTAAGTATGTGTTTGGACATAGGTGTTGGCATCCATCATGTGGTGCTCCAACACCCTCTGCACCCCTGCTTCGTGGCCTTGCATACGACAGAACATTATGAGAATATAACACTGAGTACAGCACTTTAACAAGACTTGTTTTTGTTATATTTTACTCCCCTCCCCCAATACGCGTTTAAAAATTAAGGCCAGTGAAGTTATTAAAAAAGTTTCCTTGCTTTTTTTTTTCAGAAAAACAAATGTTAAAAGTGCATATATGGGTAAAATGTATAAAAACATTCATAAACTTGAAGCAATGTTACTGAAAATAATATCACACTCCAAATATCTCACTGTGAGTTTGATGTAAATACATTTGTTCTATAAATCTAAACGCCACAAAACGTTGCACATATTCCAGATTTCACATCTAAAGTAAACAAAGCACAGATCCACAGTGTATATTTTTGATGTTTAATTTAACAAAACAGATGACATAAACGGAGCTACGGTTTCAGATGAACGTTTGGCCCCCGAGAGAGAGAAAGCTGTTGTCTGCCACAATCAATTCTTTATGGCAAACGACAGAGGCCGATAACGACTTCCTCTGTCTGGGAAATAAATGCCACACAACCTATGTAACTCATTATCTGCTCCCAAACCTGCTTCCACTCAAAGCTTTATGAGTCCTGCGTGTGTGTGTGCGCACCACAGACGGACAACCAGCTTTTTAACTTGATCAATCTTTGGAAACAGACGACAAAAATCTATGACATGTCCCCCTGGCTCTCTGCAGCTCCCTCTAATCCTCTGCTTGGAGATCTCTATCAACACATTGATGTTTGGTTTCCTGCAGCTCACATGCGGTTTGGATCTTCCTGAGCAGGATGTTTAATCAGGGATAAGGGACATTGTTTTTCCTGGTTTTAATAGGCAATGAACGGTGGATTATTAAAAGGGAACAAATGGCAGAGATTTGTGGGCATCACAGATGTTCGGGGCACATTTAAGACCAGCTAACAAAAGGAAAGACCTCAGACTTCAAGACTTAACAATTGGCTAAAGATGAACCAGAATTGTATTCATTTTTAAATATTATAATTGTTTTAACTCAGCAGTTTGTTTTATTATTTTTTAAAATAATTTATTGTTTTTACTGTTGATCTTAACTTTTCATTTAATCAACTGTTAAAGGTCCTTTTAGGGACGGGTGTAGCGAATTAGCTTTGGCTATATACACTGTGATGCAGGCATTAGATTGTTTTGATCTATGTCTATCTGTCCCTATCAAATAAACAATAAATAAATAAATAAATGTGCACTGTAAAAAAAATCTGTAATTTTTACGAAATAAAACTGCCAGAAAACTTCTGTAAAAAATATCGTGATCAGGTAGTTTTACAGATTAAGCTGTAAATTCAACAGTTTTACTAAGTAAAATTTACATATTATTTGGTAAACATAAACACATTTTCACTGTACTTATTACATGTCTTATGTAAAAATACATTAAAAAAAAACTTTTTACAGAATAATTTATGGACAAGTACATTTATAAAATATGTAAATTTAACATCTTTGTCATCTACAAATGCCAGTATTTTTACTGTAATTGAACAATTTTTTATGCTAATTCATCAGTTAAAAATTGTTACATTTACTTGTTTTTAATGTACCTATGACTTACAGTAATACATAATATTTACTACAGTGATATACTGTTTTAGATTTTATGGTATTTTACTGTTGCCATTTGACAGTTTTAACATCATTTTTTACAGACTTTTTTTTTACAGTGTAGATTTAGTTTGATCATTTCAGGAATCGTCATTTTGTTGGCCATCTTTAATTCACTTCTCAACCTATTGTTTCCATAAGAGCACATCAAGACGTGATCGGAGAGGACAATATTTTTGGGTAATACATTGTGTACCTACCACTGTTGGGTGTGGAGGCAGCAGTAGGGTGGCTCCAGTCACTCCAGATTCCAGGTTTCCTGGATCCAAAGATCCCCACAGGGTTGCACCTCACCTGGACAAAATAGACGGTTCCCGGCTTGAGGCCTGCCAGCCGACAGGACATCAGGTTTCCAACATCATCCACCACCTGAGAGACAAGCTAAATAACTCACCACCATGTGAAATATTTACCATTAAAAAAATCAGTATCAGCACAATAGATGTTTAGACTTATCCATCAATATCTGGGGAATGTTTTGAAATAATTTCACAGCACGTGTTAAAAACTACTGCACAGTTCTATATAAAAATATGTATTTTTGCATATATGTCTCATCCCAACTTCATCTACTTTAATCTTAGATTGTAGTAGGTCAGCCCTGTAGTTTAATAGAGAATCCATGTTTCCCAGACAGGCCCTGTTCTTATGTATGCACTCAAGAAATAATAAGATGCTTTGTCTGGAAAACATCAAAGAGGCAGTTTGAAAGAATATTTTCAAAAAGCTGCAGAGTGGGATCAAAGGATTTATCATCTATAAACGCCCGGTGGGAGTAAAATGTTTTTACGTAAGTCTAACAAAGTTAAGTCAGGTCTTCTGGAGGGATTTAAAAAAATACAAAACTTGTTGAAACGTTCCGCCTTGTATCCAAAAGACTTCGTCAGACTGAGGTGTGGTTACTGATAACTCGTCAAACCCATCCCATTTCCAATACAAAACATTCAGTGTAAGACAACACCAGTAGACAGTCACACATGAGGGAGACAGAAAAGTGGGTGAAAAATTTATCTGACAGACAGCTCACCCAGCCGGAGACAGAGGTCATTGCCAGGGGACTGAACTTTGTGGTTGCACCAAGAAGAATTCCTCTGGTGGAGATGATCACAGCCACTGAGTCAGCCATCCACGACAACAAAATTAAAGAGTGTGAAGCAGAACAACTCAGAATCAAAGTTTCATCCTGCCTCAGCAATGCCAAACCACTGCCTTCCAACATCAGTAGAGAGGAGAGGGATGCACTCACCACTCTTAGCAAGGACAAAAACATCATCATTCTCCCAGCAGACAAAGGAAGGTGCACAGTGATTTTGAACCAGAAAGACTATCATGAGAAAGTTATGACACTCCTTAGTGACTTAAACACTTGTGAACCTCTGAAAATAGATCCAGGAAGTGGCTACAAGAAGAAGTTTGGAAATGTATGGAGCAGGACAAGGCTATTGACCGTATTCTGTACCACAGACTGTACCCAGGGGAGGCCACACCTAGTCTGTATGGTTTACCTAAAATCCACAAACAAGGTGTACCTCACTGTGATGCCACTTGATTGTTGATATGTGCTGCTGACTATCTATGATGCTGATCTCATGCTGCTGATTATTTCATGTTGCTGTGTTCATTCATCTTCATCTACACATGCAGACTCATGCTGTTGTTTGGCACATTGTTTTGTACTATAAGTGCTTAGTATATTCTTAGTTTAGTGTATTTCTTAGTTCATACCTTAGATCTTATTACTCTTTTTCTTTACAATTTGTATTTTTGTTGGATGTAACTGGGACCCTGTGTACATAGTGTCGTTCCACCTCATGTACCACATGTGATGTGAATGACAGTAAAGACGCCTTAACCTTGACCTTTAAGACCTATTGTTAGTATGATTAACTCTGTCACTTACAATGTTTCCAAATATCTGGCGTCTGTACTCATCCCTTTAGTTGGCAGCTCAGAACACCACATACAGAACACCATGGACTTTGTGGATAAGGTGAGGGATGTCATCATGGAGACTGATGAAACAATGGTCTCTTTTGATGTCACATCACTCTTTACGTGCATTCCTGTTGATGATGCAGTAGAGGTGGTCAGTTTAA
>NC_056500.1:28340410-28347115 GCF_014905685.2 Nematolebias whitei
ATATATATATATATATATATATATATATATATATATATATATATATATGTTTTTTTCAAAATAATTCCCAAAATCTTGAGTAGAAAAAGAATTACACATTATACAATATTTATCAGAATTTCCAAATGTATTAGTTGCGCTCTACCTTAAAAGTTGTCCCAACAACCAGCAGCAAAAATGTGTTTTGTGGATTTATTTAATCCTCAGTAATTTAATTCATCCTCCATCTGTAAAACAGGCTCAAAATAAGAAACAATGACTAAGACTTAACTACGTCACTTGTCCAGACTTTTGCTTCAGGTCATTTAGCTTTGCTTAATATTATCCTTAAATCTAAAAGTTGTACTTTAGGCAACATTCCTAAATGGAATGAACATTTCTTTCATTAGCTGCTCTCAGAGCCAGAAAGAGAGACAAAAACATCTGCCTGACATTTGCATGCTGAAATACAATACGCAGCTACTTTATCTCCTCTTTAGACTAATTATGTATTAACGTGTTTTACAAAAAAAAATCATATTGCATTTATTGCCAAATGAGGTGTAAGTTAATCATGTTCAATCTGCACTGAGCACTATCAGGAACAGAACACCAATTTATCACTTATTTATTTTACCAGTCTCTTAGCAGTCTTGCTATTCACGCAGCATTAACCCCATCATCCAACGTCAGCCTCCACTTACTGCCCACGTAGAGACAAGACCCAGCTAGGATTCGTCCATCTGCAGCATGACACACCAGGTTGTCTCCTGACTGCTGCTGGGAGCCTCCGAGGCTGTGAAGGGTGACGCTCAGGGTGCTGGAAGACATGATGCTGTAGGTGCTGCTGGGCAGGCGCAGCCCGTTCAGGGTCCAGTACAACGAGCTGGGGTGGAGGCCGAGCTCGGGGCCGAGCGTGCAGGTGGCTGTCAAGCTGGAACCAATACGCAAGATGGGATCCTGAGGGTAGATCACTGCAACATCTGTGTTTAAACAGAACAACAGGCTTTCATTTTGTATTTAATAAAGAAGAGTCATATGATTGTATTTTTTTTTACTAAAACCTAATCTTACATACATTTACCATTTATTCAACAGAGCTATTAATCCTCATGTTTAAGTGCATTCTTTAACGCAGATTAGATGTAATGTAAAAAACAGAATGAGGGCTTTCATCGATTCAATAATGGCTGTTTAGCTGTGTTGCCAACTTTATTTCTTTTATTTTTGGCTCAGACCACAACAAAGCAGCAGCTCAGCACATGCAGCATGTAAGACGTGGTAATGAAGTGGTTTTATGGAGCGCACTCAAAGGTCACTCCAGTTTGTTAGTAATATCCTTGAATGCTGTTTTTTCCACACCAAAACGTAAAGCGTGCTTGTATGGTTGATACTCAAGAGCGGGGGTGTCCAAACGTTTTCATATGTAGGTCAAAACTATCCAGATGAAAGGACTCGTGGGCCACAAAAATATGAATTTAACTCTCAATGTGAACAATATTTGGGAGAAAGAACTAATTTTGGTGGAGAAAGAGTTTTAAATTCTAGTAGATCCAAAACATTAAAAGCTTAATAAACACTAAGCTTACAATTTGTATTAAAATGATTTGATTTATTTGATTTGTTGGGTCTATGTTTGCTGTTTTCTTGTGTGCGGAAAGTTCATTTTTGTCTGCTCTCTTCAACAAAAGGGTAACCATGTGACCATGGACGGCCCAAAAGGCAGATGGAAGTTCTGAAAAATCGTCCAGCTGTCAGTCGCTATATCAGATTCATTAAAGGTTTGATAAAGTTGATCAACTTGTATGCAGATGATACCATGTTATATTCAGTTAAAAATGTCCAGTTTCCCTCTTTATGATTTTATCAACCAATATTTAGTCAAGTTTTATGAATCATTATCTAAAAGTCTGCTTTCTGGTCAAAATCAGTAAAGGATTTTGGTGCTTTCTACCATGAAGTGAAAATAAAATATTAAAGCCAAAGGTTTGTATTTTGTTTAATATTGCTCATTTTGAGAATTTTTATCCGTTTCACTGTTTTACCTAAACATTATATAAAAAGGATTAACAACTAATTTGCAGAAAGTCTGCATCGGCCTCTGGCTAAAATGATACCATTCTTAAACTGCAGTTGTGGGCCACAAAAAATCACTCCAAGGGCCGCAAATGGCCCACGGGCCGCACTTTGGACACCCATGTTCAAGAGGAACTCTGTTGGCTGTTTGAATGTGGCATTCAGGCCTGTTTTTTCTATGCCGGTTAATGTAGGTGAAGCACCCACACCTGCCCCCACCCTCATTCGCCCCACTCTGGGCCCATGAGCAAGGCCCTTAACCCCCATCTCTCCCTAAACAGATCTCTCTTGAAAATGAGTTCTTGTGGCTCAATGAGACTACCTGTATAAGTAAAGGGTAAATGGAAAAAAATAATAATGTGGAGGATTTTATTTGGCGTGCTGCATGTGAGTGGTATAATCCTCCTGATGCTGTGGGTGTTACAAAACCATTTCTAATCTCTGCAGATTAAGATGCATTTATTGTGAAGATAAAACACAAGGGAAGAGAAATATAAGGAGGTCAGGCAAAAACACAGACTAATGCTGACTTCTTTTCTTTAAGTGGAAAATAACACAGCTGGCCAGCACAGCTATGCTTTGATCAGTTTTAGGATATGAATCTTTTTAATTGTTTCTTTACTGTCATAAATATACCAAACCTTCCCAAAATAATTAGCCTTAAAGGATAATAATCTACTGAAACGTTGTTATTGTGATAAAGTTTGTAGATGTAACTTTTCTCATGAAACTTGTTGAAACACAAAAAGCTCTAACCTCAAACTCTCAGACAGAATAACGTCAGATTTGATCAATGAAACAAAATGAAGTAGAAGGACTCAATAATTTTATACATTTATATTTAAATACAATTAAAGATTACAATTCATTCAACGTTTATTCTTACATGTTAGTCCCGTTGAGCCTCGAGGATTCATTTACAAGAGAGACCTGATTTTAACAGAGTGATGACAACAGTAGACAATCATAAAATAAAGCATATTATAAATTGAGATTTTTTTTGTTGTTGAGAAAAATAAAAGGAAAAAAAAAAATAAGATACATTTGTTTTTAAGAAAACTTAATTTGAGTAGACGTGTTCATCTCCTGCAGTCTGATCTGTAAAGGTGAGCTTCAATAAGTTTGAACAAGTTGGATGTTCTACTTACATGCCGCAGACAGCAACACATCTGGAACAAGAAGCAGCACAAACACGGAGGGAGTCATATTTCATGAGTTGCTTTATTGTGTTAAAGTTTCCTCTCGTGACAGACACAGAGCGGTGAAGCTGGGCAGAGTGAACTGCAGCCAGAGGAAACACGAGCACTGTGTCTCTGCAGCAGCAACAAGCTCAGGTTCATCCTGTTCGCTCCTCCTTTGTCTTCCCACACGGTCTCAAATCATCAGTGCTGCTCAGCTTGACCCAACCCAGACACACATACAGCACAACCACCTTACACCAAGGCACACGCTGGACCCCATGTTTCCCTGTCTGCACTCTGACAAAAGACTAAGATGAGGAGATGAAACTTAAAAAAAAATGTATTTAAAAAAGGTTTTGGATAATTTACAATAGATAAAGAGCTTTGCATTAAAAAAATGAATGGAAATGAACATATTCATTTCATGTTAGGAAATGAATGTATGTAGTCAAGTGGTACTCCAGTAGGAATTCATCAAATTAGATCAGATTTTCTTTAGTTTCTGTTTAAATAACAAAAGATTTGTAAACAATTTCTTAAAAAACACATAAGATAAAATAGAGATTTATTTTTTTATTTTATTTTTTTATTGAAGGACAATGATTTCACAAGACATGTATGAAATGAATAATCCTAAATGCTGTTTTTTATGTAAATTATTATTATTATTATTATTTTACGTGAGCTCGTTGCTTCAAGTCTTAACATTTCTGTTGGATCTGAGTCAGAACCTAAACATTATATTATTTGACCTGTCTAACATGACATGTGCTGACAGGACTGTCGTTTAGCTGCATCACCCACTTCCTGTTGAGATTCAGGCCAAAGTCCCTCAAAAGTCGCCAACACAGTTTCAGAGTGCAATTAAATGTTGCAAAATAAACACCAGAGTTCATGCTCAATAATCCAGATATAAAATACAACAATGTTCACTCAGGTCATCTGGACGCTTTCTTTTTTTTTTGTTGTTGTTGTGCTGAGACGTTTCGCCCTCCTGTCTGGAAGGCAGTCTGAGAAAACATGAACATCATGAACCATTTCCTTAGATTAATGAAGTCTTCTGAATGGAGGGCGAAATGTCTCAGCACAAAAATAAAAAGAAACCGTCCGGATGACCTGACTGAACATAGTTGGATTTTATACCTGGATTATTGAGCATGGACTTTGGTGTTTTGAACCAGTTTGACAAGACTGTCGACGAGGGAGAGGGTGGGCACCGGAAGCCATTTTAGCACCAACATAACAGTTTTTTCCACTTTGGAGTAAGCTGTTAGGGGAGAAGCAGTTTAGTTTGGTGTTTCCTCAGACTGATGAAGCCTTCTGGATGGAGGGTGAAATGTCTCTGCACCCCAAAAAAAAAAGAAAGAAACTGGCCAGATGACCTGACTTAACATTGTTGGATTTGCAAAATAAACTCATTATACTATGAATGCAAACTGAATACTGATGCTTGCTATTAAAAAAATGATAATAATTTGTTTGTAATTTTTCAAAAACCCTGATGTTTTACAGCCCATTGCAGAAAAGCAGCAGCCTTTTTTATTTAAAAGAGACACGTTATGTTTGAACACTTTCCTGTACTCCCTGATTGTTCTTGTTTGGACACATTGATGTCAGAAAGTTCTTCAGTTGTGCATAAGAAACATTTACAAATTGTTTGTGTGGTTCGTGTTGGTCAGTCTTCGGATATCTCTTCATTATTTGTCTGACTGGTTGATGCCATTCCACTGAGAATCTCTGACTTTAAAACTAATGAAAAATCTCATTTGTTCTGGACATTAAACATTAACAAACGTATATTATCTTTGTCCTCCAAATTCTCACTGAACAAAACATCTAAAAAAGCACATTTTATATCTTCCAGACAAAAAAAATAAAATAATAAAAATAATAATAACTGCCTTCAAATAAATTGATCAGATATGTACAAAATTCTCTAAAGTTTAATTGTTTATGTGATTTAAGCACAGTACTTAAAAACTGATATTTTTAAATAACATAAGCAAAAATGCAGACACTTTCAAAGCAACTTTTATTTTAAGGAAGTGGAACATATTTTATGTTGTTATTGTATTATTTTTCATTATATTTATTCTTTAATCAGGGCTTTTACTACAAAATAACACAATGCATTTTTTTTTTTACAAACCATGCAAAAAACAGATTACCAACTTTTTTAATCATTTACTAACTTGCATAAATCCACACTGGACAATACCTGTCAAACAGAAGGTATTATTCCCAGCTGCACCCCCCCCCCCCCCCAACCCTAATGGTTTCAGATCTTTACGTTAATCATTTTGCCAAGCATTTTTGTTTTGTTGAGTTTCTGATATAATTTATTGTCCAGCACTTTGGTTGGCTCAGGTTGTCTGTTTTATAAATCAAGTTGATTAGATTAGAATTGTTCTAGAATTGCGCCGCTCAAGGTGGCTGCATGTTGGAGCAGCTCTGTTACTTTCATTCTGAGATTTTGCTTTTGGAAACTTTAATTCCTCTTTTTCTGGATGTAAAGCACATTTTTTTGGATGATTGTTTCCTCTGGTATCGGATGCTGTGCAGCTGGAAAGATTTTTACAGAAACTTTTTTAGTTTTGGACATTTGCTATGATGCGTAACCATGGCAACAAGGCAGTTTCTACAACCAACAGCAGCTGATTAATATTTCAAAAGCTCAAGTAATATCTCAACTACAGCCCTAAATTTCAAATGAGTTGAAAAGGATGTTCTGTGGACGCATTCTCATCTACCTGCCAGCTGTGCTCGAGTGCCTGACCACTGAGATCCTGGAACTAGCAGGAAACACGGCTCATGACAGCGGAAGGACAGGATCGTCCATCAGCACCTACAGTTGGCTGTCCGCAGCGATGAGGAGCTCAACAAGCTGCTGGGAGGAGTGGCCATCGCCCTGGGAGGATTTCTGCCCAACATTCAGGTGATCCTGAAGCCCAGGAGGCCAACCAAGTGCAAGTAAACGGATCAACATCTGTGGCCAGTTTTTTCAGATCTGCTATAAGACGGACCATCTCAAGAGATCCTTCCCACCCACAACCATCAACATCTAGAACAACTCTTTTATGAAACAAGGAAAATAAGCTACAACAACATTTAATTTCCCTCTGGGATTAATAAAGTATTTTTGAATTGAATTGAATTGAATTGAATAAAACGTGCAGCCTTTAGTCTCATTAAGAGAAAAACACTGATAAAAACAGCATCTATAAATTCAGGTTATTGCTTCATTAAAGTCTTTCTCCTCAGGTGAATTCATAAAACTCTGATAATCATAATATTACCATCTGATAATCATATTAACACTTAAACATCTGATAATCATAAAATTAACACATAAACAAGTGATAATCAGAATATTAACACATTATATACAGTAATATGAACACATTATATACAGTAATATGAACACATGATATACAGTAATATTAAAATAAATATCTGATCATATTAACAC
>NC_056500.1:28347125-28347611 GCF_014905685.2 Nematolebias whitei
ATCATAAAATTAACACATAAACAAGTGATAATCATAATATTAACACAATATACAATAATATTAACACATGATATACAGTAATATTAACAGAAGATATACAGTAATATTAACACATGATATACAGCAATATTAACACATGATATACAGTAATATTAACAGATGATATACAGTAATATTAACACATGATATACAGCAATATTAACACATGATATACAGTAATATTAACACATGATATACAGTAATATTAACACATGATATACGGCAATATTAACACATGATATACGTAATATTAACACATGATATACAGTAATATTAACACATGATATACAGTAATATTAACACATGATATAGGGCAATATTAACACAATATACGATAATATTAACACATGATATACAGTAATATTAACACATGATATACAGTAATATTAACACATGTTACACAGTAATAATAACATATGATATACAGTAATATTAACACATGATATA
>NC_056500.1:28347621-28350908 GCF_014905685.2 Nematolebias whitei
ATTAACACATGATATACAGTAATATTAACACATGATATACAGTAATAATAACAGATGATATACAGTAATATTAACACATGATACATAGTAATATTCATGCATGACAGTATTAACACATGATATTATATTAACAGATGAAGCAGTCGCTCCAGGTCTTCATCATCTCCCCACTCCAGTCCCGTGAAAGTCATCAGGGCCACATTTTTTGGGCACTGCAGTGGAGACACTTTGCAAGCAGATTTCCAAAAAGGGACGGCGCGTGCGTGATGGCGATGGTGATGATGATGAGCGTGACGCCACGAGCAGGAGCGGATCGGAAGCGCAGCAGACAGACAGGAGCCGAGCAGCAGCAGCAGCAGCAGCACAAAGGGAGCTCAGTGCAGGTCGAAGCCCCCTGAGTGCGCTCCGCTCCTCTTCTTCCTCTTCCTCCTCTCTCCGTCTCGGACGCTCCGGTTCGGCGGCGCCATGCGCGGCTCGCTCCCCGCCCTGCTCTCCGTGCTCCTGGCTGGACTCGCGGCCGCGTCCTCGGATCTGTTTGACAACCAACTGGGCGACATCAATTACTGCAAAAAGCAGTGCCAGCTCACCATCAAGAACAAGAGTCCCGCCAAGGTGAGTTACTCATCTCGTGTGGGGTAGCAGTCTGCAGAAAGACGTGCTACTGCTGGCTGCAAGCGGACACACACACAGGAAAAAACAAAACAAACAAAAAAATAATTATATAGGCCTAAATATATATTAGTGCCGTGCGTAATGGCTCGCCGGCTCAGCCTGACGTTTAGGCCGGAAACATGCATCGTACCTTAACGAGCTGCAGTCATGGAGCTGCTGAGCATTGATGCATCCTCACAGATAATGGAGGAGCTGCAGAGACCACCATGAAGGATGACACATGCAGGGGCAGTTTCTCTGCGCAGGGCCAGGACGGACAGGGGTGTGTGTGAGGAGGAGGTTGATCATTTCTAAACGTTGCTTACAGATTTAAAGCCTGTCTATAGATTTGTAGTTTCAAATGCCTGCAGTCTCCCCACCCCTCCATCCCCAGTCCTTCCAGCTGCCTTCAGGTGTGGTTCAGACCATGCTGCAAGGCAGCAAGACCAGACCAGATCCCCCCATTTGGCTGAGGATAATGATGGAAAACAGGCTTCTGTTAATGTCGGGTTGAAAGTGACTTATAATTAATTATATTTTGTGTAATAATTAATCATTATTTTTGAATAAACACCGTTGGTTTTCTACTTTAGTAAGAAAATAAAAAGAAAGCAGAAAAAGCTGCAGTAGCGTTCATGGTCGCTGTTTACCGTGTGGTTCTCACTGCGTCCACCAGAGGGCGCTGTTTCCACAGTTGATGGGGAGAACATTGAGAAGAGAGAAACTCCAGTAATGTGCGTCTCCCTTCCTCACCACCACATCACTCAACACAAATTTAAAACAACTTGCTCATTATCCCTGTTTTTCTATGACGTGTCTGACAGCCTTGCCTATAAACTGTTTACAGCAGCCCATAATGTGACAGTTGCACCATGTCATTACGAGAAAAATGCCCTGACCCATCTGTGTCATATTTCTAAACAAAGTTATATGGAGCTTGGCCAAGAATACCAGAGACATTTCTATTTTGCCCCCTGTTATCTTCTCCCCATCTGGCTTTTAGGACTCCATAATGAACGCCTGTCACCGCGGCTGTCGCCTCTACTCCATCTGCCAGTTTGTCAGTGGGAACTCCGGCTTTAACACCAGCAGGGAGGAGTGTCAGGGAGGTGAGTCAGTGTCTCGGTCTGTTAGTTGGACTGTTTGTTCGAGCTGCAGTTCAAAAGAAAGACGATAATACCACAATCCATCAATTCTTTTCACAGATTAAGAAACGTTCTTATCCAGAAGGGTTTTGTTAAAAGACAAAGACGTCCTCATGTTAAGACACTTATAAGACTCATTATAGTACCATTATACAATTTAAGACTACATGTTGTGAAAAGTTAATTGAAACGTGTGAAAAGTTTTCTAGACATAAACAACAAAGTTCATGCTATACATAAACAGTTTGCTTCTGTCAGATTATTTTAGCTGATAACACCGATTCTAATCAACATGAAGGTTCTGAAAATCTCAGCTGTGGTAAATATTGTAATTTTCTTTTCTTTATTATTTTTTGTAGGCAGCTTTGTGTAACAACTGCTGGGCTTAGTGAGTGCTTTCTTCATGTCAGAGGTTGTTTTAACTGAACTGTTGAAAATCGAAGAGGCAATTTGCCATCCAGACGCAGCAGGAGTCCCGTCTCTGCAGGAGTCTGAGGACGCAAAATTCAATCTTTTATTCAGCTGTTAGTTTTTTTTTTTTAGTTTTTGGTCTTAATACTTGTTCATTCATTTGCACTTACATCCTCTTCTTTCCTGTCACAAACGCCCCCCTGTCACCTCTCTCGTGTATCTCTTGCCTCACAGCGTGCCAGGAGGCGTACATCAAGCTGCTGGAGCAGGAGGCCTGCAGCACCGGCTGTGCCAGCCAACCCTCTGAACCTGAGATCTTGAGGAGGAAGGTGAAGAAAGATCTCTCTGCACTTGATACATTCACACACACATGCATTGTGTTCACGCTCGATGTGATCCACCAGGTGGTGAAACATTGTTAGAAGCACACATGCACGCACATATCGGAGCCAGTCCAAATGCCGTCAGTGTTTTTCCTGTTTCATTAAATTACCTGCTCTCTCTGTTTTTGCAGCTGAAGGCCATGACTTTGCGCCCAAAGTCCCCCTCTGTGATGGAGGCGGTGTCCAGCTGGTGCAATGACATCGTCAGCTCAGCTCAGAGCTTCATCTCCTCGACCTGGACCTTCTACCTGCAGGCTGACGATGGCAAGGTCGTGGTTTTCCAGGTAGGACATGGACAACTGATGGTACTGCTAAAACATCTGTACGCAGTCTAAAAAGACCAACAGTTATCTTTAACATGTCCATCAGCTGTGAGTTCAGATCAGCACATTGAGGTTAATCAGAAGTCTGACGGAAAATAAACTAAAATATTCTCTCAAACTGCTATGTCCAGAAATGAAATATTATACAGTAGTCCCTCGTTTATCGCGGGGGATTCGTACCCTGAAGCCCCACGATAAGTGAAAAACTGCAAAGTAGGAATAGTAGTACAAGTAGTAAGTAGTAGTTTTTTTTAGTATATATATATATATATATATATGTATATACAGGGCCGGATTTAGGTGGATGGGGGCCCCTGGGCTGGAGTCAGGATGGGGGCCCCTGGGCTGGAGTCAGGATGGGGGCCCCTGGGCTG
>NC_056500.1:28351308-28355792 GCF_014905685.2 Nematolebias whitei
TATATATATATATATATATATATATATATATATATATATATAGACCAAGGTTTTTACAGAGAACATCTTGAAAAATATGAAGAACAAAATACAGATTTCCATTTATTAATGACACTTCTGCAGTCATCTTATTTGGAGGAACTAGAACCACAAACACTGTTGTCTGCCATTGTAAAATAATATTCCCTGACGCTCCTCCCCAATGCGTAAGATGCATCAAAAGTGGACCAATAACAAGCAAGCATTCAAGATGGACGTTTTCCAGAACAAATTGGAACATTTTTCATCGGTGCTGTCAAAATCATCATAGTCATTGATTAAATTCTGACACTATCCATTCACAAAAACATAAAATATCCTTCGGGGCCCCTGAAATGCCGGGGCCCCGGGCTGCAGCCCCTGTAAGCCCCTGCTAAAATCCAGCCCAGTGTATATATATATATATACACATGTATATATAAAGGTGTTTTAAACCCTTCCCACGCTCTTGCAATATTCTAAAACAATTTTTCTAAACTCTAAAGTCTCTAAAAGAACACAGAATGACATGATTTCAGCTCTTTGCCTCCACT
The DNA here is from genome assembly GCF_014905685.2 of Nematolebias whitei. Taxonomy (NCBI): domain Eukaryota; kingdom Metazoa; phylum Chordata; class Actinopteri; order Cyprinodontiformes; family Rivulidae; genus Nematolebias; species Nematolebias whitei. The sequence continues at coordinate 28,351,881 of NC_056500.1, forward strand.
GCTCTCAGCCACCTGCAAGCGCTCTTGGCCACGCCCACTTATCCACTCTGTATGCATGGAGATCAGCTGATCAGCTGCAGCCGGAAGCTTATCCTGCAGCTGTGGGCTGCACAAATGTGCAGCAGGTGCTAAATAATATAAAATAACTCATTTTAAATAAAAATTCCATGCCGATCGTGCGGCTCATCCATCAATCATCCAACTGTGTGTCATGTCCACTCTTATTTTGAAAAACTGCGAAAGAGCGAGTCTCTGATAAACAAACTGCGAAGTAGCGAGGGACTACTGTATTTACTAAGTACAACATTTGATAATTGTGAGTACTACAAGGAATTTTTGCACTCATTCAGCCTGACTTTCTTTTCTGTTTAAATATGTAAACATCTGTAGGAGGTAAAACAAGTTAGCTTTAGGTTTTATGTGAAAGTCTCGAGCTCATTTACGATTGGGCTCAATGGAGTAGCTGGAGGTGGGGTGTCTGTTGTTTTGGGGCCTCTGGAGGAACAAGGCTAACTTTGTTGGCTGTAAGACTTAAAGTTTGAAAGAAAGCAGATTGTTCTGTGGGATTTAAACTGCACAGATTGGACATTTATAGCTCTTAGGTTATTGATTATTTTACTAAAACTCCCTCAACACTGATGTGATTTTAAAGTCACAATGAGTCACATTTGACTCAGTGCTTTAAAATGTAGATTTTAATATCCACTGTGATTTTTAGTTGTGTTTTTAACTGGGGCTTAAAGGCAAGCTAGCAGCCACTTATAAATGATTTGAAGCGGTAACCTCTGCGTCCTGCTCAGAATGAGCAGTCTGTCCTCATCTTTACAGTGCTTTAGAACTTGAGTCCGAGCCAACACATCTCACAGCCCGTTGGAGTTGAGCGAGGGCACACAGTGAGGCGAGGAGAAGGTAAAATAATGAGAGGAACTTCGTTTTACAGCATTTTAAATGTTTATACATCTTAAATGATGTCATACCCCTAATCACGTGCAAATGTGAGGATCTTGCCAGGCCCAGCTGTGAAATGATGATAAGATGGAAGCACTGACAGATTAAACTGTGAAGGAAATGATAAAGCCAGTATCTCAGTGTGATAAAACAATAAAGAAAAAGAAAATGGCATTTGTGAGAAAGTTTGAAAAAGACGTAAATGTAACAAAGATTCTCAATTTACACATGCGACTCACAAAGTCTTGCTCTCGTGTCCCAAGAGCTTTAAACATGTTTAAACAATAAATTCACACAAGAGTCACAGAGTCGATGGAAGCAACTGGAACCTGTGTTGACCTCGTTCAGACAGTGACAGGAGACTTTGGGAGGGTTTGGTGACCTGTAAGACCAAGTTATGACTGAATGGAGACAAAAACAAACAAAACTGTAAGACATCATTAAGATTCATTAGGGAAAAAAATGAATGTGCACATCACATTCAGTAATGTCACAATTCATTTAATTTATGCAAAAGTAACATATAAATATTTCAGTGTGCTTTCAAGTGAAAATTAGCTGGTTTCCCCACAATCGTGCCGTAACTAATCACCGACATTGCTGCCCAGTGAGATACAGGCTTATAAATACTATTTTGACAGAAAAAGTAGTATTTCGCTAAGCTGCAACCATTGGAGACTAGTTGGCATCTCAAGGCTGATTCAAGATTGCAAGCATTCAGTTGCAGTCACTGGTATCTGAGTATTTGTCACCAACGAGCCATGCGCCGTGTTTTTATGCTGCCAATTTTTGAAAATGGGGCAGAGACAGGTTTGACACATCCACAACAACTCTGTAAGCATTTTGAGAAATAATGAGCTGCACAATTTCTTTTGAACTTGTTTAAATTCAGACATCGAGAGTAACGTTGCCAGACATTCAGGAGACCCCTTCTCTACTTGCTGTCTGCCGAGCAGTCGCAGCACTGAGATACTGGCCTTTAAATGAAGTTTTGATAGCGACAGAAGTATATTCAAGGGTAAATTATTTAATGAGTGTGCTGAAAAGCCGTTTGACTTTTGCTGAATGGCTTTGGGACTGAAACGAACAAAACAAATCCTGAGTTTTTCATATTACAAGTTTTTTTTTTTTAAGGTATGGTAAAGTTTCATGTTGCATCAAGTTTAGATGATGGAACATGACAGACATGCAGAATGACACGGTGAGGGGGGAGCCAGCCTCCGTGGGACAGTGAGGAGACTATCAGGTGTGTGTTTAGTGGGCAGCTGGCACAACGCCACTAACTTGATAGATTCATGCTCAGGGTGTTTAAAAAAAGAAAAGTCCAACTTAGCATATTTTTCGGAGTATAAGGCGCAACAATGAACGGGTCTGTTTTCATACATAAGGCGCACCAGATTATAAGGAGCATTAACAAAACAGTCAGATAAGTCAAACTTTATTCAACTCATCCACAATAATCACAAAAAATTGGTTCAAGGTCAATAAGTACAACCAGAATTAATACATAAGGCGCACTGGATTACAAGGCTTACTGTCGATTTTTGAGAAAATTAAAGGATTTTAAGTGCACCTTATATTTAGAAAAATACAGTAATTAAAGAATGGAAAAGGTAGAGGATATGTGGCAGTGCTCCCTGAAATGCAAATTATGTGTTGAGAAAATGCAAGCCGATGGCGCGCATCAGACTGTGGTGTTCAGAAGCTGGCATGAGTCATGAACCTTTAGGTCATAAGAAAGAAAAGAAAAGCTGCAATCTTTAGGCATTACTGCTAACATCAACCTTCTGGTCCGGTCATTTCCTTCTTACTGACAAGATCCACGTTTTGGATTTGCAAGTTGCGCCGGACACTACGGACATTTAACAAGTTTTATTATGTTAAAACTGCTGGTGGGAGTCAGGATCCACTCACTGGACTGGTCTAAAAGAGAGAACACCGTTAGCTAGCTGCAGGGCTATGAGAACGTGCAGCATAGCAGATGAACGAACCTTCTCAGATAGGCGAGGAGAGTTTGAGGAGTGCAGAGACAACTCCCAGAGCTTGGAGGAGCGGTGTCAGTGGTGGCAATGATGACATCATCGTAAGTGGTGGAGAAAGTACTCAAACACTGTATTTAAGTAAAAGTACAAATAAACAGACAAAAATGTACTCTAGTAAAAGTAGAAGTACCACATTCACATTTTTACTTAAGAAAAAGTAAATAAGTACTTGCTTTTAAAAATACTTAAAGTATTAAAAGTAAAAGTACTTGCTGTATGTATTACCTAATGTAATGGTCTACAATATCTTTAAGTCTGCATACCATATGTATATTTTCTGTAATACATTAATAGAGTTGAGTCATTTTAATGAACGATGCTGCAGATTATACATGTTTTTATTGTGTTTACTCTATGACACCGTTCACTCTTGGACTTGTGATTCTGTGCAGCAGAATTTCAGGGACGACATGCAGAGTTAAATGTCATTAAGCAAAATAAGACAGAGGAATGATTTTACCTTTGAATGTTTTTATTTAACACAAAACAAAATCAATGTGTGATTTTAACTGCAGTAAACACATTTAAGTAAAACTTGTCTGAAAAAAGGAGCATTAGACGTAACAAAGGAACAGGCTCTGATCATTTCAACTCCAGTTTGTCATCAACTCTAGTTAAAATACTGTCTAGTCAACCCTGTACTGGGTCAATAGTGAATGATACTTTAACTTCCTGACACCATTTTCAAAACTTGGACCTGATTGTCGAGTCATTTGGAGACACCTCATCATCTCCTAACATCATGAACTGACACATTTTAATATTGCAGCAAGAATTTCTTGTTCAAGTTCAGAAAAAGTTGGTTTTCAAAGTTTTTTGAGTCCAGTCTGGATCTTTTGGGAGAGAATCTATCCTGCTGTACTGAAGAGTCTTTTAATAATCTTTCAATAATCTTTCAATAGTCTTTCAATAATCTTTTAAT
>NC_056500.1:28355802-28405129 GCF_014905685.2 Nematolebias whitei
TAATCTTTCAATAGTCTTTCAATAATCTTTTAATAGTCTTTCAATAAGGCCATGGGTGGTGTGTATCTTCTGGCTGACTCTGCGGTGGAATCTATTTTGGGTGTGTTAGTGGTGCTGTGGGTGCGCCCAGCTCAATGACGTATATACTAGAATATTTGTCATAATTCATATTGTATTTTCTAGAATATTTGTCATTGGTCCAGCTCTTCTTGAAGGTGGGTCTCACGTTACCTGCCCACTTTGCAGTGATTCAATGGACCAACTCCCCTCGCACCATCGGTTACTTTCAAACTAACAAACAAATAAAAAAAACTTCAACGTGAATGTAACTTGTAACACAACAAATTATAGAAATGTAGTGTAGAAGAAAGTACAGATACTTAATGTAAATTGTAGCAGAGTAAAAGTAGAAAGTACCCATGTTTAACTCTACTTAAGTAAAGTACAAACAGATGACAAATGTACTTAAGTACAGTAACAAAGTACTTGTACTTTGTTACATCACACCACTGGTGGTGGGCAAGGAGCTGGAGAGAGAGGCCTTTAATGCTAAGAGTGGATCTGACAGAGGGGCAAACTTTAATTGTGGTCCAAGTGGTGGAGCAAGGGACATACACAGGAAAGCCGAGGTCAGAAAATTAATCCAGAGGGAAATCCTTAATCTGAAAACCAATGGGCAGAAAAGAGGTCGTAGTTTCAGAATCAGATGAGCAGAACTAACCAGACACAGAACAGACAGGTCGGAGAATCCAGGAAGACAGGCGTGAGGTCGTAACAAGAAAATCAGGCGTGGGCTTGGAACAAACGATGGACATCTACTGACAAAAGTGTTTGATAATCTGGCAGAGATTTGGTGTGGACAGAGCTCTAATATAGAGCAGGCACCAGGTGAAGAACATGAGCGCTGATTGAGGAAGGGAAGTGGGTGTGACAGGTGGCAGAGAGGTCATGACACTTACCTTAAATGACTTTTTGAAACTGTGACAGCAGTGAAACAATGTAACACATTTGATGTAAGCGAGCTGTGATGTGTTAGTGAGCTACTGAATTTTACTCTGATTGCAGGGATTTTAAAAACAAAAGGATGGACTAAAGAGAGATGGTGATGTAGTTTTATTGCAAGTACAGCAGCTCAGCAACATAAAGGAGATGCTGCTGCAGTGTGTGTTTATCCAGCGTTCAGATCGAGGTCGACTGTCAGCTTTTCAGTGGCCGACAGTTGAAAAGTTTGAAGGACGTGTTGTTCTGTGGAGCACCTCGGTGGTCTCAGTCTATGACTGAAGGTGCTGCAGTAAGAGTCCAGTGTGTCATGCAGGGGGTGGGACGTGTTGTTCAGGATCTGGAGCAGTTTCCTCAGCATCCTCTGCTCAGACACCTCTGTCAGAGACTGCAGGTCCACTCTCAGAACTGAACCAGCTCTCTGGATGAGTTCATCGAGTCTGTTTATCCTCATCTTTCTTCACCCTGCTGCCCCAGCACACCACAGAGTAGAAGAAGATGCTGGAGTCCACCGAGTGGTAAAACATCTGCAGCATGGTCCTGCAGATGTTTAAAGATGAATAAGTAAATAAGTATTACTACCTGTGAAATACTTATTTATACTAATTAATCCTACTTGCACTGTTATATTTACCATGTTGTTCTTTACTATGTTCCTTTTGGACCTTTTGAATCTTATATTTCTTTTCACTTTTTGGTACTTTATTTTGTTGCATGCTTTAGTATTTCTTGTTTTCTTTTTTTGTCTTAGCAACTTGAATCAGTTCCTCTCATCCTGAACATTTCGTTGCATTGTTGACCTTGTGTTAACCTGCATATGACAAATAAACAACATAATAAACCATTTCTGTCTGCAGAGAACAACAACCAGTTTCATTTATCCTCCTTCGTCTGTCACTGTGTTTTCCACTGGTGCTGCCTCTGGTTTCAATGCACTCTGCTGATTTCACTCTTCTCATATTATTAATTGTGAATTTTGTTTTAGTTTCTTGTTTTGGGAGACAAACGAACCCCCTAAACTTCACGGTCACTGTTTTGTTGATTCATATTACCCTTCAACTAACGTGCTGTCCAGATAAATAAACCTGAGAAGAGCTCAGTATTTTGGTGCGTGGTGCTGAAAGAGGTTTTATAGCAATTTGAACCACACAAGTACCGGAGATAAAGAAAAAATAATTGGGATGGTGACACTTCTGCGGCAGGATTTGACTTGCTGTTCTTAATAGGTGTGCACGTGTGTTGTTGCTGAGGCCAGCACTGGTATTAATAAAACGGACTGCAGCAGCTGGTGAAGAGGAGGGATGGTCAGCAGTGGGGATGCAAAATCCTCCTTTAATGAGTCCTTTGGGTGAAGCGAAAACACGGTGCTAATATTTTACACTACAGTGCAAATAGTGACGACAAGCTGTGTACTTTCAGTAATATCATCCCAGTACAAGCTTTGTATAAATACACCCTGATAAATGGTTCATGCTGGGAAGAAAATCAAAGAGATCTTATTGGGATTTTGATTATAACACTTAAAGCCTTGGTTCAGCTGTGTGGCTAACTCTTTGAAAGATCTCAGCTTGGAGGCATCATTGTTGTCAGTTTTGGTGTGGAGTAAGAAGTACACTAGATGTGCTACAGCTAGCTGCTACTGATGCTTGGAGGTTGAAAAGAATCATAGAAAGCTAAACAGGCTGCCGTCAGGTGCAGGCCTCCCTTGAAAAAGAGACCTGTGATCTCAATGGACTGGCCTCGTTCAATAAAGTTTAAATAAATAAATAAATAAAAGTCCATATAACCTGTTGTGTAATATGATACTGATGGTTGTGTAACTTGTTCAGTCATTTCTTTATGAACGCCTATAATTTTTTGGAGATTGGAGTTTTAAGAAATATATCAGTCCACTTTGGCTTTGTCTCATCAGTCTGGTCAGAAATAAACTATTTCTCCAGGCTAAGGTGGTTAAAAAATATATCTACAACAGGTAAGATAATTGTTATACTGTCAGATAAATATGTGATTTTTTTCCCCCAGTATGAACTCAAAGAATATTTGTTTGTTTTTAAATAGAAAATATTCAGAGTCCTGATGTTACCTCGTGTGATATCAAGCACTTCAGGATCAGCTTTCTTTAAGGAATGCACCTGATACATTTCATAAATTTATGGTGCTCAGAGACTGCATTACAAATGACTCTCAGCTACTACCACACCATATTTTAGCTCATTATCTGTAAAACTGGTTTACTTATAGCCATTTTTATGTTTCCTAAGCTCTCTTAACTGTGGCGGTCTTCTTCAACTGGACTGATTTTATAAGCTAATAAGTTCTGGAAGTACATCCAATAAATACATTATTAAAGTTCAAGTATAACCAGTTGTTCAGGATATATTTAGCTAATGCTACAAACAAATTAACACATGAACTCGCAACTAAACATATGCATGGGCAACAACGTTATCGCTCATTTGTCTCTGGCAAGGTGTAATAATTAATCACTGATTTAGCAGTCTAATTCAATTAAAGCTTTTATTTTGATGCTGATCATTAGGCGATTATCAGCCGAGTGTTTTATTCAATTAAATACAAAATATTGTGAAATTGTGTTCAGAAAAGCTCCAAGCTAAAGACTGAAGCACAAACACAAAGCTGGTTTTTACAATTCACATTCAAGACAAAACACTTTGTAAATGATACAAGAAACTGATGTAGCATCAAGTGCTCTTTAAAAAGTTCTAATAATGTCATATCACTTCTTGATTAATCATATTATACCAAGATCTTTATATTAATGTGGAACAACTGGAGAGCGAAGCCAGTCTATTTTCATTATGAAGAAAAAAAAAAACATTTGTACAATTATAAATGTGCTTGCAGAATGAACTGAACTGAGCACAGACTGCAAACTAGATGGAAATATTGATTTTTACCGTTTATGAGATTTGCATAAGAATGAGTCTATAAAGACAACATGTAGCCACAGCACAGAATCTTCCTAATCTATCTTTAAATTAGTTTTCCAACAGGTATGTCTACAGAACTGTTTCTTGTCAATCTCATGTGAAATTGACCTTTTTTTTTTTTCTGCAAAGGCCATAAAAGTTTTCTTTTTTCAGAGTCAGCCTGAGATGGAGTACTCTTTGCCCGAGCTGCAGGCTCCTCGATCCAACGTGGCCGACAAACCCTGGCCTCAAGTCCACTCTCACACCCAGAGACCCCACGGTTAGCTCATTTACACTTACACATTTATCATGCCATTTTTTTTTAGCAACGTGTGTGCTGTATTCTACATATTTCACAACAAATCAATGCCTGCTTTGTAAATTATATGGTAGGTGTGAGGGGTCGTGGAGAAAAGGGAGCCCCTAAAGCAGCAATGAAAGGGAAGCGCCCCGTCCAGCACACAGAGGACCTCGCAGCTGACCATGACTTCCTGGGCTGCATGTCAAGGTCAGTCATTCTGCTGAGACAGTAACAAGTCAGACTGAATCCATGATACCAGCACCTGCATGAGCAAACCAAGCAGGACGTGCTCTTGTCAATCAAAGCTTTTCTTTTACTTTTACCTGCTTTCCTAATGTTTACATAAAGAAGGGTACCTGCAAAATCTTTGCTCGAAACAAAGATATTGTTCCTGTTAGAGTAGACTGCATATATTGTCTCATGTTGAGTGTTCACAGAAACAGTTGCACTGCAATAATACTTTGTCTCTGGGCAAACCTTTGTCAGATTAGTTAATACTTGGTTTGTATGATTTATTGTAAATAAAAATACATGTTCAGGCTGCTTTTTAATACACCGTAGAATATTATATTATTAGTGTTTAGCATATAGATCCTTATATACTGTTTTCTTTTATACTTTATAGTTTTGCTCTTTTTGGGTGTAACTGAGATCTTGTGTACACAATTTCCATCAACCTCATGTACCACATGTGATGCGAATGACAATAAACTTGAACCTTGAACATAAATCCTTGTTACAACTGAAATTAGCCATCTTAGTAAAGATTTTTAATCATATAATATCAGTTTTATAAACCACAGTTAACACTGTTCATTAATCCGAGTTGTTTAAACCATCGGTTCCCAACCCTGGTCCTTGAGGAACACCATCCTGCATGTTTTAGTTGTTTCCCTGCTCCAACACATCTGATTCAGTGATTCAATTACTTCATGTTCTGCAGAAGCCTGTTAGTCACCCATTAATTAAAATCAGGTGTGTCGGAGCAGAGAAAGAACTAAAACATGCAGGATGGTGTTCCTCAAGGACCAGGGTTGGAAACCTGTGATTTAAACACATACAAAGAAGGATGCAGTAGTGTTGGCAGTAAATGGTTTAAAACATGCAAAAGCACCTGATTCATGACTTTAAACGTTGTGTTTGTTAATGCGTATTAAAAATGGTTTGTAATGTATTTATAATTGTTTTGTAAGATGGTTGAAGAGGGGTTCAGTGTGCCCCTGTTTTCACCTCGCTCTCTGTTCCTCCCAGACGTTCGGGTCTTCCACGGTGGATTTTAGCAGCTTGCCTCTTCCTGTCCATCATGGTCATGTTGTGGCTCAGCTGTGCCAGTCTGGTCACCGCTCCGGAGCAGCATATCAAAACGCAGGTACGTCTCTGCAAGAATCTGACTCTGGGTTTCATCACCAGGGTCCTCATGTGTCGACGGTGCATAAGCTGAAAATGGCTGTGTGTGCGCCGCAGGTTCCACACGCATGACGGGATGTATCTCAACAAACATTTCGGACCTACCGTGAAAAAGTGCTTACCTCCACGCAAACGTTTTCAGTCCACAGTACCAAACCACACAGTACTAAAACCCAGACAAATATACCGGAACACGACTCCGTTTGGTTTTATGAACTTAATGAGGCATTTAAATACAATGTTGTTTGTTTTTCACAAGTTTGGGAATTTATGGTTTAATTCCAAATAAAAAACTGAGCTACATTAACCTCATACAGCATAACTTAGATGTTTTATGTTGGGGGAGGTGTCGTCTCACGTGCACGCTTAGTTCCACGTTCGTTGGGATGTGTGAAGGAAAGGAGTGCAGAAACATGCGTGTGCGCGGTTTGATAAATCTGAATATTTCTGTGTGCGTGCATTTTTCTCATTTTGTCACCGTGCCAGCTCTCAGCTGTGCACTCTGATGCACGAGGCCTCTGCTGTTTGTAGCTCTGTCTGAGAAATTTGTTTTTTAATTCTCTAAAGTTGACAAAACTCTCAAAATTAAGTAATTTATGCTTCTTTTTTTTTTTTTTTTCTGAACAACGCCGATTATTTGGTAACACTGTACAATAAGGTACACAAAATTTGATTAACTATAGGGAACGCCTCAGGAACAAATCAGGAGCTAATAGATCATTAACCAGTACTTACTGGGGAACGCATAGCCAAGTCTAACTAAGAGACTACTGGTTAGTTTAGTTACCTGGGAAACGAAGAGGAACTAATCAGGAGCTAATGGGGAGTTAACCAGTACTTACTGGGGAACAAAAGAATCCTCTTTGTTTTCCTTTGTAATTACCCATTCGTTTTTGATTAGTTCCTCTTCATTTACAAGGTAACTAACCAGTAGTCCCCTTATAAGACTTGGCTGTGTGGCCCCCAGTAAGTACTGGTTAACTACCCGTTAGCTCCTGATTCGTTCCTGAGGCGTTCCCTAGTAGTTAAGCAAATTTTGTGTACCTTATTGTAAAGTGTTACCAATTATATTTGATCATCGCCAGCTTTTCATGGTGGCGAGTGACAATGTAATTGCTGTGCCTGCGAGTGCGTTCATTTGCCTGTCTGTTAGCAAAATATCTCATGAATCACTGAATGGATTTGAATGAAACTCGTAGAAATTATTTGCTGATTGTATGTCTACAACTGATTAACTTTAGGAGTCAAGATGATTCAAGATGGCTGCCACAGCCAATCAACTTAACCCAACACAATAAAGGCTTCATCGCAGTCATTTTACAGACATTGAGCTAACAATCGGTGTGTTTTTAGCTGAGAGTCGTTCCCATCGCACCCTCCCAGTTCTAATTGATTAAATCTTTGACCTGCAGGCTGGTGGGTGATGACTGATAATCTAGATTTGATCTGCATTTGAGACGAACAACCATTCAGTTCATTAAATGTTGTAGCATTGCATTTGATCTTCAGCCTGCTCTTTCAATGACATGCATTCCTACATTTGAGCTATGCAGTTTTGTTTGTTATTTTATCTCAAGCTTTATTTCTTGAGCCTTTAGCTAAAGCTTGTTTGCAGACTTGTGAAAACTGCAGTCCTCTTTATCTCCTCACCTCAGGAGCTTTAGGTTACCATGACAACGAGCACTTTTAAATGGCGAACATAAAACAAAAAACAGCTCAAGTGTTTGATAATTCAAGATAAAATGTAATTATTTTGATTATTTTTTTCTTTGTGTCTCTGCAGCTGAGTATCAACGGAGACAAAGAGTTTCTGGAGCACGTGCACAAGGTTAACCCTTACCACCTTAGTCCCATGATAGCCGTCACCGTGAAGCAGTCGGAGGAGAGTCAGGAAGCCGGACCGCTGCCCGTCAAAGTCGACCTCAACAAAACGTGCGTTTAGGAAGAGCAAGCGGGACGGCTGCTGTCTCGTTTCCGTCTGTAACAGACGTGTCGAAACTTTGTGGCCTGTCAGTGAGTCGAAACACATCACGCCACTCGTTCTGCAGAATGTTTCCAAACATGTAATAAAAGCATGGCACGCTCCCTGTCATTTAAAACGATTCGAATCATCTTGCTTCTGTCAGTTCCAATAAGTTCCTTCAGTCGGCAGCACAGCCATCCTTGTACAGTCCACATATCTGCACCTGTAGATTGTGATTAACGATCCGCCCGCTCGTTGCTTTACTGATGCAAGCAGGGAGGATAGATTACAGCCGGAGACGTTTTTCATGTCTGCTGTAGAAAAACTCACAGAGATTTATGTTAGATTTAATTCCCCTCATTCTCACAGAGATGGGATTAATTAAAAACGGCTCGCTTTGTGTAAAGAGACAAAACGAAGTCAGAGAGAGATGAATTTGAGATGAGTATATACCTGACAGAGCTGCAGGAAACAAACACTGTAACTAATGTTTATGATCTGCATACATTATCAGCATGACGGGCTGTTTGGAAACATCTCAAATCACCCAGAAATTAAAATTCATAATCTTCACTGACTTGTCAGGTGAGTAATTCTCAGCAGGGTAACCGAATAAAAACAAATTTGTGTCGTTTTGTGATCTAAATCCTTTGTTAGGATGGATCTGCCCTCAATCATTTACGGAAAAGACTGTTTGAGAATGAGCAACCTTTGATTTTCTCTATTTATTCTGGAGCGTCAACGTGAGTTAACCTGTTAAATAATGCTGAAGGGACATGCAGCATACACATGTCAAGGCAGAGACAAGTTGGAGGAATATTGCACCCGTTTCTGGATTACAATCATTATTACTAATAATATAATTATTACATCACTTCGAGAGTTTGTAGCTGTTCCATGTGCTTTCCAATAGCTGATGATTTTGTATGTCCTAGGAGCACATACTGAAGGATGATCCCTGTAACAAATGCAAAGCTTTTTACACAGATTTGTGTTTCTGAACAGACCTTCAGTTTTCCTCTCAGTGCTGTTAACGTCCTGTAGCGCGCTCTTTTAACCCAAGCAATGTAGACAATTAACTGTGCATGCAAGCAATTTTTTATATTTAAAATCATTTGATCGGTTCTTTACTATTTGCCACGTTTGTACGGCGCAGCTCTACCGTGGACTTGTTTTTGTGTTCGTATTTCCAGCTACATCATATAGAATGTGTAATAATGATTATATATCTTCATAATGTAAAAGGAGGACTGTTTATTTAAAAAGCCATCTGATTAAATATCTGTGCCCAATCGAGCTGAGGGGACGTCACGAGGATTACGATGTGAATCTCAAAACGGTGTTCTTTTCTTTTTACTGGTATGTTTTAATTTCAATAAAATGAGTCGACATGATCAGATCAGCTGTTTTCATTGTAAATAAGTAGAAAACGCAAAGTGAAGGTTTTTTTTTCTTATAGAAAGAAAAATATTTAATAAATGGATGATTCACATTCTATATTACTGGAGTGTTTTTTGTGTAAAGGTTTGCTTGTTACTTTTATTATAAACAAACAAACAAAAAAGTTTGGGTCTTTGGGATGCCAGGAAAAGTTTATGAGTGTAGTGAACTTAATCTGGTGTCACGACTAAGCCTAAGGTCAAAATCCTTGACCTTAAGAACCTTGTGGGACAGAAACTGTCATTTCATTGATTTGAATCCAGAAATACAGGTTCACCCATCCTGAGACTTTCTTTCTTGAAGATTCAAGTGAAAAGAACACTCTCTTTTTTATTATCATTACTATTTTACAAATGTTGATAATCAAAGTGTCTTAGTTCAAACCATTTTAGATGTTGCAGTGAACTAATCAATTTTATTAACTGTGTAATGATTTTTTCTCATGCAAAGTTAGAATTCATGTTGAGGTCTGTTACAGATTTTTATGCATTTTCTGATTTCTGCCTTTGAATGAGCAAGTGTAAGTTGGTCCAAGGTTGGAGTCAAACGCAAAACAAGTTGTTGGAACGAACTGTCATGTTTTTAGAATCCTCTCAGACGTAAATATAGAGGTTTTGGCACCTGTTTCTGAAACGCGCCAAAACAAAACTCTCTCTGTCTGTGAGAACATTTCTGATCTGTCCCATAACAATTCTTGCTGTCTTCTAACCTTTTACGTCACAAAACACACCCCGTCTGGTCGGTTCTGGCCAATGGGAATACTCCCAGATGAACCGAAAAACAGCTCTTTAAAATGTCGGTACTTCCTGGTCTACTCAGTTCTGGGACAGTTCTGTTCAGTTCTGATGGAGATCTGTAAACTACTCAGTTCTGCTGGAGTGCTGTGAGGGTTCCACTCGGTTCGGTTGAGTTCAGTTCTGTTCAGTTCTGTGCGGAGAAGCCCAGTTCTGGGAGACGGGAAGATCCTGACATGACAACAGAGCTCTTCCGAGTCATGGGAATATAACACTTTCCACTCGCCACTACTTCTGACGAGCTACAGCCATCCTAAGGAGACGCTGGACAGGTAGCGTTAACGGAACTCCACATCTGCTGATTAATCTCAGAAAGGTAATGAGTCAAGTTTCCTACCAAGCGTACCGAGGTGAGCTGGGTTCTGATGGAGAGTGTCGGTTCTGGTGAACACTTCCCCTCACATACCATCTTTACTCCCTTTAACTTCTTTCCCATCTTTAAACTTTCCTCTCAAGTAGAAATTCTTCCAGATATTTTAGAAATGTCTGTGTAAAGTGCTCATCCACATCCGTGTGGGTAAAAGATCATAATTGTACAGTTTTCATAAATGTCTGTGGTGAAGCAACGGAAAAATCATGGCCGTATGATTTTTCCTGATTGATTGCTTATGTTGTTATTTTCATAATTTGCCAAATTAATGTAAATGTTTGATGTTAAACTTTGATTCTGTAAATAAATGACCGCATTCATTTTGATGGGTCAAATATAAATGACGTCTCACGTTTGCATTTCATTAAATTCAATGCACGTTTTATTCAGTCCAGAAAAATGAGGAATCCGCGTTAATTGATGAATATATCTGAGCATCTGTTCATCTACATGAGCAATTAATATCTTACATGATGTAAATAGCTCTTTGGAGGACCACCGCGTGGAGAAAAGAAGTTTATTTTTTACAGATTGTCATACATGTGGCAGAAGCAATGCAATAATCGATGTTTTATACTAAACCTTTGTGTCACTATCAAATGACACCGTTGTATAGCATTATAAGACAAGAGTTATGTGTTGTCATTGTATGGTCCCATACAATGGTGAAATTGGTCTTTGCATTTAACCCATCGCACCCGGGATACACCCAGGTAGAGCAGTGGACAGCTACGTAAGCTGCTCGGGGAGCAGTTAGGGATTGGGTCTTGCTCAGAGACACCACAACATGTGGGAATGGCTGGGGATCGAACCTGGGACTTTTGGGTCCCGAGTCAGCTGCCCTACCTCTACCTCATCTCGGCCCCTATTATCTGTTTGGCACAAACAGCGCTAGTTAGCTGTAGTCCTGGTGCAGCCTGGATCACTTCAGAAAAGTTATACATAATGTAAACAATGGCATAGAGGGTCTAAATATATATTAGTTTTTGAGATTACAGTTGTTTAAACATAAAAGTGAACACGTTAACCAGTTATACAGCAGTCAGTTCACTCAGGTCCATGACTGTCTTACCTTTACTAAATGCTGATGTAGATTTTCAGTCATCCAGGACATGACCAATCATAAAAGTTTAAAAACAAAGCAACTAGACTTCTGATGTGCAGTTGTCAAAGACTACCTGACAAACAGACCACAGTTTGTGAGACTGAAGGGTTGTGTGTCTAATCAGGTGTTCAGTAGCTCAGGAGCACCACAGGGAACTGTACTCTCATCATTCCATTTCACTCTGTACGCCTCAGATTTCCAGTACAAAACAGACTCCTATCATCTGCAGAAATATTCAGATGACTCTGCAGTGGTTGGATGTATCAGAGATGGACAAGAAGCCGAGTACAGGAAACTGGTGGACCACTTTGCAGCATGGTGTGTTAGAGTACCACCGTCTGCAGCTCCTCTCTCCAAGATGGCTTCTACTTGCTACCAGCTGTCGGCCATCTACCTGATGAGAGTTAACACTACTTAAGGCTGCAGTCGAGTGCTACTCTTCGCTGGAGCATTATACTCTTCCATGGTATTTATGTATTTAGCAGCATTGCTAAAAATACAAAATATTTGCCTTGCTCTTTGTGTCTTCAGTCATCCTGATTCCTTGGGTCCTGTCCAGTCCTGGTCCAGCTTTCGTCCTATTCCTCATTCCTCACGCCTTGCTCTCCAGCCACTTGCCTGCCCTGCCTGATCCTCCATCTCTGGAACCCTTTTCTGGATTACCTCAATGCTCCACCTCAACGTCCAGACCTGTAAGGAGAAAAACAAACAAATTAGTCTCGAGCTTCAACACCTGCTTCGAGAGCCAAGACCTACCTGACCTTGTCCTTTCTCCTCAGGGGTTCCATGAGAGCACATGTAAATACTATCACCCACTGTATATAATAGACACTGTTAAACCTTTATCTTAGAGTCTTGTCTAGTTCCGGGTCTCATACTAATCTGGGTTCCCCGAGATCATTACATGGTGTGAAAACAATCATCTCATCTTGAATGTGAATAAAACAAAGGATATGATTGTAGATTTCAGGAGGAACAGGTCAAACACATCATGGGGGAAGAACTGGAGGTGAAGTATAAACACCTTGGGGTTCACCTGGACAACACACTGGACTGGAGATGCAAATGTGAAGCTGTCTACAAGAAAGGACAGAGCAGACTGTACTTCTTGAGGAAGCTGAAGTCCTTCAGTGTTTGCAGCAAGATGCTGCATATCTTCTATAAGTCTGTTGGAGAGAGCGCTATCTCTTCTGCCATCATCTGCTGGGGACTCCTCTAGAACTGAGATGATTGTACAAAGGACTCTTCATAAAATGAAGACCATTATAGACAACCCTCAGCATCCTCTTCATA
Organism: Nematolebias whitei; assembly: GCF_014905685.2. Classification (NCBI taxonomy): domain Eukaryota; kingdom Metazoa; phylum Chordata; class Actinopteri; order Cyprinodontiformes; family Rivulidae; genus Nematolebias; species Nematolebias whitei. The sequence goes on from NC_056500.1 coordinate 28,368,405, forward strand.
TATGGGGGCCAAGATGGTGTAGAGGCAGGGCAGCTGGCTAGTTGGGACCCGAAAGTCCCAGGTTCGATCCCCAGTCACTGCACATCACGTGGCATCTCTGGGCAGCACACCTGATCCCCAAAATGCCCCCCGGGCGCTTTCAATAGCTGCCCACTGCACCACCTGGTGGCAAATGGGTTAAATGCAGAGACTAATTTCACCATTGTATGGAAACATGCAGTGCTGACATTGTGATGACATTATTATTATTATCAGACTGTCCTACAACAACAGAGTGTCTTCAGTCAGAGGCTTCTTCAGATCTGCTGTAAGACAGACCGCTACAAGAGATCCTTCCTGCCCACAGCCATCAGCATCTACAACAACTCTTTAATGAAACCAGGATGACGAGTTACAACATTTAACTCCCCTCTGGGATTAATAAAGTATTTTTGAATTGAATTGAATTCATGACAAAAATGACATTTGCACAAACATATAAATGTTTATCATGCATTTTATGTATGAGAAGCCAAACCATCAAAGGACACTGTAAAAAAATGTACCTAATGAAGTTCAAAGTAAAACAAAACTCCAAAGGTGAAAAGGAATCCACAGGAAAATGTTTACGTAGTAGAGGAGGCCTAAATGTAGAAGACAGCAAGCGCATTATTCTGAACATATTTACAACCTACAGTATTTGTTTTTTTTAACAAACAAAAAAAGATGACATTTTCTAATATTTACCGCAAAACTGTAAGCAAATGAGGTTTCAGTTACAAACTTCCTCATTTGAGTCTTAGCTACAGCATTACAACCAGCACTTTGGTAAATTAAAGCATGAAGCTTTAAATTAAAGCACGAAGCTCTAAATGTCACGAAGGCATTGTTTCCCTCCTATATTGTTATTTTTGAAGCAAGTTGCCAAAATGACATCCTTCTTGTGTAGTAAGTAATTAAAACCACTAGATGGCAACAAAGTTCAAGATGTTGGAAAAGAGCTTTTTGGCTCATATGTTGGATTAAAAAAAAAGTCTGCTGGACCCTGGTTGACATTCAGCTTCAAGAGCACAATCTAAAAAGAACCTTTGCAATAATTGTTTCTAAATCATTTATCAACTCAGCAAACACTTTACTTTTAAAATGACAAAGAAAACGTCAGAAAAAAAGCAACCAGTGATCATCGGTGAGGTGCCAACATTGTTACTGGGACAAGTGCTGAGTGAATAAATGATGAAAAAGGTGCTTCACAAAATGTGCCATGAGGTGCTTCAGCTCATTTATGAAAACATTAGAGCAGCTGCCTCCTAAAGAGCACATTCAGACAAAATCCAAATCTGTTGTTCATCACAAAAGAATCGAGGAGACAGACTGAAATTTGCGTCGGCTTCTCTGTCACAGCATCAAATACAGAGCAGATTCTACGAATTCACAGTCAAACAGCACAAAACAAGGCCAGCACAACACAGACATGTGTCCAATTAACATAACACGCTGGCTGGCTGTGTGAAAGGCAGACAGACAGAAGGAAATATCAAAACAAGCCTCAGCTGTGACACATAATCAAAGGGTAGAAGCTCGTCCATGAGAGGGTGTTACATCACTTTACCCCCTAACGTTTTGACAGAATATGATTGAAAGTGGCTGCTGCCGGTCACCGTGCATGAGGAGTCCGTTAAAGAAAGCATGAATCAAGTGCAGTCAAGCGATGACAGTTTATACAAGAGGTTTTATAGCAATATCAAATTTCTACAAAGAAAAGAAAGGAGAGTTTCTTGTTTAGTCGCAGCAGGGTGACTCGTCCAACTCGTGTGTCAAATCTGTGTTTTTAACATGTTGGATTAGAGCTCTGATTTGTCTGCCATACATTCACTTCTGTTAAAGAGCCTGCTGTAGCACCACTTCAGTAACTTGACCGACCCGGCCTTCGCCCTATGGACTCGCCAGCGAAGGGATCAAACTTTCAACGAACTGAAGAAAGTGAGGAACAGAGGAAGAGAAGTGGCTCGGCTGCATCCCTGCTTCTGTGTATCAAGCATAAAGGAGCAGATCATGCTCCTCACACAGATGTGTTGACTCACTGAATGCAAACAGCCAGTGTTGTCTGGCTCTTTCTCGGCCTCCTGCAATCAGTCGCTCTCTGTTGACGGAGGGAAAGACAAACAGAGGTTTTATGGGCCTTGCAGCCACGGGCTCGGACAACACACAACCTGACATTTATGACCTGGCGAGAGCACCGGCTGCACTTTGAACACAGTGGAGAGATGATCCGAGAGGAGATTGGATGCTTTTCACCTCCTTGGGTTTTAATTCTTGTGGAGAGGTAAAGGTCCGAACACACATTTTGGTAACTTTCATTTTTTGTGTTTCCTTTTGCTAACAAAGACCAAATCCTTGTCATGGAGTGTGTGCACAAACACATTTAGCAGTCAGGATCCTCCCAACACCTCAACTAATCACCCTCAGGGGGCGCTATGGAACCAGCTTTGAGCTGGTGGCCCCATTATTACAATTTAATGGTTTATGTGAGTGAAGAGGCAATGTTCCTCTCTAGCACTCCCTCCCAGCAACAGAAAAGCTGTGTGCTGCTCTTATCTGGCCAGACCTGCTGCAGGAGCCAACCTGCAGTGCATTAAACAAGCCACCACCACTGACATACACAAACAGGCGAAAACACACACAGCAGCTCTCTCTCTCTCTCTCTGTGTGTGCGTGTGTGTGTGCGTGCGTGCGTGCGTGCGTGCGTGTGTGTGTGTGTGTGTGTGTGTGTGTGTGTGTGTGTGTGTGTGTGGATGAACAGAATAATGAGAGAGGAGTCAGGGACAGTTAAGGGACGGACATGGAGTTCATCAGGAGAACTGATTGTAGTGTGTTTTTGTGAATAATTTATCTCAAATAGAGAAAATGATGAAAATTGTTAAAATATTCTTGCACTACAAAAAGTGACGTATAGATGAAAAGTTAAATAAAGCTCCTCTAACAACATAAGGAACAACTGGATAGGATTGAATACACTGACTTATGAAATATTAATATTATAGATAATACAGGAATGACTAACACTTTAAGTAGATTTATTTTAAGACCAAGACAGAAATAATTAGACCTTCTTTTTTCAGTATTTTGTGTTGCATGCTGCCTGATAATTTTTGAAAACTTACATTTTTGAAGCTGGAGAACCTGATGTTTGTTTTTTCCTTAAAAAAAATAAAAAAGAAGCTGGGCATGAACGCTGTCGTCTTTGCAGCCGTCTGAGTCATGCCAAGTGTGTGTGACAAGTGTCAAAACGAATGTTGTTCTGCGTCAGATCAGTTTTGACGTGGTGGAAAGTTTTGTGTATTTTTATGGGGGGGATGTTCACCCACTCTCCACCCATCTCTCTGTCAATCGCTTTGTTTCCATCATCCTCTGAAAGAGCCAGACTGTGGAGGCCAGGTATGTAGCAGGCAGTTGTTACACATAATCAAAACACCCTAATTTTGAGTTGCTGAGTTACAGCAACTCTACTCAAGGTGGCGTTTTACTGGTTAGAGTTGAAATTAAAGACATTTTAAATAATATTCCTGCTAGTAAAAATGTTTTTTTTTTTATGTTTCCAAGTTTGAGATTTTGGAATAAAAAAAAAACATTTTTGAAAAGTAAAAAAATAAAATAATTCTTGTTCTTCTTGTTCATCTTCTTGTTCTTCTTGTTCATCTTCTTGTTCATGTTCTTCTTGTTTTTGTTCTTTTTGTTCATGTTCTTCTTGTTTGTGTTTTTCTTCTTGTTCGTGGACGAAGCAAAAATGGCTGTTTATGTGTCTCGCAGGGACAGACTGCAGGCTGGACCTCAACTTGATGCCGTGGCTCTGTGGAAGAGCAACGTCAAGGCCAGACCGGCGTTGGAGTTTTGCTTCTGCTTCCTCAGAAACACTGGACACTTGGAGAATTTTGTGAAACTGTGGAGATTTAAGAAGGTTTTATGCACCATTTCTGATCAGGGACAACTACAATACAAAAAGCTCCTCATGTAAATATTTTTATTTTAAGCTTGTCCTGATCCCCTTTATTTAACACTGTTGTGTTAACTTATTGTGTAAATAAAGTTTTGTTACAAATCAAAATCTTGTTCTTGTTCTTCATGTTCTTATTGTTCATGTTCTCCTTCTTGTTTATGTTCTTCTTCTTCTTGTTCATGTTCTTCCTCTTCTTCTTGTGTTAACTTATTGTGTAAATAAAGTTTTGTTACAAATCAAAATCTTGTTCTTGTTCTTCATGTTCTTATTGTTCATGTTCTTCTTCTTGTTTATGTTCTTCTTCTTCTTGTTCATGTTCTTCCTCTTCTTCTTGTGTTAACTTATTGTGTAAATAAAGTTTTGTTAAAAATTGAATCTTCTTTTTCTTCTTATTGTTATTATGTAAATTTTCCTTCCAAGTTATTACACATAGCCTGTGGTCAAAGTTTGATGATGACAAAATCAAGATGACGTGAAACATATGTAGATAAAACAACAAAAACAGCTGTTTTTCTGTTTCTAGGACATGGGGTGATACTGAACTTGCACAAAATCTGTTTTATCAAAGTTTCTGAAAACACTTGAATCCCCTCTGCATTGAACTTTGGAAAGTGTTGTAAAAAAATATAAGTTTTAATCATCTAATACTCAAACTTTCTGCTGCAAACTCAGCAGAAAAACCTTTTAATATCCAGAGTTTGTGCACTGAGCCTCAGGAGTGACAGCAATTATTACAAATAATGCATTTTGGAAAATTATGTTAATTGCATTAATATTTCAAATCTTTGTGTTTTGTATGCCCATTTTATTTTGTAATCTTTGACATTGTTTACTTTAGCAGGTACTTTTTACAGTTAGAGTAAAATGTGTGTATGTTAACTAATAAACTGGCATCAACAAAGATGAAAGAAGTATCTCCGGTTCTTCCTGTTGATCAAGACTAAAGCTAAAATGCCATTTAGTATTTTTATTTATTTTTTTGTTGCCATGTTTCATATCTGCAGCCATGGGCTACGCATTGGCTATTTTGGGCTGTGCCCTCAATAAATATCCCAGCTTACACACTAGTTAATTGACTGTGACGCTGTCAGTCACAGTTTAACACAACACTTTTCTTAACTAAGTAAAACTACGATGCATGCTCAATAATCTAGGAAGAAAAATCTAATAAAGTTAAGTCAGGTCCTCTGGATGGATTAAAAAAACAGTAAGTAAACTACTAATAATAAAAATAAAAATAAAACACATTTGAACATGCAGCAGCAACATAAGAACTAGGTAAATCAACAATAATTACAGCTAAAATAAAAATGAATCAGAAATGTATTTTTATGGTGTATGTTTTTCATGTTTTACTTAAGAAAATAGTCCCATTTGTTCACATGCAGGTGCGGACTTTAAAATTGTACTTGCAGGGGGCGCTCAACCTTTGTGGCTTCAACTACTTCATATCTCACTGATGCCAACACACAAAAACAAGTTTGATAATAAACTAAAATGACCAGCACATTGTAATGTATAAGAGGAAAATATTCATTTTTACGTTCTATAAGCCACATTTGACTTAAAACCAGCAAAAATTCAGTAACTTCAGTCATTTTTAACAAACTCAAAAGTGCTTTCATGCACAAACACAAACATGAAAAGTGCAACTACTCTAGTTTGAACAAATTAAAAATATGTAGCTTCAGTTGAGTATCATCCCATTAATTATATAACAAGTAATGTTTTATTTAAAACGTTCTGTATTAAATATAAGACTGGCACAACAATCAGAACATTATGCTGATGCATGTTCAATAATCCAGGTAGATAAATCTAAAAAGGTCCTCTGGACAGATTCTTCTTTGTTAAAACCAAAAGACTTCTTCAGTCTAAGATTTGGCAACAGACGCAGTCTTATAAATAGCACCTTACCATAGTGGATCAATCAGTTTGCTGCTGGCAGCCTCCTTTTGCATGTGAATAGCTTGTTCTGTCTGTCCAAGCCCAAAACATGCATCGGCTCTATGAAAACAAGCCCAACTGGCAACCCACCACATTGTGTAAACAGAGGCCGTTTTAAACAGTATAAACATACATTTATTATGGCATTACACATAAACAACAACACAATTATGCTAAACATTTTGAATAACATACTTTTAAGCTCTGGTAAAAAAAAAATAAAAAATTTTTGCATATGTAATTTTTTCTACATATTTTTAAAAACAAAACATCCTGACATCTGCGTGTGTAGAGCCCCCTAGTGGTCGGCCACAGTATGAGTGTTTGGTGTGCGCGCCCACAGACTATTTGTATGTCTATGTGTACGCCTGACACCTCACCAACTTGGGCCGGAGCGATAAACAGGAAACGAGGGTGCGGAAGGGACAAACTACCTACTACCACTCGTCTTTTGCTTTATTGTTCAGAGCTGGGAGATAATTAACTAGTTTCACTCGGAAAGAAAGTCAAGCCCAAATAAGCAACTTCAAGTTCAAAACAAGCCCAAAAAACTGCAACTCATCTGCAAGCATCTCCTGATGCATGCTCAATAATCCAGGTAGAAAAATCTAAAAAAGTTAAATCTGGTCCTCTGGAAATTCAACAAAAAAAAAAAAAAATGGTAGCAACGTTTCGTCTTTCATCCGAAAGACTTCCTCAGTCTGAGGTGTTGCTCATTTGCAAGCAACTTTAGAAAAAAAAACAAACAAGTCCAAAGTCATTTATAATTAGAAGACTTGGCCACTGGTCAGCAGCAAACTGGCTGATCCACTATGATAAGGTGCTGTTTGTTGCCAAATAATAGACTGAAGAAGAATTTTGGATAAAAGATTAAATGTTTCAACATTACGTTTTTTCTCAACATCTTTTCCTCAGGCCCATGTCCCACTGAAAACACTCAGTGACCCACTTATACGCTGCCAACCACCAGTTGAGAATCTCTGCTTAAGCATGTTGTGCATCAGTTTGCTGCCACAATATTACAAAAAGCGTTTGAGCAACAAGATTCTTTCATTTCTTCTTCTTTCATGTGAATATCTGAAGCTGAAATCTGACAGAATTAGGAAAAGGGGTTTTAATTGTCCAAGGACGAATATGTGAGTGTTTGTTGTCGGCAAGCCGAATAGTTGAAATTACTTTTTTGACCAGAAAGAAATGAATTATAGATATCTAGTTAAAAAATTTTTTTTACTACTAATTGTATTGTAGTATTGTATGATAAACCGGCTTGCCATACAGAACTTTGCTGGAGCACCAACTTTCTTTCACATCTGTGATAAGTCACAGCGGCGCCGGAAACAAAGATTCAATCAAAGCTAAAAGGTAAATTTGAATTCCGAGCACATTTCTGCTCTCCTTTCCTCCTTCCTTTTAGTCTTTTACAATCGTAGCAGTCATGGGGAGACAGACATGTACATACAGCACGGATGCTACCCGGACTATTAAACTGCGAGCTGCCCGCTCTCTCCACACCGAGCGAGCAGGCACGAGGCGCCTGTTTCAAGCTCCCCTCTCGGTGAATTGATTCTACTATGAGCCCACACGAAGCTCTGCTCCTCGAGGCGGGGGTGGCCGCCACAACACCGGCAGAGTCCGGACCCGCTCAGAACCTCTCTCGGTTCCGCCAGGCAGAAATTCCCAACTTGACGCGCGCTCGTGATGCGTTCACGTCGCCGAAACGGAAGGCTAGCCCGCCCTCCGCTGAATTAGCGCTATCTGCCAGTTTCCGCCACCCCCGCGCCGCAAAATGGAGCATTCCACAATTTATTCCAGGGAAAGACTGACAGTTTTTTGGGTCATGAAGCAGCTGTTCAAGTCAGCAGCCTGCCCCCCCTCCGCTGGAATAAGAAATTAGTCCATTTTAAAGTAAATAACTAAAGCCTCTGGCCGATAAGGAGGAATTATAGAATGGTGTGCAGGCTCGTTTAGCGGACTGAGAGCCCCCCAAACAGTTAAAACCCATAAATATGATTTTTTTCCCCTTCTTTCCTCCACCTCTATCAAATTATTAAAGCCATTTGTGCCTGTGTACTTGAAACAACTTATTGAATAATTTTAATTTTGAAAGGTAGTGGTGTGGATAATCATGATTTCATGTTTGAGGAAGCTAAAAAGACTGGTGCTTATAAACATAATAAGAAGATACATTTTTTTAGGTGTTGAATTTTGGGTCACATCAAATATTTTTTTATATCAGATTGATTTCTTATTATAAAAACATATATATTATGATCCTGTTATAGCAGGCTCGACTTTCAATTACTTCACATACTTTGACAGTAATTTGATGTACAGCAGGAATTCAGAAAATAAATGATAATCTTTGAACTGTACTAGAGGACTTATATGGGATAATGCTATTTTTCATGCACTTTGACTCTCTTAAGTTATGTTTTTGACCTTTCACAGCAGGTGATGGGACTTTTAACGTAATTGATTTTGCTCGCTTAACTTAAATGCCATTGAATACTTTGAATGTGTTAGTTGAACGACGTCCAGATCTACTTAAACACTTTGTTATAACCCTTGAGTATTATAGCAACATAGAAAGTTATTACATTTTACGAACAATACATACAAATGATCAGTTTGTGTCCTGGTTGTGTCATGTATTTTCTGTATTGAAGGAAATGTAGTCCATCTGGAACATTTTCTGTTCTGCGTGTGGTTCACGAGGCAGACAATAAAAACTTGCAACATATTGAGATGCCACTTGTGAATAAAAGTTTTATTCGTGTAGAGATAGATTCTCTGAGCTTTGGCATTGAGAGAGAAATACATTAATCACTTTAACTTTTGTGCTCTTTAAATATTACTGGTTAAAACAGATTATAAAACATTGCTTTATTACCCCCAAAGTGCTCTCTTAAGTACAATATTTTCAAGTTTACAGACTAAACTAAGCTAAATAATTTGTAAATCTTCTAATATTATGCTGCTCTCTCTACTTTTTTATTGGTTTTGACTTGTTTAAAACATTCTGGTTCAGAGCTTATTTTGTTGTCAGACAGCTGTGAAGAGAATTAAGCAGGTTTATGAACATTCAGTAGATATACTGCAACAATCAGATAATATTAAAGTACCATATCTATCAGTCATCAGTTACCAGGTAAGGATTACTTTTACAAATGGCCTGCAACATCTTTTCAATTGCACTTTAATATCTCCTCATGAATCAATGGCTCAGCAATGAGTTCTGTTAAACACAAAGTATCTGCATTAGAAATGTTGATTTACTGACAGTAGTCAGTACTACAGTTGAAGCAAAGACAAGTGCAGGCATGGGCAAACCCCGGCCTGCGGGCCGTATACGGCCCACTGGGCTTTTTAATTGGCCCACCAACATATTTTTTTAACTTTATTTTTCAGGGGTGCTGAGTTAAAATTTAGAGGTGCTTTAGCACCCCCCCCCCCCCCCCCCCCAAAAAGAAGAAAAAAAAAGAGGTTAAAATCACTACTGGTCCAAATTATATTTAAAAAAACTGAATTTAATAGGGTTAAAAAAAACAGTTTTTCCTGTAGTTCCAGCATTTCCCCAGTAGAGGCGCACTACAGACACTGGCTTGTATTTGAGGCAAAGTAACAGTGGAGAATAAGTAATTTCTTCTTCTACACTTTTATTTTTACTTTGCCCTAGGAACTGTTCTATAAAAACATGTAGGAACTGTTCTATAAAAACGTGTTTGGCAAAGAAAAGAAAAGTGTATAATGAGTGCCGAATTTTTAAAATGAAGTGGACAACAACATATTGTTTCACTGAGGTCCAACCAAAGACCATTTTTATGTCAAGAAACTGTTGCGGGTTTCAAAGCATACACTTGCTAACGGCTATCTATGCTAGCAAGCCTTTCTCCGAAGGCAATTTTTTTAAAAAGAAAGCATGATAAAAACAGAGCAGGTGTCCAGAGGGCCAAGACAAGTTAGAAAAAATCATTTTATCACGCAGGACTGTGACTCACCTTGTGGAACCGATTGATGAATATAGCCAGCAAAAGAAGCTAAAAGGCAGAGAGAGTCCTTTAAGTTATGGTTTGTTAGCACTGGATTAAAGTAATGATGTCAAGGACAACCAGCTGACCTGCTGTCATCAACTTTAGATCCTGTAGTTGTAAAAAGTTTTGTGAGGAGTTTGTAGAGGTGAGCTGCCACTTTATTTCAACTTTTCTCCTGTATTCCATTAGCATAGTGAGGTAAGAGACTTGTGGTTTGGTGAATTTTATTTTTCTTCAGGTAAGAGAAAATACAGTGGTTTGTTTTGTTTGTTGTTCTGGCCTGAAGTTGGTGAGACTCCACAAAGTCAATAATTTCACTATTGTAAATAAAATCACTGTTCTATCATATAATCTGACTTAGTGGCTGCTTGAGTGGTGCAGAAGGTGGAATCGCCCATAATTAATAGCGTCCCGGCGGCTGTTACTGCGCTGGGGTGTACCATCACACAAACACTCCATCCATCTGTTCCTGGCCCGGACCTTCGCTCCAATTTTAGAACTCAGTGTGGCCCGTGAGGCTAAAAGTTTGCCAACCCCTGGACAAGTGTATACATTAAAACAGGTTTATAAGGGTGATCACACATTTTTATTCTAGTAAAAGCAGAAAACACTCTATGGCATATTTCCAAAAATACTGGTAATTTATTGTACAAAGTATATGAAAACATTTTTATGCAATGAATTTATTAAACAAATAAATAGGGCGGCATGGTGGCACAGTTGGTAGAGCTGTTCCTTCTCAGCGAGTAGGTCGCCAGTTCAAATCCCAGTCCGGGACCCTTCTGGGTGGAGTTTGCATGTCCTCTCCATGCATGCGTGGGATTTCTCCAGGTACTCCAGTTTCCTCCCACAGATCAAAAACGTGCATGTTAGGCTGATTGGGGACTCTAAATTGTCCATCCAGAGGACAAAACGTTTCTCACTTAAAGAAACTGGTCCAGATGACACGATTTAATCTTATTTTATTATTTTCCTGTTCTTAATTTCAGAACTCTTCGCAGGATACTGACAGCAAAATGGTGCAGAAACTTCTCAGAGAAAATGTGTTGGTCTGTTAATAAATTGATCACCCAATAAAACAACGTTTCATTTTGGAGGAAAGTTCAAGTTCAAAGCTTTACCCTAAAACTCACTGCTTCTTTATCCTACGATGGCTGATATGCCACTGTAACAGAGTCAGATGTTAGAAATAACCGAGAGTTCCACATTTTTCTTCCCTAATTTTTCTTCTAACGCTGCATCCTTTTACTGAGCATGCTGTACTTCTCGTGGTAAATCTTTTGGGGCTGTATGTCTGAAGTGCGCATTAGACAAGTGTGATTAACATGACCAACAGCTCCATAGAAAATAATGACACTTAATGACCCATCTGCTCACAACAGACTCATGTTCAGACTGCTGTTTAATACACCTTATTATGTTAGATTATTATTGCTTAGCGTTTATCTTAGAGCCTTGTATACTTTTTCCTTTTTATAGTTTATATTATTGGTAGTCCCTCATTTATCTCAGGGGATCCGTACCCCGAAAACCTGCAATAAGTGAAAAATCAAAAGTTACAAATTTTGTGTTTGGTGCCTGGTTGTTTTCCAAATATATTAGTGTGTGTGAATGACGGGCATCAACTTAAAACTCTTTGTAGAATGATGCTTTATGAAGTTCTGTCCATTTCTTTGCATTAAATGACCAGCAGTTACGCCACATTTAAAATGGCAGCGACGTTGACATACGATTCAACGCTCAATAGGGTGTCTACGTATATACAGTGCTTTGCGAAAGTATTCAGCCCCCTTGAACTTTTCGACCTTTTGCCACATTTCAGGCTTTAAACATAAAGATATAAAATTTAAATTTTTTGTGAAGAATCAACAACAAGTGGGACACAATCGTGAAGTGGAATGAAATTTATTGGATGTGTTAAACTTTGTTAACAAATAAAAAACTAAAAAGTGGGGCATGCAATATTATTCGGCCCCTTTACTTTCAGTGCAGCAAACTCACTCCAGAAGTTCAGTGAGGATCTATGAATGATCCAATGTTGTCCCAAATGACTGATGATGATAAATAGAATCCACCTGTGTGTAATCAAGTCTCTGTATAAATGCACCTGCTCTGTGATAGTCTCAGGGTTCTCAAAGTACAGAGAGCATCATGAAGACCAAGGAACACACCAGGCAGGTCTGAGATACTGTTGTGGAGAAGTTTAAAGCTGGATTTGGATACAAAAAGATTTCCCGAGCTTTAAACATCCCAAGGAGCACTGTGCAAGCAATCATATTGAAATGGAAGGAATATCAGGCCACTGCAAATCTACCAAGACCCGGCCGTCCCTCTAAACTTTCATCTCGAACAAGGAAAAGACTGATCAGAGATGCAGCCAAGAGGCCCATGATCACTCTGGAAGAACTGCAGTCCCTGCTGCTTTTCATCAGCAGGGACTGGGAAGATGGTCAGAATTGATGGGAAGATGGATGGGGCCAAATACAGGACCATTCTGGAAGAAAACCTGTTTGAGTCTGCAAGAGACCTGAGACTGGGATAGAGATTTATCTTCCAACAAGACAATGATCCAAAACATAAAGCCAAATCTACAATGGAATGGTTCACAAACAAAGATATCCAGGTGTTGGAAGGGCCAAGTCAAAGTCCAGACCTGAATCCAATCGAGAATCTGTGGAAAGAGCTAAAGACTGCTGTTCACAAACGCTCTCCATCCAACCTCACTGAGCTCGAGCTGTTTTGCAGGAAGAATGGGCAAGAATTTCAGTCTCTCCATGTGTAAAACTGATAAAGACATACCCCAAGAGACTTGCAGCTGGAATTGCAGCAAAAGGCGGCGCTACAAAGTATTAACGCAAGGGAGCCGAATAATATTGCACGCTCCACTTTTCAGTTTTTTATTTGTTAAAAAAGTTTGACACATCCAATAAGTTTCATTCCACTTCATGATTGTGTCCCACTTGTTGTTGATTCTTCACAAAAAAAATAAAATTTTATATCTTTATGTTTGAAGCCTGAAATGTGGCAAAAGGTTGAAAAGTTCAAGGGGGCTGAATACTTTCGCAAGGCACTGTATGTCTATGCTCTGCACAGTGAACAGCTGATCAGCTGCAGCAGGAAGTTTATCTTGCAGTGTGGGCTGCACAAAGATGCAGCAGGTGCTAACTAATTCAATATAATGTATTTAAAATAAAAAATTAATGCAGATCGTGCAGCTCATCCATCAATCATACAATTATGTGTCATGTCTAATTTTATTTTGAAAAACCACAATAGAGCAAGTCCGTGATAAATGAACCACAAAGTAGCGAGAGACTATTTAATTGGGACCTTAAGTACACAACTTTGTTCCACCTCATGCACCACATTTGATGCAAATGACAATAAATTCACCTTGAACCTTAAGCTAACGGAGGAAAACTTCACAATACATAGGTTTTCTGGTTCAAGAGAAGTGGTCAGAAGACTACAGTATTATTTCAAAGCTAGATTGCCAAAGATCAGTCTACATAAATAATGCTAAAGAACTTTGAAAAAGTGTATCTGAATTTCTTTGGCATGACGACTGCTTTTTAAGGTGAGACTGAACCAAAACACTAATAATGTTCAGAGATGTAAAAAGCACGTGTTTTTCTTTGTTGTTTTTTTTAAGCATTCATGTTACATTTTCTTGTCTTGTTCAATTTGACCAAATCCTGATGCAACTCTACCATCTATCTATTTCATCCTCCATCTTCTCTTCCACCACCCTGCTTCCTGTCTGTCCAGAGTAACCAGTCATTCATCAGCATGCATCCCTCCTCTGGTCATAATTGAGATCATATGCTGAAGCCAGCTCTGAAACCCAACACGGGGCGTCAAATAAAACCAGCTGTCAGCAGCAGGGGCCTGGCTCTGCCAAGCCGAGTGAAACCATATCTGTTTCTGCCTCACCAACGAGCCAATAAAATGGGAGCTCAAAAGACCAAAAGACATATAGAGAGACCAAACTTGCCTCTCTGGGGGAGATTTCATTCTCCTTCTGCAAGACTGTGGTTTCTATCACGAGTCCAGGTGTTCTCAAGTCTCCTGTTCCCCTTTCTTGTACTGTAGCTGTCAATCATTTGCAAAGGGGGATTTTCAGTGTGCTCTGACCTAAACATGTCAATTTACAAAGTATTATTTTGGAAATGTTAATATCTACCATCGCAGGTCATCCTCGAGGCATTCTCATTTGTCATTTGATTGCAATACCTTCCTTGCTTAAATACACACATTTTCTGTACCACACAGGGAGCTGTTTATCTGGGTGTGCTCAGTTGATCGTGAAGTCTGCAGCAAGTTAACAAAATGATACCAAATTCTAGTTTTACAAACTTTGTTGTGCATGATGCAAGGCTGTATAACACCATACTGTGTGTTGCTTTCTAACCTGAGAAACTGATTAGAAGTTGAAATCAGTTGCTTCGTGGAGACAATGCTGAAAAAAGTAGCATGAAGTATGGCAGGCTACACTGAAATTTATAATGTGGAGTTCTCCTTTACCTGACCGGGAACTGCAGGAAGTCATGCTGTTTCGGTAGGTGACTTTTTACCAGAAAACATCTGTTTAAAATCTTTAAATGAGAGCAGGGATAGTTTGTGTTTTTTGAAATAGTGTTTTATGGAATTATCAGTATCTTACTTGTTGACAGCTCTTTTAGCAACCTCAGTTTGGAGAAACATATTCATTTTGACCAGACAGTCAAGCTAATGACTATTCTGACCAAAGTGGATTACTGTAATGTCAAATAACTCCAGTTACAAACATTTTCTAGAGGTGTATGCAGCTGCTATGTTATAAACATTTACATCAATGTCCTTTGTAGATAGACCGTTATTTACTAAAAATGTTATAGTTGTATACCCTAAAGACAAGTCATTGGTAGTTTATTACTAATAATGTGTTTAGTTGACCAGAAAAATTGTCTGATGGTAAAGTAAGACAATATTATGATCCAATAACATTATGCTCGCCTGAACCATTAGACATTTTGTGATTTTAACACTATATTGCTTTAGCATCAGAGTTTTCTCTGTAATATAACACTTAAAATGATAGTCTGGTGATTTTTAAGTGATTTTCTGTCAAATAGTTTTCAATAATTAATATCTTCTCAGCCATGACAACAGTAGTAGAACACCAAGTCTAAAGAAAAGACCATAAGTTTTCCTGCAGGTCATGCTAAAGGCTGGCCAACTGAAACACTTTTGACATTTATTTTCAGGCCTACAGAACAATTCTTTATCAAAAATGGCATACTCATGTGATAATAAACCTTTATACTTTTGAAGGACAACATGTTTAGTTGGACGCCATTTTCTCAACCAAACAACGTCCATCTTACTATGCAAATGTCAATATCCCGAGGCTGTTGAATGTATTAGTCCACCTGGAGATGAGTAAACTTTTAAAAAGACCAGACTGTCAGGTGGACTAATACATTCAACAGCCTCAGATTATCGTCATTCCTGCAGTAACACATACATTAGTAACACACTCATCTGATTAACCAATAATCTAGCATGTACAAAAACTTTAGCACTATTTTTCATGCTCCATACTTCATAACTGATGTCACGGCTGATAAAGGTGGTTCTTCTTCCTTTTCCTCCTCCTCCTCCACAATTAAGTTCTTACTGACCCTCTCTGTACTTCTCCAGCAGCATTGTCAAAGCAAAGATGACATAGTGGTGCTCTTTCTTGGCATGAAACCATACTGCTACTCACAAATTGTCCCCTCTTGTCTAAGTCTAGCTTCCACAACTCTCTCCCAGTTCTTCATTGTGTGGCTCAGTGTTTCCCCTACGATTATACACGCAGGGCGCCCCGCCCCATCAACCTAACTGAGCGCCCCACCTACCAAACCGAACTGCGTGCATCCCACCCCCCACCCGTTAGCACTGACATAACTTAGTGTTGTATTACACAGGCGCGCTAGCTAAAAAGCTAAAGGCAGCGCTCAGGCTGCCTCTTCCATCATGCTGAACCCTCACACCGACCCCCCCCCCCCCCCCCCTCGAAAACTACTGGTACAGGATGTGTCGCTGTCTCTTCTCCCTGCGCTCGAAGGCTGTTGGTACAGCGAGCAGCTCAGATGTGTCTTTCCCTCCTCGCCCCCCTCGACGAATATCACGGACAAGAAGAGCGCCCTGCCATGGCAAGTTATCTAGGGGAAACACTGGTGTGGCTCATCAACTTAATTCCCCTGTAGTTGCTACAATTTTGTACATCACCCTTGTTCTTAAAAATGTGCACCAGCAAACTTCTCCATTCTTCAGGCTTTTTCTCACCCTCAAATATGCCATTGAATATTTTAGTCAAAAACGTCATGGCCATCTCTCCTAGACATTCCTCTTTATCTTTCAGTTTTTTTTTTCATCTTTCCTTTTCATTCTTTTTATTCATAGGCTCAATGGTTAGCACTGTCGCCGCACAGCAAGAAGGTCCTGGGTTCAACGTTGGATCTGGGGTCTTCTGTGTGGAGTTTGCATGTTCTTCTCATGCTTCAGTAGGTTTTCTCTGGGTATTCCAGTTTCCTCCCACAGACCCCAAAACATGCATGTTAGACTGCCTTCAGGCCCAGGCCTCCCTTGCAAAAGAGATTTGTGATCTCAATGGAATTTGCCTGGTTAAATAAAGGCTAATAAATAAAAAATAGCTCCTCAGAGTTTTTCTTCCATTTTCCTATCATACTTTCCTCACTTGTTAGAACATTACCATTCTTTTGCAGCCTTATCCCTCTGTCTCGCCAATAGGTACAAGTCCTTCTCGCCTTCTTTAGTGTCCAGCCTCCCATACAACTCATCATAAATCTTTTGCTTTGCCTTAGCTACCTCCCTCTTGGCTCTATGTTGCATTTCCTTATATTCCTGTCTCCTCTCTTCAGTCCTCTCACTGTCATATTTCTTCTTGACTAAACTCTTTGAATAACTTTCTGCACTTCACTATTTCACCACCAGGTTTCATTATCATCTATTTTCTGTCCAGATGACACACAAAGTACCTTCCTACCCATCTCTCTAATTACTGTTGTTGTAGTAGTCCAGTCATCTGGAAGCTCTTTCTTACCACCCAGAGCCTTTAACAACTTCTCTGAATTTCTCACATTCTTCTTTCCTCAGCTTCCACCATTTGGTCTTCTCTGATTTTACTATTTTGCTCTGCTTCACAATAGTCATTCTACACACAACCATCTGATGCTGTCTGGCCACGCTCTCCCCTGCCACAACCTTACAGTCCCCAATCTCCCTCAGGTTTCCTCTTCTACACAGAATGTAGTCGACCTGCGTACTCCTTTCTCAACTCTTATAGGTTATTCTATGTTCCTCCCTCTTTTGGAAATATGTGTTGACTACAACCATTTCCATTTTCTTGGCAAAATCCACCACCCTAGTTTATTTTCTTGACACCAAACCTACCCATCAATTCATTCCCTCTGTTTCCTTCACCAACATTTCCATTCAGGTCTGCTCCTATCACCACTCTCTCCTCCCTGGGAATAGTCTCTATCACTTCATCCAGATCCTTCCAAAACTGATCTTTCTCCTCCCCATCACATCCAACCTATGGAGCATAACCACTTACAACATTTAGCATCAGACCTTCTACTTTTACCTTCAGACACATCACCCCATCTGATAATCTTTTCACCTCTACTACATTCTTAGCCAACTCCTCCTTCAGGACCACCCCTACTCTATTTCTCTTGCTATCCACACTATGTCAAAACAATTTAAACTCTGCCTCAGTGCTGTGAGCCTTGCTGCCCATCCACTTTGTCTCTTGAACACATAGAACATCTACCTTCCTTTGCTGTGTCATGTCTGCCAGCTCTCTACTTTTGCTTGTCATTGTCCCCACATTTAGAGTTGCCACGTTCAGTCCTACATTCTTGACTTTCCTTGTCTCCCTCTGTCTCCTGACACATTTCCCTTGCTTCACAAGGAATGCTATCTGGTAGCAGATGACAACCGAACAAAGTCTTCTTTGTAAATAACCATTGACTTCTACCAAAAAGTCCATGCTCAACGTACAGTAAATAATTGTCTAATGTAAAACTGACATCAAATCTAAGGTGAATAAAATAGTGTTTACATGAATGCCTATGACATTTTTGAGAAAAAAGATTTTATACCCACTTAATGTTAATCTAACTTGGACTCAGTTCAGTGAGGTTAGCAAACTGTTGAAAGGTCTGGATCACAGCTTAATTTGTAAACTGACTGATGCCAGAACAGTGGACAGGCGGGGGGGGGGGGGGGGAGGGGGGGGGGGGTTCCGTGGGTCCTCTCACAGAAAATTCTGAATAACAGAGATGCCATTTCCTGCATTTTGGTGTATTTTAATGGGTTGTTATACATCAACATTTACCTACATTTGTAGACACAATAAAATTACTATTTTGGAGAACAGCAGGTTGTGTGTGAATAGAGCAAATCCAATTCTGTCAGGTGTCCTAAACCCCCTCCTCCCTCCCCTCACTTCACGCTTCTGAGCTCAACTCTTCTCTGCTGAATTTGTTGCTTCTGCTCCAGTCTCGTGGCATCGTTTGGAGCACCTGAAGGCTTCATTTCTCGATTGTCGGACCATCCATCCATCCATTTTTTATTAAAGTAAATTGGACGGTCGTTGTAGATTGCGTTTGTAGCTTCTTACTTGGGACTTTGGTTGATGCACATCTCTCTTTTAAACCACATATTGAAAACTTGATAAAGAAACTGAAATTTAAACTGGCTTTATTTTTCAGAAATACAATGTAGATGTTGCTTAACTCTGAATGCTAGGAAACGCCTTGTAACCGCTACCTTCCTACCAGCCATTGACTATAGTGACATTATTTACACGAATGCCCCTGCTAGCTCCTTGCAGATTGTTGGATGCTGTCTACCATGGCTAAGATTCATAACTCACTGTAACTACTGCACCCATCACTGTACCCTGTACTCCTTGGTTAGTTGGTCATCATTATCTACACATAGGCACTCACACTGGTTCATCTTCATCTATAAATCCCTCCTCGGTCTGCTACCTTCTTATATCTCCTCCCACATGTCACTCTGTTAGTGCAGTTACAACATACGCTCTCAGGCCATCATTACCTGCAGCGTTCCCTCAGTGCGGACTGAACTTGTCAAAAAGGCCTTCCTACTCAGCTCCTGCAACCTGGAACACCTTGCAACAGGAACTGAAGTTGTCCACCTTGATTTTCTTAAGGGGTTTCAAACATTTGATACTGTTAATAAAAAAATCAAAGCAAATATGTTCTTGTTTTTAGTATTTCACCTTGTTTTATGGCACCCTGATTTATTGTTTTATGCACTACTCTTATTTTAACTGTATTTTTACTGTAGTTTATTGTTGTCATTGTCTACTGTTATTGTTGTCTGTACTTTAAATGTTCTGTCTGGAACAGGTCGTCCTTGTAAATGAGTCCCCGTGGCTCAATGAGGCTAGCCTGTATAAATAAAGGTTGAATGAATCTTACTTGGACTACCTAATATCTGTTAGCTGTTTCTCCAAACAGAGGCCATTCCCTGACATATCAACAACAGGTAAGATATTGTTTATTCAGAACCTTTTTACAAAAATCCACTTCTGAAAATCCAAACTATTCCTTTAAATCCAGGTCACAGGCAGTTTGTTGCAATATTTGAATATTTGAGATTTAGTTGAAATCCAACTGAACTTGAAATGGCTCGGTATCACTTCAATTCAGAATATTTCACTCAACTTTTCTTCCCCTTTACAAAATCCAATTAATTCAAACATTTATACACTATTATACTTTTGCATACAAGGCAGTGCCCATGCCAAGCCGTAGAAGGCAAGTATACATGATTTTAGGCTGATGATTTTTTTTCTGTGTGATTTTAAAGCTTTTTTTTTTAATACATTCCTTCTTTGTGTTGCACACATGTACTGTGTGAACTCCCACCCTCTGTATACACAACAGCAGTAGCAGCATCATTTCTCAACAGATACGACGGAGATCGAATTGCCCTTCGAGTCCCCATGTCTGAGCAGTGCAGATAGGGATCCAGAGTAAGAGCTGGAAGATGGATGGAGCTCTGGCAGTGATGGCACCGCTGCTGGGGGAAGGTGGAAGCCAGAGTGTCCTGTTGTTCATCAAGTAGTCGAGAGATCAGATGCTATCGGGCCAGAAGGTGTCTGCTGTGCTCTGCAGCCTGAGCACTGCTCACAGCAGCGGGTTTACGAAAAGGATAAACAGTGACCCTGCGGTTGTAATCCACTAGCAGGAGCAGTGTGGATTACGGAAAGGCTAACTGTAGCCTCTCCACATTTATTTATTTATTTGTTTTGCACCTCAAGAGGATCCTAATTGAGCCAAATCTCATTATTTATGGCTGGCTATTGAGACAGCATTCAGTGTGGCTGTTGTGTCTTTAAACTGATCAGCCAGGAGCTGGATTTGTTAATGCGCTCATGTGCCCTGCAAACACATTACCCCCCCCCCCCCCCCATCCCACCCCACCCCACCCCCCCACACACGTTAAATTTCCACACAAGATGCTCTCAGCAGAAGAGTTAGGAGGTGGGAGGGGAAGTGTTTGGTGGTCATTAGAGGCTCCAGTATTCTCATCTTCACTGTGTTGTACAGAGATGAACACTGATGGTAAAATATACCATTGCTGTCAAAAACAAACATAATAATTTCATAAAACAACAAGTTATTTTCATCCAATATTTCCTCTTGTTTAATTAATCCAAGAGCAGAAAATTCATTGCCACCAATATCAATGAGCAGTTTCTCTTATTAATTACTTGGACTGTTGATTTGCAGATATGAAGATATTACATTTCATTGTTGACTGATATGAGAATTATGAAAGGTGACATAGGGCAAGAGCAGACCCTGCATGGTGCTTCACCAATAGACAAAAAGCAAAGACAACCTACCCGAGGCATCCACATGAATGTCACGCTTTCTGGACTGCTAATAAAAAAAATAGATCAGGGCTTTCAACAAAAGCTACATTAAAAGAGCAAAAGAACGAGAAATTAGGAGAGCCAGAAAGCAACCAAAAAAAAGGATGATTGTAAAAATAGAGAAGTATGTTAATATATTTCAAACAAAAGAATAAAGCAGACAGAATAGAATTGGAGAGATTGTGCAAAGATGTTCATATGGCTGCGGTGAGGTGATTGAAAGAAAGAAAGAAAATAAAAAGGAGAAAGAGGGGTGGGGAGCTGGATTGGGAGTTTAGAAACCTCTCAACCATAAGCATCTCTACGTCTGCAATATCCATGCAAATGGTGGCACGCATGAGTGATGGGAAGGCGATGAGCAGAGCAAGTTTTTCAGTCACATTACTCTGAATGATGCTAAACTCCTGCCTGCCTCGCACATAAAACACACAGAGCTGCAGATAACGACAGACATTTAACTCTTTAATTCAGGAGCATCCCCCCATCCCCACCTGCTTCAAAACTGACTCGCAACAATATCCCATCTTTGCAAAAGCCCTGTGCAGATTTATGACTGCAGAATGGTGAAGTCAGGCCTCGTGCACTGGAAGTTATTTAAACAAATGACTAAATTTTCATGTGAAACACATCTCACTGAAAAAAGAACATTTAAACCTGGAGTGGTACAGCAAACCAAACACACACACAAACACCACACACACACACACACATATATAATAAAGCTTGGGGAAAAGGAGCACATCAAATACCATATTAGTTGGTGTAGCAACATATAGGTTGTACTGTACGTGTGTAAATTGTTGTGTGTTGGTGTGTGACATGACCTGACGAACATGGCAGCTCTCAGTGTTACTGTGTTTGAACATGGCTTCATAGACACTGTGGGAATTTAAGAACATGGACGTAAATGTTTGCAGCACAGGTAGAGCTATAAAATAGGTACTAATCAGTAATTTGCTAAACTTTTAAACTACAGTAGTTTCTACAAAAGCAATGACAAAAAAAATGGATGTATTTGGAACAGGCTGCTGGTAAGAAGGTGCCTAAACATACAATGTTAACATCAATACAATGCTGTTTCATCCTCTGAGTTTAGGAACCTATTCATGCCTAAATGATTGATAAGTTTGAGAGAGATTTCAGAACAAACAAACCAAAATAAATCTTTTTAAAGTGAAGTACTGAATTAAAAATTAATGAAAAAGCAGGACTGCATGTTGCCCGCTGACTTTCACATCAGCGATGTAGGCAAGAAAGAAACAAAGTGCACAACAACTTAATGATTTGCACTGTTGCCCCACAGCGATAAGGTCCTGGGTTCAAACCCCGGTTTGGACCTCGGGTCTTTCTCTGTGGACTTTGTATGTTTTCACATTTGCGTGGGTTTTCTCCAGGTTCTCCAGTTTCCTCCCACAGATCAAAACATGCTTGTTAGGCCCAGACCTTATACTTGCAAAGTGATCTATGATCTTAATGGGATTTACATGGTGAAATAAAAGTTAATAATGTTATACTTGTTGGTCAAACCTTGTAAATGACATCATGCACAATATTTTGCAATATTGTGAGGTATTGTGAGATGTGATAGTGCTCAGAGTATGTGTTGAGGATGACTCTGCTGGTACTGTACCAAACATTAGCTTAGTATCTGATATTGACTGAGTTATAGCTAGATATTTGCATTTGCTATAGTTCACTAGTTGTGCCATCTCGAATCGGAACAATTCCAAAAATGTATTAGTTGTAGATGTACATCCAATGATTGCTACACTGATATAAGCGGGTGACGATACCAGATGACTGAAGGCCTTTGCAGAATACTTTTAATAAACAAAAAAATTAATCAAAAGGGAGTCATTTGGGGAGTGGTGGAGCAGAGGTTAGAGAGGTGGGCCTGTGATCCGAAGATCGCCGGTTCACGCCTCGGCCCCGACAACATCTACATTGTGGGTGGGGGTAGGTGAAACACCCACACTTGCCCCCACCCTCATTCGCCCCACTCTGGGCCCATGAGCAAGGCCCTTAACCCCCACCATGTGCTCCCTAAACAGGTCTCTCTTGAAAATGAGTTCTCGTGGCTCAATGAGAATACCTGGATAAATAAAGGCTAAATGAAAAAAAAAAAAAAAAAATTATATGTGTAATTTATATCCAAGCATATTTATAGAGAAAGTCAAGGTGTGCTTCTGGTTGTATTGTTTTGATCAATTATAGTTTTCATTTCCAGTAGATCCATGTAAAATTTAATTTTGTTTGTGTGTGCACGCGTGTGAAAACATTGTGAAAGGAGCTGCTTCTCCTCACTCCTCTTTTCTCCTGCAGTAATCAGTAAGAGTGGAGGCCCGTTTTCTCCACCTCTCTCTGCCTGTGGTTTGTTCGCATACTGTCTCAGCCAGGCGGGTAGGAATGTGTGTGTGTGTGTGCACGGGTGGAAGCATTTCTACATGCTATGTGCTACGTCTTTGTGAGATGGGTGAATGTGTGCTGAAATTCACAGACTGTGCACACTAGTTTTGTGTGTCATTGGGTGTGTATCTGTGAACTCACAGTTGTGTGTGTGTGTGTATCTGTGTGTGACAGAGAGAGGAGGGGTGAGAGAGAGAGAGAGATTTGGTGCATTTGTGTGCAAGAACAAGGGGTGGGGGTGGAGGAGGCCCTGAAAGGGAGAAGACAGAAAACCTGATGGTAGTTATTTGGCCTTTTTCCTGCAGTAACAGGAAATCACAGCAGCCTTTTGTGAACAGTGTACACATCGTATAAGGATAATAAATATTTCCATCACTCTGCACCAAAGTCATCATAGACATGTGTTTTTTTTATGACAAGGCAAATATTAATATATTTTTGTACCCAGTAAACTACTTGCTTTTTTTGTCTTTGCTCAACAGAAACCAAGGGTTTAGCATCCCTTGTGGTGATGCACATCACTCACCACCTTCCATTCCAGAGTTTTAAATGGAGGTCATTTTATGTTGAAAAAATATGGCATTTGTTTGGTCAAACCTTGACATAATAATAATTTAAAATATCATGTGCAATCTAATGATGGAATTGCAAGTGTGTTGCGTTGTGAATTAATCTTAGCTACTAGTACAAATTTGAGTTTGGTATTTGTGAACCTGACTCATTTGTTGTGATGACTAAGTTCAAATAACTGTGGCTGCCATCTTGAACTGGATTGACTCTGGAGAGCAAACTTTCTGAAAGTTTAATCAAAATTGGTCCAGTGGTTCATGAAGTATTTTGCTAACAGACAAATACACTTGGCTCCAAAAGTTAATGGTAAATTTTAAGCAGATATTATGCATCGAGAAGCTTGTAGAATGAATCTTATCTACAACTACCCCAAAATGTAGCACAATACTTGTAAAATTTACTGAGGCATAGTTTTTGTATTTTTGAAGGTCATTTGACTGTGGAGGCCATCTTGAAATGAAATGACTCCAAAAGATAATCAGCCTTCGATGTTCATCCAATAATTATTTCTTAAAAGGTTTTATTAAAAAAAAAAGTCCTATGGTTCATGAGTTATTCAGCTGATAGACAAAGTTAACTGTAAGATATGTGTTAAAGATCAGTCATAGCCACTACCACATCGAGCTGTAGATAAATATCAGTAAAATTATTATTGTTATTATTACCTCTAAAATAGAACTGGAAAAATAAAAAACTGGAAGTGGCAGAAATGAAGATGTTGAGGTTCTCCTTAGGAGTGACAAGGATGGCTATGATTAGGAATGAGATCATCAGAGGTACAGCACAGGTTGAACAACTGGGAGATAAAGTTAGAGAGACCAGACTGAGATGGTTCGGACATGTCCAAAGGATAGACAGTGGGTATACTGGTACAAGGATGTTAGAAATGCAGCTGCCAGGAAGAAGGCAAGTGGAGATACAGTTAAAGGGGACATTCATTGAACCTTTATACAGGTTAGTGTCATTGAGCCTCGAGGACTCATTTACAAGGGAGACCTGTTTTAAACAAAGAATTATGACAACAGTAAACAATCATAAAATAAAGCATATAAATTGAAAAAAAATAAATGGAAGAAAATTATATTAAAAAAAACCCAGCTATATTATGAAGTGATATAAACTATTTAAAACAGGAACATGTCTGCATTGGGTTTTGCCATGACCTTAGCAGATGTCTGAAGCCACTTAGAGAGGTCAAGGTTGAGAGCTTCAGATCTTTTTGCAAGATATTCCAGGAAACAGGAGCGAAGAAAGAAAAGACTATTGCCTAGTTCAGTCTGCACTGAGGGGACACTGCAGGTAATAATGTCCTGAGAGCGCACGCTGTAGCTGCACTCATGCAGAGACATGTAGGAGGAGATGTATGAAGGCAGCAGACCAAGAAGTGATTTAAAGATGAAAATGTACCAGTGAGAGAGTCTGTGTGAAGTTAATGATGTCCAGTTAACCAGTGAATACAGGGTGCAGTGCTGGGTATGGTAGTTACAGCCAGTTATGAATCTTAGCGCACCGTGATAGACAGCATCCAGCATCTGCAGGGTTCTTGTAAGGGTGTTCATGTAAATAATGTCAACGTAGTCAATGAAGGGATGGAAAGTCGCAGTCACAAGGTGTTTCCTAGCGTTCAGAGCTAGACAGGATCTATTTCTGCGTTTTTGGCGTGGGACTTAAAAGATGTGGAGGTAGATGGAGTGAGGACAGAGGATGCAGAGGACTGATTGAGATGGAGGAAGATGATTCGCAGTGGCGACCCATGAAGAGGGCAAAGTCGAAAGAAGAAGATTACCTCTAAAATAGGCATTTTATTTCATTTTGCAGTCAGTTGGCTGTGGCGGTCAAATTAAGTGTCTGAAGCTGGTGGTAGAACCCAAGTTCAGGCAGCGACTGACACAGGGAAACTGAAAAAGGTAAAATAAGAAATAATATTTATTAAGTGAAAACAGAAGCTGGTATGGCAGCAAAACTTACATAGTGGATGAGGAGACACAAGGGAAGACAGGAAGTCATACCAGACAATGCCCAGAATATGAGGAACACAGAAACTTATATACAGTCAATGATGAACAGACAATGAAAAACACCTGGGGAAAGGACAATCAGGAACAGGTGAGAGAGGCTGGAGCTGGGATAGACCACAAGGGGGAGACACACCAGGAAACACCAATCCTCACGTTTAGTTTGACTCCAAAAGTTAATCAGTTGTATGCTTACATCTAATGGCTACTGTCAGCAAGTTTTATTCAAACTTGTCCTGTAGTTTATGAGAATTTTTGGTGACAGACAGACACATGCCCACACACAGACAAAAACATCATTGTCCACCTTGACCTTTAATGAGCAGGGCAGTTTGGGAGTTATTAACAGGGGTTGAGTATCGGACAGAGCAAAGTGTTAAACTGTTTATCTCTTAACCCTGAGCCTCTTAACTGTCTCCCAGAAACAACTCTTATGCACGTCCTGATGGGAACATACATTTATTTCTCAGTTTATGATGGGACGAATGAGCAAACATAACTCAGTTTTTATTTCTGCAACACACACCTGCACACATACACTCTGTTACTATCAAGTTCATCAATGAACTGCAGCACAACGCTGGGCTTATATTCCACAGGACTGGCATGATCTCTCAGCTGATATAATCCAACGTGATGAGTGGTTGTGATGACACATGAGCAGAGAACATTTGGTGCCTCTCCAAAATATGTCACTGTTAGGTTAACCCACTTAACATGTTATAATGACTTTTCAGTCATTAACCCCCCCCCCCCCCCCCCCAAAAACCTTTAGCACATTTCAGTAGCTTTTATTCCACCTTCTGCTCTGTATCTGGGTTGACTGCATGCCGATGAGCGTCGTGGTGTTGATCCACTACCTGCAACTTTAGGCCAACAACAGGACAGGAAGATGTTTCAGAAACTGTTTAATGTTACCAGGAACTGAAATACAGCAAAACATTGGTGTGATTTGTCAAACAAATGGATTTTGTTGTGTGTTCACTCTAAAAACCCAAAAGATTATTTGTTTTGACAAATACAGAAGCTTGAATATAATTTACAGAAGTAGACTTGTAAATTATTTGTTTTAGCACTAAACAGAATATGAATGCAATTTCAGTTATCTAATAATTGTAGGTAGTAGTAATGAGCCTAAATGTGGTAAGGGGGATGCAAAGAAAAGATAATGGTTACTTTAAACAAACAGCATACTAATGAAATCATAAGCAACATGTTAGTGTGGCTGTTTAATTTTTTGAAATGAGGCTTTGTGTAAGCTTTAAAACAATCAGTATCTTACATGTTGTAGACAGTTCTTTGAGCGACTTCAGTTTAAAAAATAGCTTCATTCTGACAGAAGTGATGAGTTAATGGTTACTCCAAGAAGGGCCAAGAAACAGTTTCAGTCCTAAATGTAGCAGTTCATGCTACTTTTATTTTATAACCATTTACATCACGGTCAGTTTCGCAATATACCATTATTTACATAAAATATTATGGAATGTTATGGTTATGTGCAAATGTAATTAGCAGCAGCAGCCAGCTGTACTACTTCTGGTGTAACCTTGGGACATCTATAGTGAGAAAAGCTATATTTTTGCCAGAATGATCATGTATTACAAATCATGACAGCAGTTTATTAGCATTGTTGCGGTTCATGTAGAACCGTAACAAAATCTTTGAGATTTGCTTTGTTTTAAATAGTGATAATTTCTTTTGTTCTTGACTCCACGCAGACCAGCTTTTAGCTCATCAATCTGGTCAAAATTCGACCTGTTTACTTGGGTTTTTGGGGGTTTTCACTTCTGGTGATTCAGGTCTGAGAGTGGAGGTTTTCCGGTTAAACCTCCGCAGAGGTGTGAAATACTCTGCAAGTATGAAGCTGAACATGTGCACTACAGGTAGCTGCAGGCTAAGGTTTTTCTACACTAACAAGAGTTACAATAAATATGATAATTACAATAAATGGCAGAGAGCAGAGTGTTGTTTGTGTTACTTGCCCTTTTTCAGCATGATGGTGCAAAACCAGCAAAACCCTATAGGTGCAAAGGACCATCATTTGTGTGTTCACCAGTTTGGATGTAACTGTGATCATGAAGACACTGCATGTGGGACACATGCAGCTGAGCCTGACATCAGGGTTATCAGATAAACATGGACGTGTTTTATACACCCTACATGTTCACCAAACACAACACACATCTCATCTTACAACACTCACTCAGCACATATGACAGTTTGGGTCAAAATACAATAATTTAAAGCAACAGTAAGAGTTTGCCATTACTTATCTGGCAACTCTGCCTGGCATGGAAACTATGGGGTTTCCATGTAAACCTGCTCCTTTTTTGTTTGTTTGTCCATATAAACCTTGAAAAACACCATTTATAGAGATAATTTTTGCGCAAACAGGGACTTCAGTTCCTTTTTCCCAAATTGAGGCATATCAAAGAACTATCTGCCACAGGTAAGATGATAGTTGTTCATAAATATTTCCACAGAAGCCATCTTGAAAATATTGTATATAGACTACCTCTCTAAGATCTTGGTGATTTCACTCTGATATTTTACATTGAAGCAACACATTCTTTTTTTCTCTAGTTTTAAAGTTGTAGCTCCAAATTTCTCCAGAGTCTGTTCTCCATATGTGTATTCATGCAGTTTAAACATTTTTGATGTCCCTAACAAACCCATATAAACCTGCACACTCTGAACTTACAGACTGTTGTTAAAATGTCAGTTGACAAAATCCAGAAATCCTGTTAACATCGTAAATGTCCATATCCACACATGGCTGAACCCTTTGAGGGGAAGTTGTTGTTCTGTTCAATCATGTTTGCTGATCCCCGGGAAGGTGCTGAAAGAATGTGCCGATCAGCTCTGCAAGGTGCTGGCCGACATCTTTAACTCCTCCCTCACCCTAGCAACAGTTCCCACCTGCCTGGAGACCGCCACCTACATCCCAGTCCCAAAAAGCTCTACGGTGACTGGTCTGAATGACTACCGGCCAGTAGCCCTCACCCCGATAGTCGTTAAATGCTTCGAAAAACTGGTCATGACCCACATCAAAACAACCATCATCATCATCTGCTCACATATGACTGTGCAGCTACCCATCCAGGCTGTCACATTGTAAAGTTTGCAGATGATACAGTGGTGGTGGGATGCATCACAAACAATGATGAGTCCAGCTACAGGCAGGAGGTGGAACACCTGGAGAGCTGGTGCAAGAAGAACAACCTTCATATCAATGTGCAGTGGAGAGCATCCTGTGCTCCAGCATCAACGTGTGGCATGGAGGCTGCACAGCTACAGAAAGAAGAGCTTTGTAGAGAGTGTTGAAGGTTGCACAGAAGTCTGTTGGAGTCAGTCTCCCCACCATCACAGACATCTACACCTCCAGATGCAGGAAGAGCCACATGCATCATGAAGGACCCCACATACACTTTATGCCCCGCTCCCCTCAGGCAGGAGGTTGAGGAGCATTAAGTGTAGAACCACTAAACTGAGGAACAGCTTCTACCCTGAGGCTGTTAGACTCATGAATATTTATTTATTTATTTATTTATTCATTTTATAATAATAAGAATACATATCAATTTACATGTATGTAATTTGAAAACAAAAATAAAATGAAAGGCAGCAGATGAAGATAAAATCTTATTAAGTCTGCTCCTTATTTATCTAATAAACAATTTAAACAAACATTTACTGTAAGTAACAAAAACAAATAAATAACTCGCTTAATATTTCAATTAAACATTTTCAATGAATTACATTCATATATTTTTTTTAACAATTTGATTTTTACCAGTTTCTTAAATACCAAGATTGATTTGACTTCCTTAATATCTGTCTCTAAGTCATTCCATAAACCAACACCCTGAATTAAGGTAGATCTTCCCTTTAAACTAGTTCTGAACTGCGGTTTAACAAAAACATCTTTCCCCTTAAGATTGTAACAGCTTGATCTTTTCACAAAATACATTTGAATATTAGAAGGTAGTGTATTTGTATGAGCTCTATACATAAGTGACAAAATGTTGTAATCCACCAAATCATAGAATTTCAACAGTTTCATTTGATTAAATAAAATACTTGATGGATGATAATAATGTTTTCTTGTGATAATTCTTACAACTCTTTTCTGCAATATAAAAATAGGCTTTGTAATTGATTTACACGCTTTTCCCCAAACATTAACACAATAAACCAAGTGTGGAACAACAATTGTATTATACAACAAAAACAATGCTTTATCATTTAGTAGATACCTAACTCTATAAAAAATTGCAATAGATTTGGATATTTTCGTTTTAACAGAATTTATATGTTGTTTCCACGACAGTTTATGGTCAATGATGACACCCAAGAATTTCACCTCATTAACTCTACAAATCATTGAATCTTCAATTTGAAATGGAACATCAATAGTTTTATTTCTATTACTAAATATCATGTAATTTGTTTTATCCAAATTTAAAGATAATTTGTTTAGTCTAAACCATTTCTGAATTTTAACAAACTCCGTCATCATTGACTCCAATAACTGTTCAATATTTTTACCAGAACAAAAAAATGTTGTGTCATCAGCAAAAAGAACGCATTTAAGGAGGCCAGACACCTTGACCAAATCATTTACATACAAAATGAACAACTTTGGGCCAAGTACGGATCCTTGAGGAACTCCACAATAATAGTACAGTGATCCGATTTCACATCATTCATCTGTACAAACTGTCTCCTGTTTTTCAAGTAACTACACACCCATTGTAAAGCTAAACCTCTGATACCATATTTGTATAATTTATCAAAAAGAATATTATGGTCAACAGTATCAAATGCCTTTTTCAAGTCAACAAACACACTTACACAATATTGTTTACGGTCAACCGCATTAGTTACTTGTTCCATAAAGTCCATAAGCGCCATAGATGTTGAATTTTTTGTTCTAAAACCATATTGATTATTAGTTAGAATATTTTGTTTTTCAATAAATTGGTCCAGTCTGTTACTGAATAGTTTCTCCAAGATTTTAGAAAACTGTGGTAACAAGGATATCGGTCTGTAGTTATCAAACACACATTTGTCACCATTTTTAAAAAGAGGAAATACCTTAGCCACCTTCATTCTGTCTGGAAATACTCCCGTTGTAAAGGACAAATTACATATATGTGTAAATGGTTCAATTACATGACCCATTATGTTCTTTACGAATGTCATGTCCATATCCATCCAATCCTTAGAGTTTTTGTTTACAAATTTATTGACTACATTCATTATTTCATCTTTATCAGTTCCCATCAGGAACATACTGTCCAGATAATCATCAATTAAATAGTTCCCATAATTATTCATCTTTGGTATCGTTGTTGCAAGACTAGTTCCAACATTCACAAAGTATTGATTAAATCTAACCAGAACAATCACTGGGAAAAATCACATCATGTTGATGTGTTCATTCGTATTCATCTGCTCACACAGACTCATGTTCGTGTTGCTGTTCTGCTTATTGTTTTTATGTTATAGTGCTTAGTGTATATTTAGTTAACTTTTTTCTTAGTTCATATCATGGATCTTATTACTGTTTTTCTTTTAAATTTATACTTTTGTTGGATGTAACTGGGAACCTGTGTACACAATTTTGTTTCACTTCGTGTACCACATGTGGTGTGTATGACAAATAAAGAGCCTTGAATCCTTAGGGGAGGTTAGAGAAGGTGGGCCTGCGATCGGAAGGTCGCTGGTTCGACTCCACGGACGACAACATCCAAATCTGGTGGAAAAGGTGAAACACCCACACCTGCCTACACTCTCATTTGCCCCACTCTGGGCCCTCGAGCAAGGCCCTTAACCCCCACCATCTGCTCCCAATTGGGTCTCTCCTAAAAATGAGCCCTCATGTCTCACTACCTTTAAAGGTTAAATTAAAAAAATAAACATTAAGGGGAATTTTCTTTTAAAATGTTGCTTGTGCTTTATTTTCAATACAGAAAAGTGGTTTCACCTGGAGAGGCAGCAGCTCAGAGGGAATTGAGGTTTACAGAAGTCAGATAATGTGTACAAACAGAGAAAATGTCAGATGCTAGCAAATACAACCATCAGGTGGGAGATGGACTGTTGGGGTAAAACTGATGGCCCTCAAAAAACAATGCAATTTGTAGTATTGAGTAAAGCATTGGTGGGTACTCTCTAACTGTGCTGTTAAAGTAATATAAAACACCAGCTGCTGAAATTCTTTGTAATCAAGATGAGATCATGATCCCAAACTGAGCTTCACCCTCACTCTGCTCATAGGAGTTTTCATTAGGTTTCTGAAGTTTGACATTGAACAACAGCTGCTTTTATGAGGTAAAGCTTAGGAATTATTTTTAAATGGTGGAGCTGCGAATGGTTTAATCAATAAAAAAAGGTGAACTTACAAATTTAAAAGGAAAAGATGTATATAAAAAAGGTTGGATTTTGCTGTTGAGGAACAACTCTTATTATTATTTTGTTTGTTTCAAATAAGCTAATTTTTTTATATTTGGGTGTGGGGTAGGCACGATGGTGCAATTGGTAGAGCTGTTTCCTCTCAATGAGAAGGTTGCCAGTTCAAATCCCGGCCTGGGATCTTTATGGATTGAGTTTGCATGTTCTCTCTGTGCATGTGTGTGTTTTCTCCGGGTACTGTGGAGCATAGACTATGGTAACTCTAAATTGTCCCTAGGTGTGAGTCAGAGAGTGAATGGTTGTTTGTCTCATTTGTCTCTATGTGTCCCTGTGATGGACTGGAGACCTGTCCAGGGTGGGCCCCACTTCTTACACAGTGACTGCTGGATATGAGCACCAGTGACCCCGCAACCTGAAAAGGAAGAAGCGAGTTAAGATAATGGATGGATGTTTATTGTGGCTGCTTCCTTGAAACTGGGTTTGTCACAGCATGCAAACTCACAAAAGATTTGGCAATTTTTTTATTTAATTTATTTTTACGCAGGATGCCCTTCCTAATGTAACCTAGGCTTTAATCTGCAGTCTCTGAAATACAAGACCACACTGACCACTGAGACACAGTGGCCCTCCATGTAAGTTCTGTAGAATAATTGCTGATGAGTAATGGGGGAAAAAAGTGAATGAAGTATATTGAAAATCCTACATAACACACATGTGCATATCATTGAAAAGTTGGTTAACTTCCATAATCCCATTCAAAAAGTTAATATTTAATAGATGATAGATTCAGGGCTCACAATTTAAACAAATTCAAATGTTTATTTTTACATAATTTGGGCTTCCAGCTCATGAAACCCACAAAAACAGGATTTCAAAAAATTAGAATACTGTGGAGAAATCAGCCCAAATGTTGCAGGGCATGAATGTTTTAAACTGAGTGTGACACACTGATAATCTACTAAACTCAAAGCACCTGCACAGGTTTCCCCAGGTGTCATTACATTGCTTCAGTTTGATTCAATTGTCTCAGTTTGGTTCAATATGGGGAAGACTGCAGACATAACTGGCCAGAAGACCATCAATGATACCCTCCATAGGAAGGGTCAGCCACAACAAAAGTTCATAGCTAAGGAAGCTGGCTGTTCACAGAGTGCTGTGTCCAAGCATATCAATGGAAAGTCTAGTGGAAGGGCAATATGTGACAGGAGAAGATGCACCAGCAAAAGAGATGACGTGGACTTCAGAGGATTATCAAACAGAGAAGATTCTAGAATCTGGCAGAGATCCAGAAGGAGTGGAATGAGGCGGGAGTCACAGCTTCAAAAACCACCACATTCAGACACATCCAGGAGATGGCCTGCAACTGTCGGGTTCCTCTGTCCTCTTTTCCAATGAAAGTAAAGTGTGCCTTTCATTCTGAAATCAAGATGGCTGAAGAGTATACAGTAGATTGTTCAAGGACTTGAGGTTCAGGATTGCCAGGAGCACATGACAGATTCTGCACAGGAACAGGTAAGAACCATTTGAATGATCTAAATTATTTTTAGAGGTTCTCAACACAAGGCGTAAAGGAGCAGGACTGTCGCCCAGTGACTTAAAACAATCACACAAAGAACTGATTGTTCAACTCAGCCTTAAATAGCCAGGGCTTAAATCAGCTGTAATGCCTTACAGCCGAGCTAAAGCCAGCGCCATCCTATAAAACAACATTTTTTTTTTTTAGCTCACCTTGTAGGAGAAAAGCTTAGTGAAATGCCCACCCAACCAACCAACCAACCAACCAAACAACCAAACAAACAACTCCACACAGTCCATAGGCCTGACAGTCTGTCTTTTTCACACAAACAATAACCTTGAAATACACATTGGAGACATAATTTAAAGTTTTCTTTTCTACTGTTTTTATTTTGTTTCTATTTTCAGGGGTTAGTGAAGACTTGACGTCATTAATCCAGGCTCAGGTGCTGCAGAATGAACTGAATCTGTGAGGCACCCTGACCTCCATACCTCCATTCACATATTGCTTTATTTCCTGTGTAAAATGAAGAGTACAGCATGCTCCCATCTCTCTCTCTCCTCTCTTTGAGCTCGTCCTAAGGCACCGCCCATTCTAATTCCATCCTGTATCTCAGAGCTGTAGGAAAAAAGAGGGGAAAACCGTCATAAACACCAGATTAGGTCAGAGTTGGTTTTATAACCACTCCATGACCTTTTCCCCCTCTGTTTCTATTTTTCCCTCTTGTGTTTCACTATTCTCTCTCTCTTTCCCCATTGCATGCTCTCTTCTCATCTCTCTGCTTTCCACTTTCTTCAGATCAATCTTGTCTTCTGTTTGGATTTGCTTTCTGTCCTAAGCTCTCTGTTAATGTGTTCAGTCTTCCCACTCTTTATAAGGTCCCACTGTACATCTAAACTTCGTAAACTAAGCACTCCTTGCATTTCCCTTTCTCCTTTTTTACGTTTCTCAATTCTTTCCTTCTGTTCCTTCAGATTTAATTTTTTTTTTGTCCATATTCTAGTCACCACAGCCTGTTTTTCATCCTGGTTAAAACACATTTCATAGCATCAAGTCAGTGTTCAGATAATTAACTTTTTTTTTTTTTTTTTGGTAGTGCATGAGTGACATCAGAAATGAAATTACCCTTTATGAGCTGTCCTCTGAAAATCATGCTTAAGTTTGTGTGTTTAGTTATTTTATATATAAAAATAAATAAGCAATAACAAAACTCTGAGTCCATTATAATGTGAATGTAAACATGGATTTATGGATTTATATTTGGGAAAACCATTTTCAGCATGTTGTTTTGGAACAACACGATCAGTTTTTGTTTTGATTTTCTCCCAACTGTCTCTGACCCTGTTAGGGTGCAGCTACAGGTTGTTAAGTTGTGTGACCTTGTCAGGATCACAGTTGTGGACTAGGCAACAGGCTTGTGTGGCTGGTCCTGCTTCAGAGTCAGTCAGCCAAGCCAGTGGGCCTCATGCCATGAACACATCCCCTTTGTGCTGACTTGGAAATGCTGCCTTCATGATGATAAACTGCTACAACCTTTCTATGGATGTTTTGTGCATCTCAAAATCATAATGAACTTTTTTTTTTTATGCCTAGAAGACCATTCCAAGATCCTGCAAAGCCATCTACAATCTGGCAACAAAATGATATTGTGGAGTAATTATTCTGATCTGAGCAAATAAATTAACAAGAAGGCCAATATGAGGATTTGATTTTTATTATCAAATGGAAGAACAAAATCAGGAATTGACAATGTGATTTGTACTTGTAATATAAACTCCAGCACAATGAAAAACCTGGGTTTGAAACACTGAAGGTATATCTATTAATTCAACAAACTGTGGCTATATGTTATGCAACAAATGTAGACACTCAGTACTTTCACTTTTTAGGCAATACTTTGTCTCATTTTAGTCTAGATGTCTGTTCAGCCG
Organism: Nematolebias whitei; assembly: GCF_014905685.2. Lineage (NCBI taxonomy): Eukaryota > Metazoa > Chordata > Actinopteri > Cyprinodontiformes > Rivulidae > Nematolebias > Nematolebias whitei. The sequence continues at coordinate 28,404,177 of NC_056500.1, forward strand.
AAAACTGCTCACACTGGGTTTCACACGCCTACATTAATGTTTTAGATTCACTGTCAATAAAACAGCAGCATAAAAGGGCCAGTTCTTGGTTTTATTAATCTCATGGACATCTGGTGCTCCTAAAAATCCTAATCATTCAAAGGTTTTGATCTTTTATAGTCGCAGATTAAGCATGTAAACATTTTTTACAAAAACAACTTAACTTTGTCTGATTAGAGTTCAGTTTTGTCACTTCCTCAGTAAGTAGCTATTAGACGTTTCTTTCAGCTGCTCCCTTCTTCAGGGGTTGCCACAGTGAGCAAACTCGCCTGAAAGATTTGGGCAATTTGGGCACCAGATGCCCTTCCTGAAACAACCTGGGCTCAAACACGTAACCTCAGGATTACAAGACCACGACACTGATCACCAAGCTACCGCAGCCACAAGTAGAGTAGCTATTAGCTGTCCTAAAAGTAGTGAGTTGTTACTAAACTGCATAATCACCTAATTTGTACAAACTAACTCACCAGTTCCCACTTCCAGAATACACAGTCAGCTGAATGTTTTTTCCCCAAACAAGTCAAGTCAACTTTATTTATAAAGCACATTTAAAACAGAAACTGTTATCAAAGTGCTCAAAGTACAAACTGAGACATCTAAAAGTTGAGAGGCATATCCGTCAGAAATGGCAACATAAGCATTAGATAAAGGGCTTTCAATGGCTTAAATACCTGCAGCAGTTAGCCTAGCCTCTCTCACACATAGCCTGGTTGGGAGTGTCACTGCACGCCAGTGCATGATTTGTTCTGGAAGCACGATCAGTACCGTGCATTCAGTCTGGTCGCAAGAAAGGTGTGCCCAGAATGGTCCTTTTCTTTTGTATTGAAAAGGAGTACAACTTTTAACAAGAGTCTATGGGCAAAGATGTTTGCACCCCAGAGCGGAAATGCGTCACCAGACAACGTTGATGAAGG
>NC_056500.1:28405139-28406967 GCF_014905685.2 Nematolebias whitei
TGTATTTCAAAATATTTTTATTTTATTTCTTTTTTAAATTATTATTATTATTTTTTTATGTCTTATTGAAGATAATGTGGTGAGTGAAGAGTGGTGGGGCGGTGCCCTGGAGTCCTCTGTTGGCCAGCTGCCACCGTAAAGGTCCAAAAAAAGAGACGAAATCAAGTAAGCAACATTCTATGTTTTGAGTTCCAAATTAACTTTTCTCAAATCTTGTCAATTTCAGCAGCTTTGCTCATGCATGATTTATTTGCAGTCTGGACATAGAAGGGTAAATGTGTCATGCTCTGACTGCAGCTGGCAGGGACTGATGTGCAAGGACTGGGCCGCCTGTGAGTGCTTTAAGATCAAGGATGGACCTGCAGCAAGTCGCTTATTTTTCCCAGCAAGCTGGTATAAAGACAGCATTCTTTGTAATCCAGTGCACTGTTTATAAATGCAAATTAATTTCTTGTACCTTTTTTTATAGATCTGTTTTCTTGAAATGGACATTTTACAAAACTACAACTTCACAGATACATTATATTTGATTTTCTACTAAAGGGAAATGGAAAAAGAGTCTCTAACCTTTTGTTGTTAAGCTGATTTTTGACGTTTGTCAGATTAAAAAAAAAGTTTATGTAAATTTAAATGTTTTTTTTTAAATCAGTCTCAGCCCATGTAAACAACTGCCATTTTTTGACTGATTCAGCTAAAATTATGTGATTGTATTGGTTTACTTTTATGACAATGCTTGCCCTTAAATCAAACAAATTAAGCATTTTAGAAACTTTTTAAACAAACATTAAAACCTTTTACACATATTAGAAGAATAATTTTAAAATGAATTGAAACAAAAACAAATTATGCCGACATTTCATATTTTCCGTGTTTGATTTCAGCATCAGGAGGATCTTGTCATGTTCATTGTTTTTATCATCAGCAAAATGAGAAGTTTCATAATCCAGACGGTCTGAATTCACTGGAATGTCTTTACCACTGAGACAAATGTTAGAAGTTTTTTTTTTTTTTTTAGTGCAAGTGCTATGCAATGCACAAACTATTTTAGGAAAGGATTCTAGCTGTTCAGAAACACGTAGCTGAAAACAAACAGCATGGCCGCTGGGTGTGTTTCAGGCCGAATATTCTGTAATCTCATGTGGTAATTTAATTATCCAGGAAAGAATGTGATTAATCAAATCAATTAGATTGCACTATGAAACATAAATCATGTTGCCCCCGTCTCATTATGAACCTCCGGGTGGACGTACGAGGGTGCGCGTTTTCATGCAAATATGTGCGTGTCTCAATGTTGCAACGAGTCCGCGAGTGACAGAGTGAAGATGTGCTTCTGTCCTCCAGCAGCATCCATTGTCTTCATGGAGCCTGCAGCAGCCCTGTGTTTGGTATGTTTGTGTGCATGTTCAGCCAGAGCACACTGGAGAGTATTTGGAGAAGAGAGAGAGGGATAAGCACGTGCAGGCTGCAATTATGGGTAATTTTCCAACAGCAGCTAAATTAAAACTCCTCTAAACAAAACAGAGAAGAATTTACTTGCTGATTCTTTCAGCAGACAGAGGATGAAATGAGAGACCAGCCTGTCATTCACATACTGATGTGTCATGATTGTTATGTTGGGCTTCAGGTCGTGCAGGAAGCATCTTTGTATCTTTCTTTTGGACACAGAAGAAGAGCCTGCTGTGATAAAACAATATCCAATGAACTGAATTAACACATGGTCGTGTTTGTAGTTCCAAATCTAATTAGTTTTAAAGCAATAAAGCAAATTCTTAAATACAGTATATATTTAGTGGAGATGTACTTTGTATAACTGTATGTTTTTTTTTTT
>NC_056500.1:28411967-28424014 GCF_014905685.2 Nematolebias whitei
TATATATATATATATATATGTATATAAATTTATTTATATCCTGCAGTGTGGGCTGCACAAAGGTCCAGCAGGTGCTAAATAATTTAAAATAATTCACTTTAAATACAAAGTCTATGCCCATCATGCAGCTCATCCATCAGTCAGCCATAGTACTGTGTGTCATGTCCAATCTTATTTTGGAAAAACTGCAATAGAGTGAGTATGCAAAAAACGAACTGTGAAGTACCGAGGGACTACTGTATTTGTGTATGTATTTGTTAGAATAGAAAGTGACAATTCAATTCAGTTTATTTATATAACACCAATTCACAACAAAGTTGTCTCAGGGCACCAAACAAAAACATTCACATACATAAAAAGCCAGTTAGTTAGTTAGTTCTATCTAAGGAAACCAGCAGACTCATTGAATTTTCGTCAAAGTCTCCCATCCCGAGCAAGCACAATGGCAACAGTGGAAAGGAAAAACTCCCTTTTAAAAGAAAGAAACCTCCAGCAGAACCAGGATCAGGACAAGCGGCCATCTGCTTTGACCGGCTGGTTTGAGAGGACAGGAAGGAGAGACAAATGAACACAGAATGATAGGTCCACATGTAGGTCCAGGTGTACCTGAAAGACATAAACACGTCAAGGATAGAAAAATTTTTTTTAAATACAAAACAGGTTGAGCAGAATTAGTAAAGACAGCAGCATAGTGAAGAAATGTGGTCAGTTTGTCCTCCAGCAGTCTAAGCCTATAGCAGCTAACTAAAGGATAGCTCAGGAAACCCAAGCCGACCCTAACTATAGGATTTCTCAAAAAGGAAAGTCTTAAGCCCAGTCTTAAAACTGAACAATGTGTCAGCCTCACAGACAGGATCTGGAAGTTGGTTCCACAAGAGAGGAGCCTGATAACTGGAAGATCTTCCTCACATTCTGCTTTTGGAAACTCTAGGAACCACAAGTAAACCTGCAGTTTGAGAGCGAAGTGCTCTGTTAGGAAAATGTGGAACAATAATATCTGTAATATAAGATGGAGCTAGGTTGTTGAGAGCTTTGTAGGTTAGAAGAAAGATTTTGAATTCAATTCTGGATTTGACAGGGAGCCAATGGAGAGAAGCTAAAACTGGAGAAATATGATCTCTCCCACTAACTCCGGTTAAGACTCTGGCAGCAGCATTTTGGATCAACTGAAGATGTTTTAAATAAGTATTTGGACACCCAGATAACAAACCATTGCAATAGTCCAGTCTAGATGTGACAAATGCATAAACCTGTTTTTCTGCATCATTTTTAGATAAGATGTTTCTATTTTTAGCGATATTACGCAGGTGGATGAAGGCGAACAAGAACCACACACAGTTGGATCAACTCTTCTTTACTTCCAGTAAGAGTAGAGCCTAAATGTGCTCTGACTCAGTTCAGTGTTTTAATTTGTGATTGTTATGTTACCATCATTTGTCTTGATTAAGACAATGTTTTGAGGGTCGGAGTACTGGTGACATGACAGGTCAAGTCACTATTTTTCTGCATAACACTTTTAATGGTGAGACTTTGTGTTTCTTCAAATAAAATCTGGGATTTAATTAAAATCTGGGTCTGTTTTAGAGTCAAGGGCATGGCTCACAGGATTAAATAAAAGCTCAGGACAGACAGTTGATGTGAAAAATGGTGAAGGGAGGAAAACATGCATACCTGACATTATAATGTGAAGCCAAAAATAAAAATATTAAATTCAAATTCTTCATAGAAATCAGGTTATGAAAGCAAAACATAAAAGGTTCACATAATGAAAGAATAAATGTGGTCGGAATTTAAATTTTCCAACTTTACACTGAACAAAAACAAAAAACAAAACCACATTCAACAAAACCGTTTAAATTTATCATCACTCGGTACAAACGCAACGATCCATCATTCAGTTTTTGTCCTTCTTATGTCCATTTTACAAATTCAGAATCAGTGTTATTTGATAATATAAAACAAAAAGACCGAGATGTAAAATGTTTTCCTGAAGCAAAAGTGGTGAAACTTTGCTTAAATGCCCTTTGTTTCTCCCACAGGAAGGTGATTGAAAAGAGCAGGCTTAAAGCAGATAAAGGTTAATTAATGAAACCTCACAGTGTCAATACTCCTTTCCTTTTGTTTCCTTTCCTTTCCGAACTGAAGTCACTTTTATAATTTGTGTTTTGTGACAGCTGCACCATCATGCTCAGTACAGTAATCCCATCAAAAGAAAACAAGGCTGTAAATTATCTAATTCGCCCTTAGTCTGAACCCATCAGACATCCTCCTCCTTCCTCAGTAATTACCTTAACACAAACGAGTCACCAGAGGTAGCAACAGTTCATCCAAGCAACTTGTGTTAAAGTTCAAAACCAGATTTATACAGAAAATTTACATATACTGGGTTTTCTTTCTTACTATTTCAACAATGAAGACTGTAACAAAGCAGACTTGTAATTAAACATATACCATATTTTTTGCTGTATAAGTTGTACATTTTCGCATAAATTTGCAAGTCCTGCGACTTATACACCGAAGTAACTAATATAAGTTTTTTTTCCCCATACTTATAATAACCCAATTTTTGGCTGAGATCTGACGATTTCATTCATTCTGGCATGGAAAATATTGAACACTACCATATTCAGCTGCTAGAGGGCCCTCAAGTAATATGGCAAGCCAAGTGTCTCATTAATAAGACACTTGGATTGCCATACCAAGCCACCTTTGTCTCACTCCAGAACTTCTGGTGCAAACGTCAAATCAGTTCCATTTCGCCGCGCTGCCCAGGCGAAATGGAACTGATTTGACCATTAAAGTTAATTTATTAAGGAAAAATTAAACTGAGAAACAACTTTGTTATAATTTTGAGCAAACAAATAATTGTTTTTAAGTGTTAATCTTGTTAAAGTCCTCCTGTGCATGCTCCCCCAGCCACTGTTTGGCAGCCAATTGATTTTTGGCACAACACCAGCCCACATTTCCGGGTGGTCAGCGATGATGTGTAACAAACGCTACGCATCAGTGGTGATGCATAAAAGATATGACTTATGCAGCGAAGCAACTTATTTATGTTTTTTTTCCACTTTATTAGACATATTTGGACTGATGAGACTTATACGGTGGTGCGACGTTTACGGCGGAAAGTACAGTACATTAAATGATTAAATGAAGGTTCAGTCAAAAACCAGCCTAAAGATGAACTTTCATTAACATTTTTAAAATAATCTGAGTTTATTTTATCTTCTGAAAAACTTGCAAGTTTAAGTTAAGTAAGATCTTTATAATCAAGAGTGGACACCGGATGAAGAGCATCTCAGCGTGACCTCAGCAGAAGTAAGGAGTACCTTCAGGAGGATTAATCCGCACAAGGCAACTGGCCCAGACAACATCCCCGGAAAAGTGTTGAAGGAATGTGCTGATCAGCTCTGTGAGGTGCTGGCAGACATCTTTAACACTTCACTTACCCTGGAGACAGTTCCCACCTGCCTGAAGACTGCCACCATCATCCCAGTCCCAAAGAGCTCTACAGTGACTGGTCTGAATGACTATCGGCCAGTGGCCCTCACCCCGATAGTCGCTAAATGCTTTGAAAAACTGGTCATGACTCGCATCAAAACAACCATCAACATCAACGAGGACCCTCATCAGTATGCATACTGTGAGAACCGATCAACAGAGGATGCCATCTCCTCTGTGGTCCACACTGTGCTCATCCACCTGGAGCAGAAAAACTCTTACGTCCGTATGCTCTTTGTGGACTTCACATCCGCCTTCAACACCATGATCCCCCAAACCCTGATGGACAAACTGTCCACACTAGGACTAAGCCCCTCCATTTGCAACTGGGTACTAGACTTTTTAAAAAATAGACCACAGTTAGTGAGGATCCACAACTTCTCCTCCTCCACCATAACCCTCAGCACTGGCTCTCCTCAGGGATGTGTGTTGAGCCCCCTCCTGTTTACTCTGCTCACGTATGATTGTGCAGCTACCCATCCAGGCTGTCACATTGTAAAGTTTGCAGATGATACAGCGGTGGTGGGATGCATCACAAACAATGATGAGTCCAGCTACAGGCAAGAGGTGGAACACCTGGAGAGCTGGTGCAAAGAGAATAACCTTCACATCAATGTGAAGAAGACAAAGGAGATGATTGTGGACTTCAGAAGGAACAAAAACATCTACACCCCCCTGAACATAAGAGGATCTGCGGTGGAAGTGGTCTCCAGCTACAAGTACTTGGGTGTACACATGAATGACAACCTCAGCTGGAGCAACAACACCACCAGCCTGATCAAGAAAGCTCATCAGAGACTACTTCCTCAGACGGCTGAGGCGAGCTGGTCTGGGAAGCTCAGTCCTCACCTCCTTCTACAGGTGTGCAGTGGAGAGCATCCTGTGCTCCAGCATCAACGTGCGGCATGGAGGCTGCACAGCTGCAGAAAGAAAAGCTTTGCAGAGAGTGGTGAAGGCTGCACAGAAATCTGTCGGAATCAGCCTCCCCACCATCACAGACATCTACACCTCCAGATGCAGGAAGAGGGCCACCTGCATCATGAAGGACCCCACTCACCCAGCACACACACTGTTTGCCCCACTCCCCTCAGGAAGGAGGTCGAGGAGCATTAAGTGTAGAACCACTAGACTGAGGAACAGCTTCTACCCTGAGGCTGTTAGACTCATGAATCTCTAACTAGAATAATCACTGTGAAAAACCATATCATGTTGCTGCTGATCTGTTTCATGTTGCTGCTGATCTGTTTCAATGTTGATGTGTTCATGCGTGCACATCCGCTCACAGACTCATGTTCATGTTTGTGCTGATGTTCAATGTTTTATGTTATGAGTGTTTAGTGTATATTTAGTTGATGTTTTCCTTAGTTCATATCTTAGATGTTATTACTGTTTTTCTTATACATTTTATTGCTGGATGTAACTGGGACCCGGTGTACATAATTTCACTTCACCACATGTACCACATGAGGTGCGAATGACAATAAAGAAACTCTGACTCTGACTCTGACTGACTCTGGTTTCAAGTAGCACAGGGTGATAATGAATGAAATGTGGAAGCTTCTTCTACTTTTTTTGTGAACACAGAATACGTCATACATTTTCCAGGTTTGCTTAAATTTGTAGCAAATGTATTTTTTTCTTCAGTTGGATTTTTGATGGGCTGCATTGTAGAGCAGTCAGTTAGTAATTTTGCCTCACAAAAGAAAGCTGCATGTTTGACAACTGGCCTTTCTGTGTGGCATTTGCATGTTCATACTGTGCATGTGTGGATTTTCAAGGGGTACTCTGGTGTCCTCCCAGTCTAAAACCATACATGTTAAGTTAATTGGAGACTAAAATTGAGCCTAGGTGTGAATGTGCACAGTTGTCTCATTTGTTTCTCTGTGGTCCTGCCCTGACTGGTGATGTGTTCAAGTGCGTAAAGACAGTGAATGGATTATTGACTTCATTCTGCAGGGGGTTTAGTTCAATTTTTAGATTCTGGAATAAATTCATAACGATAGCCCAAAATGCTAATGTTTCTATCTTATGGAGCACCACCTGTGTGTTTAAGACTTTTTGATGCCAGATTTTTTCCTCCTGAATCTTACTGTGGCTCTGTTTCCCATAAATCACTGAAACTCCAAGGATCACTGTGAAAAACATTGTCATCGATTTGAGCTCTTCTCATATGGTGGTGCAGTTTGTACCGTGGTAAGCTGGCTAAAGTTTGAACTTTGGCTGAAGGCTTTGTAAAGTTGAACACTCACTGCGGGTTTTCTCCAGATGCTCTGGTTTTATTCCAAAAGTGTAAAGATGTCCATGTAAGAAAAAAAGAACTGAACTGACCAAATGCAAAATAAATTTCTTTAAGCTGCTCCCATCAGCAGGGGTTGTTACAGAAAGTTAACTCACATGAAAGATTTGGCATTTGTTTTATGCCAGATGCAGAACCAGCAGCCCCAGGATTACGGGGCTACTGCACTTAACCACTGAGCCACCACAGTCCCACTACACTGAACAAATGTTTGAGTGCAAAGTGTTGGATTTTTGTTTCAGGTAGGAAAATCTGCAGTGCAAGGTGGTGGATTTACTTTACAACCACACCCACACACACACACGCACGCACACACACACACACACACACACACACACACACACGCACACACACAAATGTTCTCATATACTGTGGATCTACAAAAAACATTTTGATTTAAAACACAACAAAAAAGTAAATAATTCTGATTATGCTCATACTTAGTTAATTCAACTATAGTCTTTAAAATGTTGCCATTTGAAAATGGTAGCATATATGATGGACTGAAATTTACCCCATTAGCTGCAAACTTTTCCTTTAAGAGCTTCATTAAACTATTTACTGCTCAATCATAAAAAGGTAAACGTTAACAAATGGGGCAGCACGGTGGCGCAACTGGTAGAGCTGCTGCCTCTCAGCGAGCAGGTCCTTGGTTCAAACCCTGGTCCAGGTGCCTTTCTGGGTGGAGTTTGCATGTTCTCTCCGTGCATGCGTGGGTTTTCTCCGGGTGCTCCAGTTTCCTCCCACAGACCAAAAACATGCATGTTAGGCTGATTGGTAACTCTAAATTGTCCCTAGGTGTGAGTGAGAGAGTGAATGGTTGTTTGTCTCGTTTTTCTCTATGTGGCCTTGTGATGGACTTGCGACCCGTCCAGGGTGTACCCCGCCCCTCGCACAGTGATTGCTGGACATGGGCACCAGCGACCCCCGTGACCCAAAATGGAATAAGCGGGTAAAGAAAATGGATGGATGGATGGATGTTTTTTTATTGTCTACTGTTGTACTGATAAATATCTCCTGGAGGGTAAACTATACTGTATCTTGGCTGCAAGCATCAAGCTGTGAAATCCTTTGTTTTCTACAACTGATAGTGGTTGGTCATTAATTATGATGAAGTTTAGCAACTTCTCTAAACATTTGAGCTCCGTGGTTTCAGCGACGTCTACTTCTTGTTCAATCCGAAGCAAGCAGCCTTATTTGGGGCAGCCGCGCTCAGTCTGTCCCTCCTTGGAGACGAGCAGACCGAGCGGGGCAGATTGGACGCGGCTGTCAAGTCGCCTCTTTCGGTTGAGCAAAGAGCAGCGCCCCGCTGAAGCCACGGAGCTCGAATGTCGATCGTAAAACTAACTTTAACGTGGTTTAATGTGGCGCTATGGCTCTGTAGACTTCGCACGATGCTGTCTTGTGGTGTTTTTAGTGTAAAATACTTCCACACAGCAGACATGTTTAGATGAAAGTTGGTTAGCTGTTAGCCACAGTGCTGCTAACTCAGCCCTCACGTTGTAGCTGGCTGCAAACTATGAAATGGATTTCCTGAATGTGAGGCGGGTCTTATTACTCTGGGTTCATGAGACCTATCTCCGTTCAGGAAATCCATTCCATAGATGGAAGCCAAAATGCATCATGGATCGGAAATATCGTCAGGAGGATCGGAAAATCCGATACGTAAATTATGTTGGTATCGGAGGCCGATACCGATACTGGATTGGATCGGCCCTAATCTGAACCCGAGCGGTGTTCTGTTGTTGGACTTCTGTGCTAGTCACAGTTTGTCCATCATGAACACCATGTTCAAACATAAGAGTGTCCATAAGTGCACTTGGCACCAGGCTGCCCTAGGTCATAGATCAGTGATAGACTTTGTAGTCATGCCATCTGATTTGTGGTCATTTATTTTGGACACTCAGGTGAAGAGAGGAGATGAGCTGTCAACTGATCATCACCTGGTAGTGAGTTGGATCAGATGGCTGAGGAAGATGCCGGACAGACCCGGTAGACCCAAACATGTAACGAGGGTTTGCTGGGAATGACTGGCAGAAAAACTCGTCAGAAATATCTTCAACTCAAACCTCTGGGAGAGCTTTAACTTCATACCAGCTGAGATGGGGGACATTGAGTCCAAGTGGGCCATGTTCTGCACCTCAGTTGTTGAGATGGCTGCCTTGAGCTGTGGCTCTAAGAGTGTCGGTGCTTCTTGTGGTGGCCATCCTGTCAAGGCTGTCAAGTTGAAGAAGGAGTCTTATCATGCCTTGTTGGCTAGAGGGACTCCGGAGGCAACTGAGGAGTACCAGAGGGCCAAGTGGTCTGCAGCCTTGGCTGTTTCTAAGGCAAAAGCTTGGATGTGGGAGGAGTTCAGTGAGGCCTTGGGTGGAGACTCTTGGTTGGCTCCGAGGAGATTCTGGCTAACCATCAGGTGGCTGAGGAGGGGAAAGCAGCGCTTTACTACCACTGTTTGCAGTGAAGGTGGGGTGCTGTTGATCTCAAACAGTGATGTCGTTGGGAGGTGGAAGGAATACTTCTTGGACCTTCTCAGTCTTCCATGGAGGAAGCTGAGTTGGTGGACTTTGGGGTTGGTCTGTCCATAACCATGGATGAGGTTGAAGAGGTACTTAAAAATTTCTGCAGCTGTAGGGCTCCGAGATCTGCCCTGATTTCCTTAAGGCTCTAGATGTTGTGGGGCTGTATTGGTTGACACGCCTTTGCAACATTGCATAGACATTGGGGGCAGTGTCGCTGGATTGGCAGACTGGGATGGTGGTTCCCCTCTTCAAAAAGGGGGACCGGAGAGTTTGCTCCAATTATAGGGGCATCATTCTCCTTAGCCTCCCTGTTAAGGTCTATTCAGGGGTACTGAAGTCCAATTGTTGGTTGAACCTCAGATCCAGGAGGAACAATGCAGGTTCCATCCTGGCTGTGGAACACTGGATCAGCTCTTTACCATCACTAAGGTCCTTGATGGGTCATGGGAGTTTGCTCAACAGTCTACATGTGTTTTGTGGATGTGTAGAATGTGTTCATCCATGTTATTTGCGATACACTGTGTGTGTGTGGGAGGGGGTGGGGGGGTGCTCCGTGAAAATGATATTGGGGCCTGTTGCTATAGGCTGTTCGGTCCCTATACAAGTAGCACAAGAGTTTGGTTCGCATTGCGGGCAATAAATCAGACCCCTTTGGGGTGGGAGATGGACTCCACCAGAGCTACCCCTTGTCACAGATTCTGTTCATAATTTTTGTGGACAGAATTTCTCAGTGCAGCCAGGGGGCGGAGGGATTCTGGTTCGTTGCCCTCAGGATTTAATCTCTGCTATTTGCAGATGATGTGGTCCTGTTGGAGTCACTGTGCTGTGATCTTCAGCTCTCACTGGAGCGAATCACAGCCACGTGTGAAGCAGCTGGGATGAGAATCAGCCCCTCCAAATTAGAGGCCATGGTTCTCAGTCAGAAAAGGGTGGGTTACTGTCTGAGTTGAGGGTGAGGTTCTGCCTTAAGTGGAGAAGTTCAAGTATCTTGGGGTTTTGTTCATGAGTGAGGGAAGAATAGAGCATGAAATTGACAGATGGATTGGTGCATATCCTGATGCATGCTCAATAATCCAGGTAGAAAAATCTAAAAAAGTTAAATCTGGTCCTCTGGACATTAAAAAAAAAACAAAAAACAAAGCAAATCAACAAAAAAATGTAGAAACGTTTCGTCTCTCATCCGAGAGACTTCCTCAGTCTGAGGTGCTGTATTCAGCTCAGTCTCTTAAATAGCACCGTCTCAGAGTGGATCAACCAGTTTTGCTGCTGACAACCAAAACCAGCTGATCACATGCTCAAGAAGGACCATCAGCCTAAGAATGGATCATTAGCACACTGATGGCTGTTTACTGTTCACAGAGGGCTGAGTGATACTGTAAGGATGGTACCATTTGCTGTTTCTGTTTGTGTGTGTTTCCCTAGTGTTTCCTCGTCAGTTTAATTGGTGCCACCTTTGTCTCGTCACACCTGTTGTAATCACGTCTTGTCTTGTCCTTGTATAAAAGCTGTCTGTTCTGTCTTGTTCCTTGTCGGGTCGTATTCGTTGGGTCTCTGCGTTCTCCTGCGTTCTCCTGCGTCTCCCCTGAGCTCTCCTGAGTCCTCCCTGAGTTTCCCTCTGAGTCCTCCATCTATATGTAAGTTTTGCTGCCACGTCAGCTGTTTGTTTTGTTCTCTAAATACCATTAAAATACTTATTTTTGTAAACTGCCGAGTTTGAGTCCTGTCTGCACAACTGGGTTCGTTCCTGTCCACAAAATCCTGACATTACGACCCGACCACACATCAGAACCCAGCGGGCAGGGCTCTCTCGGCAACTCACCTTTTTTCTTTTTCCCCTCCGAACCTTCCGTTCATCCTCCCGTGATGAACAAGTCTACAATCCGGTGCGGCGGGTTCTGCACCAGGCCCGTCCGTCCTCAAGGACGTTTTGACCAGGAGGTGGAAGTCCTGTCTTCACCACTCCTGGTCCTCTAAGAAAACAGGGCTCAGCACCGGGGAACCCACCAAACCCATGTTTCTGAGTCCGCCTCGCCCGGCTACTCGGGATGGACGTCGGGGGAGGACGAAGAAATCGAGGATGAGTTCTGTTTTGCTCCTGTCCCCCGACTATCCCGCCGTCGCCGGGGAGGTAGAAAGCGGTCCCGGGGGCAGTCCGCGGCGCCCGGCCGGGTCTCGTCGGCTGAGCAGAATCATAGAGTTGGTTCCGGTGTTTTTGTGGGAGCTGGTCCCGCCGCCTCACCTCACAGGTTTCCGGTGGGGGCGAGGTCCAGCGTCCCACGGGAGCTCCGGTCCACTCCTGTTCGGTTCGGCGAGTCCGGTCCACGTGACGTTACGGGGGCGGGTTCCGTCGCTTCACCTTCCAGGTTCCTGGTGGGGGCGGAATCCGGCCTCCCACCGTCACACCGTGCCGCGGCTGTCCAACACAGTCTGACCGTGCCTCCTGAGCATTCTCCCAGCGACTCTGTGGGGGCGTGTTCCGCTGCCCCACCTCCCAGGTTTCCGGTGGGGGCGACACCTGACACCACACCCTCATTTAAAGACTCTTGCCCGTCAATCGCATATTCACCCCATGAACTTGCACTAATAAACCAGAGTTTACTAGATTCATTTCGCACTGCTAAAAATAACCCGGACTGTTCAGATGTTGTTTTTTCCCTGATGGAAGAATTTTTAGTTTCACGTTCCGGTCTCATTCTGCTCCCTGAGTATCACCGTTTATTAATAGAAATTAGGACTCTCATTACACCCATGGTCATTAATACACAGTCTGAACCCATAATCCATCCTGCACCTATTGGCACCACCGCTTCTGAACTCTCCTCTGCTCCTCTGACTCCTGCACCCATCACCTTCGCCGCTGTTCCGCCTGCTGAGTGCCTCACCGTTAGTGCACCTGCTCCTGTCACCTCAGAGGACTCAGCATCTTTTTCTGTTTCCCGTCGCCGTCGCCGCCGCCGCCGCCGCCGCCGCCGCCGCCGCCGCCGCCGCCGCCGCCGCCGCCGCAGAAGATCAGTTCCTGCTGCCACCGCAGAGGAGTCGGTTCCTGCCTCCGCTGCAGCTCTCCAGGCTCCCACGTCGTCTGCTGCGGAGCTCCGGGCCTCTCCGTCGTCTGCTGCAGAGCCACAGGTCCCTCCGTCGTCCGCTGCAGCTCTCCAGGCTCCCACGCCATCTGCTGTAGAGCCACAGGTCTCTCCATCATCTGCTGCAGAGCTCCAGGCCTCTCCGTCATCTGCTGCAGAACTCCAGGCCTCTCCGTCGTCTGCTGCAGAGCCACAGGCCTCTCCGTCGTCTGCTGCAGAGCTCCAGGTCTCTCCGTCGTCTGCTGCAGAGCTCCAGGTCTCTCCGTCGTCTGCTGCAGAGCTCCAGGTCTCTCCGTCGTCTGCTGCAGAGCTCCAGGCCTCTCCGTCGTCTGCTGCGGAGCTCCAGGCATCTCCGTCGTCTGCTGCAGAGCTCCAGGCATCTCCATCTTCTGCTGCAGAGCTCCAGGTCTCTCCGTCATCTGCAGCAACTCCCCTAGCCTCTCCGCCGACAGCAGCAACAACTCCCAAGGTCCCCTTGTCGCCTGCAGCCAACTCTCAGGTCCCCTTGTTGCCTGCTGCCTACTCTCAGGTCCCCTCGTCGCCTGCTGCCAACTCTCAGGTCCCCTCGTCGTCCGCTGCAGCTCCCCTGGACTCCATGATGCAAGCTGCAGCTCCCCAGGTTCCCACGTCATCTGCGGCTCTCTCCAAGTC
>NC_056500.1:28424114-28424369 GCF_014905685.2 Nematolebias whitei
CAAGTCTCCAGAGGGGTCGACGCTCTCCAAGTCTCCAGAGGGGTCGATGCTCTCCAAGTCTCCAGAGGGGTCGACGCTCTCCAAGTCTCCAGAGGGGTCGACGCTCTCCAAGTCTCCAGAGGGGTCGGCGCTCTCCAAGTCTCCAGAGGGGTCGGCGCTCTCCAAGTCTCCAGAGGGGTCGGCGCTCTCCAAGTCTCCAGAGGGGTCAGCGCTCTCAGCATCTCCAGAGGGGTCGGCGCTCTCAGCATCTCCAGA
>NC_056500.1:28424379-28424713 GCF_014905685.2 Nematolebias whitei
GCGCTCTCAGCATCTCCAGAGGGGTCGGCGCTCTCAGCATCTCCAGAGGGGTCGGCGCTCTCAGCATCTCCAGAGGGGTCGGCGCTCTCAGCATCTCCAGAGGGGTTGGCGCTCTCAGCATCTCCAGAGGGGTCGGCGCTCTCAGCATCTCCAGAGGGGTCGCCTCCATGGTCGTCGCACGCTACAGTTCTCCAGAGCCCCAAGTCCTCTACGCCGCCAGATTTGGCCTCTACACTCTCCTCGCCGCTAGACGCGACCTCCGGGGTCTCTTCGCCACCAGCTGTGGACTCCAAGCCCTCTTCGCCGCCAGCTGTGGTCTCCGGGGTCTCTTCGC
>NC_056500.1:28429713-28444044 GCF_014905685.2 Nematolebias whitei
AAGTGTAGAACCACTAGACTGAGGAACAGCTTCTACCCTGAGGCTGTTAGACTCATGAATCTCTAACTAGAATAATCACTGTGAAAAACCATATCATGTTGCTGCTGATCTGTTTCATGTTGCTGCTGATCTGTTTCATGTTGCTGCTGATCTGTTTCAATGTTGATGTGTTCATGCGTGCACATCTGCTCACAGACTCATGTTCATGTTTGTGCTGATGTTCAATGTTTTATGTTATGAGTGCTTAGTGTATATTTAGTTGATGTTTTTCTTAGTTCATATCTTAGATGTTATTACTGTTTTTCTTATACATTTTATTGTTGGATGTAACTGGGACCCTGTGTACATAATTTCGCTCCACCACATGTACCACATGAGGTGCGAATGACAATAAAGAAACTCTGACTCTCTGACTCTGACATCTGTAAGTGAGTGTGAAAGCAGTACCATAAACTGATGACTAGAGACAAGTTAGAGGGTGTCCTGCTCTGAGATGTCCACCTGAAACAGGAATTGTTTAAAAAATTTTAGAATTTGAAAAATTTCAGACAACTAATAAAATATATATAAATAAATAAATAAGCAAATGACATAGAAATATGCAAAAGTAAAATTAAATATTCATGACAGTCTGAGACTAGTTTTTGACACTAAACTAATCTTGCCCTGTAGTTTTCTTGTTAAAAATATGACGTTCTTTGCTAATATTCTTTTATATATGGTTCCCTGATGTTTCACAATTATTGTTCATCTCCCCTCATTTCAAAGCAATCTATATACAGCAAACAGTCATAAAAGACAACAAGATGTATGCAAACTCTTATAAATAAAAGTCAGTCAAGTGAAAAACAGTTAAAATTAACCTTTGACCTTCTTTTCCCATCTGTAAAAACAGAGGACATCATGTTGGTCCAGGTTTTACTGTCCTGTTATCATTAAACTCGACCTTTCACCCTGCGTAGACTCGCTCTGTGATTTACCACTTTGGAAACATACAGTAGTAGGATAACATCCCTTCATCCTGATAAATCTCTCTTCCTGCCTTTCTCTCTCTCTGCTCCATCAGGCTGAACCTAGCTGATCTGTTCAATCACCCGGGAGCGCTGAGGCAGGACCCCGTAAAGGTGATTCACTTCGTTTCAGCCCTTCATACACCATTTCTCCCGCTCCCTTCATCCCCGTCTTTTCTGTGTTTATAGTTCCCCTCGGTCAGCTGTTGTTAACCTAACACTGCTACCTGATATTTAAAAAAAAGAGGAGCAAAAAATAAAATAAAATAAAGAAAACCTTGATATTTTTTATGTGGTTTAAACAGAATAGTTTACATTTCTTTCTCTGAGAAGGTAAGCATGCACAGACAGACCAATCTATTTTCAAAAGTAAACACTTTTGTTGTGCATCTGTCACTTAAACCAGCTTTTTCTGGTTCTGCTCTCTTGGACTTTTTCATATAACTTTTGTGACATTTTGACATATTTGACAGTTTGAACCGCTGTGGAGCGCTAACAGGCTCACTGTGTCTGCTTCTGGTGTCTTGTTTGCAACCAGTGACTGACATGGAGGCAGATGCCAGTGCTTTCTAAACTTTTGTACATTTTTGTTGTTTTTTGCACTGTAAAGAGGTTGCAAGGTTTGTTGAGAAGTGAATCACGATTAGCCGAGAAACGGATCCTGCAAATGTGAAATTTTAGCTTTTCACTCAAAGAAGATCAGGTTTTGATTTGGAACAGAAGAAATGGTCTTTGTCTGAAAAATATGGTGCACAATTATCCTGTGTTCCCTGTTGTTTTAGTCACTGACCCATGAAGACTGAGAAGTGACTGATGTCTTATTGTCCCACATTATGTTCCCTCATCTTCATTCAGTGTCGCCAGAAAATGCAGGAGAACCAGGCAATTATTTCTGATGTATCTACTTGGACAAATTCTGGCATTTTGAGCAGACCTCCAAAGTCTAGTGGAGGTTTATGTCCTCATTATCAATACTCTCCACACTGTCGGCTCAGCTCAAGCTTTGGCAAGACGTCCAGTTAAGTCTTCAGGTCGATGGGGCGTGACTAATTTTAAGAAGATTTTCAGTCATGTATATTAGATCATGGGTGAGTTGGTCATTAAAGGAGATGAAGCTGGCCTGATTTTTGTCCTAAAATGAAACATGATTGTCCATCCTTGATTAGTATGATAATGTAATGCAAGAGAAGATGGCATTGTAAATTACTGAGCTCTTCACCAAAGTTTTACAATTGCAATTTTTGATCAAATGCCAATAACTGGAGTTTGAGTGGTCCAATATTTGCATATACAAAGTATATATATATATATATATATATATATATATATATATATATATATATCTTCATCCTCCATATATATCTTTTACCTGCTTCTTCCTTTTCCGGTCGTGGGGGTCACTGGTGCCCATGCCCAGCAATCACTGTGCAAGAGGCGGGGGTCCTGAACAGGTCTCCAGTCCATCACAGGAACATAGAGACAAATGAGATAAACAACCACTCACTCTCTCACTCACACCTAGGGACAATGTAGAATTACCAATCAGCCTAACATGCACATTTTTGGTCTGTGGGAGGAAACTGGAGTACACGGAGAAAACCCATGCATGCATTGAGAGAACATGCAAACTCCACCCAGAAAGGTCCCCGGCCGATTTGAGCTGGAGCAATCTGCTCGCTGACAGGCAGCAGCTCTACCAACTGCGCCTCCGTGCTGCCCACATTTGTTGTTTTACTGATTATGTACCAATATCTTTTGCAGAGTGACTACAATTTCACAAACTGAACTTGGGTACTGTTAATTAGCATAATACTTCTTGGCAAAAATCAGTATCCAAACTTTCTTCTTAGAGACTTTTTGATGTACAGGAGCAGCAGCTCTTTATCTTATCTCTGAGGATGAACATTGCCACCACAATGAGGAAACCCCCTTCAGCTCTTTGTATTTAGGATCTTGTTCTTTTTTGCATGAGCCATACCTTATAAGCGTAAGTGAGGATTTGAATGTAGATAGATCAAATAAGTAAGCACTTTGCCGGAGCAACACCCTCATTACTGTGAAAAAGGCCCAGTCGGTCAGTGCATCTCCTGTTCCACCCTGCCATCACTCATGAGCAAGAAACATCCTGTACCAGGACAGAGATTTCCACCCATTTTTGATTTGAAAAAGTATCTTTATCAGAGCTGACTTTCATATGGGTAAATTGTAAAATGGTAAACTGTACTTATATAGCGCCTCTCTATCTAATCACAATACTCGCAGTGCAAAAAAACAACAACAACAAACAAACAAAAACAAAAAAACAAGACCTAGGGGCTCCCAAAGCAGACACTCCTTTCCACAACTCTAAGTCCTGTTCATTTAATCCCAGAGCCACACAGTTTTGTAGAGCAAAAAAAAAAAAAAAAAAACAGGTTAGAAAATTTGCACTCTCAGCACAAAGTCAAACTTGTATCTGCTGCAGGTTGGTCATTCCTACTGCCTCATCTCTCTTTGTTGATGTAATGAAGTTTGCCATTAACATGAATTACTGTAATTCTTTTAGGAAAACACGTTTTTATTCTTTGCTTTTTTTTGCCATTGGAACATGTCAAACATTTACATACTTTATATTATTGTGACAAGATGATGTGACTATGACTTTCACCATAGTGCTAAATGACCTCTGTATTAGTCAAAATAATCTAAATTTAAGACACTTTTAAAGGCTTACTTTGCTATTACAAACCTTCAAAACATTTCTCATGCTTAACCTTTGATCTATCAAAAATCAGAAGATCATCTTTCCTCTTCTCCATCCTGCTATTCCCCCTTCTCAACCCAACCCCGCAACTCAAAAGAAAACTGATACTGCTTGACACATACCACATGTGTCATATTCTCCGTGCATGAATGGATTGGCCTATTCAATTAATTCCCAGGCATGCGACTGTTCATCAAGCCTGCCAGAGAGGAAGGCTTTCTTTTCTGTGGTGTGCCATGTTGTCTGGGCCAATCATCGGTGAGTATATCCTATAGCTGCCCCTGTGCCTTTCTCACAGCCAATACTGTGGCTCCGGTACACCTCTTTGTTGCCACTAAATCCTCATTAGTCATGCCAAAGTGACACACACAAATACAAAGTGACACATCCAAACTCCAGCATCCCCCACACGTGGATCAACTTCAACAAAATAGGATTAGTGCAAGTCTTAAAAAAAAAAAAAAAACTGTGTTAAAATAATCAATAGGATCTGATGTCTTTTTTTTTCCCCATTCAATACTTTTAAAGTAAATGGCTACACCCACTTAATTAAACTTATCTGAAAAATGTGCGACCTGAATAAGGAGCTCTTTATTCATTTATGCACTTATCTCTTCTTCTTGTTGAAGCTGCAGTTGAGCAAACTACGACACCCTGCAGACTATCAGCTGGCCTTCATGTTCTACTGTTGTCCATTTGTGTTGAAAGGAATAATCATTGTGTGGGTTGTATTTGTCTTCCAAACACAAGCAAATGACAGAGGAGAACCACAAAAAAATCTGAATCTTGGCAACTGTCTGTCAGGTTCCCTTTTAAAAACCTGTGACTTTTGGCGGCACAAATCATCTTTCCATGTGGTCCATTTTTATCTAATTTCTTTTTGTATTTTACACCCAGTTTCATTTTGTCTAGCTTTTTAGCCAAATAACATCAGGCATTAACAATGGCAGATGCAGGTGTCAGCATTTCTCTGAACATCATACTCACAACTCACATAACAGCTCAGCGTGATGTACCATCACATCTGTTATTACAGTTGTCTCTTCAGGGATGTCTTCATGAGTTTAACACATTCAGCTTCTACATCATCAACCTGGGCTGTGCAGGTGTAAAATGTTTGTAAAGCTTTTTAAATCAGATAAAAATGTAGACGTTAGGATATTTACATGTTTACCTTAAAGTGCTAAAGAGATGTTCAGGGTCATTGACATGAAGGCAAACCCAAGTTCCAATCTCGGTTCCCTGAAAGAACAAAAATATTTCTTAACTATCATCTTTTCTTATCATTCTGGCTACATTTTCAGGCTCAGATGTTAATATAAGTCCCAAAGCATGGTTCTACCACCAACATGCTTCACTATATTGGTGTCCTGGAGGTAATGGAAAGTTGTGGGTTCGTAGCTCGGACAGTGTTTTCATTGACTGGCAGAAATGTACATTTTACTGTGAACTGAATAGAGTACATCCTCCCACATATTTAAGGAATGTCTGAAATATGTTTTGGGTAAACAAAACAACTGGATTTTCTTTCATAGATTATGTTTTTATGGTTTTGTTTCTCTTCCTGGACACTGGTGTGCACCCTTTATGGAATACTGACCTAATGGTCAGAGACTCCAGTATATTTTGTGAATTTTTTTAACTCTTCACAGGTATTGGCCTCTTTGTTTACTTCATTTTCTCAATGGCAATTTTGCAAATTTGGAAAGTCTGTCCCTTTTTGGCAGGTATGTTTCTTTAAAATTCTCTTTAAGATCTTAATAATCGCTAAGCTTTCAAAATAAAATTTAAAACTAACAAATAAGCAAAACTTTTTAAAAATAAAACAAAGCACATAAAATAAGAACAAGTTGAATGTTTTTCTTAGTTTATATCTTAAATCTTATTACTGTTTTTCTTTTACATTTTATACTTTTGTTGGTTATAACTGGGACCCTGTGTACACAACTTTGTTCCACCACATGTGCCACATGTGGTGTGTATGACAAATAAAGAACCTTGAATCCTTGAACAAAATTCAAGAAAGTAAGTCAAACTTAGTCAAACTCCGAAATTTGATTTGTTTTAAACTCTTTGGTCTTCATCGCATTTGCTCAGGGGTGTTACAGACTGAAACTTTTCACAACAGCAGTAGGCTATACACACTCATGACTGCACATGTGTGTACTAAACTAAGCCTGTGACATCTGAAAGCACTTGGCAGCATAGGATTTCAGGAAAAAGGGCATAAACATACGCACATACTGCTTCTCGATTTTCTATATTTTAATACATGTTTATTTTGATTACCCTTAATCAGTTTAAACTTTTTATTGTTGCTAATCATGAAAAACCTCAAACTGGATATAGTTAAATTAGAGAATCAAAAACAGCTAAGTGCTTGGAAAACAGCTTTTGTTCTACCATTATTGAAGGGAGGAGAGATCCCACTATACTTAACAATTGTCGACCAATCTTCAAACTCTGTATTTTAGCTACGGTTTTAGAAAAATTGATAAATACTCAAGTCAAGAAGTATTTGGATTATTTTACCATCTTATATTCCCATCAGTCTGGCTTCAGGAAACAACACAGCACAATGACCACTTCATTGAAGGTTTTTAATGATGTTGAAACACTGGATGCTAAGGATTATTGTGCTGCACTTTATTTAGACCTGTCTTAAGTTTTTAATACTGTGGACCATGAATTGCTATATGCTCTCAGAAAGTGGTTTCTCAGACCACACGGTTGATTTTCTAATTGTATCTCAGGCCGAAAGCAATGTGTTCAACATAATGGTACTTCTAGTTATTTAACTGTCAATAATGTGTACCACAAGGTTCAGTCTTAGGACCCACTCTCTTTACAATCTACATACAGTAAGTACTGTAAGTCAGAACATTCCTGACGCATCCTTGCATTTCTATGCTGACGATACAGTTGTCAATCTAACACAAATGCTAAGGTTTTCCAGCTTTTACAGTCTGCATTCACTATCAATCAGTCAGATTTGTTCCATCTCAAACTGGTGTTAAATGCTGACAAAACCAAAGATACGTTGTTTTCATACAGGAAGTTGGTACCAGCAGTCCTTTCTCCCCATCTTTTCTACGAATGGTGTTCCTATTTGAGTTTGTGGATTCTTAAAAATACTTGGGATTCCTGGTTGATGCATATCTTTCTTAAGCTGCGTGTTGAAAACTTGATAAAGGAACTGAAATTAAAATTGGGGTTTCTTTTTCAGAAATAGACCTTGCTTAACTCTGAATGCTAGGAAATGACTTGTAGCTGCTACTTTCCTACCATCCATTGGCTATGGTGACATTATTTATATGAATACTCTTACAAGCACCTTGCAGATGTTGGATGCTGTCTACCACAATGCGCTAAGATTCTTAACTGACTGTAACTACCGTACCCATCTCTGCACCCTGTATTAACTGGTTAAATGGTCATCATTAACATCACACAGGCTTTCACACTGGTACATTTTCATCTTTAAATCATTCCTTAGTGTGCTGCCTTTATAAATCTCCTCCTACATGTCACATGATCAGTATAGTTAAAGCATGCGCTCTCAAGACATCATTACCTGCAGCGTCCCCTCAGTGCAGACTGAACTCGGCAAAAAGGCCTTTTCTTAGTCTACTCCTATAAACTGGAACACCTTGCAAAAAGATCTGAAGCTGTCGACTTTGATCTTTCTAAGGAATTTTAAACAACTCTTAAGTTCAATGCAAAAATCAATGCAGACATGTTCCTGTTTTTAGTATTTTACCTCATTTCATAATGTAGCTTGATTTTTTGTTTTGTTTCATATCACCACTTTTATTAAATTTTTATTCTACAGTACAGTATATGCATTTTATGGCTGTTTAATGTTGTGTGTACCTTATCTGTGGTTTGTCTAAAACGGATCTCTCTTGAAAATGAGTCCTCGTGACTCAATGAAACTAACTTGTACAAATAAAGGTTGAATGAAAAAAAAAAGCAAAAATAATTAATGCCATGCAAGTACTATGTTTTGAAGAATCATCATCTGCTCATATAAGAATTTGACTGGGTTGAAGTTTAAACGTTAAAATCTCACAATGTGGACTACCATTTTCTGTTGAAAACAGGTTTAACATTACATTTAACCATGGCCGAAGCTGTGTTTATTCTTGCATCCATGGTAACAGCAGTCCTCTAGTTTAGCTGATGTTTCTCCAAATGTGACTGGGCTGTATGTGCTTGAACCTCACAAAGACAGGCAACAAATGTCTGTGTTCTGTTCATTTGCTCTACATTTAAAAAGTAAACACAACCAGATCATTTAAGTTAGAAAACACTGGTGGTTTCATGAAGTATTTCATTGACCTGCGACCATTGGTGAGTACCGGTTGTTGATTTAACATTTGTAAGAAAGTCTCCAAAATATCTCGAAACATCCGTGGGGTTCTCAAATTTCCTCACGTGAGTCAAAGGCTCACAATCTTTTCCCTTGAGTCTTGAACATAATTAAACAGTTGTGTGACAAGTTCCTCCCCAAGAAAAAAATGTTACTGAGCTGTCGGGTATTATAAACTCTTTTTCCCCCCTTAGTTTTGTAATTCTGGAGCACTAGTATGAACACCACACAGGAATTCTCCTTATGACAGAAAACATTCAAGCCTACAGTTCAGTTCTTATGTACAGGTCTAACCATGATCGTTATGATTTTCAAGGTTGTTAGACACCAAAGCAGAGAGCTGAGAAAGCAGGATAAGAGACCAGGATACAAGGCAAGTGACGTTTATTTATGGTGACAATCAGGGAGGCATGTTGAGGGGCAGCTGGAAGCTCTGAAAAGGAAGAGCCACAGGTAAGTATGTTTCCAGAGTGTTTTGGGTCTGAGAGAACTATGGGATTCTTATAGTGTTTCCAGGTTGGTCCACAGCGAGAGGAAGGTAGGTGTTTCTGGTTAGGTAGAGGTCCAGATGGGTTTGAGGTCAGTTGACGGCAGGCAGGTGGCATTTGTTCGTTGGACTAAGCACAGCTTGAGGGCTTGGAGACCACCGCCGGTGAGTTCCAGGCTTGGTTTCTCAGGAGGAGGGTTACAGCTAGAAATACACAAGGAAACTGATTAGTCATAGATGATTCACAAAGAGGTATCAGGAGTTGTCAACCATACCAGATGGCATGTAATGTTCCAGTGTTAGATGGAACACTTTCACAGGCTTAAGTACACCAGAGGCTCGTCAGCAGGATTGGTCACAGGTGTGGTCCATAAAGCACCTGCTGGCCACAGGAGGAGCTGCTGAGGAGGAAAACACTGGAATCCCAAACCTGTAAGAAAAACCAACAACATCCATCTGCTTATCTTCTTTATGAAAGTGAACTCCAGTACATTTGTTCATAAATATAAGAAGGCCGCCAATGTGTGTACAATGTGGGTCAAGTTGGGTACAATTTAGGTGAATGAGGGCAATGAAATATTTGTGCACTGCTTAGATTATACTTTTGGAAGTTGCACACGAAATATACCATAATTTTCCAAATTTGGTCCAGAAAACAATGCTAGACAGGTTGCTAGTTGCTTGGTTGCACTCACTCAGAACTCGGTGAATCAGTAACTGAAAATTTGTCCATTTGTCTCTTTTGCGTCATCAACTCGTTTCCAACAATCACTGCTCCGTGAGATACCATCCATAACAGGTGATGTCTTTGAAGCAAGTCAATATAAATATTTTTAGGTGTCATTGAGAAGTTAAAGAGACAGTTCAGATAATTTTCAAGTTGAGTTCTGTGAAAAGATTAGATCATTAGAACCGTTAATATCTTACCTGTTGGAGATGGCTCATTGAATTGCCACAGTTTGGAAAATCAGAGTTTGATTTTTTTTTCTGGAATGAGCCAACATCTAATTCAAATGAGACCAAGACCAAACTGGAATGCTGTCATCCTACAACGGCTCCAGTTAAAAATAAAAGTAAAAAATAAAAACAAACAAAAAGAACAAGTGAACACCTCTTCTTTTATTTTTTTTTATTTTTTTTTTTTTTTTTACTTTTTTTAATTGTTCATGACCTGGATGACTGAGAACCTTCACCAGTGCATAGTAGTCCATGCAAACAGTGTTTATGAGCCTTTACTTTATTGATTTTGTGGAAACATGATTATTCTGGTGGTGGCACTGAGCCTCATTTGGTAGAGCTGTTGTCTGTCATTGAGAAGGTCGTCGGATCGAATCCCAGCCAGGGACTTTTCTGTGGAGTTTGTATGTTCTCTGTGCATGCGTGGGTTTTCTCTGTGTCCTCCCACAGACCAAAAACATGCATGTTAGGCTGACTGGTAACTCTAAATTGTCCCTAGGTGTGAGTGAGAGCGTGAATGGTTGTCTCGTTTGTCTCTATGTGTCCCTGTGATGGACTGGAGACCTGTCCAGGGTGTCCCCCACTACTTGCACGGTGATGGCTGAACATGGGCAACAGTGACCCCTGCGACCTGTAAAGGAGGTAGCAGGTAAAGATAATTGATGGATAAATTACTCTGGCATAAATATTATGATACAGTATTCATACTGATTGATCCACTCTGAGAAGGTGCTATTTATAAGACTGAGCTGAATACAGCTCCTCAGACAGAGGAAGTCTTTCGGATGAACGACGAAACGTTTCTACATTTTTTTGTTGTTTTGCTTTGTTTAGTTTTTTCAATGTCCAGAGGACCAGATTTAACTTTTTTAGATTTTTCTACCTGGATTATTGAGCATGCATCAGAGTATTCATACTACTACAGAAAGCTGTTATTGCCATTACTGCAACTTGCCAATAATCTGAGAATTCAGTAAAAATAGTTGTGTAATTGCGATGCAAATTTTCATTTCAGAATGTCAGTAATCTACTTAGATCTTGGTCCTGTTCAGAGAACCCAGTAGCTTGTCAATTCAGTCTGATTTAACCTCTGGCATCCACGTATGCAAGAGTCCGAGTCTTAGGAGGTTAAAGTATATTTATCCCAACTGTCATTTTAAGAGCTATCTAAACAGGTAAGATATTAGTTGTTAAGAATTTTTCCTCAGAACTCCACAAAAATAAATAAATAGATAGATCAATCTGAATTGTTCATTTAAATTGAATGAGTTTGTAATTTATCTGTTATTATCCCAAAGTTGTTTTTTGAGAGGTTAGAAGAGTTTAATCTGGATTTGTACATATTTTTCATTCAGCCTTTATTTAAACAAGTAAGTCCAATTGAACCACGAGGACTCATTTACAAGAGAGACATGGAATATACATAGATCATTAAATTAGAACAAGCGTGGCTGCAACTTTTGCTTCAAAGTGAAGTTTTGAGTTGATTGTACAGAATCATGAATAAGTCCTCTGAAAGTTGCTCCTTCATTTCTGATCTAAGTCTGTTCATTTTGGCAGCCTGTCGAATCTCCCATCCACTGAATGAAATGTTAGAAAGGGTCAATTTGCAAGATACTTCAAACTCAAAGATTCATGGTAGGTTCAAGTCTGGTTTGGACTATTTCTGTACTAGTTTAACAGTCGTGTGACTCACACTGGCCTCAAGTTAAAGTATTTCTAAGAGTCCTGACCAGCAGGGACCACAGTGTTTACGATACTGCTCGATTATCAAAGTGCTGAGGAAGTGCCATGACACACTGTAACGCCAGACACTCAATCTCAAGCCGAGGTTGAAATGCAGGGAGCTAAATCTGTTGTTTTTAAGTCTCCTGCGTCAGTTTGACAAAAGTTTGTTTACAAAAGATGAGAAAATGTTTGTGTGTGTGTAAATGTGCAAATATATGTGTTGGCTTCAGTCTGTTTTTTACTTAAATTTGCACAGCACATCAACTGTTTGTGCTTAGGCAAAATAGATGGCACTGCTGCTGAGCAAAACATCTATCACTGCTGCCTCTGATTAATAGTTGTCCTGGGGATGGCTTTTCTGCACAGGGAGAGGAGAGAGACAAAACATGATTCCTTGTATAATGGAGGGAGAAACACACACACACACACACACACACACACACACACACACACACACTAAAAACCGCAGAACGAGTTAAAGAGATGGGGGAGGGGGTGATACCTACTGCTCAGGAGTCTGAAATGGTTCAACAGAGAACTCAGATGTTTCTGAATGTCTCCTGTTTATAAAAGGACTCATGAAAAACACACAAAGGATCATGTCCTAGTAGGTAATTCAAAATGTTCAAACGGAAACCACCAAGAAAAATGTTTGATAGTGTGAGATGTTTTGCATTACCCTTTGTCTTTTTTATTGATAAAGGTTGCTACAGAAGAGGATTAGGGCCTCCATACAAAATATTATTTCCCCCCCTAAATTTGGACTTTATTCTCAGAATTCTGACTTTTTTTTTTCACAAAACTGAGAATAAAGCCAAAATTCTTAGCAAAAAAAAAAAATCCCAATTGAGGGAAGAAAAAAACATTTTTTGTGCCATGGCCCTATTTCTGTACAAAAACACTTTTACTATTTTATAGTGTCACAACAGTGATCAAAATAACTGCACTTTGAGAGCATCATTAGGATTGATAGCTGTGCATTTTCTTAAAAAGTTCTTTAGCAGATTTTCTATATGAGGTTTTCATTAAAGACCACTCCATTCATGCACAAAACAAACAATAAAAAAGTTACAAATATTTTTTTTTCTGATCTTGCGCTGCCTCTGCTTGTATTTAAGTTTTGTTCTTCTGTCCATCCATTTTTTATACCTGCTTCTCCTTTCGTGGCATGGAGCTGGTGCCTATCCCTGCAGTCATGAGAGGCGGTGTACACTCTCAACTGGTCCCATGTCCATCACTGAGCTAAACCATTATACAGGTATACAACATTTTTCCATTTCTTACCACGACTCGCTTCGACTCTACTCTGGTGTATAAGGTCCTCTTGATTTTCCATGTAACTTGTGTGTCGCTTTGGTTTGAATGAGAATTGTCATAGCACGACCGCCTGCACCTTATGTCCAAGGTAAACAGAACACAAAAACAGGCAAAGAAGTTAAAGAAATGTCACAAAACACACGTCCTCTGCCACTGTTTCCAGAAATGTTGTGGACAAACCGAGGCCACACTGGATCTGACTGTTGGAAATTTGTAGTCAGCCAGTGCCAAAATTATTATTGTTTTATAACTGTTTATATTATTACATATTATGTTATATCATTTTGTCAACAGTAAACAGGTCTCTCTTTTAATTGAGTCCTCGAGGCTCAAAGAGACTAACCTGTATAAAAAAAAGTTGAATTTCATTTATAAATATATATATATATATATGTATATGTATATATATATATATATATATATATATGTATGTGTATATATATATATGTATATATGTATATGTATATATGTATATGTATGTGGATATATATATATATAATATATACATACATACATACATACATACATACTAGGGATGGGGGCGATCCGATCCAGTATCGGTATCGGCCTCCGATACCAGCATAATTTACGCATCAGATTTTTCTGATCCACCTGCCAATATTTCCGATCCATGATGCATGTTGGCTTCAAACTATGGAATGGATTTCCTGAATGGCGGCGTGTCTCATGAGCCCAGAGTAGTAAGACCTGCCTCACATTCAGGAAAACCATTTCATAGTTTGCAGCCAGCTACAACGTGAGGACTGAGTTAGCAGCACTGTGGCTAACAGCTAACCAACTTTTCATCTAAACATGTCCGCTGTGAGGAAGTATTTTACACTAGAAACACACAAAACAAGACAACATCGTGCAATGTCTACAGAGCCATAGCGCCACATTAAACCGCGGTAAAGTTAGTTTTACAATGGACATTCGAGCTCCGGGGCTTCAGCGAGGCGCTACTCTTTGGTCAAACCGAAAGAGGCGACTCGACATCGGCCAGCCGCGTCCAATCTGCCCCGCTCAGTCTGCCCGTCTCCGAGGAGGGACAGACTGACCGCGGCTGCCCCAAATCAGGCTGCCTGCTTCGGATTGAACAAGAAGCAGACGTCGTTGAAAACATGGAAACTTACCTCAAGTTGCCTTTTTGGACATGCATGCATATATTTGTACAAATTGTACTTGAGAGGAGATTATTACAGCCTCATATAAAATCTATGATGATCGTGATATCAGAACTGGATCGGTATCGGCAGATACTCAGATCTAGGCATCGGGATCGGAAGTAGAAAAAGTGGATCAGTGCATCCCTAATATATACACACACACACACACACACACGGCAGCAAGGTGGCGCAACTGGTAGAGCTGCTGCCTCTCAGCGAGCAGGTCCTTGGTTCAAACCCCGGTCCAGGGGCCTTTCTGGGTGGAGTTTGCATGTTCTCTCCGTTCATGCGTGGGTTTTCTCCGGGTGCTCTGGTTTCCTCCCACAGACCAAAAACATGCATGTTAGGCTGATTGGAAACTCTAAATTGTCCCTAGGTGTGAGTGAGAGTGAATGGTTGTTTGTCTCGTTTGTCTCTATGTGGCCCTGTGATGGACTTGCGACCCGTCCAGGGTGTACCCCGCCCCTCGCACAGTGATTGCTGGACATGGGCACCAGCGACCCCCGTGACCCAAAATGGAATATGCGGGTAAAGATAATGGATGGATGGAT
>NC_056500.1:28444444-28451470 GCF_014905685.2 Nematolebias whitei
TATATATATATATATTATAAGGAGATGCTGTTATGACTGACATTGTTCCCTGACCAATAATTGGCCTGCAGTCACTGTGCTGACAACACAGCCTTATTAATTTACTCAGTTAAAAGCAACAAGTACTGTTGTGATTGTTGTTTTGGAACATATATTATTTTGAGATTGACTATAGTAAAAGAACTATACAAAATAGTTTTAAATTATATTATTGGGAGTTGTGTTAGTGTTCTTTTTGTTTTGTCTGGACTTTATTAACCAAAGTGTATTAAACATTATTGTGGTGAGTTTCTTTTTAGTTTGTTCTGACTGTTTTAGAGATGGTTGTGCTCACTGTGGTCACTTTAAGTGATAAAATGTGTCATTTACAGGACAACAGTCTGAGCAGCGTTATGCTACGTTGTTATCAACTAATTAAGCACAGTGATGATGTCACTCTGAAGCTCTGTAGGGAACAGCTGACCGCTGTTGATGCACTTTGTTAAGTGCGGTGGGCTTTTACAAATTGAAGGCTTTATGAGAATTTCCTTTTTTTTAATTATCATCAAAGAAATTGTTCATAAAGTGTAAATAGACTTTGTTTATTGATGTTTTTCTAGCTATTGTTGGTTTGCGGAATCAGCATTCAGACCAGGAAGAGTCTTCTTCATTAAAATAAAGGGATATTTAAAATTTTAGAATAGTCTTTATTATGTTTTTGATTTCTAGTTTTTCGTTTTGCCAGTTTTAGATTTTAGGTATGATTTTGCTCATTTGTGCCTTTAGCTACTATTGTTCTTTACTGTTAATTTTTAGCTTTAAGCTGTGGATTTGCACATTTTAGCTTTCTAGTTTTAGCATTTCTTTATTGTTTTTGCTTTCTTTAGCTTTAGCTACAGCTTGATCATTTTAGATTTTAACCACATGATTTGAAGTTTAGCTCAGTTTTTGCTTGTTAATTTTCAGCAATAGTTCTGCACGTAGCAATATTATTCAGTGTTTTTTCTCAGAAAAACACATTTTTCTAGTTTAATTTTCTTATAACCATTTGTAATGCTTTTTAATATATTTTTAAACTAAATTGTTATGTACTGTGAAATCACAAGCTCCTGTTAAAGAAACCTAACACATTTCAAAAACAAAAATGCCATCTGTTTGGGTTGATAAAGAATTGAACTTAATATATATATCTAATCAATATTGGCCCCTGTTCTTTGAAATATACCTCTTGAGTGAATTATATTGATGGCCTCTGCTTCATCATGTAAATTCTTTGTTGTGCAATCTTTAGCCTGTAAATTGTAGATGACAGGGTTGATCACACATTTATTCATGTCCACCATAACTTACACACGTGTGTGTCTGTGTGTGTGTGAGGAGCGTGCCATCTGCTCCACCGCGGAGACGATTAAATGCAAACAAAGGACACAATTCAAAGCATGTAAACAGCCTTCTTCTTGGCTGGCTGTGACACAGGTCACTGCTGTCATTACCGTGTGAAATAAGATTGCATGTTCATAATAAATATGTAGGTCGTGTCATTGTTCTTTCCCTTACACCCTCTTTTTTAAAGTCACACATACATGTGCACACAAAGAAGCAAATACACATCGAAACACAAAATGCTCTCTCGTGTATTGAAAACAACCATTTTAAGTTTGTGTCACTTTAACTCAATCTGAGGAGATAGACAGGAAGAGAGAGAGAGGAAAGGATCTTACAAACATACACACGCTCACACACTCACCAGGATGCTTTTCTCAGACAAAGCAACAACCAAAAAAAAGCCTTGGTGAGCAGCATCTCGTCAAGTCTCCATCTCAGTGTGGAGCCTGCAGTGGCATTCCCCTGCATCCCACAATGCCGGTGCGTTGTGATTTCACTCCTTACTGTAGTACAAACTGAGACAGAAGCTCTCGGCTGCCTCCCTGTAAACTTTTGGATTTTTACAGTGAAGTTTAAAGCAGGAGCAAGGTTCGTGCAGGAGACAGGCTCCCCCGGGTTTACATATCTTAGTGTTAAGTGCAAGAATAAAGAGGAGGAAGGAGGTGAAGAGAACCATCTCCTGACAACAGACGGCTCTGACTTCATCACTCCACTGTAGCTATTTTTACGAGCTTCAAAGAAATGTAAAAACTTTGCGGTGGTGTCGCCTGTCTTTGCATCTTCTTCCTATTATACACATTTACCAGTCAGCTGGAGTAGGTGTAAAGAATGGTTGTTTACTTATTGTGTGGTTTTATTTTTATCAGCACCACCCCCACCGTTTTTCTCTGACAGGATCACAATACAGTCCGCCCCCCCACCACTCCTCTCTCACACACCTCCAGCTACCATGTAAGCTTCTGTCCCCTCGGTGACCCTGTCACAGCGAGGATGAGCACATGTACAGGAAGAAACGAACAAAAACAGCACACCGCTGCATTTTCATCCCCTGCCACGACGATTATGGTTTTGCTCGTGTTTGTTCATGTGTTCATCTGTGACCAAGATCTCTCATATTGCACAGAAAATACACCAAAATACATCATATTGCTCCTAATTTACTCTATTTTATAAATATTTACCAAATATTAGGTGTGATAGTGACTGAGGCTGAACGCATTAGAATGAGCTGATTGTTCTATACCTCTTTATAAGTCTGACCTTAAATGAGTTAAAGTCAGTTTTGCTTGTCTGTTAGCAACATATCTCATGATTTGAACAGATTTCAATAAAACTTTCCATAAATAATTACCGGATGCACCTCTACAACTGATTAACATTTGGACTCAACAACATGGCAGCCACAGCCAAGTGATCTTGGGAAACACAAAAATAGCTATAAATCTTTTAATTTAACAGATATTGAGCTACAATTTGATGTGGTTATAAATGACAAACTATCACAACAAATAGTTTGAGAATGACATTTCACAATAATGCATGAGGTCACGAACAACATTATTTTCCAAGTTTGACTCTATAGTGGCTAAGACGCTGTCATTTCTCAACATAAGATCATTTTTTGTTTAAAAAGATGTCATGTAAGGCGGCTAATGACATGCATTCCTTCAACGAATTCTAGGACTTTTATTTAATAACAGTGTCATCACTCTGAATTATTGTGCATTAAAAGATTTGTAATATTTTGGTTTAATCTGTTGAGGAAAGAAAGATTCAGGTCTCTCTTGTAAATGAGTCCCCGAGCCTCAATGGGATTAACCTGTATAAATAAAGGTTGAATGAAAAAAAGAAAGATAGACTTGGAGAAGTCCAACACACAGACAGCGGCTTGGTGCATGACTGAAAAAATGTTTTAAAAAAAATAACGCCTGTACAAGTTATATTACTGGTAGGAATTGTGATGAAGAGCAACGGAAGTGAATTATAACAGTATCAAGTTCTACGCACAAGAGCAGCCACTCCCTGGTGTGACAACCCCCATTACATGTCTACTTAAACCCCCCACTCCACGCAAACACACACACACAAACATATATGCTCACATACAAAGCCCCTCAGGGCAGTGGGAGGTCAGTGGTTCTGTGCTGGCTGCCAGTGGTGTGTAGGAGACACGCAGCAGAGACAACCGTCGTACACAACTGTGGGCAAGCGTGCTCATAGAGAATTAACAAATGTGACAGGGTGAAGGGCTGAGATGAGGGCGGGATTGTGGAAAGTGGAGAGAGGGGACGTAAAGAAGGAGGAGGAGGAGTGATTTGGCAAAGGCTTGTTTTGCAAGTTAAACCGATGCATGTTTTTGCTGTGGTGGTTGTCTTCACGCTAATGATGCAATTTCCCTGCCTGCCAGTTGCTCTCTGTCACTGCTGTCCTTATAAGACTCAAACTCCTCTTTGCCATGCCCATCCTGGCTAGTTTAGAGGAACCACGAAGCTGTTATGCATAGCTAGCTGCCTATTGTCACCCGACTATGTCCTATTGTCTCCATCTGAAGAAGAGGAAGAGTGGCACGGAGAAGGAGGTGATGGCAGGGTGGAGCATGCTGGATGATGGAAAGTGAGAGTGTGGGCCAGAACGCAACCGCATATTTCACTGTGGCTCTTTTGGGTTGGGCCTAGTTGTTAGTGGTTCCCATTTGAAAACTACAGAGGAAGCCACACTGGAAAAACTCAAAGCAGTTCTTCCTCAGCTATCACTCAGCAGTAATGAGGATGTATCAGTGGTGACATTTAGAGTTTGCTTGCTTTGCATCATGCATTTCAGATGAAAGATTGTCATTTTGTGGAAGCAAAACCATAGACTTGCACTGCAGCACCACATCCGCAGGTCCTCCTTTAATATTTTGTCTTTGAAAACTTCTGCTTTTGTTTCAACCTGCTTGAGGTTTTCTGCCAAGGAAGCTTTTCTTCCATCTGTCCCCTCCAGTGCTGCTTTTGTTGTCTTACTTCTCTCTTTGCATTCTCCTCCTGCAGAGTATGATGGGATCTCAGCTGTGAAACATGTTCATCAACCTGACTCCATCCTCCCTGACTGTGAGAGGATCGCACCCTCACGTACAGGTTAAGAGAAAGTGCTGCCTTTCTGAATGAGCCTGAACACATGGGCAGGTGTGTGTTCAAACCGTGGAGGGGCTGTGCAACGTCTCTCAGAATGAAAACATATGAGAACATTACCCCCTACTCTCTCTCTGCCTTTCTCCTGTCACTCCCCCCTTCTCTGTCTCCATTTTCTTCACCCTCTTCTTAAAGGTACAGATGAAACACATTCTGATCCGCACTAAAACTGAGAGATAACGTTTTGTGACAGATGCTGCTCCAGTGTTCACTGAGGGCATATCAAGACTCAGTAGCCCTCAATAGTAGTCCAACAACTTCCGCATTTTTCACACAAATATGTTGTACCGCTGAAAATAATTTATTGTCATCGTATTGTTGTTGCCAGTTTACTTCACATCAACTTAACAAAGGAGGTGAAATTACTTCCAAAGATTCTTTGAATCTAATGACATCAGTCTTCATTCTGTTAGGTTATTTGAACTCTTCTCTACATGCAGCTATCAATTAACCTGTGATGGCTTCTGCTGTCGACTCAAGTCTGTAACAACTCTGCTCCCCTAGTTGCAACTTCCATCCATCCATCCATCCATCCATCATCCATCCATCATCCATCCATCCATTATCTTGTGGAGATATGGTGCCCATATCCAGCAGTCACTGTGTGAGAGGTGGGGGACACCTTGGACAAATCTCTAGTCCATCACAGGAACACAGAGACAAATGAGATGAACAAACATTCACACTCTCACTCACACCTAGGGAAAATTTTGAGTTACCGATCAGCCTAACATGCATGGTTTTGGTCTGTGGGAGTAAACTGGAGTACACGGAGAAAACCCATGCATGCACGGAGAGAACATGCAAACTTCTTCCAGAAAATCCAACATTTTTCAGTCAGGTCATCTGTACAGTTTCTTTTTTTTTTGTGCTGAAACATTTCGCCTTCGGTCCGGAAGGCTTCATCAGTCAAGGAAACACACAACAAAACTGATTCTTCCCCCAACAGCTTACTCCAAAGTGGAACAAACCAGTTCTGCTTGTGATAAGATGGTCTCTTTGGTACGCCCCCTCCTCCATTGCCGGCCCTCTTCCTTGTTGACAGTCTTGTCAAACTGGTTGAAAACAACAAAGTCCATGCTCAATAATTCAGGTATACAATCCAACATTTTTCAGTCAGGTCATCACAAGCAGAACTGGTT
The DNA here is from genome assembly GCF_014905685.2 of Nematolebias whitei. Classification (NCBI taxonomy): domain Eukaryota; kingdom Metazoa; phylum Chordata; class Actinopteri; order Cyprinodontiformes; family Rivulidae; genus Nematolebias; species Nematolebias whitei. Next base: position 28,450,122 of record NC_056500.1, read on the forward strand.
TGTCCCACTTTGGAGTAAGCTGTTGGGGGAAGAATCAGTTTTGTTGTGTTTCCTTGACTGATGAAGCCTTCCGGATCGAAGTCGAAACGTTTCAGCACAAAAAAAGAAACTGTCCAGATGACCTGACTGAAAAATGTTGGATTGTATACCTGGATTATTGAGCATGGACTTTGTTGTTCTCCCAGAAAATCTCTGGCCAGGATTCAATCCAGCAACCTTCTCTTAGAGAGGCGTCAGCTGTAACAACTGTGCCACCGTACTGCACTGCAACTCTACAAATATAAAAAACAATTAAAGGCATAGAATTCCTTGAAGGAATGCATACCTGCTGCTTTTCATGCCGGACTTTTAAACTGAGATTGTTTTATGTTGAGAAATGATAGTTAGTTATTCTGATTACGTTTTTTAAAAATAATATTATGCCGAATCTCATGTGACATCTTGCATGATCTGTTACTGTTTGGAGTATGTGTTGTGAATGACTCTCAGCTACAACCACCCTAAAATTTAGCTCAGAAACATAAAATAACTAGTGTGGTCTAAATGTCCTGATGCATGCTCAATAATCCAGGTAGATTAATCTAACCAGGTTAAGTCTTGTCCTCTGGACAGATTCTTCTTTGTTGAAACATTTCGTCTTTTATCCAAAAACTTTCAGTCTGAGGACCTGACTTAACCTTCTTAGATTTTGTGTTCCAGTTACTTTTATGTAAGGTCAATTAGCTGTGGAGGTCACTTTGATTTGGTTTGACTCCAACAATTATTTGGTCATAGTTGTCCATTAATACTTTCTGAAAGTCTCAACAAATTCCATCCAGTGATTCACAAAATAAGGTATGGATACAAACAAAAACATTATCTTTCCTTTATCTCTTTTATTAGCATTATTGTGCTTTAGTTATAGGTTTAAATGACACAAAATATGCTGCTTACACTGGATCATATTCGTCATATTCCAGATGCTGAAGAAAATAAACCACAACAATCTGGATGTGTTTTCTGCCCAAATGCCTGGTCTCACATGGTAAAACTTCACGATGGCAAGTTGCTTTCAGCTGCTTGTAAACCTGAAGTTATGGCACCTATAGGTTTCAATAAAGTATAAGAAAACCTAACACAGATGCAGTTCTGGCATTAAAATTTATATGTGTTGCCAAACTATACATGTTGAAGTTTGCAGTGACTTTCAATGTTTAAACATTTCTCACAAACATACCATTCTTTTCTGTTTCTTTCAGCCACTTTTTCATTTCACTTGTGCCTATCTACATTTTATTTATTTATTTATTTATTTATTTATTCATTTATTTATTTATTTATTTATTTATTTATTTATTTATTTATTTATT
>NC_056500.1:28451480-28455320 GCF_014905685.2 Nematolebias whitei
ATTTATTTATTTATTTATTTATTTATTTATTTATTTATTTATTTATTTATTATGTGTTGCTTCAACCTGTATCTGCAAACGAACTACACAGAAGCAATGGTTTCTTTTTTCCCCCTTCTCATTCAGAGCAGTATAATCTCTTCATCACACAGAGGACCCCTGGAGAAGCTGCTGGGTGTCATATGGATGACGCACATCAGACCATTTGGGAATACATCAGGAGAACTTGGTGACCAAATGCCATGATAGAAATCAAGGCAGACAAACAGGCAGGAGAGCAGGCAGTCACACACAACAGCTGGTGAGAAAATAAACGAATAGCAGACAGATGCACATTTGGGACAATAGATGACTCGAAGTTACATAAGCAGGTACTTAAAGTAAAAAAAAAAAATCTGTTCAGCAGCTGTAGGTGTTTTTTTAAAGCTGTTGCTGAGAAACCTTTTTATGTGATCACTGCTTTCTATTTGATCAGTATTTATTGTCATCTTTAATTACAATTACGGTATACAGCACAGCATTTAAACCTAGCAAGAAAAAAAAAACATTGCAGAAGTAGCAAAGACTTGAATATTTGTGTTTTATTTCACTAAATCCTTTATTTCTTGATACTGTTTTGTTTTACACAAATATAGAAGACTCCTTACAACCTGCAGAGCCAGTTAGTGACATAAACAGGCCAAAGACATGTTTAACCAATCCAGGCTGTTATAATCCCCTTCTTTATAGCACATGTAATAATATTATCTTATGGGAGACATGAAGAAGAGAAGACGCAGATCAGTCAGAGTCAAGGCTGACTCACATGGACTGCAGGGTGGAGGGTTTTGAATTTGACTTATGGCTTTTTTGTACTGGCTCTAGATGAGGCCCTCAGCTTCATACACACATTCGTAAACATAAACCACACACACACACACACACACACACACACTGACTGTCGGTGCGTCTCCAGAGGCAGGTGGTGTAAAGGCATCCATTTGTTTGGCATTGAATTATTCAATCTGTGATCAATTATAATTTGGCCTCAAAGAAGCAGGGCAGGGGGAATTCCTCCGGAGCTCTGGACTGCAGCTTATTATGTTTTTTTTCCTCCTCATGTCAAGGAAAAGAAAGCTAACAGGGGTTCTGGATGCCTGAGCATCCTATGTGGGTCAAAAGTGTTGAGTCTATTGCAGAACCAAAGATGCACATCTGCAGATGTTAGAAGATCTGTATCCATTTAACACACCTTTCATCATAAACAAGTGGGACACTGATGTCTCTTATCACACAGGGAATTGAATAGTGAATGTTTGTAGTTTTCTAGAAGAGGGTTTTTCTGGATTAGAGTTGCACAGGGAATGCACGGCAGACTAATCTCAGGCCACCCTGCTGACCACCCTAATCATTAAGGACACTAGTAGAGAAGACGAGTCTGTGATCAGAAGGTCAACATCAAAATGTGGGTGGGAAAAGTGAAGCCCTCACACCTGCCTCCACCCTTATTTACCCCACTGGGCTCTTGAGCAAAGCCTTAACCTCAGCCCCTGCAAGTGGTCTTGGCCACACCCACTTCCCCACTCGGCATGGAGAACAGCTGATCAGCTGCAGCAGGAAGCTTATTCTGCAGTATTGGCTGCACAGAGGTGTAGGAGGAAGCTTTTTCTGCAGCTGTGCTGCACAATGTGCAGCAGGTGCTAAATAATTTAAAATAATTTACTTTGTATATAAAATTTAAAAAATCCAAGCCAGTTGTGCGGCTCATCCATCAATCAGCAAGTTGTGTGTCATGTCCAATCTTATTTTGAAAAACTGCGATAGAGCGAGTCCACGATAAACAACCCGCGAAGTAGCGAGGGACTACTGTATTTATACTTTTTGTCTTTACATTTTTGATAGTGACCTTTCATCAGTGAAGTGGGCACACTGCTTATTTTTCAAGTCAAGTTTTCTGTCTCACCAGAAAGACAAAGATGGCTGCCACCTTGGATTTTGACATGACAACCCAATTTTCTAAAGGAACCTTTCTTACGAGGAGGTGCAACCACACACCAGAATGGAAGTTGGTTCCTCCCTTGTTTTTCAAAGTATGCACTCAACATATTTGAGCGGACGAACGGTTATTTCCATTTCATGATTATTTTGACCAACAGGTGTGGGGTAATTTAGAAACAGCCAATTGAAAGAAATGTTTTCACTGTAAAAAGAGGCAGCATGTGTAAGTTTTGTTACTGTTTGGCATTAAAAATCAACATTAAAATGGTCTAATTCAAAAATATATATATTTATGTATTTTAGCATTGTAAACTAAAGTAACTGATCCTTGTCAAGCATGATCTCTGTGAGCTGTAAACTTAGTGCGAGCTAAATGAAAGCTCCTCAGCCTCAAAGCCTGTCAAACAAATGCAACGAATGTATCTCACTTAAGACATGTTGCAGCTAATCACAGACTTGTATTCTTCTGTGCTGGTCACACTCTGTGATACACTATGTGCTTTCTTTCTCCACCTTGTAGCTGCTGCGCAATTGATGTGGGATATGTTAGAGCGGCGGTGAAAAAGGACTGCCCCAGGTCATTCGGGGTCCATGCAGATTTGAAGAGAATGATAGTAATCAATTCCCTTTTAGCCAAACAAAAATCATCTACAGATCTCACCAGGATGGTGCCCCTGTGTAAAATGTGAAATACAGTAGAAACTGTGCTCCGACTGAAAGAAAGAAAGAATGTTGCCTTCTGATCTACTGGATGAGAGTATTGATTAACTCATTACTTCTGGACTGACATCTAACTTCTTCATTTGTTTTGTAAAAATCAGAATATTCCACGATAATGTCTCATTTGTTGATTGGAAAGTAAGATGTTTTTGTGGTCTGTGAAAGTTTGACTAACCAGCAGGAATAACTGCTTCTGTTCTGAGTCCAACAAACTGGACTTGTAAGGACCATAAATTGCAACATCTTGTGAGTGCTGCTTTTATTTTATTTTATTTTTTGGGCTCAACACCTCAAACATTGGCACAAATGGTGAAGACTATAAACATTTTACAAACAGTTTTTAGGTTACTGCTTCTTGAGCTTTCAACTGAAATAAAAAGGAGAGGGAAAATTTGTTTTCCAGAGTCTATAATCACTTGTACGGATGATTTCCCATCAATATCAAAATCTTAATATTGTTTGAAAGGCTTTATGCCAACATAATCACTTGAACTAATAATCAAGTACCTGGTTCATGTAGTTGGGTTTCAGTGAAGAAAGAAAGCGTCACTAGGATTGCTGTAAGCAGATTTAACATTTCCATGTATTAAAAACAAAAAGCACAAACGTGACATGAATCCTCACGAAGTTCTTTATGTTCCCAAACTGAATTGCAACATTAAACTGTACATCATTATTTCTACGGCAACATGTTTATTTGGAATCAGGAACAAATTTCAAGAATGGCGTCAATAAGTAATTATGGTCAAGCGAAAAACAGAATACTCCGTAAGGTGTCTCGTTATGTTCTTAAAATTATCAGCAGCTAAATCATCCATTTGTAGCAAATGTTTTATTTGTTACACAACAAACAGTAGCGGCTAATATTCACTTATTTGTCCTGATGCATGCTCAATAATCCAGGTAGAAAAATCCAAAAAAGTTCAATCTGGTCCTCTGGACATTCAAAAAAACAAAAAATAAAACAAAGCAAAAAAATATAGAAACGTTTCGTCTCTCATCCAAGAGACTTCCTCAGTCTGAGGTGCTGTATTCAGCTCAGTCTCTTAAATAGCACCTTCTCAGAGTGGATCAACCAGTTTGCTGCTGACAACCAAAACCAGCTGATCACATGCTCAAGAAGGACCATCAGCCTAACAATGG
>NC_056500.1:28460320-28471744 GCF_014905685.2 Nematolebias whitei
AAACATATATATATATATATATATATATATATATATATATATATATATATATATATATATATATATATATATATATATATAATACAGGTATTTTGTCTAAGCTTAAATTATAACCAAAGTAAATCCAAAATTGTTTGGGGTTTTATTGGAAAGAGTTAATGTTATAATTTGGATAAGTAGTTGTTTTGGCACCTTTCCAAATTCCCTCTCAATTTGTTTTTAATTTTAGCATAATTTTAAAATAATAGTAAAGTGCTATGTGTTGTCATCATTGTATGTTCCCATACAATGATGAAATTATTTCTCTGCATTTCACCCATCGCACCTGAGATACACCCAGGTGGAGCAGTGGGCAGCTATGTAAGCGCCCAGGGAGCAATTCGGGATTGGGTGTCCTGCTCAGAGACACCACGAGATGTGCAATGACTGGGGATCGAACCCAGGACTTTCAGGTCCTGAGTCGGCTGCCCTACCCCTACACCATTTTGTAACCAACTTGATTAATCGATTGTTTCTATGAGATTTGTAACATTTGATGTGTTTCAAATGAGCTTCTCGGTTAGTGATTGATGAGATTTTCTTACTGATTTTGTAAACTTGGATTGCTCTGACTATGTGCTGCAGGTAAAATACTGACTACTTAAGGTACTCATTACAACCACACTTGGAAAAAAACTGAACTATTGAATTCATGCACCAAAACAAAAACGGTGCGGCAAAATGTGAGTACAGGTAGATGGGCACAAGCTAAATCCAAGAGTTTGCTTGTTACTGCGAAAAAAAAAAAAACGTTCGAGTGGAGACAAGACCAGGTTTGTTTTTAAAGCAAACAAAAATTATGACAATTGCTGCCATATTCCCAACTGGACCTGGCCCCAAATGCTTAGAAAGTACGCGGAATACCCCCCCCCCCCCCCCCCCCCCCCCAATCCTCCTCTGATCACTTGTGTTCTGGAGCTCCGTAAAGAAGGGTGTGTGTGTTTCCCTTTAAGAAGCCCCCACCTTCTTCACAACAGAGGGAGGAGGAGGAGGACAGTGGAACAGCCACTGAGAAGGAAAAAAAAATTCAACCCAGGACGGTTTCAAGTCCCCCACTAGAAACTGTGCCTGATTTGTGGCAATGTTGGAGATGTAAAAAAAAAAAAAAAAAGAGAGAAAAAAAAGAAAGAGAGAGGAAGGGAGGGTGGAGGGAGGGCGGGAGGGAGAGGAGAGAGAAGGAGGAGGAGGGAGGAGGATGAGGAGGAGGGGGAGGAGAAGGGGGGAGGAAAAACACTAAAGGGGTAGCTATGGAGATGGAGCGTTTTCCTGGCTGCTTTCTTTGACAGGTGTTGAGTGGGGCAAAAGTCTTAAAACAGAATTCAGCATGTACGCCAAAGGTAAAGGAGCTGTCGTCCCTTCCGATAGCCAAGCGAGAGAAAAGTAAGTGAATTGTGTCTTTTATTGCAAACAGTTTACCTGCTTATCATGCGGGCGAGGGGCAGCAGAGGAGGGGAGTCCAACTTTCCAAACTAGGATCTGTAATTTAAAAGGAGTGCGCCGTGCCAAAGTGCGCTCCGCTCCGTGCCGCCACAGAAGCGCGTCTCTTAAACTTTGTTTCTTTTCTTTGAGAGCACGGACTGGGGGAGTTTCTGTCTAATAATGTTTGTACACAGCCGCGCGCACACCTCTAAGTTTCTGGAGAGTAATTTGTTTAACTTCTGCGGCGTTAAAAGTTGAATTACATTTTAGGTGACGCGCGTATATCCATGGATGCGCGCGGATTAGACTGCTTCCATGTGTCCGCGAAACTTTCAGAGGTGAAGCCGCAGGAGGATGCTCCATGTGGTATTAATATAACTATATAAAAATATATTAGAGGCGCTTTTCTTGCTGCTGCGCGTTTTGTCTGTTTTGGTGCGTAAATTGGGCGCAATCGTCGTTCTGCCCTGGTGAAGGAAAAGTTTCAGAAGTCATACTTAAACTTTTGCACGCGCGTGAGGCAGAGTCAAAGATGCCAAAAACATTAATGCAGAAGCAAGGAATTGTTGATCAAAATGTCGGAATGTATTGGAAATTTCACATCCGTGTGTAAACAGTTATTTACGCACAGAACTCCACTTGTTAAGTCTTTTGCTCCACATTTTTGTTAAAAAAAAAAAAAAAAAACTTTTAAGTGTATAAATGAGGGATGGCACTGCTTTACTTAAAACATATTTAGAGGGGTGCGTTCAAAGAGTTCTTTAAACCCCAACACTTTTGGATCATCTGTGATCATCGGCATGTCGCGCTTTTACGCACGGAACAGAGTGAGTTCAGTGGAGGGAGCAGGGGTCCCCGCGGAGATGGAACTGTAATCCCTAAAACAATGTCAAGTCCAGAGAGGCTGCGCTGCTCCGCCGCGCCTCACACATCTGGAACACAAACATAATTTCTTCAGGGACTCCTCTTGTATTATTTTGATGTGCCTTCGTGTCACATCCAATTGATTAAGCCTCTCAGACATGTGCTTATGCGCTTATAAGCTTCCTCGACTGCGTCTCTGTCCACATCTGGCGCCAGGAACAGTTTGATTTCAATCCGGATTCACATCATTTTTCTAGGAGTATTGAGTAGTGGTGACTCCTAAATGAAAACAGTCCCATGTGGTTTATCTGAGCAGCAGGCAGTCTGACCTTTGAACCAGCCTTTATGTGATGCTTTAATGTTGCATAGGAACCATCGGCCTCCTCCTCCTTACACCTGTTTGTTTCATTAGTTTATTTACACCACATTAGAAGCCATGTATTATTGAAATGTTGTGTCTTTAGACAGTTTTTAGTTGCACTTCACTTGTTCAGGGACGGTGGAATATGTCGCGTGTGTCACTGGGAGTGAAATCAGTGCAAAGTCATGTATTTCAACTGATGGTGTAGGTGGAGGATTAATAATTTAACTCATGAGAACTACAAGTCTTTTGAGAGCTTGGAATGATGAAGGCTACTTATGAATAACAAAAATCGGCATAATTTATTAGAGTATTTGTGTTCATACCTCTTTTACCAGAACTTTCTCACAAGTTTAGTCTGTTCTGTGTTTTAAACCTGTCATTGTGCGTGTGTGTGAGTGTGTGTCACTGGTCTAATGTCCACACATATCAGGTGACACTCGCCCTCCACCTGTCTTGTCTCCCTAACCAGGCCTGCAGGGCTAACACATGTTCCCATGTCATGTGGCGCGCAGTGCATGGCTGAATTATCATATTCATATTTACATATTCATACCTTTCTTTACATATTCACCTAATGAAAAGAGGCTGCTTTGGATACACTTGTGTCCCATTGAAGTAGACTCAGTCACGCAGTTTGTCATCACAGCTGCAGCTGTGGCTCACAGGATTGATCATCAAGTCATTAAAATAAAACATACATAGTAAACGTATCATTTTAATCTCTTGATTTCATTTAATTCAATTTGACTATATAGTTTTAGAATGCAAAATAAAGCAAACAAACCTGGACTGCATTGAAATGCTAAATAGATGTTACATTTCTGTGTTTTGGAGACTTTTACTCCAATAAAGTGTGACTGTTTCTTGCTGCTGTTTTTCATGTAAAGTAAGCGCTGCCATATTGCAATTAAACACATAAAACTCATCAAAGAAACGTGGAAACAATCATTAGAGAAACATCTGATCAGTCCAAAACTATTTTGATTTTGAATAAAAATCAGGTATAGAAAATAATTGTCAATACATAAAGTGAGTAATAATTGAATTCAATGCAGTGAATTTGATGCGAGTGCACATTTTCATGTTAAAATATTTCACATGCTAAACTGAATGAAACAAGAGGAGCCTGGTAGTGCATTTGTTTACAAGATTGTGTAGTTTAAAGTTAGGTGCTTTTAGCATTTTAGAACAAATATCGCCAACAACAATTTCTGCATGTGTTTTTTGTGATTATGTGTCATCTGTTCACTAAATATCCTAAACCAATGGATGAATTTTAATGAAACTCTTAAAAAAAAGCACAGGATGAACATTACCTGATTAACTTCCTGCATTTACCCAATTCAAGATGGCTGCCACAGCCGTCTAACCTTAAAAACCCCCAAATACCTCCAATAATCTGACAAATATTGACCAAATCATTTGGTGTGGTTGTAGCTGAGATGAAACCCCTGCACGTACTTTGAGTTCTAACAGATATTTGCCTTTAAATATTTTGTGTTAACTGTTAGCAAAATGTCTTCTTGATTCTTATGAAACTTTCAGGAACTAATCATTGGATTTCCCTCTATATAGGAAGAACTTTAAAAGCCAACTTGATTCAAGATGATCACCACAACAACTTGACCTCAGAAACACAACAATGAATGTAATTTAGTCAATTTTACTATACTGAGCTAAAACATCATTACAACCCATTTGTGGAGTAGTGGTAGGCGGATCGATCCAAATATTGATAATATTGATACATACATTGGTATTGATATTGATCAATACCAGTGTAATGAGATGGATACTTTAGCTTCAGTTTCTCTCCTGTATGCACGGCTGCGGTTTCATCAAAGTGCGAGGTGACTCTTCTGTGTAAGTGCCGCTCCTATCACACACAGAGCAGGCAACTTTGCTCCGCCCCTTCCCACAGTGTTCACGTGACTCAGCGGCACCAGACAAGCAAGCAGGCCCGACCCAGCAGCAGCATATTTAAAAAACAAAACAACTTTTATCATAATAAAGTAGTTTTTATTTACCTATAAACTTTGCCTAATTCTATCCTGGGTTTTAACTAATAAATGATCCAAAGGAAAGACACAAAACACTTAAACGTCATCAAAATTCACCGTAATTAGTAAAAAGTATTGGTATTGATATCAGTATCGACAATGCTGGACCTGTATTTACTTGGTTTTGGATCGATACCAAAAATTGCAGTATCGCACACCACTGTTGTTGAGTGTTAAATCTTGTAATATCGCATGAAATTGTGCACACTTTTATTTTTAAGGTTTGTCTAAAAAGGCTAATTCTTTAACATGAGATAAACCTCGATGGGTGAAGTGCATTTCTTCAGCGAATGGCATTTAATGTAAAGTGCTTATCTTTTTGGCTCCCTAAACATAAGCAGGGTGATAACACAAAGTATGTGCTGTCACCGTCAGTGTCAATGTGTTACCGTGGGGGTGTTTATTTTCAGTGTAGCACCTTTAGGAAATGACGTTTTCCTTCAGGTGTGTGGTTGTTGCAGTTGCAGGTATGAACGTTGGTGTGAACATTTGTGCAGTGGTGGACGCTGAAATCATAAACAAGACAAAGCAACTCGTCTTCTGTGGAGCAGCCCCTCCTCACGTGTACAGTGCAGAATGCTTCAGTTACATGATGTAGATGTACACTGAACAAAATGTTCTTATAGAAGCTCAGTTGTGCATTTAAGTGTGTTTGTGGCGTTGCGCACAAAGACACAGCGCGTGCTAAAATAAAGTCTGTCAAAGCCTTGAAACCAAAGCTGGAATCAACCGTTTGTTCAGAAACACAACACATCGCTAACAGGCACACGGACAATTACGCGGATTCCTTCGACACAACCAGTGGAATTCCACAGCCTGACCTCGCTGTCTCGAGATCACAGGTAGCAGGAGGTGCAGAAGGAGCAGAAGGAGGAGTGGGGAAGAGTTTGGCTCTTTTTTTATTTTTATTTTTGAGAAACGCTGTTGTGATGAGGCCTTTTGTGCAGAGAGAACAGGTTAATGATGATAATTAAAGTCGTGGATAAACAGATGCCCTTGCAATCAGAGACATTAATTAATATTCCCACGTGTTCAGCGTTCTCTTTAATTTTCTTTGAATGGGAGCTTTGTGTTGGAACTGTAAACTCTTGGGAAGGTGTGCCGATTAATCTCAATGTAAGGTGCCATTCATAAAAAACTTGATCAAAGACATCTCCTTTTTAAAGAACTGATTTTAGTTTCCAAAACTTTTTGTGTGTGTGTGTGTAATTTGTTTGTTTACGGTGTTTTTTGTGTTATTTCAAGTGATTCTGGATTTGTCGGGAATAAAAATTTCAAGTGCAAAGTTAATCAGTTTGTTTTTGAGCACGAGTTTCTTTACATCCTCCGCTCCTCCTCTGGGCTCCTCCCATGTATTTACATGCCATTTACCCGGGATCTTCAGCTCTGAATGCATGGTTTTGATTCTACACAGATGGCTCTGCCGTCTGCATTTGAGCCTTTTGAAGGAAACATAAAGAAGCCGCATGTGAACACAGACAGAAACGCTGCTCTAAAAGTAAGGGAACCCTTGATTTACCCCAGCACCCTTTGGCTGACTGCGTTCCCATTCAGAGAAGTCGACAGTCAATTAATGCCGCCTGTCGTCGGCTGCTTCGGGTGCATCCGCACAAATTTGTCACTCTTCTCACTTGACATAAAATAGACAGTATAAATATTGAAACTGAAGTTGTTAATCAGTTTGGCAACACGGCGCACGGAGCAGAACAGTGTTTTTTATGAGCACACAGCGAAAAGCAAACACTAATGTCAGGTGAAAATAGAAAAGAGATTACTCTCTTGAACGTTTGGACTAATTGTTTGTTTTTATGAGCTGCTCTGGGAAGGTTAAGCTCTGTTGTCAATATTATTGCTAATCCCAAATCTGTAGAAATAAATCTTTTGTCGTCTTTTTGCTCATGAATGTTTTGTGAGTTAACGTGAAAATGAGCAGCGCGCTGAAGTCCAAGGTTAGAGGTCAAACCGGCTGCTGAGAACAGCTACTTGTACGTTTGTGTAAATGCAGATGTATCGATGGCCATGCTTTCAGGTGAACTCGTGGCTAAAGCCGTTCGTGTTTACATGCCCACTGAAGCTGATTTGTTTTGACAAAGGAACCGCCGTAACAAAGCCGAGCAAATTCAAACAGTGAGCACGGAGGCAGCACGGTCCAGTGGAAAACATCTTCCCAGCATCACCGAGTCTTTCATTCGCCTTGACGTGAAACATCACCGCATGTTTTATTTGATGTTTGTCAAATGTTAGATGAACATTTTTTCATGACTCTACACTACATGTATGTATCTTTGTTACTCTCTGCCCAGCTCTGTCCTCCACCCCTCCCCTGCCTCCCTTACCTCACCCTGACACCGCTATCGCCGCTGAATTATTCAGACCAAGACATGAAAGTTAATTTCTCTAACTGCCCAGCGTTTTAGCTGGCTAATCTCAGCCGGGGATGCCCCCGTTATCTCTGGAGGCAAGTGGGGGAGAAAGGGAAGGTCAGCTGGGACAGCCTGGGGCTGAATGTCAGGTGTGATTCTGGAGACGACTCAGAGAGAGAGAATCTTCCTGATGGGTAGATGTGGAAAAATACACTCGTTGTCTTTAACGAAGGTAGAGTCAGAAGACAGAAGAAGATCACAAGGTCTTTCAGGTCTCTCTTGTAAATGAGTCCTCGAGGCTCAATGGGATTTACTTGTCTAAATAAAGGTTGAATGAACAAAGCACAAAGTAGACCCCCCCCCCCCAATTAGTGACAATCGTACAACACTTGTGTAATTAACGAACTTGCACTCCTTGGAGAAATGCATATCACCTGCCGCCTTTCATGCCAGAGTTTTAGACTGAGTCTAATGGTGTTTAGCGTTGGTGGCCATCTTGAACTGTATTGACTTCAAATGCTAACCAGACATAGAGGTGCATTCACTGATTATTTCCTGAAGGTTCAATTAAACCGTTCATATGTATATGAAGTATTTTGCTAACAGATCAAAAGGGTTTATTACAAATAGTTAATGACTTTTTTTTACAAAGCTCTTGCACAGTCTGTTAGCACTCAGCATGAGTTGTGGATCACTCTCAACTACTACCATACAACATTTTAGGTTAAAAGAAAATTGACTGAGGTTTTTATTTTATTTTTTTATTTTATTGATTCATTCCAGACATGTCAAAACCATTGCACACTACACAGGGTGTATCAACATCAACACCAATATGAATCTGTGCATCCATCCATACACCTCCACACATACATACATGCACATTTGAACACACAGAACCCCTTGCAAAAACAAACCCACATCTGCAAATACATCTGCTTTGACTGAACATACACAAAATAAAAAACTGTTTTAATAACATTTGTGGTTTTTAAAGTGAGGTGGTTGTAGCAACCATCTTGAATTGATTTAACTTTAAAATATAATCAGATTTAAATGTACATTTGATGATTACTTTCTGCAAGTTTCATTAAAATTTATCGAGTGGTTCAAGAATTATTTTGCTAACAGGCAGACACAGACACACAGACATAATAATAATAATAATAATAATAATAATAATAATGCATTTTATTAGTTAGCGCCTTTCAAGACACCCAAGGACACTTCACAACATTAAAAACACAAAATAAAACAAAATAAAACTACAAAATGGCTTTAAAAACACTAAACCAAGAAGAAAATAAACATAGACAAAATATTACCACTCCATTTCACTTATTGGTTAAGAGTGCATGCAAACAAGGCAGAGAGTGGTGAAGGCTGCACAGAAGCCTGTTGGAGTCTGTCTCCCCACCATCACAGACGTTTATGCCTCTAGATGCAGGAAGAGGGCCACCTGCATCATGAAGGACCCCACTCACCCAGCACACACACTTTTTGCCCCACTCCCCTCAGGAAGGAGGTTAAGGAGCATTAAGTGTAGAAACACTAGACTGAGGAACAGCTTCTACCATGAGGCTGTTAGATTCATGAATCTCTAACCAGAATAATCACTGTGAAAAATCACATCATGATGCTGCTGATCTGTTTCATGTTGCTGCTGATCTGTTTCATGTTGCAGTGTTTGTTCATGCTCATCTGCTCACACAGACTCATGTTCATGCTGCTGTTCGGTGTATTGTTTTTATGCTATTAGTGCTTAGCGTATTTTTAGTTAACGTTTGTCTTAGTTCATATTGTAGATCTTACTAATATTTTTCTTTTGCATTTTATTGTTGGATGTAACTGGGACCCAGTGTACACAATTTCGTTCCACCACATGTACCACATGAGGTGCGAATGACAAATAAAGAAACTCTGACCCTGAAACAGTCAGGAACATTAATGACAGGCAGGCAGTCTGTGAACTTACACACCACCAACGTGGGCCTGGATGTTCTGTCAGCTGGAGGTCAAACAACTCCTCTCCCACTCAGTCTGATCTCCCTTATCTCGTCTTATAATTTGCAACAGCATTTTCTTGTTGTAATCTATTCGTGGACGTCATCAGACAGAGAGAGTGGAGCACAAAGTAGAGGAAATGTGAGACACTGAGAAGGCCACGTGTGGTTTTGTCCTGTAAGTATCTCATCTTTTATTCCTGAGTGACACGTGTAAACAGCGTGGGGGAGTCACAGGAAAGGAATTTAGGTTTGTGGGATCCCTGACACTCACTTCCCCCGACACACCTTCAGTACTCTACATCTTACCATTTACCTGTCCTTCAAAAACTGCGTCACCTGCTCTCACAGAAACTCCTGCTCTGCTGAGTTACACTCACCGCTTCTGACAGAGTAACAAAAGGTGTCCCCTGAAGCCTCAATTGAATGAGTGTTTTTAAATAATGCATCACAGTTGGGGCAGGTGCCCATCGCTGGTGAACAGTGCCCCTCAGATCACACCGGGCTGTGCCATGAAAATTTCATTGCTGCAGCGCTCATGGGATTCTCTGTGCGATCCCATAGAGTGCAACAGGGGCTATAGGAGCTGCCGCCTGCCGCAAGGCATTTCACACTGCAAATAGGGGCTCATTTTTACACATTACAGCTGCAGACCCCTGCCAGCTTTCACAAGAACCTCACTGTTCAGGCTTTTTCGATAGAGACGCATGCAGAAACCTGACAGTGACAGAGCAGAAACAAAGAACTTACAAAATAAAAGCGTACAATACAGTAAGACTGTGCTTAGATCTGACAAGAATTTTGCCGTTTTTATTCATTAATTGTCTTTTAAAGATAACACCTTTGTCTCAATAAAAACAAGCTGTGATTAGCTTCACAGTTGTTTAAAATGTTACTTAATTTGGCCATGGACCACAACTTAGGGTGTTTTCACACCTGATAGTCCAGTAGACTTAGTTCAATTGGGGACCAAAATTGGAACGTTTGTTTCATTTTCAGCTCTTGCGATTCACATTCACACTGCACTGAGTCAATCGAGCCAAACCCTTTGAGCAACCTGTCAACCTCAAGGGTTGGAACTCGCTGGTTCCCGCACCATCTCCTACCATGCTGGGTTCCGCCTCAGCACTTGAAATTCTGGTTTCCGCACCAGCTCCTACCATGCTGGGTTCCGCCTCAGCACCTGAAACGCTGGGTCCCACCTCAGCACCTGAAACGTTGGTTCCCGCACCAGCTCCTACCTCGCTGGGTCCCGTACCAGCACCAAAGCTGGTCTCTGCACCAGCTCCTACCTCGCTGGGTCCTGTACCAGCACCAAAGCTGGTCTCTGCACCAGCTCCTACCTCTTTGGGTCCCGTGCCAGCACCAAGACTGGTTCCCCCCTGCCAGCACCAAGACTGGTTCCCCCCTGCCAGCACCAAGACTGGTTCCCGTGCCAGCATCAAGACGGGTTCCCGTGCCAGCACCAAGACGGGTTCCCGTGCCAACACCAAGACGGGTTCCCGTGCCAGCACCTGAGGTCCTCACTCCTCCAGAGGCCCTCACTCATCCAGAGGCCCTCGCTCATCCAGAGGTCCTCACTCATCCAGAGGTCCTCGCTCCTCCAGAAGTCCTCGCTCCTCCAGAGGTCCTCGCTCCTCCAGAGGTCCTCGCTCCTCCAGAGGTCCTCACTCATCCAGAGGTCCTCACTCATCCAGAGGCCCTCGCTCATCCAGAGGTCCTCGCTCATCCAGAGGTCCTCGCTCCTCCAGAGGTCCTCTCTCCTCCAGAGGTCCTCGCTCCTCCAGAGGTCCTCGCTCCTCCAGAGGTCCTCGCTCCTCCAGAGGTCCTCGCTCCTCCAGAGGTCCTCACTCCTTCAGAGGTCCTCGCTCCCGAGGCCCTCTCTCATCCAGAGGTGTTCGCTCCCGAGGCCCTCGCTCGTCCAGAGGTGTTCGCTCCCGAGGCCCTCGCTCGTCCAGAGGTGTTCGCTCCTGAGGCCCTCGCTCGTCCTGAGGTCTTCGCTCCCGAGGCCCTCGCTCGTCCTGAGGTCTTCGCTCATCCTGAGGTCCTCGCTCACCCTCCAGAGGTCCTTGCTCATCCTGAGGTCCTCGCTCATCCCCCAGAGGTCCTTGCTCATCAAACCGCAGCTGTTCCAGGGGTCTCCTCACCTGCAGTTGTGGTCTCCCCACTGGCCATAAATGGGTGGTCTCCTGGCCGCCCGCCAGACCTCTGGCCTGCTGATGGATGGTCGTCAGGTCGCCCCCCAGATCCTCTGTCCTGCCTTGGAAGGTCTCCTGACTGCTCACCTTGACTAAGGGGGGGGGGGGGGGGGG
>NC_056500.1:28471844-28473228 GCF_014905685.2 Nematolebias whitei
TTAGGGTTTCTGTGTTTTCCCAGTTTCCTACCTGTTGGCTTTTCATTTGTTCCTTCTGTGCCCTACTTTTGTCCTTTGGTGCTCTCCTTTGGGCTTTCAGGGGGCATCCCTTGAGAGGGGGGTCCTGTAGGGTTTCTGGGGTCTTTTCTTACATGTTGTGTTTTCCCTCATGTTTGCCTGTCACCCCTCAGCTTTTCTCCTCCTGTGTTCCAGCACTGTCGCACCTGTGTCTAATCCTAATCACCGCAGGTGTCACTCATTTCACCTTTTTAGTGTCTGTATGTATTCAGCCCCTTGGTGTCTTGTTAGTGTCTCTGGATTGTCCTTGCCCTAAGGCTTCATGAACTGTCTCTCCTCGTGTTCCTCCTTTAAGTAAGTTAGCTGCCCCATCAGCATTTTGTTTTGTTTATTTAATTAATAAACTATTTTACTTATTTACTGGAGCCTCATTCGTCTTCCTGCACTTTGGGTTCTACACACGGAAGCCGATCATGATAAGCATAACTAAGGGACAGCTCAGGAAACCCAAGCCGACCCTAACTATAGGATTTCTGCTGTGAAAGGTCACATGACTCATGAGGACGTAGAGTGAAAATCCAAGCCATGAAGCAAATGTTGATGTTTGCGCCATTTCTGTCTGAACAAACTAAAAAGTCATGTATTTGCAGTAAAATTAGATTATTGTTGACATAAAATGGAAAAAGGGGTGGGGATGGGGGGTGGCGCAGAGGTTAGAGAAACCTGTGATCTTGAGGCTGCCGATTCAAATACTCTCACCGTCACACCAAACTGTGGGTGGGAAAAGTTAAGGCCTCACACCTGCCTCCACCCTCACCTGCCCCACCCTGGGCACTCTTGAGCAAGGTTCAAATTTGAGATCCAAGACTTTGATAGAAAATCCGTCTGACTCCTTGTTGGCTTCCTGCACATTTAAATATCAAAACCATATATTACTTTTTCAATAAAATCAATTGTTCAATTTTTAACCTAATTATGATAGTTATTTTTTTTATGGGAGTTCATTAATGTACTGACAGTCACAATCCCAGCTGAACAACACTCTCTTTATGCCTCTTAAATGAAAGAAAAATGTTACACAAACTCGCAGACAGCACATAATTAAAGTCATTGTCATGTTTCTGAATCTAACACTTATTTTCACATGATGATACCAGTACTGTCACTCCATTTGACATCAGTATTAAACATTTATGACAAACTTGGTACTCTGTTCTTTTCTGCTTGTGCATTTTAATGACTGGGTCTGCGAATTACTGATTCTTGAGAACTGAAACCACACAATAAATGCCAAGTTTGTTTTCTCAGTCATCCAGGTATATAACAACAAAAAAGGTTGAATCATGTCATCTGGACTTCGTTTTTT
>NC_056500.1:28478228-28479503 GCF_014905685.2 Nematolebias whitei
GAAGCCTCTTGGATGAGGGGCGAAACGTTTCTTTTTAACAAAAAAAAACGAAGTCCAGATGACATGATTCAACCTTTTTTGTTCACACAATAAATGGTTATAAACATGCTAAATAAAAACCTCTGTCAGATAGACTTCTTTTTAAATGTTTTTTAATGGGTATTTGAATTGGATGCAGTTCCAGTTGTATCTGAGGCAAGAAAGAAAAATATAGGTGATGCTTTTTCTGCAGTCAAATGTTAGTTAAAACTAGCCTGAAGCAGCTATGGCTAATAATTTTATGTTAGCTATGTGATTTCCAAGACATTTCAGTGACATCCCATGTATCTGTAAGAAGGTAAATACAAGTAATATGGCTGTTCAGCTTTGGCCCAAATGTTTGATTCGTTCATTCATTGTCATAAAGCATCAGCTTGTACATTGTAACTGTACATGCTAGTTTTGGTGTCTGTGATAAGCTCACAAACAGTCACTCTATGGCAGCTCTTCACACTTTGCTTAAACCTGGTAAAATGACATTGAAGAGCATTGCTGGCTGAAGTTCTGAGTCTGACTCTGCTTGATTTATTTGCTTCAATGTGTCGGAGCATGAAGTGAGCCTCACTTAAATTGGTCAAAGTAGACTCGAACAACAGTATTTAAGTTGCTTGGAACGATAGCCTTGAGCGTTCTGGAGTCTGGGTCAGCTACAGTTGTCAGGATCTCTTCTAGTGGATGTGTGATGAGCAGTAATAAGGCAAAGGAAGTGACAAGCAACAAGGATGAGTCAGCTGTTGAGAGAAAGTAACAGTCTGTTCTTTTCAAAAAAAGTAGTTTGAATTTTTAGATTAGTTTTACTATAATCCAATTCTTAAAAAAGTCTCAGTGTTTAAAGATAAAGTCTGGAAAATATAATTGTTTTATTGTTGATGGAAGATCAACAACAACAATATTATTAGTTATGTATTTTTTATGATAATTTCGTCATTGATATGTTTTGTCTGCCTCTAGATGAAAATTAAGTTGTTGTTAGAAGATAATAAGATGAAATGTTTACATTTTAGGCAGCATGGTGGCTCAGATGGTAGAGCTGTTGCGTCTCAGCGAGAAGGTTGCCGGTTCAAATCCTGGCCTGGAACCTTTCTGGGTGGATCCAACATTTTTCAGTCAGGTCATCTGGACAGTTTCTTTTTTTTTTGTGCTGAAACGTTTCGCCTTTGGTCCGAAAGGCTTCATCAGTCAAAGAAACTCACACAACAAAACTGATCCCCCCCCCCCCCCCCCCCCCCCCCCCCC
>NC_056500.1:28479603-28510008 GCF_014905685.2 Nematolebias whitei
TGTTTTCAACTAGTTTGACAAGACTGTCAACAAGGAAGAGGGCCGGCCATGGAGGAGGGGGCGTACCAAAGAGACCATCTTATCACAAGCAGAACTGGTTTGTTACACTTTGGAGTAAGCTGTTGGGGGAAGAATCATTTTTTTTGTGTGTTTCCTTGACCGATGAAGCCTTCCTGACCGAGGGCGAAATGTTTCATCACAAAAAAAAGAAACTGTCCAGATGACCTGACTGAAAAATGTTGGATTGTATACCTGAATTATTGAGCATGGACTTTGTTGCTTTCTGGGTGGAGTTTACATGTTCTTGCCGTGCATGCGGGGGTTTTCTCCGGGTACTCCGATTTCCTCTGACAGACCAAAAACATGCATGTTAGGCTGATTGGTAACTTTAAATTGTCCGTAGGTGTGAGTGAGAGAGTGAATAGTTGTTTGTCTCGTTTGCCTCTGTGTCCCAGCGATGGACTGGAGATCTGTCCAGAGTGTCCCCCGCCTCTTGCACAGTGACTGCTGAACATGGGCACCAGTGACCCCCATGACCTGAAAAGGAAGAAGTGGGTAAAGATAATGGATTGATGGATGGATGGATTTATAATAGGACAGGAATGTGTTGCACTTCATGTCCTCTGGCAAATATTTTCAGAATAATGGAGCCCTTATTAGAAAAAATCCCGTTTATCAGTCCAAATATTTCTTTAACAGTGGTTTCCAAAGCTGTAATTGGGACCCTACAGTGATTTGTGAAACCGTAAAGTAGAATTCTTGGGACTCTCAGAAGTCAGAGTAAAAAGAAGATAATAAATATTTTGTATGTAATATTTTGCAGTAATTTTTACAAAGCCAAAAACAATAGTCATAAAAATGCAAGTAGTAAAATACTGGTGGAAGCTGCTTATAAATTTAGCAACATATGCACAGTTGTATGAAGGGCCAGAAGATGTAAAAACCTCAGGGCTCACCCAGCTTTATAGGGTGAATGAATTAATGTTTAATTCATTCATGTTTTAGGGGTTACCCTCAACTAAGTCGATGACAATTTGGATTTTTAAACATATCTAAAATGCACAAGTTGTGTTGGATTTTCTGTTCAATTGTATTTATTTGTTTATGTGTTAAAAATTGATCAGACGATCTGGCAGCAGCATTTCAAATAAATGCCATGTTTGTTTTAAGCATGCATAGAAAAAATTGTTCAGTAGTAGTCAAGGCTTGATTTAATAATTGTAAAAATAACAGTTTCTTTGGTAGAGGAAAATGACTGAATTTAGGAATGTTGCAACAAACAGAATAAAATCATCAATACTGACTTCAT
The DNA here is from genome assembly GCF_014905685.2 of Nematolebias whitei. Taxonomy (NCBI): domain Eukaryota; kingdom Metazoa; phylum Chordata; class Actinopteri; order Cyprinodontiformes; family Rivulidae; genus Nematolebias; species Nematolebias whitei. Next base: position 28,480,913 of record NC_056500.1, read on the forward strand.
ATTCTGACTTCACTGACTTTATATTCAATAGTCAAACCTAGAATTTTCACATTTTTTAAAGAATAATAAGGTGGCTTTTTATGGAAGAATCAAAATGAAGTTTAATAATAATTGTGTAAAATTGGAATGGCATATTATGTTTATGAACTTTGGTTCGTATGGTAGCATTTATGCAGTAAAAACAGGGACCAATAACTCATCCTTGAGGTACTCAGGATCTTCTGTAAAAGATCATCAGCTAGTTGCATCACTAAATGTCCTGTTGTGGAGATATGAATAAAACATAATCAAGATAGCCAATTCATTATATAAACTTATCTGAGAACATTGTATATCTATTCTAATAGAACCACAAGCACAGTATAATTAAGAATAATAACAAAACAGTTGCAAGAACCTTTTTATAGACTCTCAAACATGTTAAGGAAAATAGTTCCTATAAAATGACTATATGAAGCAAGACTAGAATGTTTCAAATAAACAATTGCATGTCAAATATGCGCAGCACGGTGGTGCAACTGGTAGAGCTGCTGCCTCTCAGCGAGCAGGTCCCTGGTTCAAACCCCGGTCCAGGGGCCTTTCTGGGTGGAGTTTGCATGTTCTCTCCGTGCATGCGTGGGTTTTCTCCGGGTACTCCGGTTTTCTCCCACAGACCAAAAACATGCATGTTAGGCTGATTGGTAACTCTAAATTGTCCCTAGGTGTGAGTGAGAGAGTGAATGGTTGTTTGTCTCGTTTGTCTCTATGCGTCCCTGTGATGGACTTGCGACCCGTCCAGGGTGTACCCCGCCCCTCGCACAGTGATTGCTGGACATGGGCACCAGCGACCCCCGTGACCCAAAATGTAATAAGCGGGTAAAGATAATGGATGGATGTCAAATATGCAATTATACACGCATACCTGTTCTGTTTAAAGCTGATGTCAGCAACAGATTAAAATAGGATAACAGCCTGGTTCTGCCTAAAGGAAATAAAACTATTTTATTAGTACTTTTAACTCTCACAATTCAACAGGTAATGTTGAGTTTTATCTTACAAAAACAGATTAAAAATGATTTATTACTCTTTCTAATAACGTTTTGTACTATTTCTTGGAGGGGAGCCACAATTTTTATGAAGTCCCACTGTTTTGTTGCCAAGCAACATCTGGGTAAACATTTCACAATTTCTTCTCCGCTACAAAAGTTTAAGTGTGTGTTTTGACCATTTTGACAGATCTGAAACTGCATTTTAAATAGACATATGACATGGCAAGTAAGGCAGTTTAATTGGTGACGTAATAAAAGAAAAGTATTTTTATTTCTCGCCATGACTGCTCTGCTTGTGGGGCTAAAGAACAGATATGTTATTTCTCATTTCGCTTGCAATTTTCACCATTACCTCGTGATTACACCTCACAGCAAGGCAGTTTTGAGTTTGAATCAGGAGGCTGAAAGAGGCTCGATGTGTGCAATTTGCATGTTCTTCTTGTTCTGTCTGTGTCCCAATGAGCTGGTTTCTTTCAAAGTCTAGACACATCGAGTTAGGCCAGCTAATAGCTGTTTGGCTTTATTCATGCTGCATGCTCATCTTGCATGGTATGATTATTAGTGGGCAGCTCAGAGCTCACCAGTTTCACCTGACATTCAAATATGTCTCCACTTTGGTCTACTACGACCACTGTTATTCAGGTCATACAGACACATCTAAAAAAAAAAAAAGTGAATATTGTGAAATAGTGCAATTTCTTTTCTCAAGCGTCATTTCAGAAAATGAAACTCCTGTTACATACCATAGATTCATTACACATACAGTGAAGTATTTCAAGCCTTTATTTTTTGTAATCTTGATGATTAAAACTTACATTCTAAATGAATATATGTACTATATGAGTTTCACTTTCTGAAATGATTGATAAAATGGAAGTTTTTTGCTAAATTCTATTATTTTAGATGCAGCTGTATACACAAATATGTGCTTTATTTCCATCCATGAGACAAATGTCAGATTATGAACGGTACTCTGTATTTGTTTTGGCTCATTAGTTAAGCAGGCGGTTCTATAACATGCCACAGAAACTGTGTCACCATCTTTGGTTTTACTGCTAAGAGTCATGCTTGGGACAAATTAGTGAGGGGCAACATGCATGTCTCTTTGGAAACACAGAATGGCCCCACTCAAATTAATGCAGAACTTTGTGTTACTAAGTTGAAAAGTGAAGTTCTACAATCAGTAAGTTTGTGAAATAGAGCATCCTTAACATTTTTATCCTTCTTTTTCATCCCTCTTCCTTCTCTTAAACCACTTGGCCACCTCGAAAGAGCAATATTTTTGTTTACCGTACATTTTGCCATCTTTTAGTTAAAAATAAATCACAAAACAAAGCATTTGTTGCTTTTAAAAAGAGGGCATGCATGCAGGCTCAGACTAAAAAATAGTTTTACAATTTGTTTCCTACTTCCTTTTTAGATTTTTCCTGTGAACATTGCATATCCACATGACGGGAATTTGATTTGCTATACAGTATGTCTGTAGCATCAGAACAGGCATCAAAGCTGATTAATCAATCAATAATATTGGCTCTGGAGAATCTATAGATCGACCCGATTGGTTAGAAGAGGTGTCAATCAAAAGCGGAGGGTCTACACCGCCATTTTGACACCCTGATATTTAAATTAGAAGCACCTGGTAAAGCGTAGCAGCTCTTCAAATTAGCAAGACATCACAAAGCCCCGCAGGCGAGCCGCCATATTTAAAAGAGCCACTTGAGTCACTTTTCAAAACGTTGAAGTAGCTAACTTTACGTATTATTTCCAGCCTACTGGAAAAGCTGTTTTGGTATGTGTAACTAGTTAAGCATGTCAATGCATCAGAATTAAAGCACTCATTACTCTTGTGTTAAAAATCATCCTGCATTTTGTCACACAACTTTGATGCAAATTTTACACCTATTCATGTGGCCTAATTGGAAATAATGTCTTATGACTTTTAATAGCAGTACATTGCACAATGTAGACAAATTTTGCAAAAAATTTGAGAAATTATGGAAATCAACTGAATTTAAATGAAACCCAGGGGAAAACCAAGCCCTGTTTTGTAGCTCTACAACTCAAGCGTACTTCAGAGGAGAAATGATATTCCAAGTTTAAATGGGTCAAAGAAAAGTTGGACTTTACTTGACCAAACTTATGTTTTTACACTATTGCAGTTTAGGCTTTATAGTTAGAGTTTTTTCACAGAATGTTCAACCATTAGCTAACTTTTGAAGTTTCCAAACTTTTTCAAACTTTTGACGTGTCCAAACTTTTTAAAAAACTTCTGAAGTGTCCAAACTTTAAAAAAAAAAAACTTTTGAAGTGTCCAAACTTATGAAAACTTTTAATTCCCACAACTTTTTGTGTTATATACAGAGATTATACATTAAAATGGAGGGAACATTGACCTCTCACCTCTGACTGCAATGGGATTTATGGTTTCCTCTCAAATTCACCCTGACACCCCCTTTCTGCGTCTTTTGCCACTCACATTTCAAGACTTGTTTTTTATTAGGCAAAGGCATTTCTGGCCTCCCCATATTGGCTTTACCTTTTTTCTGCAGAGATCGCCCTCTGATTCTAAGAATTCAAACAATTCTTGCGTCACAATGGCTGAGCACATAAGAAAACCTGTTTCTGTTTATAGAGAATGAACAAGCTTCACGTTTCTTGACTCTGTGCCGAGCTCTGCAACATCTTTCCATTTATTCTCTTATATAAGATTAAGATTTTAATTGCTTCTTCTTTAAAAAAGATTTTGCCACTAGTCATCAAAAGTTATCTCCAGTCTTGATAAGTTAATGCAAAACCACGTTCTTGATGTAACCTGTGTTCTTCCACACCTACTTGAAGCTTTGTGCTTGTGTTTGTATCTTCCAGGATACATGTTGATGGCAGGTGGGAACAGGGTTTACATTGCGTATGAATACAAGCCTTTATTTGATATTATACAGAGTTTTACGTCAGCGCTGAGACTGGCCGGCTGTCCCACTTCTCACCCTCAGATAGGCAACGAGGCCTTTAAATGCCTCTGAACGATGAGCGAGTACAGCTGATGCCAACTGTGTTGTGTGACTGGGCTCTGTTCAGCCATACAGGAGAAAATATGAGTAAATTCAAAGATACCAAAAAAAATTGTTTAGTCTAAAACGAGTTAGAACTTACTTGTTTATTAACGCCAATCTAAATTACTTCTCGTAACACTAAGAGTTCGACTGACAACCAGGATTAAAAATAGTTAGATGGCACCACAGATTAATGTTTTTCTTGGTCAGTGTCCTTGTGCCACAAGGGAAAACACAAATCTATGTGTAATAAAATGTGCAAACAATAAAAAATAGGTATTTCTAACCCTTAACCATGTATGTTAAAGCTTTAGCCACTTTCAGTCTAACTTTCTGTACTTTTATCTCTCAACTGTCATGTTTGGGTGAGAACTAAGTAGAAAATATATTACTATGAAGTGGGAGGAGAAAAAAAGGTCACACTACCAGACTGTCTCATATATTATCGCTTGCATGAAAGAAACAAATTAACATAATCTTCCAAAAACTTATTTCCACCTTTAAGAAATCTTTAGTTAAAAGAAATGTGTCAAGTCATGAACCCATGAGGCACATTTAACATTCCTACATTAATGCCCTCTGCAATGAAGGGTGGGAGATCGTACTGCTTGTATCTGTGTGTTTATTTGTCTCTCTGTTAGTAAAATATCTCATGAACAACTGGCTTGTTTTATTGGAACCCTCTGAACTGATAAATAACTATTGGAGTCATTTCAATTCAAAATGGCTGCCAAGAACCTTTACAATCACAAAAAATAACTATAAGTTGACCAATTTTACAGAAGTGGTAGTAGCTGTGAGTTATCCCCATCACATTCTCAAGAGCTAACGGAGCGGGCAAGATCTTTGTTTAAAGTCTTGGCATGCAAGGCTACTGGTGATGTGCATTTCTTCAGGGGATGCTACTTTCAATTACCAATGTGGTGCAACAAAAGCTGCATCCTAAACATGGAAAACATAACTTTTTTTAAGACTTTATTGTAAAACTGAAAAGTTTTAATCTTTTATCAGTTGCGGCTACGTTGTTGGTTGGACAAATCACACCTGACAAGCAATGTGGTAATGTCTGAGAGCCTTGTCGGAGTGTGTTCTATATCTCCTCCACGTTCCTCTGAGTGTCTGCACTGCTTTGTTTTCAGTGTCTCTGCCTCAGCAGCCAGATCCTGAAACCACACAAGTATGGCTGAGTGCCACCAGAGCTCTTTAGCTCTGAGCTGCACAGCTTTGCATTACACATTTACAACCCTTTCACAATATATATGATCTTCTACAGTCAATTCTCGTTTATCCAAACCTGTTGTCATGGGAGCAATAATGACTTTCTGCCAAGTTTGTTCAGGAGTTGGATTCTCCCTTTTTTTTTGGAATTTCAAAAATCCTGATTGATGATAAAGAGAATAAGCATATATTATTATTATTATTTAGTATAAAACTAAAGTAACGAAAAGAGAATAAGCATGTGTTTTTCTCATAAAAGTAAAAAAAGGTTAAAAAAAAAAAGAATAAAAACCTTAACACTAAACTTTCTCCCCTCTGTTTTGTCTTCCAGGTTAGCTTTATATGTGTATGAGTATTTGCTTCATGTCGGCGCACAGAAATCAGCACAGACCTTCCTGTCAGAGGTAAGAAGTGCTTCTAATGTAACTTCCTGTTCAGGAAGAACGAATGGGATTCCCCTCGTACTGTATGCTCAGCCATAGAGTTCACATTACATCTTCTGGGTTTAAACAGCTGTTGAGATGTTATTATATAGCTTTGTTATTAACATTTTTTTTATTTGCAAAACAACTGTAATGTTGTTTTTTTCCCCTGTTAATATCTTCATGACATTATAGTTTATAGGTTGAATAATTCAACCTTTAATTGTGATATTTTGCCAAGCATGTGTTGTTGTTTATGTTGTGTTTAGACAAATGTATGATTGAGTCCAGTTTAATCCTAAATTTGTCCCAGGTCGTCTTCATGTATTAATCCCACATTATAGCTCTGAACTGTAGAAGAAGTAAGGTCTCTAATGTGATGCATCCTTTTCCTTAATGGACATCCTTCCTGCTAATGGTCCGGCGTCCTCCAACAGAACTCAGCTTTGTTCAGCTCGACAAAATACATTCATTCTCTTTGAGAGAGCAAGGAAAGGCAGGTCTAAGTAGTTTGGATTTTATTTATGTGTCCTGTCATTAAGCACCCTAATGTTTGAAGCTGTTGTTTACAAGACTGATAAATAATGTTATGTAATAATAAAAAAAACAACCCCCACCAAATAAATAAATAAATAAATAAAATCAAAATTATGTGATTAATATTAAAACATACAGCTATAGCATTGAATAACATATTAAGGATTGTTTTATTGTCAGGTGACTTTTTTCTTTTTTCTTTTTTGGCCCAAACATACAGCTCTTGTCTTTAAAATTTTATTGACTGTAAACACTTGGATTTTTTTTTTTTCATTAATCTTTGGCAAGAGGTGTTTTTGGAAATATCATATTCTTTTAATTGGCTATTTAAAGCTTCTTAATACGTATTGTAGTAGTTAGTAATAGTTACAAAGTGGGAGACAATAAACAAAACAGTATATGCACAGATTTATAATTTATTTCCAAAGTGGAGAAAATTCATTTTACAGCAGTTTAAAAATAGTTTTTCTAATATAAAAAGGCAAAGAAAAATGTCTGGGTCTGAACAACAAAACTGGGAAAGGATTAAAGAAATTTTCATTATGGCAGCTTTTATTTTAAATGTCTTAAATTAGGTCATAACTGTTTAAAACACCAGAACATGAACCCGACTTATGAAGTGGTGATGGGGAGATGAGGTCAGGCAACCAAGCTGCAGCAATCCTCTAACTTCAAATTGTTTCTGAGGACTTGTTGTTGGGTCTCCTCTCAGAGATTTAAGATTTATTCACTGAGCTGCTGCAAAGAGGTGAAAATCAGGGTCGCAGGGGACCAGAGGCACACAAATATAAGATGTAAGTATTAAAACAACATATGCATAACACATGCACATGGACCATATGACCAAATGACTTGCAGGTTAAACCAATTTGATGGAAAATTGATCAAAAACGGTCTGCAACATTAGGTTTCATAACGGATTTTGTTTATTTTGCCCACATCTGTTTTTTATTTACATGGAAAGAATCAGTTGAACATCAGCTTTATGTGATTTTAACAATATGCCTTAAGCATAAGAAATTTCTCATGAGTATTACAGTGAAAAAAGTCATTTTATTGCACTAGCACATTGCAATATTTCTTGTTAAAAGGTTTTAGAGTTTTTAATATTCTTTAGTTTTTACTTTGACTATGTTTATTAACCTGGCTCTTCAACCTGCTTTTTCCTCTTTTTTCTTTTTTACTTCCGAGCAGAATAAATAAACCATTTTACATGAAATATTTATATCCAAGACACAAATGGGGATTTTATTTTTCAACCTATATAATATTTTTCTACCAACTGAGCACAGTAGCTCAGTTGGTAGAACTGCTGCCTCCCAGCGAGATGTTTGCCAGAAGATGGTTGGGTATCTTTCTAGGTGGAGTTTGCATGTTCTCTCCGTACATGCATGGGTTTACTGCAGATACTCCAGTTTCCTCCCAAAGACCAGAAACATGCATGTTAGGCTGACTGCTAACTCTAAATTGTCCCTGGATGTGAGTGAGAGAATGAATGGTTGTTTGTCTCGTTTGTCTCTATGTGTCCCTGTGATGGACTGGAGACCAGTCCAGGGACCCCGCCTCTTGAACAGTGACTGTTGGATATGGGCACCACTGACCTCCCATGAACCCAGACAGGGAGAAACAGTTAAGAATGGATGGAAGTACGGATGGAATTTACCAAATAAAAAGTAAAAAAGTGTCAAATAAGGCTCTTTAAAATTAAAACAATCCATTCTTGTCCACCCATCGTGGAATAAAGAGAGTGACAAAACTGTCCTTCCATGTTTGTCCGTCCATCTGTCCATTGTCCATGTACAAAGTATGTTGTGTTCACAATAACTTGAAAAGTAAGTGAGATATCAACTTTCATTTTGGCGTGCGGCTGCATCTAGGTGTAAGAATGATTGCTTTCAAAAACTGGGTTGTCACGTCAAAACCCAAGATGGCTGCAGCTATACAGGTGCTGGTCATAAAATTAGATTATCATGAAAAAGTTGATTTATTTCATTTAAAAAATTAAAAATCATTTTTTTTATTTGGTCTTAAGTAATATTCTAATTTTCTGAGATACTGAATTTGGGGTTTTCAGTAGTTGTCAGGTATCATCAACAATAAAATAAACAAAATTGTTTTGCAAAGTCAAAATGCAAGCTAGCCAACCACCACATATATCTGTAAACCAACCATCCCTATCATTTCAAGAAACTAGTTAGGAAATTATCTTCTACTTTTTTTATATTGCTCAAAAATATAGTTTTCTCAAATGATTGCGGTGGCTGAAGATAATTATTTGGTGGTCAAGGCCACCAATGGCCACCCCCAAGCTCAGCCATTGCACCTGGTCATTGATAAAATTGCTCCCTTCATTTACCAGTATCCATCCCAGTGCACTGCTTCAGACAAGCAAAGGAAAACAAAATAAACCTATCTCTGTTCTTCTACACTGTCTATTTACATATTTGAATATCTTGTACCACAAACATTAAGGTTTACTTGCATTTTCAGTTTACTTCCAGTCCAGAAAAACACTCATCTAGAAAACTACAAACATTAACTATTCAAATCCCTCAGCGGCGGGGGACATCAGCTTACCACTTGTTACATGTTGAAACAAAAACTTTATGAATTTTAATGAACAAAATGCTTTTTCTTCTAACAAGTTATCAAATATCACACAAAGATGATCCAATAAACTTTTTAAGTGCTTGATCTAACTTCTTTCTAAAAGCACGTTAATAATAATAAAAAAAAAAATTTGGGTCATGCACATGAAACACACAAACATGTTCCAACACATTTGAAACTTAAACTTAAAGCGCACACATGCACACACCTGCAGATGAATGAGCACTATCACCTGGCCTCTCCTGCTTTAATTAGCTTCTGCTCCTCCTTCAGTGGGCTGTGCACGCACGTGTTCATGTTTGCGGTATACACACAATCCACCCATGTCCTCGGGAGAACTTTAGCACTCTATGCTCTCCTGCACAGTGCAGCACTCAGCTCTTTAGCAGCATTAAATCAACAGGCCCACAACAACGCGCTGCACATCACATCATTATAAGTGGCACAAGGGAAATCTGTAGAATAGACACTTTAATAGAAACGTGGGAATTGTGACAGTTTTTTTGTTTTTCCATATGAAGCAGATCTAGAAAAAGGAGAAATCCTGCTGGTGTCATGCTGTTCTCACAGACTGTATGTATATATATATATATATATATATATATATATATATATATATATATATGTAATGCCTTAAATCTGTGTGTGTTTGTGTCTGAGGGAGTGTGTACAGTAGGCAGTCGGTCCCCTATCTCTCATTGAATCTTATCTCAGAGTCCAGATACAAACAGGAGCTCCGCTGGGTTTGTGAGGGCAGCGCAGAGGACCGCTACTACTTGAAGACAGTCACAGTTTCTCACTCACAAAACTGCACTTCTATAGATCACTGTGCTCCGTGTTGGCCTATTCTTTATCTGCCCGACTGTCGCTCTGCCAGTCTAAACGTGGCCATTAAACAAAATGGTTACATTATGCATAAAACATGTTGCAGCATCTAATTCATCATTCTCCTTTTGCCCTTTTTCCTTTCTTCCTCAAAGATTCGATGGGAGAAGAATATCACACTTGGGGAGCCTCCAGGATTTTTACACTCATGGTGGTGGTACGTATACTGCAGTCCCCTCTCCATATGCCTTCAATGAGTTTTACATTTTTGTAACTTGCAAGATGAAAGGTTTACAAAATTAGCAACAGTTGCCTCATGAATGTTCATACATCTTCTCCTGTGTTTAGGAAATTACTTAAAGAAATCTCAAAACATGATATTACTCTGGCATGTTTGTAAATTTGAGTGGAGTTGTAGTTTCGTAATCACAGTCTGGTCTCTAATTTAAAATGTATTTAGAATTAAAAATTTCTAATCTTGGTTGCAAATGTTTTGCTGCCATACCCACACTTAGGGATTTGCCTGGCATGAACAGACTTCCATTTATGCAGTTACTATTTCAACATATGGACTTTCTGCATGGACTTTGTATGTTCTGCTTGTTCATGTATGAGCTTTCTCCAGGTCCTCCAGTTTCATCCGACAGTATATAAAAAAAAAAATAATCATGATTACGATTCTAAATTGATTTTAGGTGTGAGTGTTCATTTTTGTCTGTTTTGGGTGTTTATGTGTCTCAGTGATGGACTGCATGTATAGGGTGCACAAGGACGTCAGAAGCATCTGTAATGCGGGGGGGGGGGACACAATGATGTGTGTAGGTGTGTGTGTGTGTGTGCGCACACAGAAGTGTACACTAATGTACAAAAAAAAGCAGCATTTCACCTAGATTTTCTTTAATTCCACACATTTAAAGCATGTTTCTCACCAAGTTTGTGTAAATTCAGCTGTGGGTTTTAAAGACATTTAACTTTAATACACTTTAATACAGAGCGTCAGGTCGACACTATTTATCTTTATAGAGAAATAAAAAACATCACAACTGGACATTTTTACTTGTGTTCCACTACTCATCTAAATGATGTTTCTCATGAAGCTTGAGGACAATAAGTTGTGGGGTTTTAAAGACATTTCAACTTTAATGCACCTGAACACACAGCGTCTCTTACACCTGCAGCGACTGACAGCGTCACAGTTACTGCTAAGCTAACATGCTACAGACGTAGCGCTCCTCTCAAGCATCCTCCTAACATGAATATATGTTTATGATCGACCCCCCTGGTCAACAACTGCTAGAACTAAACTCACTAAAATGGCGAGCGAGCAACACAGAGGTGTCTCCACCCCCTCCACCTGTGCACATTTATGAGACTCACAGGAGAAACAGTGCAGGCAGCTGCTGTGTTTAGAGTTGGAGGTAACCAGGAAAACTTGGAGTGGAGTTTCAGTGGCTTGAATATTCTCCTATTAATCAAGTGGAATGGATTTGTTCATGAAGAAAGAAAAACTGTGCCGCCTGAACTAATGTTTCATAGTAAAAGTGTGTGTGTGTGTGTGTGTGGGGGGGGGGGGGGGGGGGTGTCCAAATGAACGTTTTTTTTATGTGGGGGGGACTTGTCCCCTTCACATATAATGGTTGCGACGCCTATGAAGGTGCATCTCACGCATGTTGGATTTTTTTACACGCCTGCTGTTTAGCGCTGGTAAAATGTCTGCAACACAGAATTTGCCTTTGTTACAACTCAAAACTCTTACAACTTGGTGGTTAGGTAAAAGGATGGACATCATTGAGCAGAGAGGTCTTATTAGTGGGATTTTTAAAAATGGGAAGCGTACAGTTTGTCAGTGCAGTGTGCCGTAATCATGAGAATAACCATTGTTGAGGTTGAGGAACTGTTTAATACGTTATTATATTATTATTGTTTAGTGTATGTCTTAGATCCTTTTTCATTCAACCTTTTTTTGTACAAGTTACTTCCCACTGAGCCTGTGAATTCAATTCAGTTTTTCAATTCAGTTTATTTATATAGCGCCAAATCACAACAAAGTTGTCTCAGGGCACATTACAGAAACATTTACATACATTAAAGCCAATTAATAAAGTTCTCTATCTAAGGAATTCAGCAGACAAGTTGAATCTTGGCTTCGTTGCAGTCTCCCATCCTGAGTAAGCACAGTGGCAACAGTGGAAAGGAAAAACTCCCTTTTAAAATGGAGAATCCTCCAGCAGAACCAGGCTCAGGACAAGTGGCCATCTGCTTTGACCAGCTGGTTGAGAGGACAGGAAGGAGAGACAGACGAACATAGAATGGTAGGTCCAGGTGTAGGTCCAAGTGTATCTGAAAGACAAAAAAAAACACATGTTAAGGATAGAAAAAATAATTACAAATACAAAACAGGTTGAGCAGAGTAAGTAAAGACAGTAGTAGAGTGAAAATTGTGGTCAGTTTGTCCTCCAGCAGTCTAAGCCTATAGCAGCATAACTAAGGGACAGCTCAGGAAACCCAAGCTGACCCTAACTATAGGATTTAGCAAAAAGGAAAGTCTTAAGCCTAGTTTTAAAACTGGATAATTTGTCAGCCTCACGGACAGAGATTGGAAGTTGGTTCCACAAGAGTGGAGCCTGATAACTAAAAGATCTGCCTCCCATTCTGTTTTTGTAAATTCTAGGAACCACGCGTAAACCTGCAGTCTGAGAGCGAAGTGCTCTGTTAGGAAAATATGGAACAATAAGATCTGTAATATAAGATGGAGCCAGGTTGTTGAGAGCTTTGTAGGTTAGAAGTAAGATTTTGAGTTCTATTCTGGACTTGACAGGGAGCCAATGGAGAGAAACTAAAACTGGAGAAATGTGATCTCTCATACTAACTCTGGTTAAGACTCTGGCAGCAGCATTTTGGATCAACTGAAGATGTTTTAAAGAATTATTTGGACATCCAGATAATAAACCATTGCAATAGTCCAGTCTAGACGTGACAAATGCATGGACCAGTTTTTCTGCATCATTTTTAGATAAGATGTTTCTAATTTTATTGACATTACGCAGGTGGAAGAAGACAGTTCTAGTAATGTTTTTAATTTGGGGGATAAAAGACATGTCCTGAACAAAATAACACCAAGATTTTTAACATTAGAGCTGGAGGACAGATTAATGCCATCTAAGGAGGGAGAAATACTGAAAAATTTATTCCTAAGGTGCTCAGGTCCAAAAACGATAACCTCAGTTTTGTCTGTGTTCAACAGGAGAAAATTAAGGGTCATCCAGGTTTTTATGTCTTTAAGACATGCTTGTAGTCTAAGTAGCTGATTGGAATCATTGGGTTTAATGGACAAATATAATTGTGTGTCATCAGCATAACAATGGAAATTTATCCCATGCTGTTTAATAACTTTACCTAATGGAAGCATATATAAAGTAAAGAGTATTGGCCCAAGCACTGAGCCCTGAGGAACTCCATGAATAACTTTAGTGTATGAAGAAGATTTATTATTAACATTTACAAACTGGAATCTATCAGATAGATATGATTAAAACCATTTTAGAGCTGTTCCTGTAATCCCAATATCATATTCAAGCCTCTGTAGTAAAATATTGTGATCAACTGTATCAAATGCAGCAACAGGACCAGTATAGACACAAGTCCATTGTCTGAGGCCATGAGAATATCATTAGTGACTTTTACTAGTGCTGTTTCTGTGCTATGATAAGCTCTAAGCCCTGACTAAAACTCTTCAAACAGATTATTTATTTTGTAGATGTTCACGCAACTGACCTGCAACTATTTTCTCTAGAATTTTTGAGATGAAAGTTAGATTAGATATAGGTCTATAGTTGGCCAGAATTTCTGAATCAAGATCAGACTTCTTAAGTAAAGGTTTAATTACAGCAACCTTAAAGCGCTGTGGTGCATAACCATCCATTAAAGACAAATTAAGTAGATCCAAAATGTGGACATTAATTAGGGGAAATACCTCTTTAAACAGTCTGGTTGGGATGAGATCTATTAGACATGTGGATGGTTTGGATGAAGTTATTATTTTTGACAATTCAGAGAGCTCAACAGGACAAAAACAACAGTTTGAGGACTCATTTACAAGAGAGACATGTTTCAGACAGACAAAAGTAGATAAGGACAAGAGAAACATGGAGAGAGGTTAAAAAAAAAATTGTATCTCGCACTATGTCCTGGCCAGGGCACAGTGTGAAAGTGGCAATAAAAGACCTCGCACATAAACAGCAACATACTAATGACATCATAATACATGTATGCATAAGGAGGCTGACAAAGACAGTGAGTTGTCTGTGGACACTGCTAGAAAGTTCCATGGTCCTGATAAGATGGCACAGTGTCTATCAGCTGGCTCAGCTCTGACAAAGGTCCACAGATATCCTTGTATACAATTTCTTTTTTATACCGGTAGTTTATATTATTGCTATTCTTGTACAGTGATGGATGTACAGGGTCACCGGCAACCCCGCGACCCTGAGAGGAAGAAGCGGGTAGAGATAATGGGTGGATGGATGGATGGATTATTGCTATTTTTGGGTGTAACTGGGACCTTGAGTACACACTTCGTTTTACCTCATGTTCCACGTGTGACACAAATGACAATAAAGACACCTTGAACTTTGAACCTTGAACAAAATGTTAAATAGCAGGACACTATTTAGGGTTTGTTTTACCTCAAACTATCATCTGCTTGTTGTGATGGAAAATAGCTGTGAATACAAAATTCTAACTCAAACACCTATCATCCGACACAGGAACGGTGTTATTTAGGAGTTTTCAAGCTATTTTTTGCACTAGATATATATAAAACCCTTTTAAAATTAAACAAAATAAGATCAGATTAAATTAGAATAATCTGAACGTTGTTGTTTCTTTTTTGTACACAACAAACTATAGACTGCATTGTTTGTTAGCATTGTTCTCTCACAACAAAATTTGACTCCTAGCTTCCCCCATTTGTGTTTAAACGGTATGTTCTTCCTGTACATGTGTAGGTATTCCCTGAGTACTCCAGTTTCCTCCCACAGTCCAAAAGTATGAATACTTGGTCAGCTAGACTAAATTGTCCCTAGATGAGAACAAGAATGGTTGTTTGTCTGTCTGTGACCTTGTAATGGTCAAACTGTCCAGGGTGAACTGTAGCTGTTGACCAATCACCTCTGGACATATAGGCACCATGCTGCCTGCAAATTCTGACCGAAATAAGTAAATACAATAGATAGATGAATAAATAAACTTTATAGGACGATGAAGCCACAAAACTTTAACAGATGTCTAGATTTTAATACAAACTGGAAGTTGCTTAAGTTTTTGAGTTTCAGTCTCTGTTGCTGTGTGAGAGAACCCACTGTTTGTGCAGGTTCAGCTACAAAGCTTTCAGTTGTTTGTAGAAGCTTAGCATGCACCTGCCCCTCTCGTGCAAATTAATTGTCTTCCTTTGCGCTGCCTCTTCAACTTACAGGTGCACCTGATGGTTGGAAAGCGTCTGCTCTTCTGACAGGATTTACAGCCTTTGTTTAACCTGTGGATCAGTTTAATAAAACAAGATCTGAATGAGGGTGCTTGTCGTCCAGCCTCTTTAGACAAATCTGTCAGATCCTTTAACTCTACTAAAATAAAGACTAGTGTTTTCTGTCAGCTTGAAAGGACAAGGTTAGTGGGCTTGCACATTGGCACAAATGTTTTTCTCTATGTCTGATTTACAAAGACAAAGAATATGCAAAAGTAGTTTATGTTTTGTCTTTATAGCTGTCAAGCTGAAGGGAAGAAAAAGTTTATGGCAGAAAGAAAAGAGGACAGAAGAAGTGGGTTAGCTGAGGAAGAACAGAGCCGACAGAGAGGCAAGAATCCTCAACAAGGCAGCACCAGATCTAACGAGAGGGGATAAGAGGTCTGACAGGGCCTGCTTTGTTTGTCATTCATGCCATCCCGCTCATCCCCAAAGCACCCGGCTGTCCGTGTGTAATAAACCCGGACATGCGGCTTCATTCATTCATCCTCTCCAGCCCCTGTGTGTGTTCTGATTGTGCAGCCTGTTGACACGGTTCATATCGGTCCTTAAAGAGCCTGGCTTCACTCAGTCTGACAGCTACCAGTTATAGTGACAGAATGACATACACAAACATACAGCGCAGTGTAAGGTTGAACTTGCCTCTGCCGGAACCACTAACAGTGCTTAGGGTGACCGGACCAGTGGTGTGTGTGTGTGTGTGTGTGTGCATGTGTGTTAAAAGTGGGAAACAGAGAAGAAAACCGAGTGCTCTCGGTCTGTGTTTGGACTGTGCTGATATATTTCAGTGATGTGGGAAATGACAGTGTGTGTTTTGCTTGAGAGCAGTGGGAGCACAGTCTGATGATTATCTGGACTGGGAAGTGCAGGGCTCCAGTGTACTATGACCTAGCTGATAGGTGTCCGTCTGGGCCACACAGCACGTGGACACCAACACTGTCTTGGATGGGGTGGGGATCTGCGGTGTGAAGGGTCGATTGCATGAGGAGGGAAGGAGGCAACACTCCCGGTCCCACCCTATGCCACCCAGCCCACCCCCTTCAACCTCCATCCTCCCCAAACAAAAGCTCCAGATGGCAGAAAACCACCAACCTCCCTCATCCCTCACCCACTGCTCCTCCTCCTTCAACCTTTGTCTGCAGGCCTGTCCCTTTGTTTGTAGAAGAGAGACCCCTGAACAGATTAACTCTTTGCATTCCAGGCTCTTTTGTGTTAAACAGCCAAATTTAAGACTCCGACCCCACCATCACCCTATAGCCCCACCCCCACTTGTCCCCTCCACAGCACCTTGCTGAGGTTTTGCCTCCATGGCTTTTTCTTGCAGGACACCGTAGGTGGCTGGGGAGCTTCAGAATGAGACCACAGTCACAAGTAACGTGGAGGGATGTTTGCGGGGGTTGGAGAAGGAGGCTGGTGGTGGGGGTCACCCATCCACATCTGTTGTTATGGGTGGAGGGATAAAGAAACGGCTCAGTGAGGACTGCAAGTGTTGATCGTGTCATTAGCTCTGTCTCTATTGGCTAATGCTAGCTGTCTTCTGGTTCTCTAAACACTGATTGGATTAACCAGTTTTCACCGCTGAAATTCCCCCCTATTGATCAAAATGACAATTTGACAGAAAAGTATAGTTTAAGCTGTGTTCAGTTCAACACAACTGTTTTTGTTCTTCTAAACATGCATAAAATGTTATAAACCTAATCAGATCCAGCATATTTCAAACTTCCATCTATCAATCCATCCATTATTTTTATCCGCTTCTTCCTTTTCGGGTCATGGGGGTCACTGAAGCCCATTTCCAGCCAACACTGTGAGAGGTGGGGACACTCTGGACAGGCCTCTAGTCCATCACATAGAGACAAACGAGACAACAACCACGCACTCTCTCACTCACGCTTAAGGACAACTTAGATTTATCAATTATTCAAAGTTATTTATTTGTCATTCCACCACAGATGGTACATGTGGTGGAACGAAATTGTGTACACAGGGTCCCAGTTACATCCAACAAAAGTATAAAATGTAAAAGAGAAACAGCAATAAGATCTAAGATATGAACTAAGAAAAACAATAAAAATGCACTAAGCACTAGTTGCACAAATACAATATGCTGAACAGCAGAACGAACATGAGTCTGTGTGAGCAGATGAGCACGCATGAACACATAAACATTGAAACAGAGCAGCAGCAACATGATGTAATTTTTCACAGTGATTATTATGGTTAGAGATTCATGAGTCTAACAGCCTCAAGGTAGAAGCTGTTCTTCAGTCTAGTGGTTCTACACTTAAGGCTCCTTAACCTCCTTCCTAAGGGGAGCGGGGCAAAAAGTGTGTGTGCTGGGTGAGTGGGGTCCTTCAGGATGCAGGTGGCTCTTCCTGCATCTGGAGGTGTAGATGGCTGTGATGGTAGGGAGGCTGACTCCAACAGACTTCTGTGCAACCTTCACCACTCTCTACAAAGCTTTTCTTTTCACACAGGATGCTCTCCACTGCACACCTGTAGAAGGAGGTGAGGACTGAGCTTCCCAGACCAGCTCGCCTCAGCTGTCTGAGGAAGTAGAGTCTCTGATGAACTTTCTTGATCAGGCTGGTGGTGTTGTTGCTCCAGCTGAGGTTGTCATTCAGGTGCATACCCAAGTACTTGTAGCTGGAGACCACTTCCACCACAGATCCTCCTATGTTCAGGGAGGGGTAGGTGTGTTTGTTCTGTTTGAAGTCCACATTCGTCTCCTTCGTCTTCTTCACATTGATGTGAAGGTTGTTCTTGCACCAGCTCTCTAGGTGTTCCACCTCCTGCCTGTAGCTGGACTCATTGTTGTTTGTGATGCATCCCACCACCGTTGTATCATTTAACACACATTCCTGAGGGTAGCTAGTGCTGAGGGTTATGGTGGAGGAAGAGAAGTTGTGGATCCTCACAGACTGTAGCTATGTTTACATGGGCATAAGTAACCGGATCAAATGGTCGTTCGGAATAAAAACACGTCATGTAAACACCCTGTTCGGGTTATTTTTTGTTTATACAGTGTGATCCAAAATAATTTGTTATCAGAACGAAACGGGTGGTTTACGCTGATTCATAATCCAAACGGTGTGCTTGGCTTGATCTGTTCATTTTTATCTGATGGTGAAAAACTGACCTGACTGCGCATGTGTGACTTTGCCATTTCCGCCTGACTAATGCTAATAATATTAGCATGTCGGGAAAGAAAAACTGGTCGGTGAGCGACACAACATTTCTACTAGAAACTTTGAAAGAAATGATGATCTGTGTTACCTGTAGCTCAGTCAGGAAGTGCAGTAACGTCTCCACCATCATTAAAACCTGTTGCGGGTCCATTTTGGGCGCTCAGGTTTGTTTACATTCATCCCGGAAGTAAACCAGAAGTAGAACCTCTTCTTCTGTGTTTTTTTTAAGGAGAGTTTACCACTCTGCGCACATCAGTACTTCTGTTCAGAACAAAGCCCGCTGCATGTAAACGCTCGTCATGAACAGATTGTGCCCATGTAAACAATACGTTTGAATTATTTAATATGAAAACATTTCAATCCGGTCAAAAAAATTTGCGCATGTAAACATAGCTTGTGGTCTTTTTGTTAAGAAATCTAGGACCCAGTTGCAAATGCAATTAACCTATTAATTAACATCCATAACTACCTAATATAACCTTAAGCTGGTGTCATGACACAGGGTTGAAAGTGAAAGAAGAAAATGTAGAACTTGTAATTAAGAGGCAAAAGTTAAAGAGCAAACATAAACTTTGATATCTTACAGAGCTGTAACAAACAAAAATCACTTCTGGAGAAGAAAGTGCACTAATGGTCAATGTAATTATTGTAAAAACTAAAATGACATTATTCTGGCAAAGTACGAAGAAGCTTGAGCAGAATGTGTACTGAGGGAGGAAATAATGAGTAAAAACGAACAGGTGGTCATCAGCAAACAAAAGTCAGGTGTGTGTCAAGAGGAGGAGCAAACAAAAAAAAGAGCAAAAGAGTAAAGGAAGTGGTATTAACCAGAATACAGAAATTTGGTAAAAACTAGTTGAACACAGAACAGTATTGAACCAACACCCAGTGGCTTCAATGCACTGTATATAAACAACCAAAAAGAACAATTAATGCAGCTTTTAGGACTTATGGTGAAGAGAAAAAGTGGTAAAAGAAGCAAAAGATCAAGATTCATACATGATTTGAGTTTGCTTATAAGTAATGGTGGATTTGTTAGACCCATAAACCAGCCACCTTATCCTTTGATTATTCTATATACCGGTACATACATGTATCAAAAAGTAAAATAGCTATATGAGAATTGTATGATGTATATAATTATGATTTTTATATACAGTATTACGTGTTTATTAGATGAAAATCTGTCCAGTCTCGTGTCCATCATCTGATGACATTTGCATCATGTGGGCATGAATACACTCATCTGATGCAAATACAACAGGGATGTGTTTATCTTTAGTATTTAGGGCTTTCAAGAAAATAATTAGGTCAGAAAATGGACCATATTTTTATAGTTTTTGCAAACTCTTGAATATATGCAGCACTGTCAGTGAACACTCATGTTGTCTTTGTCCTTAGATTACATGACCAGAAATACTTTTTAAAATGGTGCTTATTGAAGAATTTTAGTGTAAATGTAACCTACCAGTATACTGTATATTAGCTGCAACCACCATCCCTCAAATGCTACATTTGTAAAATTTATGCTCCTACGAGCAGGAAAAGATCGTGGAGTGAGCTACTCACTCCCTTATGACTTAACATTGAAAATATCTGTGACCGCTATACTTGCTATTGTGCACATATGAGGCTGAATCTCTGCAGGCACCTTCATATGTAGACACTTAAGACACCCTGTAAATTTGAAGCAGCCAGCTTCTTCCTGATGGAAGTTATAAGCTTTGAAGTGGAAGCCTGTCTTGTTTTTTGGCTGTGCAGAGTACGTTTGGCCTTCCTGCTCCGTGTACGAACGTCTGAGGCAGGTGATCTTGGTACCATTGGAAAGATCACATTAAGACGAGTCGAACAAGTGCTGCCTCGTCTCTGTCACATTCTCCTACGAGCAACAAAAGGCGGCAGAGTGAGATTATCGCACCCTATTGACTTAACGTGTTTATTCTGTTGTCTTTGGCGATGTAGGAACTTAAACAAATCAGAAATGTTCTTAAATTTTCACATCGCCGTTTTGATGTTGCTTCTTGCTGAAGACGTTCAGCCTTCCAGACAAACATCCTCTGCTCAGATTGTTAAATAGAGTGACTGCTTCCCCACCTCTGCTTGTCCCATTTTGAAGAGTCTGCTTTGATAAGATGTTTGGCCTTGTGTAATTTTATTTTATTGTCTTCTCTCTTTTTTGACCCTCTGGTTTGTGCACTAATGCTCTGTATGCCACCTTATCTCCACCTTCACATCTTAATGTCCATTTCTTTTGCAGCTGACTGAATACCTGGACCCCCCTTCCCCCACAGGATTATCACATGGACTTTGTGTGGTTGTTTCTTTTAGTTTTTCTCTTCATTATAATGAAAAAGGCCATTGTAACCACTGGCTTTGTCAGACCTCTTTTAATTACAAATAATTATCATGATGGCATTTAATTTTTATAATTGTCTTCTTTGATGGTCAGACACTAATCCCTTCCTCCTCTGCTCAGGATAAAACTGTGTGCATGTGTGAGTGCACTGACAGTTGCATCTTATTTATTTTTTATCCTTTTTTTAATGTGAAAATTTAAAATGTTTGCATGTTCTCAAGTTGTATCAGATATTTTTTTCTTCAAAGTAAAAGCAGTTCAACTTTCACCCTCAGAACAGAGTTGAGTGGCTCAAACAGCACCTACTTTCCATAAGATCATGAAGAGCTTCCCATGATGAGATAATTAGATTGAAATGATTAGATAATTAGATAACAATTTTACTATACTGAGGTTATGCAGAGTACAAGATTTCTTGTTGATTGCTGTTGCTAATTAACTGTGAATGTTGACATCCCAGATGATTTTTACAGATTAGTGTCTCTAAAATGGATGTGTCTAAAACAGTTTTTTTCTCTAAATATTGATGATATTTCATTTCTACATTGCTGCGATTCAGTTCTGTGATATATCACAGAGATAATTTGGCGCTCCTAAAGAAATAGTTCAAATATTTTGAAGTGGAATTTTGCAGGAAGATTGTAAACGATATACATATATTTGACCTCTTCTGTGTAGCTCTTTGAATGATCTCAGTTTTGGGGAAAACGTTTCAATGTGACCAGATTGATACAAATCAAGACCAAAATGGATTGCTGCCGTTTTAAATTAACTCTAGTCTCAAAAATATTCCAGTGGTTCATTCAAACATTATTTTATGACCCTTTACACTATTACAAGTTTCATTATACATGCTTAATTCCAACAAGATTGTTGAAACATTTTTGCCCGAAAAATTATGTAATGTGAACTTGACATTCATGCAAAGCCTTAAAAATGATATTCACATGAACTGTTATAGAATTTTTAAGGTTATAGTTGTTTATAGACTTGTTGCACTGAGTGCAGGATGAAGGACTGATGACGCTCAAGTTTACTTCTTGGTCTTCTTGGCAGTAGGGTTCAAAAATTTCAATATCGATACCAGCACCGGTACCTTCACTTCGATATCGGTTCTGAACTGTACTTTTTTCTGTTCCAGTTTTATAATGAATATTAATTCTATCAATAAGAAAATTACGTTACGCATTACAGTACAAATCTTGAGTTTTATTTTTTAACTTTTGTATTTTTTCCATTTCAAGCAATTTTCTTACATAAAAAATAAACTAATAATTTTCAGGTCAAAAGAACAGTTACAAACCAGTGACACGTCAGTGTCTAATGCTCACTGCTACACACTGAGGACCTTTTCACTGAACAGTTTTTCTTCAGAAAAATCAACATGTCTGCGTTCTCTGGACACGAACAAGCCCACTTCTGTTTTCTCTGAGGGTGTGGATGATGCTTGTTGCACACACAGATACCTGGCTGCCAGTTTGACACCACTGGCATAGTGTCCCTCACATCCCACCAGCAGGTCACTGGATTCACTGAGGTTAGGGTTGATGGCAGACATCTGCACCTCTGTGTCTCTTCCTGAAACTTCTCTGTGGTTCTCTGGGGTTTAGGGCTCTGATCATCTCCCTAATTGACATTAGAACACAAAACATCAACAGTAACATGGTTGTGTTATTATTGCTCCATACCCATTATCTAGGCTGAGAGATAAAAGCTTAACTGTCAACAATATCCTTTAAAGTTTACTTACCTCTAAGATGCAGCCTCCACTGTAGAATAATGCAGCAAACTTTTAACAACAAAGTTTGTGACTGCCCTGTGACCCCCACCTCACATTTCTTTTCTCTGTCCTCCTCACATCAGAGTCAGAGGCTCCTGTGAGGAGAACATAAACAATGAGCATTAGTGAACTGTTTAACCAGCTGACCTGATGGATGAGCACATTTTTACAAGCTAAGCTTTATCTGTTACTGTCAATCTTTAGTTAGCTTCTGATTTAGCTAGCTACATAGCTATAAAATAAGGCTACACATTAATATTTTTAAATTAGCGTTACATGGATCCTAGTTTAACTCACCACGATGCACGCATTAAGTTGCAGTAATGTTAACAAACGTAAATTTACCAGCTGAAATCCCAGACACAGCTCCGTCCTCTGTGCGAAGCAGAGTCCGGTCGTGGAGATTTTGAATCAGGCCGTTCAGGCTCTAACACCCACAGGCCGACTTAAATGCTGAGAGGAGGAGGCGGCGGTCCGCTCTTCTTGCAGTCAAACACGGAGCAACTTTCCGCTCTTAAATTGATTCCGTGCACGGTCAGGCACTGCATCAAATTAATCGTGTTGCCAACACATGCAAATGGTTCACAACACAGATTATAGCAATCCATTTTAACCATTAATAGCCACAAGTGGCTATTTGTGGCTATTAATGTTTATAATGGTTCACCATAGCACCACGTAAACTTTATCTGTGGGCATAACCACGTATGTGGTTTTCCTGGTTTTTCCTGCATGTTGCAAGTTACTGCATTGGCATTGGCTGTAATGTGGTTTCAACCACATGTAACATTAGAGTCAGTCACCAAAACTTGACACCGAAAGATGAGGCATATTGTGATACCTATACCAACCGAAGCAGTTCGGTCAGTACCGTACAAGAACTTACGTTCGATACTCAGCCCAACTTGGCAGCGGGTTTTTTGACACCAGTTTTCTTGACTGCACGCTTCTTGGCAGCCTTTGGCTTATTTGAAGCGACCTTCTTGGTGGTCTTGATCACCTTTTTTGAGGACTTCTTGTCTTGACCACCTTTGGCTTCTTAGAATGTTTCTTGGCTGTGGTAGTCTTCTTGGCAGCGGGCTTTAGCAGGAGCCTTTTTCAGCTCCTTTTCAGCTGGTTTGGCAGCTGCAGGCCCCTTTTTAGAAAGCTTGAAAGATCCAGAGGCACTGGTGCCTTTAATCTGGCTCAGGGTGCCCTGGATTACCAGCTTGGTGACTGCCGTGTTGATGCACTTGTTGGCCTTGCTCACATCCGCTTCTTTTCCCACCAGCACCTTCTTGAGCACCGCCAGAGACACTCCCTTCCACTCCTTGTAGTCTGCCATGGCAGACACGATGGGCTTCTGGATGCTGCTCCTTCCTTCTTTGCTTTCGGAGCGAACTTCTTCCTGGGAGCTTTGGCCGGGGCTTTAGCCGGCGTAGCAGCTGGAGCTTCTTCTGCCATGTCCCTGATATCCTCTCACTGTTTCTCTGAACATCAGAACATTTATAGACTTTATCCATCCACTTTGATCTTGGCTGTATTTGGGCTGATAGTTAGCTTGTCAATCCAGTACAGTTTTCCAAACTGAGGTTGTTCAAAGAGCTATCTGCTGCAGGTGGCATGCTTTTAACATTTCCACAGACGGTTGCTGATCCTCTCTCTGAGACTTTTTGGTGGGCAGTTCACATTTTCTCTGCTTTATCAGGCGTCCAATTGACACAAACAGAGCAGAAAACAGTTTATTAGAATGTTTACAATGGAAGCATGAATTTCCTCTCAGGAGTTCTTTTAGGAAACTGTCCATGAAATCAATATCGTGAGGAAGAAGAACTGTTTTCTATGGACTGGCTTAGCAAGTACTTAATTTCAGTGCAGTAATTAAGAGCCTATTTGGAGTGGGACCTCTGTGGCCTCTGTTGCCCTGGAGGAGTGAAACTTTTCTAGTTAAATTATACGAGTACGGCTGGTTGAGCAGTAAGTAACATAATCAGAGCTGATTGGTCAGTAACCCACGGGTCGCAGGGGTGGCAGGAGAGGAGCATGTGGAGGTCCTTCACACCGAAAGCTCTTTGGAGCAAGTTTGCACATTGGACAATAGTAAGTCTGCTGTGCTTTTAGCTGGAGATAGCTCCAACACTTTTTACAAGCTGACCAAAACATGACTGAAGTTTTGAGTTTTGCAAAAAGTAAACACCAGTGGACGTTCCCAAGATCGTCAGTGATAGATGCTACACTATATTTTTTCTGAAGAAATTGACATTTAAATAGAAATTTAATGATCACATCATTAAATAAAATAAACTGCAGTCCAATCATTCCTACACCATGGATAGCTGATGGATATTTTTGCCCAAAGTTTGATATTTTAACCAAATCACTAACGTCATGAAATTGGAAGCTTTTAGGAAAATGTTAAATGATGGGAAAATAAATTATCTAAAATATTTATACTGACAAAACTTTGCTGCTTATTTGTATTATACCCTTTGATCGATCACTTTTCAAACTACCATACTTTACATTCTTGTCTTTTATTTTGTACATTTTATTTGTGCTGAAGCACAGTTTATAAATGAATAAATAGCTTTTGATTCCACTTAAATTTTCATAAAGCCCCTTTAAATTTTCCCTTTTTGCTGCTTATATTCACACACTATATGTTTTTATATATTTTTAGAGCTTATAAACAATGTCATACATTTTTAATGCTTTATTCTTCTTTTCTATCTGAAATAAACAGAAATAGAAAGGTTGAGAAAATGACAAATTCTAATAAAATTATTGCATTAAAAAATTCAAGCAGCACCCTTTCCTTCTATATTTTCCTTTTGGTTTTGTTTCCATATGCTTCTTTAAAAGTTTATTATTTAAACCCTGCTCACATGCTTGTCTTCGTCAGGTATTTGCGATGATATCAACAAGAAACACGTGTTTGCATGACAGGATGAAGTGTCTGAGTGCTGTCGCTGTCTCGTCCCACAGTGTATTCTGGGATCTGTACTGCGCCGCCCCGGACCGGAGGGAGACGTGTGAACATTCCAGCGAGGCCAAGGCTTTCCACGACTACGTGAGTGAACATAACCAATCCTGTTGCAAAGCTCAAGTGCATCCAACATTTAAATATGCCGTGGGTCAGGAAGAAGAGTCTGTTCTGTGAGCATGCTGCTGGTTCTTTATGTGTTGGTTCACCTGCTGCAGATTCTGTTTTAGATTGAACAGACTGTGATCCAGATGTCTGACACAGCTTCTGTGTTTTATTGGAAAGCCCTTAGACTTATATTTTTGAGTTTTCAATGACAGCCTTAGGGTCAGTCTTGAAGTGTTCATCGTCAGATATGAAACAGAAGTGTAACGTTGTGACTCGGTTGTCGGCTGCACGGAAACACTGACCTTCTCATTCCCAGAAACTCTTCTTTTTCCAGAGGTGAAAGGTCAGGGTACTGCCTGGCTACTTATTGGTTCACACAAGGTCAAATCACACAAAGCATCTGGCTGATCACACTTGCACATTAACACACACATTCACACACAATATGTAAATAAAAGGGACACATTTAGAGCCTGCTGGGGCTGCCCTTGTTCTGGCTACAAGGTTGGACTTGGTGATGATAAGGTCAGGGTCAGTGACCCCTCCCTGACCCTCTCATCCTCTCAAGAGTCAGACCAGTCGATCAGTAACCTATTTCACACACGTTTCTCGAAAAGCTGCAAACTGCAAATGCTTTTATGTGATTTTTGAGTCTATTTAATTTTCTTTTTTACCTGGAACATCTTGTCTGTCAACTCTTTAATAAATGTTTTTGTTATCTGGTTTATATTTGACAAAGGATTACTAAGATGTGGGGATGTTACCGGACAAACTGCTTCAGCAGCAACATTATCATTCTACTCGGTCAGAAGTTAAACTCGAGATGGATTAAAGGTGCTTTTTGTATCACGTGCGCTTCATTCAGATCATTTTAGCTCATAGCCAGTCACCCATTCAGCTGAACTCTCTTGTGAGGTTTGACAGCGAAAAGTGTGAGCACTTGTCAGCTGAATAGATTACATTAGCTGCAAATGTTCTGTTCATGTCTGTGTTCACTAGCTGATGTGTGCGCCTCCACGCCCGTCTCTGTGCGTGAATGTGTTGGACCAGCATAAGATTAATTACATGGTTAATTAAACCTAGTAGTTAATTAAATCTGACAACTGTGTCTAATTAATCTAAATGCCATATAATTTCCTACACCTTTCTCCAGAGGTAGGCCAGCTGGATACCTGCATGTCAGCTCTTTAATGGCTGCTGTTTGACAGCGCTGGTCAATATGTAGCTAAACGTCTAGAATCGGATTCAGCTGCTGTTTGAGACGCTTTACACGTGTTTCAGTCTTGGGCAACATAAATCAACTTGATGAGAGTTGCGCTCGCTTCTCGTTCAATGTGTGGCCAAAATGCATCAAATTGAAGTTTAGGACTTAATTTGTTGTAGAGGTTCAATCAGCTTGTTTTTAGACGAACACACAGCTGATTGAGGATGTGTTGTCTGATTCTTGACTTGGCTGTAGCTCAGTAGGGTGAGCAGATCCTGGAAACTCAAGTGTGAGAAAAAAAAAGGGATGCTTACGGGAGACAACGTGGGACACATCACCATTGATGTCATCATAAGTTAATGTATTTATGATTTCACATTACATTAATCAATCTCTGCTTTGGCTGTTGGTGCACAACAATAATTAATTTTTTTGAAGTCTTGAAGAAAAACAAACTCGTATTTTTAGTTTGACACTTTTAAAAAGCTTTATTGACACGTTTTTCGTTACAGTTCAACATTTTTAAAGTTTATGATAAAGAAAAAGCTGTTTGCTGCTAAAAACAAACCCACAAAACAATGCCCAGGCCCACACAAGTCCATACCTGCATGTTTGAGAGCACCTGACCCAGAGCAGCTGACCTGTAGGACTGACAGCTGCACTGTGTGTAAACACTGTTTGTCTCGGCTCCTCGTCTCAGTCGTCTTTGGGTTTGAGGGAAAATGTGTCCTTAGATTGGCAGGTGACTTTCTGAGCTGTGTATTTCTTGTGCAAATCACTTTTACAGTGTCGCTTCATATGGTGTTCTCCTTCATTGGAAAATTGAAAAAAAAAAATAATTTCAGTGAATCTCTCATTGTTTCCCAGTCATTTTTATAGCTACATTTTTGTTTCTTTGACATAGTTTTCATTATATTCTGAAAAATGGTATTCCATTTTTTGCCCAGTTTTTATTTAATTAATTTTTTTTTTTATTTTGTTGATGTGTGGATGCTGCTGCTCACTTTGAGTGACAGCTGATGCAGCTCAGAGACGACGGCCTCTGCCTTCTAGAGGCTGAGAGAGAGTCTCTGGATAATGACTTGACTTTTCATAATTTGACCCAGTCAAATGCAGGACATTGTTTCAACTTGTGGATCGCCGCGACAGGAATGAAAAAAGTGGACCAGTCCCGCACAGTTCGGGACATCTGGTCACCCGTTCAGAGGGTCAGAGCATGTCGTTTGATTTGTGTGTGTAATCTTGTGATTTCTAAAAAGGATTGCACTTTTCTGTGCACCCGTATTTGTTTTACGTTGAAAGCTTCAATATATATATATTTTAAGTCTTCCTGATATGTGGTGCACTTTTATGTTTGTGTTGAATAAACTGTTCAAGAGGCTATATGTGGTTTGCAAAGAAATACAATAATTTTTTTTTTAGATTAACTATATTTGTTTGATTACCGTAGTGCGAAGGGTTCATTCATTCAACCTTTATTTAGATCCCTACATTGACCTCACTGTGGGTCACAAAATATCAAGTGAGAGTCCCCAGATATCTGACTTAAGGTCATAAAGATTGCTAAATGAAATTAGCATTAGTGAATACAAATATCATAGCTGTTAGGGTTGTTTGTATGATCATCATGTCCTTATTTAATGAGGTTTGTAGCAAAAATTCAGTTGAATTTAAATGCATACCTAAATTACTGGTAGTACTATTTGAGGTCACAAACCTCTTCTTTTGATTGTAAAAGTATATGTAATATCTTTTATGCTGTCCTTTGTAATTTATTGGCAAAATAATTAATTAGCATAAATTTGAAATGGCCAATGTTGAAAATGGAAATTAAAAGTTAGAAATCTGCCTAGATATCACAGCGGCTACATACATATACATATATATATATATATACATATATATATATATATATGTATGTATATATATATATATGTATGTATATATATATATGTATGTATATATATATGTATGTATATATATATGTATGTATATATATATATATATTTTTTTTTCTTTTTTTTCATTTAGCCTTTATTTATACAGGTTAGTCTCATTGAGCCACGAGAACTCATTTTCAAGAGAGACCTGTTTAGGGAGCACATGGTGGGGGTTAAGGGCCTTGCTCATGGGCCCAGAGTGGGGCGAATGAGGGTGGGGGCAAGTGTGGGTGTTTCACCTACCACACCCACAATTTTGATGTTGTCGGGGCCGGGGCGTGAACCAGCGATCTTCGGATCACAAGCCCACCTCTCTAACCTCTGCGCCACCACTCCCCCAAATATAT
>NC_056500.1:28510408-28535083 GCF_014905685.2 Nematolebias whitei
ATATGTATGTATATATGTATGTATGTATATATATATATATATATATATATATATATATATATATATATATGTATGTATGTATGTATGTATGTACGGTATATAGTTTCTTACACGTGTACCTAAAGACCAGACTGCATATTTTCCCCCAAATCAATGTTGCTATATTCACTCAAATTTTTTAACTTGTGTTTTGGACTACGCAATGGATTTTAATGTATGAATCACTAACAACTGGCTAAAAGTACCTTTATCTTCCAGAGTTGCTTTTCACAACCAACAATTAACTTTACAAAGTTTTTTTTTTCTTTGAATCACTGCTGGTTCTAGGTGTCAAAATTAATTTGAAGTTAAGTTTGAAAGTAAAAATCACAACAGATGTTTCAAAGTTTCTGATCAAGGTACAAATGAAATGGAGGTGTGGGTAGACACCTTTGCTTTTCTGAGTGTTTTCATGCTCGTGTCGCTGTGTGACAGAAAGACTGTCAGGGTCGGAGCGTATGAATCCCTGGGGTAATGAGGGGTCTGTCGGTCTCTGATTAACTCCAGCTCCTTGGTCCCTGCAGACCGGGGGTCTGAACGAGTCTCTATCATGGCCCCCTTGCTGATAACGGCTCCCTCGTTCCCCCAAGTGTGCCCGGATTACAGAGTGCAAAACAACACATCTCCTAGTAGTTGCACACGCTTCTCTCTGTGTCACTCAACGGGGAAAGCGAAAGAGGAATGTGTCTGAGATAAACCAGGATTGGCTTGTCTTTATTTATGTCCTTTTAATATTATTTATTGTCTCCTCTGGCATCTATGCTGTCACTGTGTTGTGGATAACAATGAGAAAATATCAGCACTGTGCTATGAATGTGATATTCAGAAACACTGTTTGCTTGTTTATTTCCTGAAACTAATTTGGTTGCCAGGCAACATTGAGCCAGAGGACAGTCTTAGTTACAGATTTGGACTCGGCCATTTCAGTTTGGCTTGTTTCACAGACACGTCCAACGCAGTCCTGTACTGCTGACTCTCAGCTATGTAGGCTTTGTGAACTCTCTCGTTTTGGGCAAGATAATGAAATATAGTGTGCTAATCCTCAAATCTGGGGATGGGTTGACAGCTAATCCAGGGGAGTGTGGTGGAATCGAAGCTCCTGGACATATTCCCAGAGCCGGAGGCCTCTGACTGGCTGCGTAGCTGGTTGGCTTCACCCTTGAATGGTGAATCTGCTGTCTTAGACACTTGAGGTTACACATTAACATTCCCACACGCAGTAATGCTTGTATGCATATCACACACCCACATTCTCATGCAAATGAATACACACACTCAAAGTAAGCGCGACTATACTGTATCATAAAGAGCCTGAAGTCTTGTGCTTCTGTAAAGTAAATTAAGTCTTCTTTCTACTCCTAATTGTTGGATTTGTATTCCTGCCTTCCTCTTCACATTGCCTTTTAATCATGTTTATTTCCTTAAAGAGACCTGCACATCTTACATTCCTTTTTTCTGCTGGAATTTGGATGTTCCTTGAAAAGAAGCACTTTGGTGAGGAAATGTGTTTGATTAAAAGAACACGGCACGTCTTTAGTAATGCGACACGAGTGATTAAAGCACATAAGCCTCGTGATGAAGAGAGTGATTACTCATACAGACGTGCATATTGTTGCTCACTTTAAAGCTAGAAGAAGAATGAGTCTCTGTTTTCTCCCCTCTGACACACTCGCACACACTTTCAGTCACAGACAAACAGTCTTTCAGGAAGGGACAGACTCAGCAGACATTTTGCTTTGCCCCAGCCAGAGGTCATGACCCCAGACATCTGCGGCTCATGCCAGCCTGGGTTCAGCGCCTGAGGAGAGACACAGATTTAGTGCCACAAGTGCATCATTCACATCGCAGAGCTTCACCAACTCGGCTGAGCTCAAACTGATGAAAACTGCCAGGATTATGACTGATCCGAAGTCTGGAACAAATGCATTTTACATAAGCACTAGTTCCTTATAGCCTTTTTATTTTATTTTATCTATTTATATAATTATTTTTGTGAATGTGTGTGGACAGCTGATTTTTATGGTTATTGTAACAAAAGTAATTTGTAGGAAGGAAATTGGGTTTCTTAGAATTTTTGTGACATTTAAGTGTACAGATGCTTAAAATGTTTGCAATCACTACTGGTAATGATCGATTTTCCATCCGCCCATTATCTTTTACCCGCTTCTTCCTTTTCGGGTCACAAGGGTCACTGGTGCCCATGTCCAGCAGTCACTGTGCGAGAGGTGGGGGCAGTGTTGCCAGATTGGGCAGTTTTCATTCTGATTTTGCGGGTAAAAATTGCTTTGGGCGGGTGGGGATAATTTGGGAGTCAGATCGGCGGTTTTTGAGTTAACCTATTAATAAACACATTTCAAACAATCATTCATCATTATTGGTTCAAAGCTCCCTTGACCTTTCTCCATCACTGAATGGCTATTGTCATCTGCCATGGCGTTCACAGCAGAGGACTGGTGAGGCAGTTTTAGTAGACACCTCAATGAGTGGGCTGACCCGCTGCAGCGGTACGTCGGAGCATTCGCCATATTAAATGTGGCAGATCTGCCTGTCAGCTAATACTTTGTACAAGGAAATGGACTGAACTTCACAAAGCACCGTTAAGTTAATGCCTGTCATTCACACACACTAATATACATATATTTGGAAAACAAACAGGTGCCAAAGGCAGCATTTATAACTTTTAACATAATTCTAAAAAATGTCCATCCATCCATTTTCTTCCGCTTATCCGGGGTCGGGTCGTGGGGGTAGCATCTTAAGTAGGGAGGCCCAAATTTCCCTCTCCTCAACCATTTTGGCCAGCTCCTCCAGGGGAATCCCAAGGCATTCCCAGGCCAGCCGAGAAACATAGTCCTTCCAGTGTGTCCTGGGTCTTCCTCTGGGTCTCCTCCCGGTGGGACGTGCCCGGAACACCTCACCAGGGAGGCGCCTCGTCCAGGAGCCATCCTAACCAGATGCCTGAACCACCTCAACTGGCTCCTCTCAACATGCAGAAGCAACGGCTCTACTCTGAGTCCCTCCCAGATGACTGAGCTTCTCATCCTATCTCTAAGTGAGAGCCCAGACACCCTGCAGAGAAAACTCATTTCGGCCGCCTGTATCTGTGAACTCATTCTTTTGGTCACAACCCAAAGCTCATGACCATAGATGAGGGTGGGAACATAGATCGACTGGTAAATTGAGAGCTTCACCTTTGGACTCAGCTGTCTTTTCACCACGACAGACCGGTTCAGCACCCACCCTTTTCTGGCTCAAGACCATGGCCTCGGATTTGGAGGAACTGATCTTCATCCCGGCCGTGTCGTACTTGGCTGCAAACTGCTCCAGTGAAAGCTATAGATCACGACCTGATGAAGCCAATAGGACCACATCATCTGCAAAAAGCAGAGAAACGATCCTAAAGCCACTAAAACGGATCCCCTCAACACCTTGGCTGTGCCTAGAAATTCTGTCCATAAAAGTTATGAACAGAATCTGTGACAAAGGGCAACGTTGGCAGAGTCCAACTCTCACTGGGAACGAGCTTGACTTACTGCCGACAATGTGGACCAAGCTCTGACACCGGTCATACAGGGACCTAACAGCCTGTATCAAAGGGCCTGGTATTTAAAAATATTTTTAAAAATGTTTACTCCTTAAATATTTAGGTTAAAGGTAAGCACTAAGCCAACATATGCATTATTTTGAGTGTTTACAACTACTAATGTGTGTAACACTATTACTGTGGTGATAAATATACAAATATTCATGTTTAACATTTAATCTGTGTCTATAATAACCAGATACTGAAATGTGACGTGTTGATTTTCTGAAACAAGAACATTCACATTTAACTGATTTTGATTAATCACACCGATGAACATATAAACACCAATATATCTTTACAGGGGGTGGGGAGTATTGTGTATGTATATATATATATATATATATATATATATATATATATATACACACACACACACACACAATTACATTGGCTTGTACTGATGTGCGTTCATGTTCAAACAGTAAATATAACAATATATTGATTGGATGGGTTTTTGTGTGATGTGGCGGTTTTTAACAGAATTTTGGGCTGTAAAACCTCAACTATATCTGGCAACACTGGGTGGGGGACACCCTGGACAGGTCTCCAGTCCATCACAGGGATACATAGAGACAAACAAGACAAACAACCACTCACTCTCTCACTCACACTTAGGAACAATTTAGCAAATTTAGACCAATCAGCCTAACATGCATGTTTTTGATCTGTGTAAGGAAACCTATGCGTGCACAGAGAGAATATGCAAACTCCACTCAGAAAGGTCCCCCACCGGGATTTGATCTGACAACCTTCTTCCTGTGAGGCAGCAGCTCTACCAGCTGCACCACCGTGTCACCAATAAGAAGCATAATAAAAATTAAACTCATAGTATTTATTAAAGGAATCCATTTCGCCTGACGCCCTTCATGCCAAAGATTTAATCTTGAAATACTGATAAAACACATCAAACCTTAAAAATGGCATTATGCACAAACTAGTATCATAAGATGCCGTGCTCAGATTATGTGTTATGAATGACTCTCAGCGACAACCACATCAAATTTTACCTGGACGTCTGTAATAACGGACTGAGTAACGGGCGTTTCTGTGTTTTTAGAGTCAGCTGGCTGTAGTGGCCAAAATGGTTTGATACAAAAGGAATTAATTATACATGAATGTCTATGATTATTCCCTGAAAGGTTCATTAAAATTAGTCTAATTGCAAACAAAGTTGACTCTAAATATTGTAGGTAACAGCAACTTTTTAACCGAAGATCCAGCACAAGCTGACGATGCTCAGATACGTGTTGGCGATCAACATCAGCTACCACACCAACCAAACGCCAGGTCAACATCTGTAAAACTGACAGGGTTTATTGACATTTTATGTTTTTGAAGGTCCAAACTTAATCAGTTGAAGATACACATACAATTAATACATTCTACAAATGTCATTAAAATGTTTTCAAGTTGTTAATGAAGTATTCTGACAAAAAGCAAATACAGGCAAAAACATTATCACACTTGTTTGCCTTTTCGAATCCAGGAAACAAAAGCACTTCAGATTCTTTCCATGTTTGACATGTTTACGAAAAAGACAAGTCAAATATTATCAAAGGAGTTATATTTTATGTCTGTCGACCTATTGATTAAGTAGCTGAGTGCTTGTGCTCCTGATTGATTGATCTGAACAAAAAGATAAGGAAAAATAAGTGTTGCACCGTTGATCTGATGTGTTAGCTGCACGCAGGCTGGAGGTGGATAGAAGATGCTCTGCTGGCTGTTGCTGGGGATTCTTTGAGAGGGTTACACGTTCGTTCGGCTCAACCACAGTAACAGGTGGCACAAGGGGAGGAGCTGCCCTCTGTAAACAAGCGTTGATGGCCGAGCCTTTGTCTGGACTCTGTGTGGGATGTTACGTGCATGCTTTTCAGCACTGGCGATCAAATTCTCTTATTTTAAATCCACATATCTTTTTCAGAGTGCTATTTATCAGTTCTGCTCTTTTTTTAAAAACATCAAATGTACTCATCCTACTCCGTTTTGTCTCCTTCAGTTCCTCTCAGGTCTTTTTCACAGCTACACCCTCCTTCAACCACCCCCTCCTGCTGCGCTTTCTTTCTTTTTTCTTTCTTTCTTTTCCACACACACCCTCCTTTTTGCTTCCCTTCTTCTCAGAGGAGATTGATTGGGTAATCTGGCCAGATGCCAGCGGTGCCCGCTTCCTTGCTCGGGGGAAGGAGAGGAGCGACATGACGACATGCAGGAATAATAATAACATCTATAATACAGCCAGGATGGGTATGGATGGAGGGATGAGGAAGGAACCAGAGTTTGCGTTGGCCCGGTGATATCGTCTTCTTGCAGATTCTCCTGACTGTTCTCAGTTTAAAAATAGCCCACACGCAAACATCTTGCCGTAACATTTTGTCTCCGTTCTTGTCCATTTCTGTCTGTCTTTCTACCTTTCTGTCACCACCACCACCTCCTCCTCCTCCTCCGTTCACGCCTGTTTTGTCTTTTAATATCAAACGATGCGTGGCGTGCAGGCTGCAGGCAGACGGGTGCTGAGCGAGAGGATGCTGCCTTTGTGTGGCGTTGTTTACCGTTGTTACAGTCGGCCAGTCGGCTCCTCTGTCTGTGTATACTTTTCCATATCTGAGGGAGGCAACAAAGCCTGAAAGTGCTGCCCTCAAGCTGTGCGTGTATGTGCGTGTATGTGCGTGTATGTGTTTGGCTGGAGGTCTAGAAGTGACAGAAGCCGGAGATCAAATATTGTTTATGATTCCCTTTGCAGGTTCATTCTGCGCAGGCACTCACTGAGCTGAGGTTTAGCATTTGATCTTGACTCTGTAAGGACAAGCTCCCGGATCTTTGTTTGCCAGAGACAGTCACTGAGATGGACACATGAAGACAACACTTCAGGGACAGAGACCAGAAAATATACAACAAAAGAACTGGAGGCAGAAAGAAATAAAGATAAAGAACTGGAGAAGTAGGAGATGTAACCATGTTCAGAGAAAAAAGAAATGTCTCTAACAGTGCTGAGGGACTTCTTTTTTTTTTTAAGAAGTCACTTTTTTTTAACTGACTTTTCATGTGAACTTTGCTTGGCATCCTGCAAACCAGAGGAGCCTGAACGCCATCAATCCACCTGAGCAAACAAAGTTTGTATAGAAGTTTAACCCTGCAGCGTTTAACTTTCTCTCCCTGCATTTAATTTCTCTAACCCATTTTCTTATCAGATGCCTTTTTAAATTCATTATCATCCATACAATTCAAACAAACGCTAAACGAAAAGTGCATTCTTGAAAACACCAAAAACTGCTTGGGGCACTTGGCGAGTTTAGCCTCTTTTTGGGGGTGCTCAAGCACCCCTAAATTTTAACTCATCACCCCTGACAAATAAAGTAAATATATACATATATTATTTTTTGTCAGGTTTTTGGGGTTCTGTTACTGCATTTATGATTCAATGCAAATAAAATAAACACATTTTAAAGGTAACAGATCATTGTAATACTTGATTTATTTACATAATAACTAAGGTGGATAAAGCCTTGCGACCGACCTGATGAGCAGCTGAATACAACAGTGATAAACAGGAAGTACTGCATGTTCATCTGCATGAAGGAAAATCTTCCATTTATGTCATAAGTTCATTGTACAATATGCTTAATGGTTAAATTAAAGGTTAATTCTTAAAGATAGTTGTGCTTTCATTCAGCTGTGTGCAGTGATGAGAATGTAACTAAGTACAAGTACTTTGTTACTGTACTTAAGTACATTTTTCATGTAACTGTACTTTAGTTAAGTAGAGTTTTCATTCAACCTTTATTTTTAAAGTTAAACGTGGGTACTTTAGACTTTTACTCCACTATATTTTACATTAAGTGTCTGTACTTTCTACTACACTACGCCTCTATAATGTGTTGCGTTACAAGTTACATCTACGTTGTGTTTTTTATTTTTTTATTTGTTCATTAGTTTGAAAGTAGCCAATGGCAAGAGGGGAGTTGGTCCATTGAATCACTGCAAAGTGGGCAGATAAAGTTAGACCCACCTTCAAGAAGAGCTGAGCCAATGAGCTATATTTTAGTAAATACGTCATTGAGCTGGGAGCACCCACAGCACCACTAGCACACCCAAAATGGATTCCACTGCAGAGAGTCAGCCAGAAGATACCTATGGCCTTATTGAAAGACTATTGAAAGATTATTGAAAGACTATTCAGTACAGCAGGACAGCTTCTCTATCCCAGAAGAGTCAGACTGGACTAAAAACACTTTGAAAACCAACTTCTTCTGAACTTGAACAAGAAATTGCCACAGTATTAAAATGTGTCAGTTCATGGATGTTAGGAGACAAGAAATGTCTCCAAATGACTCGACACTCAGGTCCAAGTTTTGAAAATGGTGTCTGGAAGTTAAAATATTGTTCACTATTGACCCAGTACAAGGTTGATTAGACAGTATTTTAACTAGAGTTGATGACAAACTGGAGTTGAAATGATCAGTGTCTGTTCCTTTGTTAGGGCTATTCTCTTTATACCTGCTGCCACTTGGTGCTATTTTCCGGAAACACAACATGCCCTTCCACTTGTATGCCGATGACTGTCAAATTTACTTCCCCCTAAGACACAATGTTACATGCTCTATTCAACCTCTGCTCGACTGCCTGGCTGACATCAGGGACTGGATGGCTTTAAACTTCTTAAGTTTCAATGAAAAGAAGTCTGAAGTCATGTTGTTCCCTCCCAATGACACGATCACAAACCACTGCATCAACCTTTCCACTCTATCCCTGTCAGAAAAACAAAGAGTCACTAATCTGGGCGTGATAATGGACCCTTCCCTGAAGCTTAACAATCATGTCAACATGATTGTTAAATCATGCTTCTTCCAACGGAGGCGGCTGTCTAAACTGAAGCCCATATTGTCCAAAAATAACCTGGAGACAGTAATACATGCATTCATTACATCTATGCTTGATTACTGCAATTCACCCCTGTTTGGCATCAGTCAGACCTCCATTGCACGACTACAACTGGTCCAGAACGCAGCAGCCCGATTTTTAACCAGTACAGGCAAAAGAGAGCACATTATACCAGTTTTGGCCTCCCTGCACTTGTTACCGGTTCACTTTCGAATCCAGTTCAAAATACTGATGTATGTCTACAAATCACTGAACAGTTTCGCCCCCCACTATCTCTCTGATCTGCTACAACCGTATGTCCCACCACGTTCCCTGAGGTCAGCGGACCAGTTGCTCCTCACAATTCCAGGAACTCGTCTTAAGCGCAGAGGTGACAGGGACTTCTCTGTAGCAGGACCAAGACTCTGGAGCGAGTTACCTCTGCTTGTCAGACAGGCCCCCTCCCTCTCGGTTTTCAAGTCCCGTTTAAAAACTCACTACTATTAAGTGGCTTTCAACACCAGATGATATGTGTTTTGATCCTGTATGCTCCACACTGGTTTGTCGTCAATATCTGCATCGTTTTTTTGTCTATATTCTGATTTACCTCATTTTGTATTTTGCTTTGTGTGTTACCTGTTGTTTTGTCTGTACAGCACTTTGGTTGGCCTTGTCGCTTTTTTAAATGCTCTATAAATAAAGTGGTATGGTATGGTATGGTATAGGGCTAATGCGCCTTCTTTCAGGCAGACAACTTTTACTTAAATGTTTTTACTGCAGTTAAAATGACACAATGGTTTTGTTTTGTGTTAAATAAAAACTTTCAAAGGTATAATTATTCTTATTTTGCTTAATGGCATTTAACTCTGTATGTCATCCCTGAAATTCTGATGCACAGAATCACAAGTCCAAGTGTGAACTGTGTCACAGAGTAAACACAATAAAGATAAGATAAGATAAGATAAGATAAAACTTTATTGTCCACCAAAGTGGAAATTTTCCTTCGGCTCTCCAACCATAAAATAAAACACATTCATACAATCAAAAATATCAACATTTTTTGCATAGAATAAAACATTTTGCATACCATAGGTAGATATTATCATTTGGTTTGGTTAAGAATGGTTATTGCACTCGGAATAAATGACTTTTTGTAGATGTTCTTTGTTGCCAAAGGTACCCTATAACATGCATTATCTGCAGCATTGTTCATTAAAATGGAACAACACTATTAATGTATTACAGAAAATATACATATGGTAGGCACTAGGAATGCGTGATATATACGATACACGGTAGAAACAATAGAAATTTAGCCTACGATAGAGATCTGTCTTCTACCGGCTAACTGCTGTAATGCTGTGTCTGATGTAAAATAAGAGTTGTCAGTTTAATCGTTACTTTTTTTTAGTTGAAGACTGTGCGTAAGTGGTGTTAAAGTCTTTTCTTCGAGAGCTAAGTAGCGAAGCTACAAGCTAACTATGGCCGGCTTGCCGTAGTGTTGTCGTATTCGGACGCATGCGCAAAACACTGTGTTCAGTCGAAAGTTTTTTTTTTTTTTCCGAAAGTTAAAGTAAGTGTTGGTCAGCTTTAGAGAAACCTGCTTTCTGATCTGTGAAAAGAACGCGGTGTTGTGTGATTTTACTGTGAGACCCTCTGGTCAAAGCCACAGACTCGTTTTGTGTCAGCTCTCCTTAAAGTGGAAGGAGTCGCCCTCTAGAGGGTTGGAGGGTGCAGTGTTTCAGTGTTCACTTGCTGTTCATTTCTTAAGTGAGAATACTGGAAACTGTTAAGAGTTGACAACATATTCTTTTGTTTAAAACATATGGCTAAAACTATATTTGATATCTTTTGCACTGTTTTGCACTACAAGAAAGAAGCCTAATACTTGATTTGTTTATTATTTAAAAACTCTCTGGACCTAGTAGTGGAATTTTCTTAATTCAAAATAAATGATGGCAAAAAGACACCCTATGCTTTTTTTCATTCCTATTGAAATTTTTATAACAAAAACTTATTGTGATATATATCGTTATTGCCACCCTTCACAATACATATCATGATATTAATTTTTTTGCCATATCGCACATTCCTAGTAGTCACACTTAATGATATTGTAGACCATTGCATTTGGTACATACAATAAGTACTTGCAAGTACATATTTACTTTTACTTAAGTAAAAACATTAATGTGGTACTTTGAAACTGTGCCTGCAGTCAACCTACTTCACATATGGGGAGCAATATTATAGGCAGAAACATGGGTGTGCTATGGGGTCTCCAGTTTCTCCTATTGTTGCCAACCTGTACATGGAGGAGGTAGAAAAGAGAGCCTTGACGTCCTTTTCAGGGACACCACCAAGTCATTGGTTCAGGTATGTTGACGACACCTGGGTTAAAATCAAATCTCAGGAAGTCCAACATTTTACTGACCACATCAACTCTGTGGATAAATACATCAAGTTCACACGAGAAGATGTAAAAAATGGCAGGTTGGCTTTCTTGGACTGTGAGGTCTCAGTCTCTGATAGAGGTCATTTGCAAACTGAGGTTTACCGCAAACCCACCCACACAGACCAGTATTTGCAGTTTGACTCCCATCACCCTTTGGAGCACAAGTTAGGAGTCATCAAGACTCTGTATCACAGAGCAGACAGCGTCCCCACTAGCTCAGGAGCCAGGCAGAAGGAGAAATCCTACACAAGACAGGCTCTAGAGCAATGTGGATATCCTAACTGGGCCTTCCTGAAAGCAGAGAAGAAACCCAAACAGGACTCAGTCAGCCATCAGGTGAAAAGGAGGAACCCAGACCCAGACCAGTGGTCATTCCATATGTTGAGGGAGTATCAGAGAAACTGAGAGGTTTATTTTCTAAACATAACGTCCCAGTGGCTTTTAAACCCCAAAATACATTACGGCAAAGACTGGTTCATCCCAAAGATCCAGTCCCCCGGCACAAACAGAGCAATGTTGTGTATGCTGTTCAGTGTCAGGAGGGCTGTGATCAGTCTTACATCGGGGAAACGAAACAGCCACTGGCCAAAAGGATGGCCCAGCACAGAAGATCAACATCATCAGGCCAGGACTCTGCGGTCTACACTCATCTCCAGGCCAGCGGTCACTCTTTCAGGGATGAAGATGTTCACATCCTGGACAGAGAGGAACGATGGTTTGAGAGAGGAGTAAAGGAGGCCATCTTTGTGAAAAGAAATTGTCCATCATTAAACAGGGGTAGAGGCATCCGGGTTCAACTGTCCCCCTCTTACAATGCTGTGATTGCTAGTATCACTCAGCCCTCTGTGAGTAGTAAACAGCCATCAGTGTGCTAATGATCCATTGTTAGGCTGATG
This sequence comes from Nematolebias whitei, assembly GCF_014905685.2. Lineage (NCBI taxonomy): Eukaryota > Metazoa > Chordata > Actinopteri > Cyprinodontiformes > Rivulidae > Nematolebias > Nematolebias whitei. Next base: position 28,522,239 of record NC_056500.1, read on the forward strand.
GTCCTTCTTGAGCATGTGATCAGCTGGTTTTGGTTGTCAGCAGCAAAACTGGTTGATCCACTCTGAGAAGGTGCTATTTAAGAGACTGAGCTGAAAACAGCACCTCAGACTGAGGAAGTCTCTCGGATGAGAGACGAAACGTTTCTACATTTTTTGTTGATTTGCTTTGTTTTGTTTTTTTGAATGTCCAGAGGACCAGATTTAACTTTTTTAGATCTTAGCTAGTGCATCTGTATTGCGCGCTGCTAGCTTAGCGCTACTTCTTGTTGTGTTGTGTTCTCTAAAGTAGTTATTGAATCAAGTGTTTACTTATGTAGGTAAACATAGATGTTTAACAACCCGTTAAAATACAGCAGAATACAGGAAATATCATCTATCCATCCATCCGTTATCTTTTACCCGCTTCTTCCATTTTGGGTCACGGGGGTCGCCGGTGCCCATGTCCAGCAATCACTGTGCGAGGGGCAGGGTACACCCTGGACGGGTCGCAAGTCCATCACTGGGCCACATAGAGACAAACGAGACAAACAACCATTCACTCTTTCACTCACAGCTAGGGACCATTTAGAGTTATCAATCAGTCTAAGATACATGTTTTTGGTCTGTGAGAGGAAACTGGAGTACCCGTAGAAAACCAACACATGCACGGAGAGAACATGTAAACTCCACCCTGAAAGGCCACCATACTGGGAAATGGCATCTACTTTATTCAAAATTTTCTGGGGGAGGACCCCCAGACCCACCACCCACCAGTATGTCCCCCCCTAAACATTATGAATGCTTGTGACACCAATGGCCACCACATTGTTCAAGCCAAAAGCCATTAATTGTCAGCACTGGGGGCTAAGCACCCCTAAAGGTCAAATTCTAGAATCGCCCCTGGCAGTTATTTGTTTTTCTTTTCAAATTAAGCTAAGGTGAATAATGCCATTTTTGATTACACCCAAACTTTGTGTTTATTTTGTAACAAAGAGGACAAAGCAAACGAGTGAAAACATCTGAGTTTGTGAGGGTTTTAAAGCACCACAGAGTAAATTTCTATTTAGTGAATCAACTTTGCTCGTCTCCAGTTGTCTTTTCCAGCTGCGAAGCTCTGTATTCTTTCTTCCCAGAGAAAAGCTTGAAGCACTCCATTACTGCCACTCCTCATTAGATCTAAACAGTGATAATAGTTGCAGGGATTGTCAGGCAGGTCCCAGGGAGGGAAAGCTATCTTTAAACCCACACTCCTTCAGGTTAACTCACTAACTGAGAGGCTGCTTCCTTCTTTGGCATCAGTTTTCTAAATAAAATCATCTCTGACTAAAATCATTCATAATTTGAAAAATATTTTCATTGTCTTATTTTGTGCTGCAGTTCTTAAAGTGCTCACCAGCTGAGGAATTTACTATTTGGCAAATATGCAAGTGAAGGCCAGAAGGCTGCAAGAATATTGATTGTCTTTGTAGAAAATTGACTAAGAAAAGTTTCTTACTTGATTTTCAGTTGTAAAAAAAAAAAAAAAGCATGCATGTTTTGTGTTTAACCATTTTAAACAACATACAAAGTTATGTAAAACCAAGAACATAAAAAAAATAATCCAACAATTTTCAGTCAGGTCATCTGAACAGTTTCTCTTTTTGCTGAAACGTTTCACCTTCCATCCAGAAGGCTTCATCAGTGAAGGAAACACACAACACAAATGATGAGTTAAGAATTATTACATTCAGTATTTGCTTGTCATTTCCAATAATTTGTTTGTTTTCAGTGAAAAATTATTTATGACCTGTTTTGATTGGTGTTGTAGGATGACTTTAGTCTTTATTCTTTGGCTTCTTTGCATTATTTTGTGGTAAAATTGAGTTTCCTTCTTGACTGCTGCTACTACAGAACAACTGCCCCTTTTCCATTCTGGTGGCAAGACCCTTAAACAGGTTTCAGTGCAGGTTAAGAATTTATTTTGATGTTTTTAGTAAATTAAAAAGAGTACAGATTATCAAAATGATCAAATTAAACAATATACATATACATCTTGCTAATTAACTTTTCATGAACTTTAATTCACCATTAAATCTCTGATGAACCAGATTCTACAAAAACATTTTTTTTTTTTTTTATTTTATATGTTTTCTTCATTTGATGTATTTGCACTCATTGTGTCTACTTTTATTGCTCAGTTTAAATGTATGGTTTTGTTTCCCAGATTTTTTATTTATTTTTTATTTTAGCTTTGCTTTAAAGTTCAATTATTGTCTTGTGATGTGTACATCTGTGAGTTAGAATAAAGTTGAACTAAAGTCCGTAGCTCTTCTTTAAACATATTTAAAGGAAATATTCCTGAGAGATCCAATAATTTTGTCTTTTATGATTTTTCAGTTGAGTTAATTTTTATTAACAGAATATTTAATAAAGTCATTAAAGGGAAAACAGGATTTCATGATTTTTTTTTTAAATATTCACTGATTTTAAAAAAATGCATTTTTTTTTATACATAAAATGTTTTTTTAAATCGTTTCCACCCTCCGTCCCAGACCCGTCCAGGTCTTCCCGCCTGCTGGGGCTCGGGATCCAGCCTTCAGGAGAACGCGAGGCTTGGGCAGGCCCTGGTCTTGCACGCTTCAACAGGTTGGCAGCTCATATGATCCTTCGCGGTGACCAGCGGAGCTCGGAACAGGAGCGTGTGAGGCCGGATCCATCCATCCCAGCCTCGCATGCTCCCGCGGGTTGGCAACACGAAGGATCTTTCATGATGACCATTGGAGTTCGGAGCCTGGGAGATCACGCCCTGCCCGGCCTGAGGGGGCTCCAAGGAGAGGACCGGGGAGACCGGCAGGGCTCCATCTAACTCGCTCTGCATTTTGTCATCGGCCACCAAGCACAAAAACTGCCTGCACTTCAGCATTAGACCACAGTGTTGTCATTATTGTTTTTAAATTCTTAAAAACAGATCCAGCTGCTCCTCGAGTTCGAGTTATTGCAAATGGCAGATGAGGTTGTTGTGAAAGTTTCTCAAACAACTAGTGACTCCGCCCCCTGACCAATCAGTGACCGACAGTGTTCTGACATCACGTTTTGGTACTTGCTCGGCCCGGTTGGAACACCAGAGAAAATGGGTACTGAAAGAGGGGACCAGTTCCACGAACTGTTACTAGCGGAAAAGACTTGGAACTGTGTCGAGTCGAGTCAAACCATGCTGTACCATTACTAATGGAAAAGGTGCAAAAGTGAGCTTAGTAGGTGCTTTTTTTAAGAAATAAATAATACCACTGGGTGATATCAATTGTTGCCATCCTCGAAAAGAAGAAACTGGTAATGGAGTGTTTAAGCCTCCATCCAATGAAATATTGTATTCCTTTTCCAAAAGTGACTCAGTTCTTTTCCCTGTCTTCATCTTCGTCCACTCTCACTGTCCTCCCGCCTCTCTGACTGCCCCAGACTTTCTCCTCAGCCTCTCTTTGTAACAGTGGGCAGCCTTGTAGTTGGCAGACATTTCCACCTGGCATTGTGTGTCCCTGGCACTCAGCATGTGTTGTGGTTGTGCATGTGTGTGTGCACATGTGTGTGTGTCTGTCTGTGTGTGTATGTGCATGTGTGTGCAGTCTGCCAACACCAGTCTGAAGTACCAGTTGGGCATCCAAACTCACAATCTAAATATACTGGTCACCCCAAGCCTTTTTGGTTGGAGTGTTGTATATCTGCGTGTGTTAGTGCATGTGTGTGTGCGCGTGTGTGTGTGTGTGGGGGGGGGGGGGGGGGGGGTGGGGGGGGGGGGGGGGGGGGGGGGGAGTGTTGCATGATGCCGGTTGGGTACCGGTCTTATCGAACTGAGCTGTGACACAAACACAGTTCTTCTTGATGAATGCTTGAGATGTTCATCTATCTAAACCTTCCATCACTGTGAGGTCCTCCATGCTCAGATTAAAGAATAAAACAATTACGGAGTCTTATTTGCAATGTAAATTCTTCTAAATGCAGACTTAATCCCCAGTTTCCAAAAGGCAGCAATATTGAGAAGCAAAACAAATACATGTGAGAGAGCCAGTTCAAGTCTCTGTGGCTGAACTACCACTTATAGGTTATAGGAAGGGAATGTGCTTTAAGCTAGTTGAGTTATATATGACAAACCTATTTATTGTTTCTGTTAAAAGCTTTTCTTCTTTGTTGCAATGGCATAGAATCAGCAGTGGAGGCGTTGATTTTCACATCCTTTGTGCAGACAAGTTGCATCCTCAGAAGTGCAAACATTTCTAATACATAGACATAAATGCCAACATTTATGTCTTTTGCATGCAGGTGCATTTAGATATTCACACGTGTACGTTGGGGTGCAATGCCACCATGAGCCTGCTTTACTGCTGCCCAGAGTATATTTACAGACAGTGACTTTAATGCAGCGTAATGATTATTTTTATTCCAGGTACTTTGGCAGCCCGTTGGCTCTGAATGGAATGACTCCCCATTGGTCCACTGATTACCTCTGTGGCTGCTGCCACACCTGGCTCCTTTACTTCACCCCACTATTCACTGTTATAACCTCAGCCCTCCTGCTTTCATTACCACACCTTCTGTTCCTCCCTTCTTGCCTCTCAGTATACCTTTCCACTAAACCCAGCATTTGCCTGTTTCTTGGCTTTTATGGTGCCTTTTATAATCTCATTACTTTCATTCATCTTTCTCTCAAGCGTTACATTTTTAGTTGTCTATGTTACATATTTCAAACTGTCTGGTTTTTTTAAATTTACATAAACTTTCCCCTCCTGTTCATGTTAACTAATGTATCTAAGATTGAACAATACTTTAAAAATCCAAACATCACTGACCAATGAAGTGAATAAGAAGAATGAGACACATTTCAAGATCTGAGATCTATGCAGTTTCAGATGGTATAGAAACATTATACTCAGCTGGGTGGATAATACAGATGTGTTTACAGAGCTGTAGGACAAAGTGGTATTGTAATGGAAATATGGCTAAAAATGAGTGCATTCTTGCAGTTGTCAAGTTTCCATTTTTGTAGGTCCCTTGCTTTGGACTAACTATTCAGACCTATGTCAGATATTAGTTGATGCTGGTGATTTTTTTGTCCACTGTGTAGGGTGCTTATTATTTGGACCTACACAACACATTACAGTGTGGCTGGATTGTGGCAATTGTGGAAAACATCTTCAGTCTTGAAGGCAATCAAGCAACTGTTATGTTCTTAGTGCTTGTCAAATATTAATTTCCATGTCCCAGATATGCCCTTCTGTAGGGCTGGGCGATATGGATCAAAATTAATATCTCGATATTTTAAGACAAATTGCAATATACAATATATATCTCAATATTTTTTTTCTTTCCATAAAATAATACAAAATATATATTTCTGAGTCAAAGCTTTGTCCCAATTGTCACACAGGCATATTTATTAACTGTGCAAAATAAATGTCTCAAAAATAAACTATTTACATATACAAAGTATTAATGTTTGTTTTTTTAGACATTTATTTACATATATTGAATAATAATCCTCTGCAGCTGCGCCGCCTTCACAACGTTAAGCAGCGTGTGTGAAGCAGCAGTGAGGGGCTGCTTGTATTCAGCGAGGGAGAAGGAGGGGCTGCGTGAAGTTGGACGGGCAGAAAAAGGACAACTACTGTACACAGATTTTTAAGTCTTATAGTGAGGGGTGGCATGAAATTAATAAAGCAGCAGCTGATCATATCGCCAAAGGCGCGGTCCTTAGTGGCTAACAAGACGGCTAACTTTAGCCATCTTGTTCCACAGTTGAGACTGACTGTGTCTTTAGCGATAAAAGCTGCTGCTTTCTTAATATCATGCAACCTCTCTGTTCCTCTCATATGGCACAGCACAGGTAAAAAAGTTTTGTACCATAGTTTGTTTCAGGAAAAAATGCTGGGAAGACTTCACACAGCTGCAGCACGAAGTTTAACACACTCTTCCTACTCCACTTTATAGCGCTGTTTTAAATGATGAAAAAGGTTTGTTGTGCTTGAACCTTTCGTCGGGACTTGTTTTCAGCATTTTCTACGGAAAGCATTTTTCTGCTGCACAGCAGACAAATTAAATCCAAGCCACCTCCAAATAAAGCCCCCATTATTCTCCTGCGTATGACCGTACGCGGAGGTACATACGCGGAGGTACACGCATACCTCCGCAGGGCATGTCCGCGCAAAGCTCAATTTTTACGACTGCATACGCGGTGTTGCACAATAAACTGCCCGGCGATGGACTGTTTTGTATGCGACACCAATATATTAAATTCCCCTTCTTCATCCCTGATCGGGCCTTTTCTTTTGATTTTTTTGCCAAGAGGCAAGTGATCTCTTCCTCCTCCGTTGATGCCATGACTGAAATGGTGAGAAATGAAGGAATTTGTCACAAACTAATTAAAATCAGTCCCAGCGTAGCTGCAGGAGGGTCTGGAGATTTCCTGTTGGGCTGGTCTGATGTGTGGGCTGCAGGGCCAGTGCTCCCTGTTTATTTATTTATTTATTTTTGAACTTTTTATTAACATATAAACAAAGAACACCACTGCGGCTGTGGCTGCCAGCTCTCTTTTTATTTTCCCCCGACCTGTCAATCAATCCAGTAGGCGTGTCAGCAAATGACCAATCGGCGACCTCAATTTATCCCGAAGGTAAATGTCCCTTGTCTGCGGAGCTGCTCTGCAGCTGCTCAGGTTGGACGCTCAAGCATGAAGTCTCAACCCTCTGCGTACGTACGCGCGTACCTCCACGCAGACGTATGTACGTGGGAGTATACGGGGGGCTTAAGAGCTATTATTTTCTCCCTGCTCACAAGCTGCTCTGTGAATGCTACGTGCCGTACTAACCTGGAGAAGCAGGAAACAGGGGGAGCAGGTGAGGGGCTTGGCTGCGGAAGGTTTCATGTATACTCAAATCTCCCATGGACATATCTGTCACTAATAACTGGGTGCCTGCTAAATTCTTAATTCATTCCTGAAGACTTTGGTAAGAATTTGCATGGACCATCCATGGTTGGGCTATTTTTTTTTTTACTGTTTATAGAGGTCTTCATCTGGGTATCTTAATATCATTTATCATAATATATTTGACCAATAGGTTTATCTGAGGGGTTTATATAAAATGTATGTTTTAAAAGCTTGGAGCTTTTTTGGTGATATGCAAAAATCTAATGTCATAATGTTTTGGTTGTTTGTTTTATTCAAACCACTCTTGATTAAAAAAAAAAATATGAAAAAATATATTTTCTCTACTTCAGCATTCCAGTGTTCTGTCTCTGTATAGGACAAAGAACATAAATGTTGGTGTTTTGTTTGCAGCATAATAGGTGGATGATGGATGAGACAAGCCTTGAATATCAGCCCTTCACGGCCTTGTATCACTTCAGTACCTGTGGAACAGTTTGAAGCAAACAAACAATTAGACAAGAGAATAAAACAGTAAAGGTCAGATTTTTGGTATCTTTCATTTCTTTCACCTCTTTTCAAATTAAGGTCAGCTCAGTTTAGTTTTCTAGTTTTCTGTCCAATATTATGAGGTCAAACTGTCTTTCTTCATTGGAGTCCAAGGCGCTTGTTCCCCCTCAAGTTTGTCCATTGATATTCACCCTCAAACTTTATCTTTTGAACTTTCTTCTTCTGTACTTGCAGAAGAAGAAAGTGGGTTTTGCAAAATACATAAACTGCCATACTGTTTTAGTCAAATCTTAAAATAGCTTACAAGGTGAATGTTTGATTTTTACAGATTAATGAAAGAGTAATACATCTAATATTTTTCTGTCATAGTCCTTTAAAATCCATTATATACCTGCTGGTTGGTGACAAACCCTTGACTTCCTTGTAATTACCTAATATTTGTAGGAACTGTGTTGCATTCACAATCTGCTCTTTGGCAATGTTAAAATATTTTTGAGCTTACATTCCAGTCATGACTGAAAACATTAACAAAAGACACTTTGGCTTGAATTGAATGTTTCTTTCACCTCACATGTTTACACACCAACATAACCAGCAATCTGCTTTGAAATCCACGTTCTTGAACTTTTATCAGACATACCAAGACAATTTTCATGGGGTTCATGCTGCAAGGACATACAGTATATTATTCCCTGCACAGATTGCAAACTATGTCAGGGATATGTTTTGATTTGTTACTAATCTAACTTTTTACAGGTTTCATTTACACACCAACAAAGTTGATGGCCATCCAAAACATTTTTGAAAAATGTTATTTAGGTACTGCTTTAAGTGACCCAATTGACTTGTGTTTGCTGTTAAACCCTGTTTGTCAAGAAGCTGCTAATGGACAGTGGGCAGCAGCAAATGAGCAGGGTTTATATTAAATATTATACAACAGCGATACTAGAAATGGATCGTTTTGTGTGTTTATATAATAATTTACTGCTAAAAAATGTTTCTTGTTGAGTTGAGTCTGAACGTCTGAACTGTCTCTGTCCAGATTTATGATGATTTTCCGTTGAGCGCAGTTAAAACTGGTTCGAGGTGATTATTGGCACGCATAAGAGTCTTATGAGTGTGTCTTTGTGTGCGTTTGACTGTTTGAAGCTGTTCCACTCAGTGAGCTCCGTTGCAGCTATTAGCAAACGTAAGGTCAGCACTGGGGCGTGCAGACTGCCCTGCTGCTGTTCGGGGTTAATACATCCGAGAGGACTGAAAGAATCCAAAAAATTCAGCTCGTGCGCTTTGTAACAACTGCATTGTGTGAACTTCCAACCTCAACTCGGCTGTCTGGATGTAACCCCCTTGGATCAGTTATTTATATCTCCGGTGATGAAGTTCAGTGGATAAATAGGGCATCACATCTGGTTCATTGTTGACTCTATACTTGCAGTTATTTTAGCTGCAGTGCAAGTTCATGGATGCACGTGCAAATTCAAAAAACAAACAATACAATAGTTTGAGAGTGTAATAACACATTACATGTGTTGTTCCTTTTATACTTCTTGTCTGCTCCGTCTGATTGTACCAGATCAGATCTTCAGTGTGAAAATTGACATTTGGAATAGAGATCCACTACACCGAACTGCTCTGCTGCACTCTGGTGCGTTCTGAAAAGGTCAGCTTCCTCTGAAGGATTGTGTGCGACCAACCATTGCTGTGAGTGTGGGATAAAAAAAAGTGTTTCGTTTGAGTTGTTTCAGTTTGATTCGTGTGCTATAAAACGTTGCTTTGTGGGTTTTGTTTTTGTTTTAGGGGGTGTGGTGGTTGATTACTGTATTACTCTACCTGTAAGAAAAGTTCAGTTGCTGTGCTGAGCTCTTCTTTGCTGAACTGTTCAGTTGGATGCTGTAATCTCTTCAGTGCACAGCCAGATTACGACTGCTCCATATTGTCTGGTGGTGGACTGCGGGACAGACTGGAGAAAGGGGGAAGGGAAGGGGGGGTACTGTGCTCTGATCTTCTACTACATGTTCAAGATTACCTTTTTTATTAATGTTTCCATCTGGACATTTGCTCTATTTGGTTGTTTATCCAGCCTGTTTTTTCATTGTATAAATCTTTTAAGATTTAAGTCTAAATAAATCCAGACTTGAGGAAAGACATATGTGTTATATCCCAGGAGAAGGCACTCAAATGACTAAATCACACAGTAGTGATTAGATAATGCCAAGTTTAGCCTAGATTAATACATAAAATTACTGCAATGTGATTTTTTTTCTTGTGGGGGGAGGGAAATTATTTTTTGGGAATGAAAAGATTTCCGCTAAAGAAAAGAAAATTCTGCGTTCACTGTGGCCCGCCACCCCCCCACCCCAGCCTCCCACCCTTGCATGCGTCTTCCTCTCCATCTCTTTCTGTCTCCTGTGCACTCCATGCAGAAATGATTTCCATTCCTGCTGAATTAATGAGGTTCTGCTGAACTGAGAAAAGGCGAGGAAAGTGTGTACACACACACACACATACACACACAAAGACAGATGCACGAAGAAAGGAACACACACACACACACACACACACACACACATACACACAGAGAGACACAATATCCACTGCCTTGTTTCAGTCTGCATTCACACATGCACACAATGATTCACTGAAGCTTGGCCACATTTTTCTTCTTCTTCTTGTTTCAGAACACAAATAGTGTTTTGTTACATTTTAAAGTAAATGTCCAGACGTGTGGACAGAGACTAAGCTGGACAACAATCACACATATAGATAAACTGAATCTGAGGCACAATTAAACACATATATACTGTTTTCTCACACAACCATAAAGACACTGGCACAAGTCAGGCCCCCAGAGTTGAGGTCACCATAGCAACCCTCTAATGTGTGTATCAAACACTACAGTAGTTTAAGATTGTTGGTGGTCCCAAACCTTTCCCTCACACACACATTTACAGTCAATCAAAACATCAGCTTAAGTCTCATTCCAGCGGCAGTCTTTGAATCAGCCTCCACTTTCCCGTAAAAAAAAAAAAAACTCCCCTAAAGAGTCAAACTAACTCAAACCTTTCGTCCCAGTTGAAGACCCAATGAGCCGATGGCCTCCTCGACTTGGCTCATTCTTTGTAAACACAGACAGTGAAAACGAAGAAGCATGCAGTCAAAGGCACCTAAATGTGGTTCAAACAGTTTGCGTTCCAGCTCATGCACTACTTAAAGGCTCCGTCAGAAATCAGCTGAACAAAGATGATCTGAAATCATGGCTGATTTTTGGGTGAGGTTCGGTCACGTTAACGCATTACCACCATGGAATTGTCAGGTGTGCAGCATAGATGTTTGAAACTGATAGTATGCTGGGATATTTTTCTTCTAGTGATGCATCTTTGTTCCTTTTCTTACTTCTCCTCTTCATTAAATGCACATGATCATACACATTCATCTCCAAACTCTATAAGAGCAGCTTCCCTTCTCTCCACTCTCTGCTGTCTCAGTGTTTTTCTCCCCCTTCATCATTGCTGAGGCTACTGATTCCAGTGCTTTTGCTTTCTTTTTCATCCTATCCCTTTATTTGCTTATTTCTTCATCCTCCACCATTTCTCTGTTTTGATCTCAGGCAACCAGTCAGCAGTCAATAATCTGTTAAATAGCATTGATCGTCACCATTTAGTTTCCTGGGCCAGCTACTTAGGTTGTAAAGCTGATCAATGGCTTTGAATGGGAACCACCAAGATAGAGGATTGACTGCTGGGACGCACTTTGCAATCATATCATTTGTCTTCATTTGCTGTTCAATTATTTGTCGTAATGGATGCTGTCACAAACTGCCCCATGCTAGCTAACAGTGGCCCACCAAGTCTGAAGCTATAATGTGCCAAGCTCACCCATCTCACCTTAGCTGTGCCCCTCTCTCATGTCTCACCCACAGAGCTGGTGTGTGAGCCCATAGAGGAAAGACATTATAGAGGAGAGCACGTTGTCAGTATACGACCACTTTCACACACGCACACACACACGCACACACTGACCTCAGTGACTGTGACCTGTGAGTGCATGCAGATGGTGCCCATGGATGGATGTGTATATGAAGTCTGACCCAGACTGGATTTCCTCTTCCCCTGGGCCCCTTCCTGAATTCATCAATCACTTGTTGTAGGACACGACTATGTGCGCCCTTGTATGTGCATTTCATCCACGTGTGTATGAGTACTTGGGTATTTCTCTGTGATATGTGAGTTTTGAGAAGAGCTGCAACTTATATATATATATATATATATATAATTTTTAATGCCAATAATTAGACATGAAGCAGATCATATAATACCAGCATCTGCTGGCACTACAACTATGAGCTAAAAAAAACTCACAGATTTCCAGTTTCAAGGTATCAAAACAAAGATTTTAAAATGTATCACACCATCTAATCACTTTTGTTTAAAACAAAACAGAACAAAATAACAGTGCAACATCCTTTCAGGGAATTGAACTCCATTCCCCTGGTTGATGGGAGGAGGGATGGGGGTCATAATTTTTTAAAGGAATAAATGCGTTGTTGTGCCTAAATAAGTGGTGGATGTGTTTTCTGAATTTTATGTTGCTTGAATGTATAGTTTCCTTAAATGATTAATTGGGGAGGAGAATTTCTGATATTTCAAAATTGAGGGGGTCCAGACACACAACCACTGCCCCCCACATACAGGTTTAAAGCATCTGCGCTGAACCTGCCATTAATTTCAGATAAATACTATCTGTCAAAGCTGGTTGCAAATATTTGTTTCAAAACAATGCTACCCTAAATAATGTGATGTGTGGTGTTCCTCTGGTAGACAAGCAATAAATATCTGGTTTTGACTATCAAAAATTAAAAGCTCAAACTCTCCACCATCTTTTGTTTTAACGAGGGAAAAGTTTGGAGTAGTTGTCCTTTCAGTCATTACACACAGCTGACTGACAGCTCGCAGCAAAAAGTGGGAGAGAGGACATTAGGGAACTTTTGGTCAAGGGTTATGGATGTTTTTATTACTTTTGCTGAGAATCTTATCTCTGCCCATGAACCATATGTTAGTGGAGAAAGCTGGATGAGGAGCTGAGTGAGGCTGCAGCATGCAGCAGCAGCCAAGGACACCTCTAAGTTCTTTGAACTCGGCTGAACTGATAAGGGTATAAAAGCGAGCAGAGGAGGCAGCTCAGGGCAGATTTTTGTGACTGGTCTTTATGTGCATCGGTACTTTATGTATATTTATGCAACCTGTCCTGAAAATCTGACCTTGCAAGTAAGATCCTGTTTAATTTTTTTCTTTTGCCGTTGAGTGTGATTCTTTTTGAGCAAGTAAGATAAGCAAGAATATTTTTCTCCTACAGAGGAAGCGCTAATCTGCACTACTGCACTACACTTAACACTGTTCCAGGCATCTTTTTGAAAAGATTGTAAACTGCAGCAACAATATGATTAAAAAAAATATATATATATATA
>NC_056500.1:28535483-28537043 GCF_014905685.2 Nematolebias whitei
TTTGAAAACTGTGACTTTTTAATACTGCACTATATTGATACTGTACACTGGCATATTCCTAATAATAGTGAAATTATCCACAAAAAATCCCAACTCACTGATCAATACACTTACACTTACAATACTAAAGTGCTGTGGTGTTTTTTTTTTTTTTTCAAAAGGCTTTCTATGCAGAAAGACCATGTTTTTGAAAGATTTTTGAGTTTACACAAATTAAACAAGTTAATATTACACTCAATTATATTTGTAGATATCCTTGAAGCTGGAAAATACTGTAAATTAGAAATACTTAAAATATTTAAAGTTGTTCAAGTATAATTATAGATAAGGATCACAATGCAGCATGGAAATAAAATAATCAATAATCAAGTTATGAATAGTGTTGTAGTACTCAAGACCGGTCTTGAGACCGGTCTCAAGACCACTTTTTGATGGTCTTGGTATTGTCTTGGACTCGACCACATTTGGTCTTGGTCCTGTCTCGGTCTTGGACATTGAGGACTCTGAGTTTTATTTCAAGACCAGTCAAGACCACAACTGTGGAAATGTCATTAAATTGCCAGAATATTGTGAAGTTTATTTGTTAACATCCTTGTTTGTATTGGATGCAAAACGAACTGATTCAAATCCAAGCGATAACGTGACTCATTTCTAAATACATGTTTTTGTTACTGCTGTCACGCCCACTCCCTTTCACTCGCATGCAATGCAGACAAGAGAATGTAATGTCGCAACCAGGAGTGGAAGTAAGCCAGTACGGATAATCTGTGAAAAGATTGAGCTCCAAGACTTGAGGTCTTGGTCTCGACTTGGTCTCAGACACCAAAAGTCTTGGTCTTGTCTCGTCTCGGTACACTCTGGTCTTGGTCTTGACTCGGTTTCGGTACACTCTGGTCTTGGTCTTGACTCGGTTTCAGGTTAGGTGGTCTTGACTACAACACTAGTTGTGAATATGAAAGTTGTAGAAAAGATTCAAAGATAAAACCTGTTTATTTTCATGTCATGACAGATGTCTGTGGAAAATCATAAAAAACTGATGTGACTGTTATTAAGTAATTCAATTTTATTAGTTAAATCTGAAATTTGCTGTTCAAAGTTTTCTCAACAGAAACAATTCAATATTTTTGAACTTTCTGTTTTAAAGCTTTCCTTCTGTTATAGGCCTTCAAAGAGACTAAAATGTCTCCTGCAGACTTCCTGGTGTAGTTTTGCTGGTCTTGGTCTGCCTTGTTCTATTTTGGGGGGTTTTATGGTGTTCTTTTAATAAAATGGGGTGGGGGGGGGTCCTGCTCTCATTCACATCCAGCAACTGTGGCTCATCTGGCACCACTTCCCTCACAACTCTCCTCCTTTCTACTGTACCTTCTCCTTTCTTTTCTTCTGCTTCTTCTTTCTACCTCCCTTGGTTTTATTGGGGGAGGTGTCACACCCCCTCCCCCCTCTTGTTTGAAGTAGCCCGCTCATATATCACAGCATTTCCTCGCAGGATATCCTCTTTTCCTGCCTGTCCCTCTTTTTTCTCCTTTTCATCATTACCCCCATCTCTAGAGTGATTAACTG
>NC_056500.1:28537143-28551869 GCF_014905685.2 Nematolebias whitei
GGGGGGGGGGGGTAATTCCTTGTTAACGCTATTTCTTTTCTGCACTTTAACACTTTTCCTATATGCCCAGTGGACCAACCTTCCCCCACACTGGCTGCTACAAGTGGCTCGGCTTCACGTCAGTCTTTGTTTTGGTCTTTTTGATTTGATGTGTGCTGACTTCACCAATCAGCTGACTTGGTAAAATATTACTCCCTCATGCTCCTTGAAGGACTTTATAGCGTGAAGCTTGATGTGCTTGTTCTGATTCGTACAATTTACCGATCATATTAAACTCTGAACTAATGTTGCATTTGTGCTTTACACTTGCGTCTTGAGATTTACAGAATTTATTTGAAATTGCACTTAAAGTGGCAGCAGGCAATTCTCTGATTATTGAATCTGTCATGTGCACAGATTAACTTGTTTTTCTTATTTGTGTGAAGGTTGTAATTGTGGAGTAACTCAATTAAGAGAGTTGAGATGCTCATCAGCAGATCAAATCATTCTTAGTGTGTGTGGTGTCTCTTTTCCTTCTGGTGTTGCTTGAGACTGTTTATAGAAGAGCAAAAATAATATTTACTTGAGGCGATAAGTCTCAAGTAAAAATATAAATATTAAAAATATATTTTTTGTACTTTTATAGATGTTTGTGTGTTATATTGTATGCTTTTATTAAAGAAAAAGAAACAAATGAGACAGGAAATGCAACTTTTTTTTTTATCACACAGTCACCACCATGAACAGTATGAAATCATGTAATTGCCTTTGTCTATCTGTTTGTTTATTTGTATTTTTGTCATGGTAGCAAAATATCTCAAAACCAGGGGATGGACTTTCAAACCAGTAGTGATTTTTAGCCTCTTTTTGTGGGTGCTCAAGGACCCCTCAATTTTAACTTAGTTCTCAAACCTTAGATTCACCGAAATATTGATTAAATTTAGAATAAATATGGAATAAATGATGACAATATTAAACGGGACAGTAAAATCTATTATTTGTTTCTGCACAAGTCGGATCCTTGATGTCACCTGTCAATCAACCCTGTAGGCATGTCACCAACTGACCAATCAGAGACCTCAAATTTTCCCGAAGTGCATCGCCCCTTACCTGCAGGAGCTACGTCTGTAGCATCTTAGCTTGTGTGTCTGTATTGTGCTCTGCAATACAGTTGTTAGCAGTTGTCAACCTGGGGTGGAGCGAGGGTGTTAGGATGCATGAAAGAAGCGGAGCATACTCTATTCACACAGGGAGAGCTGTTGGTCAGGCTACTTCTTGTTGTGCCATTAACTCTAAAATAGTTATCGAATCAAGTGTTACTTATGGAGGTAAACATAGATGTTTAACAGTTCGTTAAAATACACCAGATTGCAGGAATTGGCATTTAATTCATTCTAAATTTTCTGGGGGACGACTCCCAAATATCCCACCAATGTGGCCCCCCAATTTACAAATGCTTCTGACGCCAATGACCACCGTGTTGTCCAAGCCAAGACCTATAGCCCCCTGTTTCAAATTACTGGGATTAGAAAAACACTCATTGAATAAGAATTTCCAAGAGACTAAGTTTGAAGTCAGCTTGATTTAAAATGGACACAAATACTAATTGGACTTGGCAAATACAAACATGGCTATAACTCTGCCACTTTTACAAACATGAATAAAGAATTGTGTGGTTGTAGTTAAGACACATACACAACACATAATCCAAGCACTAACTGATGGTGTGAGATCTTTAACTAAAACTTTGGCATGCATATATTGGGTGATAAATGTTCCTTCAAGAAATGCTAGTTTGTTTATTTGAAAAATAGTTTATCTAGCCAAAAGTACTGTGCATAAGTGTTGGACTAACCTTTAAACCAACCAGTCTACATAAAACTGAAAGACTCTTTAATTGGATTGTAGGACTTGGATTGCTCAGAATTTGCTTTCTTTGCTGAACTCTTTCCAGTCTCTTAAAAACATGACTTTCAAACATGCTATTGTGCTGTAAATAGGAGGGCTCGCTTCTTTTTGTTATAGTTTATTTTAAATCTGTGTCTACCGGTAATATTCTCTGACTTTTAAGGATACACATCAAGCCCTGTTGTCATTTTCAGGGACAAGAACTGAACTGAACTCTTACAAAGAAAGGCAAAATTCAATTAAATTCAGTTTATTTATTTAGTGTCAAGTCACAGCAGACGTCATCTCAGGGCACTGGACAGAAACATTTATATATAAAAATAATAAGTTAACATTATTTATCTGAGGAGCAGACTGCTTTGAGTTTAATTTCATCGCAGACTCTCATCTTGAGCAAGCATGAAGGCGACAGTGGAAAGGAAAAACTCCCTCATGAGGAAGAAATCTCCAGCAGAACCAGGCTCAGGACAAGAGGCCATCTGCTTCAAATCTAAAGAAAACTTTATAAAAACTTTCAGAAAATCCTGAAAAACTATTGCTTAATGCCATTTTATTAGATCTGTTTCTTTACTCACACATGAGGTAAAGTTTGCACAAACTTTATTCCTTGAGTCTAAATAAATTAATGCATATTTACATTTTGCCAGTAAAATGTCCATTCAGAGGGCCCAGAAAAATCCACTAACAAATAACACAATGATTGTACTAATGTGCTTATTGTTTTGAACAGTTTTATTTTTTATTTTTAGGAAAATAAAGAATAAAATGTTCCTCTCAAAACAGATCTTTCTTTTTTCTGGTTACTTTATTATAGCAGATAAAACATTTTATTGGCTCTTTTGCAAATAGGCCTAATAAACCCCAGCTTCACTATCAGTTCATCCTCTTTGTTGTGTTTGAACTTTTTAGGGCTGACGTAACGTTTGATCCATTTACAACCTCTGGACCAGTCACTAAACAATTACTAAAGCTTTATTCCCGACTACTTACTCCAAGGAAAAGGCTAACAAAATATACTAATAACAAAATGATATCAACTAAGATCACCCCCTCTTTTTCTGTAGCACATTAAACGGGGAGCATCTTCACTAATGAAAAAGAGCTATGAATGTTTTTTAAGACCAAATTTCTTTATTGATGCAACAAGTTGCCTATTTTCAAATTTCAGCTTTTAAAGAAGTATTCTGTAAATTATTATCAGTATAAAAATAGTTTTGTAATCAGCTGCTTTAGAAAAGTTTTTCATATCTATGTTCAGTAATCAGTTTTTAAGTCACTGCCAAGAAGTCTTATTGCTGCGGTTTTTGTTTGATGTAAATGACTGATCAACACATTGCAATGTATTTAACTACTTTATATTATAGGTTTAATATAAAGAGCGTTGTGATTATACTCACAGATGTTTTATCAATGCCAGTAATTAATGGTACTTTTAATCCAGTCCGTTACATTTATACCCTCATTGCCCTTCATGTTTGATGTCTTCATCGCTACTGATGAGATCTAAAAAACATCGAGGATGCAGCACATTCTTCCACACATCTCCAATTTTATTTTTAAATTTTTTTTATAGGAACTTGAAAGGGGGAAGTCGAAGAGCAACATATCCAGGTCCAAATGAAATGAGGTGAAAGACTGAACTGATGGGCGATTAGGGAGAATGGGACGTTCTCCCTCATATTCCACACAAAATAAAAGCCATCCTTACATGAATATGAGGACATACTTAAATCTAACCAGAGATTGTTGCTTGTTATATTTATCTACCTGGATTATTGTGCATGCATCAGGACATACTTCAGGACAGTTTCCGGTTTATTTGCCAGAGAATCTGAGCTGCTAAGATCACCCCATGTCCTTCATCGCTCGCTCTCAGAACAATTTATTTGACTCTTCTTTGTCCTTATTATCTTTTTCTTTATGAGTGTCATTATTCCCTTTCTTCTTCTCCTTTAATTTGGACTTGGGCTGTTTCTCTTTCATTTTTCCCTCCTTTTTCTCCCTCTCCTCAGTTTTTGTCTCAATGCCCTTGTTGTCATTAACCCCCCCCCCCCCCCCCCCCCAGCCCTGCTCCCTCCCTCTGCTCCTCCACCCTTCCTTATTTCTCTCTTTGCTGTCTCACTTTTTTGTCTTCATCACTCTGCCCTCTTTCACTCCTCCACCCACCCCTTTTTTTTCCTCCTCCGCATCCCTCCATCCCTCGCTCTCTTCAGCTCAGGACAAGGAGGTGAAAGCCAAGCGGATTACAGTGGCAGTTTAATCTGGTTGACCCACCAAGGGATTGCTCTCTGCTTTGCTGTGAGGTTGCAGAGCTGGAGGGCAACTGGGCTGAGTTTGTGGGTGCACTGATGGGAGGGGGGAGCGGGTGAAACCAAGGATACCAGGTAGCAAGGTGAGGGTTTGGTACACAAAGAGCCAAGGAGCAGCAAAGAGGGTGGAAATGATTTGAATTTGGAGAGTTTGACTTTTCAGGAGCTGTGCTGAAATGCTTTCCAGGACAGGAATGTTTCCGAGCACATTAACATTTGTGCGTGCATGTGTGTTGCAGTGCCAGAGGTGGGGGAAGGGCTTTGGTTGTTATTAAGAGATGGAATATTAATGCTACTTTGCCTCTAATTTCCTTCCATCTGTCATCAAGTTGTCCTCTGTATGCTTTGTCTGCGCGTCTGTCTCATCCTATGAATAGATACACTTCAGATATTAACAGACAATTAGTCTGCTCTGCGTTTCAAAGAGAGAATACAAAAAATGTCCTTGGTGATTTTTCTTTTCTTCTGAAAATATCAAAATCTTATTTTGTACCATCTTGTCAGAGTCATTCAGACTCATGTAGCTTTGATCCACATTAAACACCCAGACGTAGGCCTTGCCAAATTTATCAGTTCACCAAGACTGCCATTATCAACTGCAGGTCATTCGTGTTTGTTTTTATTGCTATTTTTAATCTCCTAAATTTTGAACATGCAGAGTGGATATTGTGACAATAAACAAGAAGGGCATTTGGTTTAGAGATTGTAAATCCCATTGTTAAGGGGTATTTCCTTTTTATTACTTTAATATATTGAGTTAACTTTAACCAGTTTAAGTAGGTATCCACTACTACAGTTATGTACTATATGTTTTATCAACTATTTTAGGGATTAAAAAAAAATACATTGCCATTTTCTACCCATCCTTGACTCATTAACTCTTACTGTCAATCTGGATTATTTTTACTTTTTTTGTGAATTTATGCTAAAAATATGATTA
This sequence comes from Nematolebias whitei, assembly GCF_014905685.2. Taxonomy (NCBI): domain Eukaryota; kingdom Metazoa; phylum Chordata; class Actinopteri; order Cyprinodontiformes; family Rivulidae; genus Nematolebias; species Nematolebias whitei. The sequence continues at coordinate 28,542,280 of NC_056500.1, forward strand.
CATTTACTTTAACAATTTTAGGACTGTTATTGTCTAATACTGTAGATACCAACTCAGTTGGGACCATTTGTTCCCCTGGAGATCAATGCTGATATTAACTCAAGAAATAAACATATTTTGGGGTCCTGGTTAGAATTAAGGTCTGAAATGAGAGAAAGCTGGGGTTACATAAAAAAAAAAGACTGCTCAAAGACCCTCTAAGACCATATGCTCTTTTTTTTTTTTTGGAGTACCAACGTCCTAAGGAAATGGCTGTGGTGGAGGTAGTGATGCTCAGTAAAGTCCATTTCACATTGAATAACTTTTGTGCCAAATATTTCAGTTGTTAAAAATGTTTGTAGACAGTGGTTGAAACCCATAATTGGAGGTAACTAGATGTCAAAATGATGATTACCAGTGACTGTTTGTGACCACTTCAAAGACACAACTTGTGGCTTTTACCTACACATCACAAGCTCAGATTTTCTTGTGCTAAATGTTATTCTGATTGAAATCAAGGAACTGATATAAAAACCTCCAATTTCCTTGAATTTTGCCAGATATCTTTATCCAACACTGTATTTGAATCAGTTATTTAGAAAAAAGAAAAAAAAAAAACACTTTGACTTTAATTGATCCCAATAATCAGTATTAAGACCTAACCTCGGTAAAACTCCTGCAGCCTGAGCTTGGTTCAACAGGACTTTTTATTGTGACGCCAAAGCCTGCCTCTACTTTTGTATCAGTTTTTTCCCCCTACATATTTTGTCTGTGTACCATTAGTTAACTAGTTTCTTGTTTTATTTATTAACTTTTTATTTTGACTCAATATGAACTACTTCACACCAATAATATAACCAACTGAATAGTAAAATGAACAATCTGAGACTTCACTTACAGTTCAGCTGTGACATCTAGAAGTACTTATCATGTCACACCTTCAGAATAAGAAACACATCTTAGTCCTTTTCTCCTGACTTTATGACCTTATGTTCTCGAACACCTGTACTTATGCACTTCAAGCTACAATTTTTATCTTTTCAGTTGTCCTCTTTCAAAGTTCAGTTAATCCTTAATGTTTGGAAAATCTGAAACAGAATGTTTACATGTCTTGTTGCTCTAGTTGTAGCTAGTTTTGTTGCCACAATGCACTGATTCCCAGAGAAATCTGACGCTCCAGTCAAGGGGATCTGCCTTGATCAAACAGGATGTTAGTTAAGTAGCTGTCAGAACACAAAGACTGATCACAGTTCAGACATTAAGTGTCTTAACCTGTGCATCAAGTGGAAGCAGACAAAAAGCTTCCACGTAAAAAGAAAGCTAGAATCCGGCACTGGCATATGGAAGTGACTCTGACAATTCGGTGCCGTTTTAATGTCTTAAATAGCTTCTTGTACAGTGCTGAACGCAGCACGGGGGTCTGAGGCAAGCTGTGTCTGCAGCTCTGTGTGCGTCTACAATGCCTTTCATGTCACTCGTATCAGCCTTGCTTTCATCAGTCCTCCCCCGCTGTGCAGTTTCAGAGGAGGGGTCCAGTCGGCGAGCCGGATTAGCTTCCAACTGGTGCTTGTCCAGATTCTGATTCTGAAGGAGGGGGGCTTAAAGCGGGCTCGCCTCAGAAAAAGACGAGAGGAAGGAACAGGAGGGAGAGAGGGAAGAAAAAAGACTCCTGGGGGGTGATGCTCCTCTCCATTTGTTTACCTTGCAATTAATGTGCCGGATTGTCCACTGACAGAGATGAGAAAGTCAAGTGTGTGAAGAATGGAGCGATAGCCTACCGCTGATGCAGAAATACGAACCAGTGTTGTTTATTACGCGAGGGCTGTTCAAGATGTGACTTTTTTGTGTTTTCAAGTTCACATGCAGGATCTTGGTCAGGGCAGAGGTAGTGGCATCCACTGAAGTTAAACAATTCAATTCAGTTTATTTATACAGCACCAAGTCACAACAGAAGTCATCTCAGGGCACTGAACATAGACATTCATATATATATATATATATATATATATAAAATTTAACACTATTTATCTGAGGAGCAGACTGCTTTGAGTTGAACTTTGTTGCAGACTCTCATCCTGAGCAAGCACAGAGGCAACAGTGGAAAGGAAAAACTCATGAGGAAGAAACCTCCAGCAGAACCAGGCTCAGGACAAGCGGCCATCTGCTTCGACCAGCTGGGTTTGAGACGAACAGGAAGGAGGAATAGATACACAATAGCAGGTCAAGAATCACGTTAAGATATAAATAATTTCAAATGCAAACTATTCATACGTATGCATTTGTAACTACCGGTATACATTTTAAAATATGTGGTCAATTTGTCCTCCAGTAGTCTAAGTCTATGGCAGCCAAGCCAACCCTAACTACAGGATTTATCAAAAGGAAAGTCTTAAGTCCAGTCTTAAATCTGGACAAAGTGTCAGCCTCACGGACAGAAACTGGAAGTTGGTTCCACAAGAGAGGAGCCTGAAAACTGAAAGATCTTCCTTCCATTCTGCTCTTGGAAACTCTAGGAACCACAAGGAAACCTGCAGTTTGAGAACAAAGTGTTCTGTAAGGAAAATATGGAACAATAAGATCTGTAATATAAGATGGAGCTAGGTTGTTGAGAGCTTTGTAGGTTAGAAGTAAGATTTTGAATTCTATTCTGGATTTGACAGGGAGCCAATGGAGAGAAGCTAAAACTGGAGAGATATGATCTCTCCTACTAACTCCAGTTAAGACTCTGGTAGCAGCATTTTGGATCAAATGAAAACTTTTTCAATATGTTTTTGGACACTTAGACAACTAATCATTGCAATAGTCCAGTCTAGACGTTATAAAAGCGTGAACCAGTTTTTCTGTATATGTGCGAAACTGTAAAGATGTGCCTTTTTTGCAAGGACTTTTCAGTCGCACAGTACTTAACATCCAGGCTCTGTTAGCATAGTGCCACCCTGCCACATGGCTGCCTGAGGACTTTATTTTAGGTCGCACCAGGTGCAACAGTTTCGGTCTGGTTACATGATCCTAAACGAATGTGTGTGTGAGTATATGACGAGCTATGATTGTGTACTGGATCGTGCTTGTGTGTGTGTGTCTGGAGTCCAGGAAAGGTCAGAGATTGGGTGGAGGTGCCAGGAATAGGGGTGCAAGATGCCTGTGTGTCTACACTGGGCCATGTGAAGCACACACACATATTTGCATACGCACAAATGCAAGGCCTCCAAACCTAGTAGCACAGCAGAACAAAAGCTAGTTCAGGTGTTTTGTTTTTTCCAGTCTTCCTCTCCTCCGTCTGCTGCCTTTGACTCATGTCCATCTCCAGCATTGTTCTTTCCTCTCATCTCTTCTCTTCTTGTCTCATGTAAACACGATGTTGCTTTCTGGATCTGGGATGCCTGAGGGACAGAGCACAGACAGGAGCCCCGTCACCATGACAACAGTTTCTCCGAGCTGACTGACTCCCAGACACCATTGGCTGAAGGCTTGTTGGGGGAAGGGGAGGAGAAGTAGAGTGAGAGAAGTGGGAGTAAGTTAAGCAAGGGGTAGAAAGACAGAAGGGGGCATAGCTGTGTGTGTGTGTGTGTGTGTAGTGCAAAGGAGATAACTGAGCAAACGACCCCATTTCTCCTCATGGGGCTGTGTGTAGGTGTATGTGTGTGTGTGTGTGTGCTGGTTTGATTTGAAGGAGTTTAAACGGGAGAGGGGAAGGGCTGAGGAGGATCAGGGGTGTGTTAAAGGGCGTGGAAGCATGTGTGTAAATGATCTTCTTAGAGTCAAGCTGCTGGTCCAGGTTGTGTGTAAATGTATAAATGTGTGGACACTTGCATTCACGACTGCATCCTCCTGAGCTCATGAATGATTGTTTCACTTTGCTGCTCATATCATTTAGCTACTTTAAGGCTCCCTTTTGAATAAAATAAAAACAATGCAGGCTTTCAGATAGTTCAGATATTTTGAAATGGGGGTTTTGTAGAAAGTCGATTTACAGTTGTTACTTTGAGCAACATCAGTTTGGAGAAATAGGACTTAAAACTGTGTTACTTAAATACACACATTTGTACTGAACATTTTTTTAACTTAAATGCACAGTTTTTCCTAAGCAATCTTTATATTTGTTGTGTCTAAAAATGATGTCATAAACACGGCACCATATCTAGGCATGTCTTCATCCAAATGAAAACACTGATAAAACTGTAGTAACTATGTAAGACCTGTATGTGGCGTTGTACTCCTGCCACGAAAATAAACCAAAAACAGGAAACAAGGCATTGACGGGGCCTAAAGCTTGCATGGTGGGTGTGAAACACAACAAGAAGAAGACACCCTTGGGTTATAGGTGACATTAGAAGTGGGGCTGAGATGTCATTGTTTTAAAATATTGTGTTTTGACCATATTCACGAAAATGCAAAGATTTTGTTTCAACACTGTTTCTGTGTGGTCTCATGGCTCGAACAATAAAACAACTAACGTTTGTTTATTCACAAGAAATGTTCACCTGTGGGATGGCTTTTATGTCTTGACTGAATAGCTAAGAGCTAGTCTGAGTGATGTGGACACTGCCTTCTTAAAACAACTCTCAGAAATGTTGTTGGGGTTCCTTCAAATGCCATTTTAATATATTTCTTATCACCATTAGTATGTGTTATGGGTGTTATGGGTATATGTTATGTTTGTTACATATGTTATGGGTATTTACATACATTTCAATTTCATGATTATTTCCAAATGCAACCACAGCAGCTGAAGCACTTCTGGTGCAGCCTGGAGTACTTCCAGCAGGAATATCATATTATTTCTGTAGGAATAACTTTAGTTTAGGGTGGCATTAGTACCCTTTGGTCTTGGCATAACCATTAGATTATCAATCCGGTCAGAATTAAACTTTTTTTTTTTTCCAAACTGAGTTTTTTTTTTTTAGCACTATCTACAACAGGTAATATAATATTTGTTCAGAACTTTTTTCGCAGACCCCCATGTAAAGATCTGAACTGTCCCTTTAAGTAAACCTAGAATAGCAGGTTTATACAAACTACATGCATTAACTTCCTTTGAGCTAAACACTGATGTGAGAAGGTGAATGGCTGCTTCACATCCAGTCTAAAGATGTAGACCCATGCTATGATACTGACATGTAAACTCTGAATTATCATTAAACAATAAAGATTTATTTTTACTGAAATTGTGTTAGTTTTCAAACCTCCGTTTTAGCGCTGCACCAGTAAGCAATCTATTGTTTCAGTGATAAAAAAGCTCAGCTCGCTGCTTCTGCTCTGTTCGGCTGGTGTCAGAGACCAGCTGCACCTATGAGCATCTGCACATGCAAGGTTATGCTTGTTGGTTATTTTCAGGTTTTTGCAGCTGACTGACAGGGGGAAATAAAAAATATACAGTATATCTGTTTTATGAGAAATTTAAATAAAAATAAATAGTACTTCAAACTAGGGATGCACAATATTATCAGCATGGTATCAGTATTGGCCGATATTAGCGTTAAAGTTAAATATCGGATATTTTTCATTCCTTCAACCTTTATTTATACATGTTGGCCATTCCATCAAAAACTCACTGATATAAAAGATGCTTTTTGTATGACAACCCAGTGACAAGGATGCCTGCAGCGCCAGCACAACGTGATGACGTCATGTGCGCCTACCTGATCTGATCACGGCAGAGAGGAAGAAGTCAAAATGTCGACATGTGGACATTTTTTTCATTGAGGATATTGGATTCCGAAGATTGTTGGACTACGTTGAGTCTCGCTACTTCGTCCCCAGTCAGAGATATTTTTCCAACGTAGCCTTACCCGAGCTACAAGCCGTCATTTCCTACATCATTGAGAAGCTAATAGTCGATAATACATGGGTGTGTTTTACTAAAGACATTTGGACATCAAATGTTAGCCCCGTTAGCATGATTAGTCTTACAGCACAATGGATAGACAAAAACTTTAAAATTAAAAAGGCTGTCCTTCATGCACAAGAGTGCAGAGGATCCCACACTGCAGCTAGGAACCTGGAACAAGCCTCCACAAGTGAAACAGCATCTCAGGTGACTAATGCTAATAAATAACATTTAACACTTTTCATTTAATATAAGTTAAAGTGCTATGCATATCATATGGCTGTTACTGAATATATGTCACCAGCTCTTACAGCTGTTACACAATTTTTGTAGCAAATAAGCCTAAATAAGAGGGCTACGTTCCGAGAATATTGGTATCGGTATCGGTTATCGGCCAAATAAGTTTTAACATCGGATATGGGATATCGGCCCAAAATCCAATATTGTGCATCCGCACTTCAAACCAAAAAATAAATAAACAAGACATCCTGTGGTCTTTAAACTTATTTTTGAAATCAACAAAATATGTGTTTGGAACCTCAATCTAGATGACATACAACCTTCATTCATGCTCAGACAGGGAACAAATAAGAACTGCAACTGTTGTGATGGGTGGGGGCATTTTCTATCGTTTCTAGAATGAAAAAAATCTGCATTTTTGCATTGATTGGTTACAGAAAGACACCAAACAGCCAGTAACGTTTTTGTTCCCGGCTTATGTGAATTGATATTAAAAACATTAGATCTGCGGTTGCCTTGTGTTTGCATTACTGTACCTGCAGAAGGGCTGTAAAAGGCAATGCACCATGTTTATGTGAAGCTTGGCAGTCTGCCAGCTGAGGAGATATTTCCCCCTTTTTGTGTGTAGCAGAGGGAGAAAGGCAGGTTTGTGTGCGTATCTGTGTCTGCAGCTCCGTGTGAAGTGGGTCTTCCTGCCGTTTTGTGATCACTGGCATATTTAGACTAATCATGGAAGAGCGGGGGGGAGCATGTGTCTCCATGAATGTGATCTTGGGTGCTCCGTGCTGTTTGTCTGTGTGTTTTGGTGGCTGTGTATGTGTGTGTGTTTGGGATAGAGCAGCTCACACAGGGGGGGCATAAACATCTCGCGTGGTGGTGTATCCACACACAAACATGCTGAGATAGAGAGAGATGTATTAAGAAGAAGAAAGAGGAGGAGAGAAAAATAGAGGGGAAGAGAGCAATGAAGTAGAGGAGGTTGCTTCTAAATCAGAACCAGAGGTTGAGACAGGGTGACGGAGCAGAGGCTCTGATGGAGGGGGGAGGGTGGTCAGTGTGTGTAGGTAAGGGGTGGAGGAGAAACAGGAGTGAAACTGTAAGCATGTTTTCTCCTGATTTTAGTCCAAAATCAAACTCTTTATGTTTTAATTGTTACATTCACTTCTCACTCTTCTTCTTATGTATCTTTCCTTCTTCTTCTCTTCTATTGCTGTCTCCCCCAGCATGTCCTCGTCTCTGTGTGTTAGTGTGTGTGTTGTCCCCTCCGTGGTGCTCTCTCTGTGCGTGCCTCTGCCGGCTGAGACTGTGCCGGGGATATTTCTGTCAGCTCGTGTTAATTTATTGATGGCGACGCTGGTGAGAGTCCGCCTGCCCACATGTGTGCCTCCTCCTAGAGAAAGTGAGGTGTTCTCCGCAAATCTTCACCTCCCTTTCCTCCTTTCCTTCGTCCACTCAGTGACTCCTCGGAAGTAAATATTGGACAACCTCTGTGCTAATGACAGCACAAGGTCGACCCCCGCTAGTGTTCGCTCTTTGACCTCTGACGGATCTCGCTCCTCTGTCCATGATCTCTGGCTCATGTCAGGAGGGGGTTGAAAGCTCAGTGTCACTGAAATGGAAGTTTAAATTAACACACACCCACACACACCACTGTCTTTGACTAGAAGCTATTGTCAGTGCTGAACTACCAGTACATGCACTCCCCAATATGCTTCTGTGAAGAAAGAATGCAGATTAAATACATTTTGAATGATTTGTATGTCAGGCCCAGTATCAAAGTGGGAGGTCCAATAATTTACAAGCTCTTTATTAGTTGTTTTGCGCCTTCGATGGCAAAGGTGGAGCAATAACGTTTTTGCCCTTGTCTGTGTGAGTTGTGTGCATTTGTTTGTCTGTACCATATTAAGGGTGCATTCACACCAGCCCCGTTTAGTCTGCTTTAATCCAACTCTAGTCCATTTGCCTAGAAAGTCCGGTTCATTTGGGGAGGTGTGAAGGCACAATCGAACTCTGATACAGACCAAAAAGCGAACTCTGGTCCACCTAAATACCTAGGTCTCGGTTCGAAGTGAACTCTGGTGTGGTTTGAATGCATTGTGAATGCAAGCAGACCGAAGACCGCTCCCAAAGCAGGAAGTGGACTACAGCGCAGGGCATTCTGTGTAAATACAACCAAAACAAACGCACATTTCTCAGACCCCATACGGAGCTGTCTCAGCCACCCTGTGTGAAAAACAACATTCTCCATGGTCTTCTGCCTCATCTTCCACTCATGCTGAGTCCATGGTTGAAAAATGACAAAACAGAAATCTTAAAACCACTAAAATTTGATGCCACTCCATTTTTGTTTTTATTTTCAGAAGAAGTGTCTTCAGAGGTTTTTGTGTTGTTTCCTTCTATAGTTCTTGGTGCAGCGCTACCACAGGTGGGGGGACAGGTTGACTCGATTGACTCAGTGCAGTGTGAATGTGGACCGCACCAGCTAAAAATGTAAACAAATGTTGATTATTGGTCCCCGATCAGAAAAAGGTTTGTAGGCTCTTGTAGGCTCGATCATCCAGGTAGATTATAACAAAAAAAGGTTACATCATTTTATCTGGACCAGTTTCTCCCCTAAAGAAACTGGTCCAGATAAAATGATGTAACATTTTTTGTTGTCCCCAATAGAACCGAGTCTACCAGACTATCAGGTGTGAAAACGACCTAAATAAAACTCCCAGAAATTAATATTTGGATGAACAACTACAACAAACTGATTTCTGGATTCAGCTTAACAACATGGCCACAATTGCAAAACAGTCAGCCTACAATAGCTAATGGCTATAACTATAACTCAGTAAATGTTTACAGTTTTTAAGGCAAAATGTGGTGTGTAAGTTAAGACTGATCACCATTTTATACTCTGCTATGGGATTTTGTTGAAAATGTCATATGGCTGCCACAGCTAATCAGTCTTAGCCTACACAAAATTGGCTACAACTTACCATACCACCATACAACTTGGGATGGTGGGGGTGTGATATGCATTTGTTTAAGAAATGCTAGGACTTTAATCATTGTTTTCATTTTCTTTTATTTTTTTTTCTATTTGCATCTAAATCCAACATTACCTGAAGGAGAAGAAGCAAACTGAAAACCGCTTATTTTGCTTAAAATTAGCCCGTATAAGCTACATCAGTTTCATTTATCCCCTGAAAGATAAATTAATTCAGTTTGTGTAGAATATGAGAAATTACAACACATTTATAATGAATCACTTTAAGACCACTTAAAGACATAACCCAAAACAAAGTTTGTTTCATAACTGTAAAGTTCAAACTGCAGACAAGTAAAATGAAAGTTTTCGTGGTTTTCTAACTGGTTGATTTGCTTTGTGTACTTTGTTGTCAATAACGAAAGTGACTGTTTCGTTAAAGGTTAGGATAACTTGTGTTTTATTAACCATCTCCCCCCCTCCCTCCCCCCCCACCCGACCGGAAGAGACAAACAAAGAAACTGAACAAAAAACAGAAAAACGCAAATCGAATACATTCACGCCCCACTA
>NC_056500.1:28551969-28557583 GCF_014905685.2 Nematolebias whitei
CCCCCCCCCCCCCCCCCCCCCCCAAAAAAAAAAAAAAAAGAGGGGAAGGAGTGAAGTTTCATGGCCTGACCTCTAAAATCTGTACTGTCACTATCAATGTCATAAGAACTCAACTCACAAAATCGTCACTTTGTAAAATGAAAAAGCATAAACTTTAATACGGTTTTACAAAAGCAGCAAATACTTGTTTTAATTGGAATGGACAACAAGCGGACAACAAAAGGATGTTTTAATGCATGTATTTTCACCATAGACAGAAGCTTACAAGCTCTTAATGGAATAACAAAGCAGAATTTTACACTTTAAGCACTTGTACTGACTGAACTGAAAATACTTATATATGACGTAAGAGCAACTGAGAGCCCATACAACTCCAACCCCCTCTGCTTCTTCAACATTCCTAATTTCCCAGAACTATCCCATCACTTTTCATCTTACATAGCATCCCTAACCTGTACACTCCTTTTATTTTCTCGGTCTACTTTTTCTCTTATACTTCTGAACGCAGTCCCGTCATCCATTCTGCCCTTTTCCCACTATGTTTCACTCCCTTTCCCTCTTTCTCAACATGCCTCTGGGCCCACAGAGTTTCAGGGAGCTCCACAGACCTTCCATTGTCTTGGGAATGTGGTTTTCTGTCCCCACTCACCTCCTCCTCCTCCTCCTGTCTGGTGGGAGACGATGTAAGGAGGTGCCCAGCTCCTGGGTCCTCAGGGCCCCTGGGTTAAAGCCTCTAACCTGTCTGACCTTATCGGGACCTGGACTAGGACAGCTGATCAAGCTAAACTTGGCTTTGGCCAGAGGCAAATATCTAAATGCTATTTAAAGAGGACTCTTGACATTTGTGTTTGCCTGATGTGAAAACAAAGCAACAGAGTTTGATAAAAGTTTGTGCAAACTTGTAACAGCACCAACATACTCTGGTATAAAACATGTTACAGAGTGTTTAGTCCTAGATTTACCGTGATGTGCTGAATGCTGCCGACTGTCTGTATTAGGAAAGCAAAGGCTTCATGGGAATATCTATATTTATCAAAATATTGGAAGCTGATCTCATCTGTCGTGACTCAGGAGGTGGAGGTGGTCTACATGGTGGTGCCTGTGGGATACAAAATGAAAATAGGTAGCGTGCGCCTCATGTGTTTCACAGTGTGTGTGCGCTTCTCACATGCACAACCCTCCCCCCTTCCTCCTCTATGTCTGGCGCTCAGGATGACTGCTCCTTTGGGAATGCCCTCCCTGCTTGGCCCTACACACATACTCACACTAGCACACACACACTTCAAAATAGAAATGGGGTGAGTGGATCAGACTGGCATGGAATGGTTTTAGATGTCTCGTTTGTCTCTGCTGGTTTCTAAACATAAGATGCATAAATTCAGCTCCGTAGATGGAGAAGAGTTTGGATCGAATGTTAAATGTGTTGCAGTACAACACGGTTAATTTCAGTCCCAAGCTGTGAGGCTGGACTTAATTTTCCTCTTTACTCGACTTGTTTTCTTTGCGACCACATTATGCAGAACATTATACGGTAATTCTTTAACTGTGGCGAGCTGAAGACGGCTGGCTTCAGCTTTGAGGTCCACGTGTTGCTGAAGGCACTATGGAATGTGTACAGCCCAGCTCTAAAATCCTGCCTGCTCAATATTTCTCATGTTCATAGTATATAGCACCGCCACTTCCCTTTTCTTTTCATCTTGCACTTTCTCAGCGCTGCAGAAATATAATCCAGTTGTCTGAGCAGAACACAAAAGAAAACGGGAAAGTAAGCAGAAGAGTATGAAAGAATGCCAAAAAATAAGGTGGAGGTAGGTATTGCTAACAAGGTTTCTAGAGTCTTTTCATTTTTAATAGTCCCATAGGAGGTCTGGCTGAAAAAAGTGTTCTGTTCCCTTTTTAAATCTTGGCAAAGTTCGACTGCAACAAATTCTAATAGAAGTACTTTGAAGGCTGCAGGTTAGGTAAAACTGTGCCACAATGTATAGACAGGCTCTTTGAAACTATGGCTCTTTCAGCTTTTTTATTAAAGTATTTTAAACCCAGATTTAAACAAGAAATACATTATTGATAACTGGTTTCCACTATTCAGAATTCCTAAAAAAGTTTTCAGCTATGTTGGTTTTTGTTTACTGAGAAGCTACTTATTAGGTCAAAGGTATTGTCCAGCCTTAATATTCTTCTCTGTGTCCACATGTGTTGATGTTCACACTCGTTTTCATGTTTTTTTGAGTCAAATGCACCTCAGCGTTGGACTCAGGCTTCACTCCAGCCTGTAGGTGGCGATAATGAGCTGCTTTTATCATCTTTCTATTCAAAAAACGAGAATAATTTAGAAAGTTTGGAAAGTTTCATAGCTGAAACTTGAAGCTGTTTTTTTTATCCTTGTTTACTCAAACTAATAACTTCCACTCTTTGTAATTTGATTCACAGTCACACAAGTTGTCAGCACTCTCAGTCTATGAGGTCACTAAACGGGGGGCTGTAGGCTGAAAACAAAATGGATGTCACAAAGACCTCATGGTCGAGCAGATTAGGAACCAAAGAAATTGCCCGAACAAGAAGTTTTCCTGTTTTAGTTTTCTGTTTGCATTGTACAGCTGGGCTTGTCATCTGCAAATGAACAGGAAGGCTGGAATCATTTTTATAAGCACAATCCAAAGGGATCATTTGGACATTTTTTTTATTGAAGTTCTGTCAAATATCACATTTCATGCTCAATAATCCAGGTAGAAAATCCAACAAAGTTCAGTCAGGTCATCTGGAAGGTTTCTTTTTTTTTGTTTGTTTGTTGAGACCTTTCATCCTTCATCCAAAGGACTTCATCAGTCCAAGGAGCCACAACAAACTGAGTCCCACAATCAGCACACTCACATAGTGGACCAACCAGTTTGATGGTGATAAGATGGTTTCTGGGGCCCACCCTCTCTCTCATCAAGTCCTCTGAGGCAGCCATAGCCAAAGTGGTTCAAAACATCAAAGTTTATGCTCAATAATCCAGGTAAAAAGTCAGTCAGGTCCTCTGGATGGTTTCTTTTTTTTTTTCTTTTTTTTTGAGACGTTTCATCCTTCATCCAAAGGACTTCATCAAGCACACCAAAGCAAGGTGTGCTGCTTGTGGGACTCAGTTTGTTGTGGCTCCTCAGATTGATGAAGTCCTTTGGATGAAGGACTAAATGTCTCAACACAAAAACAAAGAAACCATCCAAATGACCTGACTGAACTCTTTTGAATTCTGTCAAAGAGTTAATAACTTATCAGCCATGACATTTATCAAACAACATGCATCTCATTGTTTTATCTTGTTTGCTTAACTGAACAGCATCTGTGCTGCTATATAAATGTATGAGTGAACATAGACTGCGTTAATGCTGATGTGTCGAGGCTGCTCAATGTCCACAAGAAGTTGAGTAAACTTTTGAACTAGAAGCACCGGTCAGGTGGACTGACACATTCAGCTTAAAAAGGATTTTAAAAAAACGAGCGCTGGTTTGGCTAGCCATTAGTTTAACCTTTTGCCTCTTCCTGCATGCTTTTTGACTGATGACACAACAAAACTATTTTTAAGTATTTGACAAAACATCACTACAAAAATGACCAACAGTCCATGCAGGTTGGTTAAATGTCTGCTGAATGCATAGGTCCTATTACGTCATTTAGTTTCAGGCATATTTGTATTTGCATTTAAGACAAACATTTGCACAACTATACAGCTGATTAACAATAATTTTCTGTTATTAATTTTAATTTAATTTGATTTATTTAAACAAATGCTTCACTCCTCTTTGCTAATTCTCCAACTTAACAGTTTATTACCAAACAAACAAAAAAAATGAATTAAAAAAGACGCTCATTATTTCAATGACCTCATGAAGACAATAGAAAATAATATTTAAATGAGGGGATAATTAGTTAAACTGCTCAAGTTGACACCAAACAAACATTTGAATGCTGTCAGACGTATTTAAAGTTTAACGACTTCTTTACAAACAAAGCACTTGTTGTTTAAATGAGTCCAGAGTTTAAATGAGCACTTTTCTCTGTTAGTCACGTGCAAATCAATTTTATTACTGTATTTGTTGACCATTGTTTGTCTTTAGAAATACATTTTCTTTAGCATCTCCCTCCACAAAAAAAAAAAAAAAAAAAGATTATAGTAGATGTAAATAATGTATATTCAACCATAATCTCACATATTCACTACAATTGTTTGAAAATGCATCCGTCACTTTTACTGTCTTTGCTGTAAACGTTAAAGGTAAAAATAAAAAGCTACAAATGAACAATTGGTTTTTAAGATTTTTATTTGTTTGTGCACTTCTTGTATTACCATTTCCATCGCCTCCTTTCAGATTATTTTTTACAAAGCTCAGACTGTAGCTGTAAACCTGTCGATTTGTTTTTCTTGTGGTGGTTTTTCTCCTCTGCGCAGGTGGAAGAGTTAAAAGTGATGGTTGAGGTTTTTGTGGCTGAAAATCAGGAACATCTCACTTGCTGGGTCTCTTGGTTGAGTCTGTACAGGCTGAGGTGTCTGAGCGTCTGTTACGACAGATATTCTCTCTACGTTTCCCGCTGAATGTTGGTATTAACAGGGCGACAGATGAAAGACAGACTCCACTGGATTCTAAGTTACCGAGATAAAACACCCGACGTAGCTGATGTGTTAAACTGCTGAACATTTATTTACATTCCAGCTACAAGAAAACCCGTGCAGCCGTCCTGGGAATGCAACATGCATCACCGCTTGCAGCTTTTGCAGCAGAAGTGTTTCAGGATGTTCTTACATGTTTTTGAATCATCACTTAGACATTTTCGGGCGCATCAGCTGGCTCAGTCCTGATCTGTCACGCTCCCTGCCCTGCAAAGTTTAGCATCTGGACTCAGTGAATTAAAAGCGATCAGAAGAGGACAGAGTATAGTGTTTGATCCATCATTCTTCCCAACTTTCACTTGTCATTTTCTGAGAAAATGTCACACTTTCCGTCCAAAGGACCTGACTTAACTTTGTTAGATTCATCTACCTGGATTATTGAGCATAGATCAGGATAGTCACACACTTTTCTTTTTACTTCCGTATTCCTTGCACTGGGTTTTGTCTCCATATATCAGGCACTCCTTTATTTTCTAATTAGCTAGATTAATATGCTTCAATTAGGCACATTTCAAAGTCTGCTTCTTGCTTTCAGAATGTGTTTCTGACTGTGGATGAGCAGCGTTAGGACAACCTGTCTGCGTTTTACACCCAACACTGACTATTTAATGAAGGAGTGAAAGGCCACGGGCGGAGGGTGTGCCGGGGATGCAGATCACTTATGTGTGTGTGTGTGTTTGTGTGTGTAATTAAAGACAAGTATCAGCAGGGGGGACCTGTGTTACGAAGGGTCACTAAAAGAGCAGCAGGCCATTGCTGAGCTTTGGTCATTAACTACCAACCCAGCGTATAAAGACTGCTGTGTGTCTGTATGCAAGTGTGCGTGTGTGTGTGTGTGTGTGTGTGTTTTACGTGTATGCGTGTGAGAGTGAGTGTGTGTCAAGAGGTCAGCTACTGAAATTCTCAACCTCAGCATGTGTTTTACTCAGTTCATGCATGGTTTGTGTTTACACTAACAGTTCTTTT
>NC_056500.1:28557983-28562399 GCF_014905685.2 Nematolebias whitei
AAAACATTTTCTGCAGTGTTTACACCTTTCTTCTACTGTATTATGTGAAAAAGTGATTTTTTATTTTTTATTTATTTTTTACCAATTTCAAAAGTGAAGTTTTTTTAAACTTAGTGTTTTGCATCATGATGTGGACTTGACATAAAGAACATGTAACAAATGATGATAGCAGCCTATTTTACACGTCCCCGTCAGGATGTTGCACCTTGGAAACTGGAGCTGTTTTTACGTTTGTTTGTTTTTAGCTCACTTTATCTGAGTCGTCACCACAGAACTCTGATTTTGTTCTGAAAAGGTTATTAAACTAAATGGAAATTGATAAAATGCAGAAGGAGCTACAACTATTTTGTGAGAACCTTTAGGGTAGGCCAGAATGACTCTCCGTTTTATTTTGACACACCATTATTGTAGACGTTCTCGTCACCTACTGGCACTGCATTGCTACTTCAGCAGTGTCATTTTGTAGCAGAAAAAATTAAATTGTTTTAAAAATTCATCTGAAGCAGCATAGGCAGGGCCTCAGTTAATGTTAAAGTAGGGATGAGTCCATTTTTTTCTGCCAACACCACACTTCCCCCCCAAATAAACATTAACGCAAAGACAGTATAAAGAGTTATCATTTTATTTTCAGCCACTTGGTGAAAGAGATGCTGTAATATTTCAGTTTTTTTTATATCAAGTAGTGTATATTTGTATATTTTCTCATCTCTTTACCAGTTGCCACTGAAAGATAACTGACAAGCAGGTTTCACTGTAACTGCATCGATTTGTTTGATTCCAGAGCAGTTCATCCACGACTGTGTTTGCTGGCATCTGCACTCAGTCATGTGTGCTCTGCTTTGTCAGGTGGTTTGTGTGGATTGCCACAGGTTGATTGGTTAGCCTGGGAGGCAGCAGTGGGAGTGAATGCAGGTGCTGCAGGGCAGTAAGGGGAGAGCTGGGCGGTGATTCCCCGCCACTATGCCTTCCCTCTGGGCTTCCACCTCCGAGCGGTGCTCAGGTTGCTGGGAGGCAGCTTCGGGCTCCTGGGTCCCTCATATTGGGAGGAGATGCTTAAGAGGCAGGGTGAGGAGGAGGAGGAGGTATATGTGCATGTGTTTGCTTGTGTGCTCTATGAAGAGGGGTATCCTAAGCAGATTTGTTTACCAGTAATTAATTCACCTGATTGACAACAGCTGCAGGAGCTATGGGAAGGCTGCAAGCATATGTGCAGGCTTGAGTGGGTTGTATACAATGTGTACTCAGCATGTGCACATTTTTATGCCTACCTGTTACATGCGTGTGAGCATTCCTGCGCAGAAAGCCACTGAGGGCATTTCCGTGTCACAGCTTCGGGAGCAGGGTTCCTGGCACAGCTCTCCGTCTTCCATCGATTAGAGCCGTCTGTTGGCTGGCAGTCCTGCTTACACACTCCTGCCTCTCCGCTAATCTTTATAGAGTTGACTTCACTGACAGACTTATTGGAGCACTTGAAGCTGAGGAACGAGGAGGAGAAGGAGGGCACTGACAGAAGGACAAATGAGAGATTTGAGGAGAGTTTGATGAGTCAGTGACAGTAAGAGGCAGCTTGAAGACAAAGTCCTGGTTTGGGTCTCAGAAAACAGTGCAAAACTTGACTGCAAGTCAAACTGCATATGGATATTCCTTTAAGATTGACACACTTCCTACATAACAATGTTTCCCTAACATAGATTTCATGTTTTTTCAAGTGCATGTCAAAAACAAGTCCCAATTTCAATCTTTCATATTTGTCGCAAAATAGTTTTTTTTAACCATACTGACTTAATATAAAGAGAAAAAGCTGATCCAAACAGTAGCACATGAGTAAGTCTCTAGAAAAGTTGGATTGAATGATGTGTTTGCCTACAAATATGACCTCTGTGATGCCAGCTTGCACACTTTTCACATGTTTGTGAACACACTTCTGTGTTTGTTCAGTCAAGTCAGAGTGATCCTCCACATGCTGAAAGGAGCACACATTCACGAACACACCAACACCAGCAGGTCAGTGTCAGTGTTGTTGTGGCCAGTAGGCAGCAGTGTGTTGGCCTGCTTGTTTGGAGGTAGATAACAGCACATCCATTACCCCCTGGAAGTCCAGGTCTGATCACCACACCGATAAAGCTGCTCAGTCACTGTCTGTGAGCTGCAGCCGGCCTCCTGCACGGAGCCACAGAGGACCACAG
Organism: Nematolebias whitei; assembly: GCF_014905685.2. NCBI lineage: Eukaryota > Metazoa > Chordata > Actinopteri > Cyprinodontiformes > Rivulidae > Nematolebias > Nematolebias whitei. Next base: position 28,560,170 of record NC_056500.1, read on the forward strand.
CCAGAGGGCCACAGCTGAGCAGGGTCCTGTCTGTTTGAGCAATGTATCAAATGCATGTCCCGTAACATGTTCACATAGGAAGACAAAGACAGGAACATTTTCACTTGACCTTTTCTAACTTTTTAATCTTCCACACTGCCATCCTGTATTTTGTAATTCTGTGTATATATTTTGTTGGACTGATTAGCATAAGAGATTAATAAAGATCTAGTATTCCTTGAAGAAATGCATACTGCTCACAGTCTTTAAAATAAGATCATGTTCTGATGAGATGGGATGGTTGTGATGGCCAAATGTTGTTGGGTTGACTCCAGATGGCGTTGAACTAAACTTGTGTTTTTAGGTCAGGTTTAGCCCAGTTTTGGTCGTTCATGTTCAAGTTCAAGTTCAAGTTTCTTTATTGCCATTTGCATCAAATGTGGTACATGAGGTGGAACGAAATTGTGTACTCAAGGTCCCAGTTACACCCAAAAATAGCAAATATATAAAGTATAGAAAGAAATAATATATACAGATCTGAGATATATGCTAAAACGAACGCTAAAAGACAAACCAGCAGCCCGAACATGAGGGCTATTCAACTGGCAGGTGACTTCGATTCGGCCCACTTGATTAAAAAATAAATAAAAATAATAATTTTATGTTTTGGGTTCTGTTTATTGCTTTTATTATTCAATGCAATAACATAAACTAATTAAAAAAGTAACAGATCATTGTAAACTTTGGTTTATTTACATAATGATTATAATCACTGGATGTCTGGCCCCGGAGCTACTGGTTTTCAGAAACTGTGGCGCACTGAGCAGTTTTGTTGAATAGCCCTGGTTTATAGTGAGCAGGTCGGCATGAATACAGCAGCACGGATACAGTAAGTCACATATCACCAATTAAAGTCTCACCTCTGGATAGTTTACTGTAGATGTTGTTTGGACATTGTTTTCAAACCAACACTCTTGACAGGATTGCTAGATGATCTTTGTCATATTGATAGACGAACACTAATTTTTAAAAAGAAAACATAATGCACCACATACTTGTTTAGTCTTGCTGTAATCATGTTGTGATTTGCATCAAATAAAAAGCCAGTCATCTTCTGGAACTCCTCCTCAGGTTAAAGACAAATTCTTGTTGACTCTTTTAAGCTCCTCAAACAGACATTCATTGAACTCATAAAATCTCATCTCTGTTCATTGAATTTATAAATGTATTTTTCTTGAATGAAAGTGATCCCGTTATGTTTTAAATCGTCTCAGACCCCTTTTCTCTTATTTAATATGCGCAGATCTGTGAGTATGTCCTGCCCTCATCTCTATGGTTTACCTGGTTGTCAGCTTCCACACTTGACTTCACTCAAGTTAGCTTATGGCTCAAGTGCATTAACAAACTGACTGTTAATGTTGAGTAAAATGTGGTCCCGAGCCTCAAATGATGTAATAATTTCCTCAAGTCTCTCTACATTTGTTGGGAATGAGACCCCAGCTTGTTGTACTGCAGAGTCCAAAGAGGAAATGCTCAGCTTTTGTGTTAACTATTTTTTTTTTTTAAGTACATGGTAAATACAATATATGTTGTGGTTAAAATTGGAGAAGTGTTTAGGTTAAATAGGATGCTGGATGATATGAAGCCACTTTTGGCTATGAATGAGTCATGGATGGATGTTATGAGGCGGAATAAAAAAAAAGAGAAGTAAAAACTGGAAGCTCTTTGACAAAACCTTGTGTGAAAATGTCTTCAAAAGATGTCATGAGATGATGACTTGAATTGTGACTGTGTTATTAGTAGATGGCTTTGTGATGGGTGTGTGAGGGGTTAACACTGTGCAGCCAGGTATTATTGTGTGTCGGGTTTGTTTGTGTGCAGGGAGAGAAAAGAAGCTGATCGCTGTGGCAAACAGGGCAGCTATCAAAAGCCACAGGCTGCTTTAAAACTCCGTGTCTTTCTGTTCCTTTCTTCTTCTCTCATTTCTTTCTCTTTTCTCGCTCTCCCTCTCTCTTCTCTCTCTCTCTGTCCCTCCCTCTCTCTCTGCTCCCTGGCCGTGCTGATGATTGACGGCCTGAGGGTTTTAATGGGCACTAGAGAGCAGGAGCTGAGGTCGGGGTTGTCATGGCAACTAGGAAAAGGGGCCTTTTGCTGCTGCTTCACCTGAATACTGTGGAGCCTTGTTGGCTGGCTGAGGCAGGCAGACACACACACACACACACACACACACACACACACACACACACACACA
>NC_056500.1:28562409-28587409 GCF_014905685.2 Nematolebias whitei
CACACACACACACACACACACACACACACACACACACACACACACACTCGCCACACATACTTCCATGCCAGCAGCACCTTTTCTATTCTCCCTCCTCTACATGAGATGCTGTGCCACCCATCCAAGCATCTTCTTTCTACTCTCATTATCATTTCATCCTCCTTTTTTCATTCTTTCCTGTTTGGCTTTCTTTTTTTTTTTCTTCTTTACTGCTGATCTCCCAGTGCTCGTAGAAACACCACAGCTGGTTAACTGGGAATGCTCTGTGAATGCTCTGTGAATGCTCTGTGAATGCGTAGAAAAATATCAGAAATTTAGCCTATTGTTTTTGTTGAGGACTCTAAATCAGCCCTGGGTGTGCTGTTGTCTAAAACAAGATAAATTGTGCCAAACTTAAGCACCAAATAGAATACTGTATAAATATCATTTTGGTAAATGGTCCACACTTAAACAGTTTCTTTGTAACCTCACCCAGTTTATCCAAAGTGCTTTACAGTGTTTTCCACTAATTATACTGTGCTTTCTGTCATATACTGTATTTAACTGGTACAGTAGAGCACCTCCATATCACAAGTATGCATTGGGAGAAGGAGGGGGTACAGTGTCTTGCCCAATGACACTTTGGCACTTTTCAGGGGCTGGAGAACAAACCCCCAATCCTCTGAAGGGAGGACAAGCTTGGCCCAGCAACAAGGATGTTTTACACTTCATATTTTATTGCTTTGTATCATGTTGTATCACATTGTAACATATATTTTATAGCACAGTGTTGTATTTCATTTTATTCTATCATTTTGTATCTGATGTTGTATTATCCATTATCGTAGTACATCACATCATATTATATTGTATCTTATTGGATCTTATCATGACAGAACACAAGAAAACCCAGAAAATGCAGATCATCAACCTCTCAGGTTGATCTATTTGAATAGCCGTTGAGCTACCTGGTACCTCTTAGTCATGTAGTTTCTCTTAACTTCTTTTTCATACTTATTCTGTTACTGTATGGATCAGAGAGTTCACACTTTGACCTTACAGATGCATCTTTAGTGGGCTGTTGAAGGCAGTTTGACCTCTTGTCACGTTTTTAGAGAACTCTCCGTTTCTTTGTAACATTTTTTTTTTATTCTCATCCATCAAGGCTGTCAGTTACATTTTTCCTTTATTTGTTCTCTGCTCTTGTCCGACTTCTGTAACCTCAGTGTTTTGTTCAGAATGTCATTGATCCCCACCCTTTCACTGAGGTTGTGTGTGAATGTGTATGTGTACATCCTGCTTCATGGCCCCGGGGCCTGTTTGTCAGCGCCCGTGCTGTGCAGGTCAGTCGAGGCAGGGTGAGATTGTTTGCAGTGGACGTGAGTGAAGATCTTGTCGTGTTGGTGGAGAGTCTTTGGCTTTGCTCTCTGCAGAAACGAGTTCATGATTGGTGAAATGAGGATATTGACACCATTGTCAAAATGATTCATGTGGGAATTTTCTGATGTGCCACCTTTGTGTTAAAGGTCACATTAGAGCAGCTAAAACGTTCGTGCTGAAGATTAGAGCAGTTTGCCTGTGGTTTTGGTTAAGTGGAACCAAATCTGACTTTTTTACATCCATCCATCTTCTCCAGCATTAAAAAAAATTAGAACTTTTGTCAGGAAAAGATTGAAACAGATCACTTTACAGGGGGTTCTTTGTGAGCATTTGGAACATCCTTCCTTGTATACTTCAAAGTTAGGGATGCACGATATTATCGGCATGGTTTCAGTATCGGACGATATTAGCAATAAAGTTAAAGTTAAATATCGGCCATTCAATCAAAATACCTCACCAATATAAAAGGCTCTGTTAACACACACACACACATATATATATATATATATATATATATATATATATATATATATATATATATATATATAAAAGATACTGTTTTTGTATGACAACCCAGTGACAAGGATGCCTGCAGCGCCAGCACAACATTATGACATCACGCACGCCGTTGTGTTTAGATTTGTGAAAATTTACAAACTTGCACTATTCGAGTGTTGTCATTGTGTTAGAGAGTAAATGCCATGATTAAATTTGACATTAAACACAATCCAAGTTGAAGTGTTGCACCATTTTCAGCCCCCTTTTTGGCATCTGCATTTGGTAGCAGGCCAACCTGACAAAGGCCATGCAGAATAATGTATTTTAATTCCACAGCAGAGAAAGCAATGTAGTCATGGTAAGTAGGTCTAGGGAAAAAATGGTATTGTATCGGTTATTGACCAAATAAGTTTTAACATATCGGCATATTGAATATCGGCCAAAAATTCAATATCGTGCATCCCTAAAAGATGTTTCTCGGTATAACTTTTTTGAATTGCTTTGAATCGTTCTCAGTTTAAATATTGAGCTCTGACAAAACAGTCATGATGGAATACTGACAATCAGCCTTAGAAGCAAATCAGAGCAGCGTCATGTCAGCATTGTGCTCACTATGGAGAATCCTTATAGATGAGCGAAAAGAGTATCGCCAGAGATTTATTTAGAGGTCACACTCAAGAAGGGGTTGAATGCACATTTATGAGAATTTTGTATTAATCAAATAATTTCACACTCATTTACATTTTTACTTTGTAAATTATTCAACCCAAACCAGTGCTTGGAGTTGAACTTTATCTGGCGAAGTGCTGAAAAGAGCTCAAAGAATAGCGTCGGTGTATTATTTCAGTGATGTGTGCATGATCATCTGCAGCTGGCAGATTTATGTCTCATTTTAAAGTTCAGTTGATTCTGGCAATTTGGCTTTTTTTCTAATTTAATGTAACACTGGTTTACTAGTATCACCCAAAAGACAATGTTCCTGTTAAACTACTGTCTGCATGTTCTTTTGTGGTCCTTATTACAGTATATGATGTAGCAGTCCACCAACAAGCCATATACCCATCACTCATCAACAGATATCCATTATTAGTCCATTCGTTCCAGAAGGTGCACTCAGAGTTGGAAGTCCTTTAGTAAATAATGTCAAACTTTATAATTGTGGCAAACAGGAATATTTTATAGCCTTCATCCGGTAACTTTTTGCAGCTCTTTTTTAAGAGAAATACTGAAAGAAAAATGTGCTTTCTTTTCAGAGTGCAGCCGCCGCCCCCAGTCCAGTAATGGGCAACATGCCACCCAATGATGGCATGCCGGGAGGACCCATGCCCCCTGGCTTCTTTCAAGTAAGACCCTTTCTTAAAACATCATCTTCTTCAACCCACTGCCACCATCGCCTCTTGACCTTTCCCCTCACTTAGCCTAAACCCATCCTTCTGTCTCCTCCTCGTTTTTTGGCCGCTTTAGCTAACCTAATCCTGTCCAGATGTGTTTCCTTCTCTGTCTCTGTCCCATATGTCCATGAGTTGTGTGGTGGTTAACCCCTGGTGCTCTCTCTGATGCTTCTTTACACAACAAATTTGCACTCTTGGTAGTTTTTCCAAAAGTAAAATGTGTAGTTGGCTTTAGTTTTGGGAGAAGGAGAGGAAGTTGTTTACTCCAGTTTGACTCATTTGTTAATTTTTGTTACCACTGTTCACTAGACGCTGTTTGAAGAGCCGGCAAGTAAGCCTTACATGATGCTCATTAAACTAGCAACATCTGAAAACCTGTGTCTTGAAGTTAGCCATACATGCAAAGATATTTACAAAATTTCTGAAGGAAAAGAAAGAATCAAATATTGATTTCACCTAGAATGGCCTTTTTTATTAATCCAAAGTGAAGCCACTTTTTTCTCCTCAGTCTGCGTACAAGGAGCAGCTACAGTTTGTGAAAGTTTGCATGGATGGTGGTAAATTCCTGCACAAGTTTTATTGGTCTGGGTGAAAGAAGCCTAAAGGCTTTAGAGGAAATTTTCAGTGACATGTTTCTTCAATGCTTGTACCAAGGCGTTTATAAATTAATTCTCCTCTTTGTATTCGATACAAAATCAACTGATAGATTTTTTTTAAAGTACACAATTTTCTCAAATAACAAAACAGCCTGCTTGAATGTGTCTAACTATTAGAAAATATACCAATCACTATATGGCTTGCTTGAATTTTAGTGGTCATTATTTTTTTCCTTTTTGTGTGTAATGTAGCTAAATATAAAAATAAGTTTTTTTTTGTTTGTTTGTTTGTTTTATAACAAGGCAGCACGGTGGCGCAACTGGTAGAGCTGCTGCCTCTCAGCGAGCAGGTCCCTGGTTCAAACCCCGGTCCAGGGGCCTTTCTGGGTGGAATTTGCATGTTCTCTCCATGCATGCGTGGGTTTTCTCCGGGTACTCCGGTTTCCTCCCACAGACCAAAAACATGCATGTTAGGCTGATTGGTAACTCTAAATTGTCCCTAGGTGTGAGTGAGAGAGTGAATGGTTGTTTGTCTCGTTTGTCTCTATGTGGCCCTGTGATGGACTTGCGACCCGTCCAGGGTGTACCCCGCCCCTCGCACAGTGATTGCTGGACATGGGCACCAGCGACCCCCGTGACCCAAAATGGAATAAACGGGTAAAGATAATGGATGGATGGATGGATGGATGGATGTTTTATAACAGGCAAAACAAAAACAACCTTTTTGTTCAAAGGGCTATATACTTTATACTGTAAGTGCACATGTCCGTTTAAGTCTTAAAGTTTAAGAAAAAGTACGGTGTTTGTATAGTTCGTCCTATAAAGGTAACTATCACAATGTGTGTATTAAATTTAGGGTCATAGTTTCATTCGATTTAATTTATTTACCATTAGGGACAATATATTTCAAACACATTAATTCACTTTACGAGTGTGATAATACTGCATTTCCCATGATGCATCACCTCACGACCCAGAAATGAGGAAAGGCTAAAGACAGTGGATGGATGGGTAATGCATCAGTCTTCCTAACAAGATGGCACAAATCTTGTTTCAGAGTTAGTTGTAAAGGAAATACTTGCAGACATATTTTTTGCATTATGCATCATTTGGTCTTTTTGATTTGTACAATGAGTATATTACTATAGTACAAACAAAGATACAACGTTATTTAGTTGCCATTTGTGCACAGACCAACAATCCAGGCACATTGGAATTCTTGTGCAGGGCGCTCTCTGTCATAGTCAGAACACTGAAACAACACTATCCATCCATCCATCCATCCATCCATCCATCCATCCATCCATCCATCCATCCATCCATCCATCCATCCATCCATCCTTCCATCCATCCATCCATCCATCCATCCATCCATCCATCCATCCATCCATCCATCCATCCATCCATCCATCATCTTTACCCGTTTTGTCCTTTTCGGGTCACAGGGGTCACTTGAGCCTATATCCAGCAGTCAGTGTGAGAGGCGGGGGACACCCTGGTCAGGTCTCCAGTCCATCACAGGGACACATAGAGACAAACGAGACAAACAGACTAAGGACAATTTAGAGTTACCAATCAGCCTAACATGCATGTTTTTAGTCTGTGGGAGGAAACTGGAGTACCTGGAGAAAACCCACGCATGCACGGAGAGAACATGCAAACTCCACCCAGAAAGACCCTAGGACGGGATTTGATCAGGCGACCTTCTCCTTGAGAGGTGGCAGCTCTACCAACTGAACCACCGTGCTGCTCTAAATCAACTAAAGGAGTAACATTAAAATAAAATGGTTTATGTCTACATTGTACATATTTACACCTCCCCATGTCATGACAAGTGAAGTTAGTGTGCTGGTATTATTGCACCTGATCAGTAGTTTTGTTTTGCCATCAGTCTGACAGTGGCAGGGAAAAAAATATTAAAAAACCTTGCACTATGGGTGATGATGACATCCACTCTACTGTGTCTCAGGTTATATGAGCATTTGTTGTGTCTGATAACTGAATGGAGTGAGTCCTTGATGATGTTAAATTTATCCCATTAATCAAATAAACTATTTGCTGTAACTATTGGCTTAAATCCCTCAGTGCATCTTTACTATGAACCATATTTAATGTGAGACTATGAAAGCATTTTTTTATATATTATTGGTTGATTGGCTGCAGATTGTGCACTGTGCAGAGTGTGTGTGTGTGTGTGTGTGTGTGCGTGCGTGCGCCTGTGTGCTGGGGTCACGGAAAGTGTGAATGATACGCGAGCTGTGAGCAGGCCAGAGAGAAAATTATCTGATGGTGTTGCGTGAGTGACATTGCTTTCCATAAATAGACTCCATGAGCAAGGCTGACAGACAGGCAGACAGACAGAATGGGCAGAAGGGTACAAGGAGAGGAACTATTAGCTACTCTTGTACGCTCTTCTTTCTCTGCATAGCTCAGCTGACCTGAGCAAGGAAGCTAAAGATAGAGAAAACGACTAAATAAAAGTGTAAACTGTGGGACTGTGCAAAATGTCAAAGACAAGCTGCGCTCCACATGTCACATCCTACGTCACATTTCCTTAAATCAAGTTGACACTGTTACCAATAAGGCAGCGTGTTCATATTGCATCATTCATTTGAAGCTAGCTGGAGCTTACACTCAGTCCCCGGTGAAATGATGGCTGCAGTCCAAGCTGAAAGTGCAGGCTACTGAGAATTCTGCAACGCATTCATTCATTGTAATGACGGGGGATGCAGGTTTCTCCCTCCCACATTGTTGAAATTTTACTCACACTCTCATTGCTCCTCCTCAGCCTCACTATAGGTAAAGTCGCTCAACTCTCCATGCAGAATTATAAATGGATTGCATGCAGTAAACTGAATTTTACCTGTATTTTAGTCTCATCTAAACTCTGGCTCCTTGTTTTTCTCTCTCCTCTGTATTCTCTTTCGTAACATTGTCTCCGTCTCTTGTTTTTGAAATCATTATTTCCTTACAAATACTGCCTCGGGGACACCTGCATTCTCGCCAACATCTGTGTATGTTCTGTTCTTGTAAGCTGCGTGTGTTGGCACGTGTGACAGAAATTAGTGCAACTGGCATTCTAATTAACATCGGTGACCCCAACACTGTTACTGGGTTCGGTCCTGGCAGGGATAAGGAGGAACGGGGGGACACTCCTGAGAACTGTGAGGGGCAAAGGAGGGAAAATCTAAATATTCCAGTACTTCATTTGTCTATAATTATCCCCGATGAATGCATTGATTTTATTTGTAGATGGATTTACATCAACTGGAATCAAACAAAAACTATTTTTCCCTGAGGTTTTTTTTGTTTGTTTTCTGAGCTGCTAACACATTCTAGTACACATAACCATGTATAAGAGGATACTTTTGCCTCTTTTTTTTAACAGAGAACCTGTTTGTACTGGTTAGATTCAGAGTTTTGGAAGGTTTTAAACTAAGGCAACGTCAGAGGTGTTAAATATCAGCCTTCATTTGTGTGTCTACGTTTGAAAGTCACCTGAGTGTGCCGGTGACTCCAGTGAGCAACTGGTTAGTCGTTTTTGCACCATGCCATTTTCAGCCATAACAAAATGTTTATTCAGAAATTAATGCAACTTCTTAAACACTATCCGTGACAATCTGAAGGGGGAGAGTCACTCTAATTTGTTACTTAATAAGCATCTGGATGTTTGGATCATGTTTGGACTTGTGCAGTTGCAGGATGAATGAATTTGGGTCTTTTAGATTTTGAAAGCACAAGATGTGCCCGAAACCTTTGCAGAGTAATGCATATAAAACCCATTTGGTACCATTCTACCAGAAATGAATATGCGTCGCCACAATGTGAGTGTCTTTCGAAAGAAAGCTCCGCTCCTGTGCAGAGGATGACACGTCTCAGCGCTGACATGCTGCTGTGGTTTATACCATGAGCAAGCAGGAGCCCTAATGCTACCACCCTGCTCTCTCTGGAATGTTAGCAAGGAATGACAATGAGTGTGTGTGTGCGTGTGTGTTGGGGGTGTGTGTGTGTGGTGCTGTTCTTCTGGCTTTGTTTGTTGTGCTCAGTGATGCAGACTGCTTTGTGCTCCTGGTTTGTGTGTGTGTGTGTGTGTGTGTGTATGTGTGTGTGTGTGTGTGTGTGTTGGGGTGTGTGTGCGTTGGGGTGTGTGTGTGTCCAGTAGTTTGATGACAGATACACACTGCCCTCTAGTGCCAGCTCTTATAAACAGAATAGACAAACTTAGTCTTCTATATCACCCCCCCCCCCACCCACCCACCCACCCCACACCCCCCAGTTAGTGGTCCATCAGGGGCAGCAGTGTGGGTCTTCCTCAAGCTGAAATGAGTAGGAGGCAAGGGGGTTGTGTTGATGGGTTTGTGGTACTGTGCCAAGCTGTTATCTCCTTAGCCAGGTAGAAAATGATTTTATTAATTGCTTCGTTTAACGCTCACCACGTCCCACCTCCTTCTTCCCCCTCTCCTGCACAAACACACAAATAACATCACATGTGCATGCTCACACACACACACCTCAGCCCGGCTGGTTTTAAGACTCGTTCTCGCTCTGTGTACATATGTGTGTGTCTCTGCGGGGACCTGTAGAGAGAACAGTGCAGCCGTAAAGGCCATATGCTGGCCCATTCACATGTAATGGCAGGAAAGCCTAGGGAGGCTATGCTCCATTATGGCACATTATAGAGAGGAAGAAAAGAGGAGCGCTGTGCATGGTGTAGTGGAGCCATAGACAGGCCACACTGTAAAGACTCAGCTCTAATTTAGTGCCATACAGATATAGTCCCCTCAATTTACACTCTTAAAGTGAGATTAGGATTAGGTCAAGTTTATAACAATGGATGAGGCATGTTGTGCATCTGTTTACAGTCAAGGATGACTACAAGTCAGTGCAATGTCCTATTAAAGTGACTAAGAGTCATTTGTGCGTGCGTGTTTGTGTGTAGAGGAGAAGCAGACTGCTGCAGCTGGATCAGTGCAGTCGGACCCTGCAGGGGTGTCTTATTAGAAACACACACACACACACAAGGCTGGCTTGGCAGCAATAACCTCTGAGGTCAGACCGTGCTAGCGCTGCATTAGCCTCAGTGTGAACCTGCTGAGAGACAGAACGAGCCAGTACAGCTAGTGTTAACCATCCAAAACACACACACACAAAGAGAGAGAGAGAGAACAGGAAACACTTTGGCTCTTATACAAACGTCCAAACTGTGCCAACACATCCAGAATACACTAAATGTACCGCTAAGTAAACATTTCCGGAACGTTCAATAAATTATTGACGAGCTGCACATTGTGCGGCTTGTTAAGAAGCGGCTTCAGTGACGACTTGACTGCCTCTCAGATCAACCTCGTTCAATGCTTAGAAATGATTAGCATCGACGCATTCAGAAAAGTGCAGCTAGCATGTTGTGGACAGGATGAGCAGGGCCTTTCTCACGAGCTGCTGAGTCCATGTCTCTGTGGGGCGAGCTGCACTGACGCGCTCCACGTCTGTGCCTGGGAGATCCAGCTCGTTTCAGGCTGTCAGTCAGGCGTGTTTGTTTTCCCAGAGCAGCAGCGCCCACTGCTCACTGGTGCCACGTCTCAGCCATGCCAGCAGAGCTCTCGCTGAGGGAGGGAGGGTCTGTGGGTAAGAGGGGGAGGAATAGGTTAGGGAGCCAAGAGAGATGCAGGTACATGTGCTGCGTTTAGAGAAACAGGTGAGTCCTGCTGAAAATCAAAGCTTTCACCAACCAGTTAGTCCAAGATTTGACCGTTATATTTTTTTAATGACACCTTTGATTGTTAAGATGCAAATTTAAAAAGTTTTGTCAGAAAGCAAACAGCACTTCCTATACAAGCGCAACACAAAGCACAATGGAACATGAAATATCTCGTCAAAGCAGGTTTTGCTGCGCAGTAAAACACTCACAGCTTGCTTTTGCTGAATATGCTACTTTGTAGATTAATGGGATTTATGGTTATTTTTATTACGATTAACTGAAGAATATTGCGTGGAGGAAGTGAATTAAATGTTAAGTCAATGCTAAAAACAAAACATTTATTGTGTGCTTAGTGTGTGTGCGCACATGGCGTTAATATCTAGCAGAGCACATCAGTGTGTAGGTCTGAGGTTTTGTTGTACACAGGTAATCCCCTAATCCTTCACCTGTTATCATGATGTTACACACACACCTGGTGTAAAACACCCTCCACACACACTCGGCACTGAAGAGAAGAAGATCCTTCTGTTAAAAAAAATAATAAAAATCTCATATTTGCACTCATTCCCTCTCTGGTGCATCCCTCACACACACACACTGACACACACACCTGTAATGTTACCTGATAGCAGTGGGACTGACGGGCTCAGAAAGATGAGATGAGGCTGATCACTGAGGTGGTTTTTTTTTTTTTTTTTGCGTGCAGGGAGTAAAAATGTAAAAAGAGGCTGCTGCAGCTGGAATTAGATGAAGTAACAGTCAAACTACAAAGAATAAAAGTGATTATCAAAACTTTTTGAAATAATCATCTGTGGAAAGAAGTTTTAAGTGTTGTAGATAGCTCTGTGAGCAACTTTCATTTAGAGAACAACAGTTTAATTCTGACTGGATTGATGTCTGAGCAGGGCCAAGACCCGAGCAGATTGATGCCGTCTTAAAATAACTTCAGTCTCTGAATCTTTACGTCGCTCTCCGTTTACCATTACACAACTCTGCAGTTAAGACAAAAGCAGTAGCGCTTCAAACTGAAGCCGTTCAGAGAGTTGCATTCTACAGGTAAGATATTAATTGTTCATGCACTTTCCACAGCACCCTACTCTAAAAGTTTTACGGTCTTTTGATTTTCATCCGTCTCTAAAGTCAGTGGGAGGCTGTGACTGTTGGCGATGAGTTGGTGGCTGAACATAGTTAAAAATTAGGCTTCTTTGTCGTTGTCTCACTGAATTCTGTTTGCAAACAAGTGACCAGTGATCTGTGCCGTCACATTTTGCACATTTTTTATCTTTTAAAATTGTTTTTGAGTGCATGGCTTGCAAAACTGTAGTCCAGACCTGGTCGTCCACCTCCACCACCGCTGTAGCTGTTAGAACAGGAAGCAGATTTAAAAGGGTTTGAAATGCCAGAGACAACTCTACAACTAATTTGAAAGAAATACTGTTGCGCTATTTTTTTATTTTATTTTTTTAAGAAGTCAGAATTCAAGCAGCAAAACTGAGAGCCCCCGAGACTCGTGTGGTCAAATGGAAAACCCTCTTGAATATTTTGAGACATTTAGGAAACTCCTTTGTGAACGTTGTTCATCAGCCCGTTTACCAGTCCAGCCCAGTGAAAAACTGGTTTAAAATGTGAACTATTTTTTTGTTTGTTTGTTTGATTCAATCTTCAATTCCACATTAATTTAAATTACAGCACAATGTAGACCAGTTTCAGAATTTTTATTTTATTTTAATTGTACTCTATTAATCCCCAATGGGAAAATTAATTCTCTGCTTTTTTCCCATTGCACATGTGAGCACACATGTGAAGCAGGGGGCTGCCATCTAAGGCGCCTGGGGAGATGGGGGCCATTAAAGGCCTTGCTTATGAGCCTAGAGTGGGGCAAATGAAGGTGGAGGCAGGTGTGGGTGTTTCACTTTTTTTACCCACATTTTGATGTCGACGGTCCGGGGAGTTGACTGACGACTCTCCGATTACAGGCCCACCCTCTCTAACCTCTTCACCACCGCTCGCCCAATGGGACTCATTCGTGTGTTTGTTTTTATTTGTGTTTGTTGTTTTGCCACAGAGCTGTTTGGATGGAGGCTCATGTAGAGTACAGCTGATCCACAGCACTGAGCTTGTTCTGGGTCTTTATCTTGTGCTTGAAGTCTGTTGGACTATCAGCAAAGTAAATTTGAGAGAAGTATTGTCATGTTAGAATTAGAACAAACCCTAAATTATCCTTTTGGCAAAATCTTTGTTGATTACAGCATTCCCTGTGAATTGATGTGACCTCGTCCTGGCAATTAACCATTCCTGTACACGGAAACCAGAATGGCCCTTCGTTAATGTCAGCGACAAATCTTGTTATACGTAGTCCCTGTTGGGCCAGCAGATTAGATATGATAGCTGTGTGGTAATTATAGGATATGTAAATTGGACATGCTGCATTTATTCTCTTCTTTTGACCATGGGGGCAGAAGCAAATTTACAAAAGCTCATTTAGCTCTTGTGATTCAGCTCCTGAAGTATGGGCTCAATGTTTGCAAATAAAAACTTCTTTAAACATTAGAGTTTTTTTTAGCTTAAATAAATGCCATTCTCATATTTAGTTTATTTATCTTTTTTATTATTATTCTTAGCAGCCAATTATTCGCCCCTTCTACCTTGAAGTGAGGCTACTATTGTAGCATTTCTCACTTCGAGCCCATCAGATTTTATTATTGCCTGCAGCTATGAAAGAGGGTGATCATGTACTTGTCTACGTTTGTCTCAGTTTTTTTTTAGCAAACTGTCTCATGAAGTGGACGGATTTTAATGAAACTCTCAGGAAGTCATGCACGTCTATGTCTGGTTAAGGTTTGGTGTCAACACAATTCAAGATGGCCACAACAGCTAATCAACCCTACAATACATACAAATAGCTATATTTCAGTCTGGTTTTCAAATACTGATTTTCATTTTGGTGTGGGAGTAGTTGAGAGTCATCTAAAGCTCAGACTTGGAGCACTATCAGTTCTCTTAAGGTCTTTGCTTTAAACATTGACACTCAGGAAGAAGATGATGAGCATTCCTTCAATGAGTGGTGCTTTTATCTCTTGTTGTTTTAATCACACGTTGTGACTAAAACACTTAAAAATCTTCAGTGTTTGCTCCCAAGTCATTTCATTCAATACAAGTCATCCTTATTTTTGCTTGTCTTGGTTTAAAAGATGCACTGAATGTGAAATTCTAGACCAGGGGTCTGCAACCTTTAGAATCAAAAGAGCCATTACTGCCCCTTTGTTCACAAAATTAAATGTGTCCAGAGCTGCAATACCTGCTACAACTGGGATTCTCAACTGGTGGCCTACGGACCAGTTTGTTTGTTGGGAGGGCGCTTTTCTGGACAGTTGGAATGATTTTATAAAGCTAAAAATATCTAATGATTTTTAACATTTATTGTTATTTTTACATTCTATGACAAAATAAAAGACAATATTCTTGTAAAGAAGGAAAACATATATATAATTTTTTTCCCAGTTTCTAAAAACCAAAACAATAAACTGCATTCTTAAGTGATTTTTTTAATTGTAGAAAAATTACGTACTTTGAAGAAATAAAGCATAAAGTGAAAGTGAGTATGTTTTACTCCTTGTAATGTTTATTCATATATTTGCTAAATAAATTGCAGGAAAACTGCTAAAACTAGCCCTTTTACTTGTTATAACAATCAATAAAATTCAGTTTAAGTCAGTTTTAGTCAAAGCTTGAAAGAGCCGCTGCAGAGGGACCAAAGAGCCACATGTGGCTCCAGAGGTGGCAGACCCCTGTTCTAGACCAATGCTGTTGTTTAAAATCATAATTTGGCAAATGACCCATTGCTAAAGCAGACTAATTTTGTCATTTATTTCCTTTTTAATGCAAGTCAAATGATGAAAAATGACTTTTGAAAATCCAACATTTTTCAGTCAGGTCATCTGGACAGTTTCTTTTTTTGTGCTGAAATGTTTCGCCTGCTGAAGCCTTCCGGATCGAAGGCGAAATGTTTCAGCACCAAAAAAGAAACTGTCCAGAAGACCTGACTGAAAAATGTTGGATTGTATACCTGGATTATTGAGCATGGACTTTGTTGTTTTCAACCAGTTTGACACGATTGTCAACGAGGAGGGGGCGTGACAAAGAGACCATCTTAGCACCAACATAACTGGTTTGTTCCACTTTGGATTAAGCTGTTGGGAGAAGAATCAGTTTTGTTGTGTGTTTCCTTGACTGATGAAGCCTTCTGGATTTAAGGCAAAACGTTTCAGCACAACAACAAAAAAAACTGTCCAGATGACCTGACTGAAAAATGCTGGATTGTGTACCTGGATTATTGAACATGGACTTTGTTGTTGACTTTTGAAAATGTTTTAAAGTCCTTCAGTGGTGTTCTGTTGCAGTATGTGGTCCTCTGATTAAAAAAAAAAATAATTTTTAAACGGGAGCCAAAAGATATGTCTTGAGTTTTAGATTCATCCATTTTTCTAGTTCATTCTTCTTTCATGAAGGTATATCTAAAAGTTGATGCCATAGAAAAAAAAGATCCTATTGAACTATCTGGAGATACTTTGATGTATTGTAAGTCTGTCATTTTCTTTTCTTTAATAACCCATTATACAACTTGAAAATTATAAATATTAAAATAAAACAAAAGAAAACTCTAAGCCAAGCTACACTGTAGGGTCAAATCTTTTTTTTTGTCTGACGGGCAGCAAAAACAGTCCACACGTAGCAGCGCGTGTCTTTTCTTCCCAGTTTGCATATAACCCGATACATTCTAGTTGCTCTTTATTGACATCTTTATACCTTCTCCTCTCCAGGGCCCTCCAGGATCTCAGCCCTCCCCTCACACGCAGCCTCCCCCGCACAACCCCAGCAATCCCATGATGGGCCCTCATGGACAGGTAAGACAGAAACATTTACTTCCCTCCGCTTTCCTCGTGGTCGCTCACGCACAAACAGCACGCGGGTCCTGTGTTGGGAGGACAGGCAGCATCCATGACGGTGGACTGGATGAATAATTTAGCTGTGTTGGCCTGGCTGTAAGGAGCGGAGGTGCATCTGGAGGGCCTCATCTCTCCCTCAACCCAGCACTCACCATCCCATAGTCCATCAATAGACCATTAATATTGCAGCACAGGCTGACGCTGTGCAGCTCTCTGTGCACAAACCCACCACAATGTGGTTGGAGGAGGAAGGAAGTGGAGTGAAGAGAAAGAAAACAGTAGTAAGTCAGTGTTCGCCTCTAGCATTAAGTGTAATTACATAAGCTGTCCTCCGCTTGCCCCAAACAAACACACCGATACAGAAAACACGGCGTGCACAATTACCTCTTCAGTCCACTCTCTGTGGCATGACTGTGTCAGAAGGACACAAACCTATTTGAGTGTGCACGTTCACCCTCATCCAATCAGCATTTATGTGTCTATTAAAACACTTGGACTGAATTCAGAACTCATTCTTATCACCCGACACTGAAGCGTGGCTCTGTGGCTGTGGCTATTTGTAGTTTTGCAGCAGTGTATTCTCGGAGGTAATTCTGCAAACCATCTGTCTGTGATGCTCTACATTATTCACCAGTTGTGTGCTGGCTCTGTCCTGGCCAGCCTCTTCTTGTCCCCACGCTGCTGAAACACACAAGTTTGTGTACGCGGGTGGACATGTTGTAGCTCTGCTCTCACATGGTGGGAAGATGTTGTACGGCACAAAATAAACACGATTTTGTGTGCTTGTGTTATTATCATGTAGCCATCCCTCTTTTCCTGCTGCACGTTGTCATCTTCATTGTGTTCCTCCATGTTCCCGACTCGTCTATATGTTTTTTCTTTGTCTCTGTGACTCTGGTTTGTCTTTTACCTTTATCCTAATAGCTTTTACCACTTGAGGTCTTACTTTCCAAGATGCAACGACAAACCCCTTATTCTTGGGAAATGTGACAAAACTGCAGCAGTAATTTATTCTTTAACACAATAGCGCCCCCTGCTGACACCTGGGCATGGTGCTCTCAGCTTCTCTAAATCTTTTGCATGTGATTTTAATCCTCCTGAAACCAGACCGTTGTTGTGATGTTGATTTGAATATTTTGTGAAAATTAAATATAAGAACTGACAAAAATAAGTAAATAAACTCTTGAATCAACTCGTCCACTTTTAAACTGGGGAGTGGTGGAGCAGAGGTTTGAGAAGGTGGGCCTGAGATCGGAAAGTCGCAGGATCAACTCCCCGGACAGACAACATCAAAATGTGGGTGGAAAAAGTGAAACACCCACACCCACCTCCACCATCGTTCACCCCACTCTGAGCCCTTAACCCCCACCATCTGCTCCCAAGTAGGTCTCGCTTGAAAATGAGTTCTCGTGACTCAGTGAGACTATTTGTATAAATTAAGGGTAAATAAACTAAATAAATAAATAAACAGATATGACAGAGTTGTGACGTCTGAGCAAAGGTGACCCGTGTACTCCCCCTGTCCTTCCTGCAGCCATTCATGTCTCCGCGGTACCCAGGTGGCCCAAGACCCTCCCTCCGTATGCCGAATCAGCCTCCAGGGAGCATCCCTGGGTCACAGCCCCTCCTTCCAAACAGCTTGGACCCCACTAGACCTCAAGGTACCAAAACACACAGTGCTCTACGTGGACACGCTTCATCTTGTCCTTCTTAATGTCGGCATTCCATTTGTATAATTATGGGTTATTAATTGATCTGTGCATCACTGCAGGCCATCCGAACATGGGGGGTCCGATGAGAATGAATCCCCCTCGAGGCATGGGAGGCATGGGCCCACAGGTGGGTTAAAACACACAAAAAGACAAAATAAATAAATAAAGTGATGTTTGGGACCAAACCAACATGGTGCTAAAGAGAGGAACGACCTGTGATGGTATCCTGCCACTCTAGCAGCCAAATGTGTCTGCACAGCTGCCATGCAGTCTCATCCGATGCTCAGAGTGACAATTTGCAAGCAAAACCAGTGTTTAGTTGCCCTTCGTTAAGAGCGTCCATGAAAAAGACAAATCAATAATTTGAAAGCAGCAGTCCATGAACAATGAAGGGATGTAATTTGCTTCCGCTGCTGAAGAGAGATCTTTGGTTTGGCTCACCTCGTTAAATGTCCTGATGAGTTATTTGGCTTTGACCAGCGCTCACCCACTGCGCACCCGAACTGAGGCTTGATGTTCTGCTACAAGCAAGTTACCACCAGCTTGTTTTACCAGAAGAGCCACCGTTTCCTTTTATCACTTTGATTTCTCTTCATGTGTTATATCAGGGTGCACAAGGAACAGTTTCTCTTTGAGTTTTTGTTACCAGCCAGCACAAAGCTTCCCCTCGCACAAAGACACAAGCGCACACACTCTCCCCGTGCCCTTCGGCCTCTCTCCGTGCCATCCCGTTGCCGGGACTTTGGCAGCGAGTGCACCAGCAGCTGGTGTGGCATCTGCTCGACAAGTGTAATCGTCTGCTGAACAAAACTCTTCCTCTGAGTGCAGCAGCTCCGTGGCCTGCCCCCTGCTCCGTCACTTAGTCACACGCACAATCAGAACCGAGCATAAACATGCAGCGGCAGCCAAACCCGCCCACCAGGCAGTCATGACAACGTACATGCAAATGTACAGGAGGGAGCAGAAAGCACACGCAGTCACATAATTAGACAGTAGTTAGTGGTGGACATGATCCCTGCTGACCTTCATTAAGATTCAGACCTTCAGAGCGAGCAGGTGTGACACTCTGTGCTGACTCCGTGTTCACTTCTTTGTGCAGAACTACGGCGGAGGGATGAGGCCTCCTCCCAACTCCATGGGCCCAGGGATGCCAGGCATGAACATGTTAGTACATGAAGAAAAAGTGTTGTTGTTGTTGTTGTTGTTGTTGTTGTTGTTGTTGTTGTTGTATTCAGTTGAGATATTGCTTGTTTAAGTTAGTTGTGATTTCAGTAGCTTTTAGAACATAAACTGCAGGTGTTGTGCCATCCAACAAAGTTCAGCCAGGTCATCTGGAAGGTTTCTTTTTTTTTTTTGTTGAAATGTTTCGTCCTTCATCCAAAGGACTTCATCAGTCCGAGGAGCCACAACAAACTCAGTCCCACGAGCAGCACACTCACATAGTGGGCCAACCAGTTTGCTGGTGATAAGACGGTTTCTGGAGTCCACCCTCTCCCCCGTCGACTCCTCTGAGGCAGCCGTAGCCAAAGTGGTTCAAAACATCAAAGTTCATGCTCAATAATCCAGGTAGAAAATCCAACAAAGTTCAGTCAGGTCATCTGGATGGTTTCTTTTTTTTCTTGAGACATTTTGTCCTTCATCCAAAGGCTATGGCTGCCTCAGGGAGGTCGACAGGGGGAGGGGACGTCAGAAACCATCTTATCACCAGCTGGTTAGCCTATGTGAGTGTGCTGCATGTGGGACTGAGTTTGTCATGGCTCCTCAGACTGATGAAATCCTTTGGATGAAGGAAAAACGTCCAGATGACCTGACTGAACCTTGTAGGATTTTTTACCTGGATTAATGAGCAGTAAGTGTTATGATTTATTTAAGTTTTCTTAAGTTACAGAAAGAATTACAAAGAGACATGTATAACACTAATAAAACCCAAACAAATTCTCATTCAGCTCTTATTTGACAACCAATTTTTTAAGTTTTCAAATTTTCAACTAATTTTTATAAAATCCAAAACAATAACAAACTAATTTAAACAAACTACAGTATATTGCTTGGAATAAACACCCTGTAATAGATAGGGCACAAAGGCTGTAAATATAAATAGACCTTGGACTGGAACATGGAAGTTGAAGCTGGAACAGGACTCTTGTCTGCTTGTTCCAGTACAAGTTTTAAGTCTCGTTGCCTCCAAAAGGATCTTTGTTAAGCAATCAAAGCACATCTCAGACCAGTTATTTTTCAGATGTGGACTCTTGATTTACGTAGTTCTTACTTTTCCACAGTATGTTTAAACATTTACTTTTCTTACACGTTTAGCCGTAATCTGTTAGTTCAAGCGTAAAAGTAAGCTCAGGTGAAACGATGACTGCGCAATACGCTGGTTCCAAAAATACAACATGGCAGCTTCTGTAAAAATAGTTCTGCTCTCTTGTCTGTTCTGTCAGTAAAATATGTCTACAGTTGGATATATCAGGGAGAACCAGAGCAATCTGAGATTTTATGTAATACTGACTTTGCCAGAACGCATTAGAGAAACCCCCCCCCCCCCCACACACACACACACACACACACACACACTGCTGCCGAGCCAATCATGAGCATTTACCAAACGGTGAAAGGTGCTTCACCTGACTGCAAGACTACTGATGTAGAACAGTTGTTTGAATCCAGTGCTCTTAAAAAAATGCATACAAATACCACACAGATGTTTTCTGATCATTATTGTGACATTTTCTTGTGTACAAGTATGTCAGGAGTTTTATCTGAGGCGATTAGTGTTACAAAAGGAACGTTTGTTTTCAATCCCACAGAGATTTGTCAGAGTCCTTTTAGAGCATGACAGAGACAAACGCCTGTTACCAGTAATAATATTTAAATATAAATAGAACTAAACACGATAACTATCGGTGCTGTCAGAGGTCACATGTTTAATTGGAATTAAAGATATTGAGTATACCTTTGAGGCACACCATACTTAATGTGTGCAAATGAGTGATACAGTGATTATTAATAAACACTTGTCTTCCTGTATTAAAGCCTGGACATTCATTTTAAAGCTTTGTTGAAGTTGTTATCTCTATGTGTTTAATAAAAAAATCAGTTTATGAAGGCTCCTCTTGGACACAAATAAAGTGCATGCTGCTAACAGAACCAACGTTTATCCATCCTTCCATCATCTTTACCCACTTCTTCCTTTTCGGGTCATGGGTGTCACTGGTGACCATGTCCAGCCATGTGTGAGAGGTGGGGGACACTCTGGACAGGTCTCCAGTCCATCACAGGGACACATGGAGACAAAGAGACAAACAACCATTCACTCTCTCACTCACACCTAGAGACAATTTATAATTACCAATCAGCCTAACATGCATGTTTTTGGTCTGTGGGAGGAAACTGGAGAAAACCCACTCATGCACAGAGAGAACAAACAACTTTAAATAAAAATTAAACAAAAGTTCAAAAGAAAACCACAAAGATGACCTCTTGCACTTGTTTATCTCACCAAGTTGTTTAAAAATGTCGACAAGATCACAAAAAGCTTATGAAATATTAAAAGCAGACACAAATGATGTTGAAATCTTAAAATCAGATCGATTGCTCAAAAACTGTAGTGAGTTTAAATTGTTTATTTGATTTTTTTTTTTTTATTACCATTCCAGGTGTAACTCTTGATTATGGTTATTAGTAGTTATCAGAAATGTTTTAATTTAATGCTAGTTTCACACCACTAGTAATTTTTCTCAAAATGTCAATTTAGCTCGTTTTGTTTGGATTGTTTGTATAAATCAGTTTGGATGTTATAATAATGTGTTCATTTAAATGTCCATTTGAGA
Source organism: Nematolebias whitei (assembly GCF_014905685.2). Lineage (NCBI taxonomy): Eukaryota > Metazoa > Chordata > Actinopteri > Cyprinodontiformes > Rivulidae > Nematolebias > Nematolebias whitei. The sequence goes on from NC_056500.1 coordinate 28,582,440, forward strand.
GGCATGGATCTCAGACAGCTGAAATCTCTCTGCTTGGTGTTCTCAGGGGTCCTGGTGGAAGAGGTCCATGGCCGAACCCCAACAATAACTCAGTGAGTCACCTTGTCTCTCCGCACGTCATCGCTCTGTCATGACTGAGTGTGTGTACAATAACTGTGCCTCCTGTTTTGATTCTCCTCTCTGCAGATAGCTTATTCATCTTCATCTCCAGGAAACTACGTGGTAAGTGTCCCGTCATGAACTCGTGTTCCACCGCGAGCCATAAATTACCTGTCACGCTGTGATCTCTAACTGGCACGCTGCCATCCACACGCACTCAGCGCTCAAAACTCTCCGTCTTCCTTCCCTTAAGGGTCCTCCAGGGGGAGGCGGCCCACCAGGAACTCCCATCATGCCTAGCCCTGGAGGTGAGTTCCACGCTCCAGTTTGCCTTTTGATCTGATCTTTTATCCATTATTCACCAAAGAGGGTTTGTCTATCAACCATCAAACCGGATTTCTGACAGATACGCCTGTTTTGAGAGAAACAGGAAGAGCTCAGGCTTGTTGTTTAGGTAAAAATATATGAACATGAAAAACACGATGTGCTTAGTGTGCTCATTTACAGTATGTATAGCCTATATGAAGAAATAGGTTTTCTATAGAACATACAGTGTTCACTTTAGTTTTATGTTTTCAATCTACATACAGAAAAAAAAACACATTTCAGGTTAGGTTCAAGAATTGCTTTTTTGTTATTGTTGTTTGTAAAGCCACTTAACTCACACTTACCGGTAGTTCTTATCAAGGCGTTTAAAAAATCTCACCTAAAATTGCATTTTAGCACTAACAAGGTGATTTCCAAAGAGCCACTAGCTGATTACGGTGCATTTCTCAGGTCTTTTCCTGATATGTTTCTCCTAATTCTTAGAAATAATGACTTTCAGATGATGCTTATCTGTCTAGGTCTGACACTTGTGCACTTTCCTCAATAATCAAATAAAAACTTTGTGCAAAATGATGTTATAGGTAAACGTTTTTAAAAAAAAAGCAACAATTCCAAAAACGAACTTTAAAAGATCTTCAGAAAGTCTGAAGATCTATTGATGAAGATCACTTTAAAAGATTACAAACTTGCACAGCTTTTGGAGGCAAAATATATACCGTATTTTCCGGACTATACGTCACACTTTTTTCCATAGTTTGGCCAGTCCTGCGATGTATAGTCCAAGGCGACTTATATACGTTTTTTCATGACGCAATTTTTGACTTATGTGTTAAATGTTTATTCATACATGAACCAAAGAGTAAACTTTACCATATGCAGCCGCGAGAGGGCCCTCTAGGCTTTTGACAACTATATATTGTTCCTATACCGCTACCCCAACCCCACCCAACATTCACTTAGAGACAACTGAGAAAAACTCTACACAAATAAAATGCCTCCCAAATTGATGTGGAATGAGAATGGTAAATTTACCGGTAACTTGCTTGTTGGACTCGTTGGCTTGTTATGTTAATTAAGCCTGTGCAGGATCCCAGGTATGTTCTTATCGTTATTTCAGATTAAATCTTGCACCTTGTGAAGTACACTTCTAAATAAATGCAACTTATATATGGTTTTGTCCTCTTCATGAGGCATTTTTTGACTGATGCAACCTATACTCCAGAGCAACATAATTGTAGTCCGGAAAATACGGTATATAAAAAATAGATTTTAGATCATTTTTGCACAGTACTCGCTTGTATGGAAGCAAGTTGCACAATCCTCTGCCTGATTCTTCCTATCAATAAAGGGTTTTTGCAAGGACTGACTAAGAACTAAACACTAGCAGTGATATCCTGCAGACACCCTGTTCCCGTTGGCTCTCCTGTGGAGAGCTTCTTTTTATGTCCACCATTTATTATTTATTTACATGCCTCTGTGGTGATAAGTTGCGGGGCAACCTTTTTGCACACATACACAGGGAAAAAAAAAACAGATTTCCACTGCAGTCGCCTGGTGCATGCACTCACACGTGCACACAAAACTCGCTCACATCACATGTGCCCCACCCCTTCCACAGTCATAACACAGAAGGCATACAGGCACACTATAAAGCAAGATTTCTTAAGCATTTTCCACATACAGTGCTGTCTGTTGCCCGTTCTTTTTCTGTGTTTTTTTTATTTATTTTCTATATGCTACCTGCAGTGTCAGAGCAAGGACACCTTATCCTTCTGAATCTTTCAGAATAGGCAGACAGGCACAGAAAGAGTGACACGGCATGTGCTGGGTGTTGCTTTGTTGCCAGGGTATCTATCTATATGTGATTTCCTGGTGAAGTATGGGTTTTATTTCATTATGCATTGCAGTGCACTGACGTTAAGTACAGCATATGTGGTTTGGGACTGTTTCAAAATATTTTTTATACTTGGAATATTTATTGTAATCGTATCAAACACTATGAAAGACAAGGTTCATGTTCTGGGTCATTATCCCCCTCATTTGTTTTTCGTGAACCAATTTTGGCTGATTTTATGGAATTTTATTTAAAAAAATGTTTCATGCTTGCACTAATAACACTGTAGCTTCAGTGTAGGTTCGTTCAAGATGGACGGAAGCAAAAAGCTTCACAGTCTTCTTGTTTCAAGAATATTAATTGTTTTTGTTGCACAGATTCTACGAATTCAAGTGAAAACATCTACACGATGATGAATCCCATCGGTCCTGGTGGAAACCGACCCAACGTAAGTGGGTTTTTTTTTTTTGTTTGTTTGTTTTTCAGATATGACCCAAACTTTTTGTATATTTACATTTCATAAGGTTTATTTTCGTGGCTCATAAGTTATTCAGATTTTTTTTTATTATTCGAACTGTTGCAAAACATATATAGACTTGACTGTTTTTCTTTAGTTCCCGATGGGACCAGGTCCAGATGGGCCCATGGGTGGAATGGGTGCCATGGAGCAGCATCATATGAATGGATCACTAGGTGAGTCACAAAGTATTTCTCTGCAAGTCGTTTCTGGACTTTCAGAAGGAGAACTCTGCCCTCTTGTGGCAGATGCAGGAAGTGTTTATTTCAGCTCTATTGATCAAAGTTGAAACAGATTAGTGGGGCAGCAAGCAGGCCAATTGATCTGGTGGGTGTGATGTGATCAGCGAAGCTGGTGAAGTTCTTGCGCATCTGTATCTGAAACAAGTAGCTTAATTAGAGGTCATTACTTGTGATAGAGCAAATAGCTTCTGCTTGTACAGGACATCCTGAACTGTTATCGGGGAATGCTAATGGGTTTCTTTCCCATTCCGTTTCTAATCACAGGCTCCGGTGACATGGATGGGTTGCCAAAGGTAAGACTAACTGACTAGTTATCTGTCGATTTCTCTTATCTGCCCATATTTTTCCTTCGTTTCATTGATTTCTTTGGTCTGGATTGTAGAATTCTCCCAACAATATGGCAGGCATGAACAATCCCCCCGGCACTCCACGGGACGACGGCGAGATGGCAGGCAACTTTTTAAATCCATTCCAAAGTGAAAGTGTGAGTAACATGTAATACAGCGCACCACAAGAAGAAAGTAGTTAAATGAACATGAAAAAAGTCAAAAAGATTTTTAATTATCTGTAATTATCTACGGTGACCAGTGGGTGACAATGATTGTTGCCAAATAATAATGAAGTCCATCATAAAACAGTCTAAATTTTGGCAAAAAGATCAATATTAATGCATTTATTGTTTAGAAAATCTTTAAAAAGTTCTAAAACTATTCCTGGAAAAGTTATAGTTTATGTTTTTGGTCTGTGGGGGGAAACTGGAGTACCCGGAGAAAACCCACACATGCATGGAGAAAACATGTAAACTCCACCCAGAGGGGGATTTGAACCGGGGCGACCTGCTCGCTGAGAGACGGCAGCTCTACCAACTGCGCCACCGTGCCGCCCCTATAAGATGAAACTATTCAAATTATCAATGAATTCTCAGCTGAATATTTCCAGGATCTAAATGGGTAAAGATCATCAAAACCAAAATTACCTCAATTCATGGAAAGTCCCACACATAATAATTTGAATGATGAATGCAATATAAAATAATAAACCAGCCATTCAGTTTACTTTGGAGTTAATAAAGTCATGAAAATGACAATGTCATGGGTAAATGTTTGTCATCTTCAGCCAGGTATTTTCAGTATCGTTCAAATAAAACAGAAAGTTATCATAAAATGAAAAAGCCTAACTAAACAGAGCAAACCAACAGTGTAATTATTTTAAAACATAAAATCTCACTTCTAAAGTCGGACTAATTGAATCTAAGACCTTTAACTCGTACAATAAGTCCCACAGCTTTGTCTAACTCACAAACATACTCAGGATGTTCTACACAGACATTAGGATTTCTTTGGTGCATTGAGAAATGAAATCACATCAGTCATCAGTGTAAATCAAAATTCATTGACAAATGAATGAAAAAAAAAACTTTTTCTCCTTGACTGCACTTTGTTTGCCTAATCTGCAAACGCGTGAGAGTTAAATGTGTCATATTTGCTGCAAACCGCACGTGTACTGGACATCGAAAACTGGGAATGTCACATGCAATCTCTCTCTCTTCTGTCTTTTCTCTCGTTACAGTATTCACCCAACATGACGATGAGTGTGTGATTTTATTTTTTTGTTTTATTTTTTTTTAGTTCTTCATCTCCTTTTATCTGAATCTGTTCCTCTCCTACTACCCTGTGTCTTGCATCCTCCTTTTCTTCCTCCTCCTCTTTGTGGATGGTGTGCCATGCAGCTCCTGGGGATTGCCCTGGAAGGCGGGACTTCCCTTAAGGCCCCACGTCTCACTACCTGTAAACTAGGTGTAAGAGCATGAAACGGTCTCCAGTCAGCAGAAAGGACCTCCTCGCTTCACCTGCTGGGATTCATCAAGGGCCCACAGGCAGTGACAGCCTCCCCCCTGACCCAGAAACTTTTCCTGTCGGCAGGCGGCTTTCAGGCTCAATCAAGATCATCC